>NW_027672477.1:0-600000 GCF_964165515.1 Mesoplodon bidens | reverse complement strand
AGGAAAGGTGTAGGGCTGGTGGTTGGTTTCTATTCCGGGCTAGGGTTAGGGTTAGGGAACGGCAAGGCTTAGGGCACAGGTGAGGGTACGGAAACGTGGGAGGGTCCCGCTACGTGCTGACGCATGGGTCAGTGCCAGCGTACGGGCCAGGAGTAGGCAACGGCGTAGGATAAAGTGTAGGGCTGGTGGTGGATTTGCGTTCCGGGCTAGGGTTAGGGTTAGGGAACGGCATGGCTTAGGGCACAGGTGAGGGTACGGAAACGTGGGAGGGTCAGGCTACGTGCTGACGCACGGTTCAGTGCCAGCGTACGGGCCAGGAATAGGGTACGGCGTAATGTAAGGTGTCAGGCTGGTGGTGGGTTTCCGTTCCGGGCTAGGGTTAGGGTTAGGGAACGGCAAGGCTTAGGGCACAGGTGAAGGTACGGAAACGTGGGAGGCTCGTGCTACGTGCTGACGCACGGGTCAGTGCCAGCGTACGGGCCAGGAGTAGGCAACGGCGTAGGATAAAGTGTAGGCTGGTGGTGGATTTGCGTTCTGGGCTAGGGTTAGGGTTAGGGAACGGCAAGGCTTAGGGCACAGGAGAGGGTACGGAAACGCCAGAGTGTAAGGCTACGTGCTGATGCATGGGGCAGTGCCAGAGTACAGGCCAGGAGTAGGCAACGGCGTAGGGTAAGGTTTAGGGCTGGTGGTGGGTTTCCATTCCGGGCTAGCGTTAGGGTTAGGGAACGGCAAGGCTTAGGGCACAGGTGAGGGTACGGAAACGTGGGAGGGTCAGGCTACGTGCTGACGCACGGGTCAGTGCCAGCGTACGGGCCAGGAGTAGGCAACGGCTTAAGGTAAGGTGTAGGGCTGGTGGTGGGTTTCTATTCCGGGCTAGGGTTAGGGTAAGGGAACGGCAAGGCTTAGGGCACAGGTGAGGGTACAGAAACGTGGGAGGGTCGGGCTACGTGCTGACGCACGGGTCAGTGCCAGCGTACGGGCCAGGAGTAGGCAACGGCTTAAGGTAAGGTGTAGGGCTGGTGGTGGGTTTCTATTCCGGGCTAGGTTTAGGGTTAGGGAACGGCAAGGCTTAGGGCACAGGTGAGGGTACAGAAACGTGGGAGGGTCGGGCTACGTGCTGACGCACGGGTCAGTGCCAGCGTACGGGCCAGGAGCAGGCAACGGCGTAGGATAAAGTGTAGGGCTGGTGGTGGATTTGCGTTCGGGGCTAGGGTTAGGGTTAGGGAACGGCAAGGCTTAGGGCACAGGTGAGGGTACGGAAACGTGGGAGGGTCAGGCTACGTGCTGACGCACAGGTCAGTGCCAGCGTACAGGTCAGGAGTAGGGTACGGCGTAAGGTAAGGTGTAGGGCTGGTGGTGGGTTTCTATTCCGGGCTAGGGTTAGGGTTAGGGAACGGCAAGGCTTAGGGCACAGGTGAGGGTATGGAAACGTGGGAGGGTCAGGCTTCGTGCTGACGCACGGGTCAGTGCCAGCGTTCGGGTCAGGAGTAGGTTATGGCGTAAGGTAAGGTGTAGGGCTGGTGGTGGGTTTCCGTTCCGGGCTAGGGTTAGGGTTAGGGAACGGCAAGGCTTAGGGCACAGGTGAAGGTACGGAAACGTGGGAGGCTCGTGCTACGTGCTGACGCACAGGTCAGTGCCAGCGTACGGGCCAGGAGTAGGCAACGGAGTAGGATAAAGTGTAGGCTGGTGGTGGATTTGCGTTCTGGGCTAGGGTTAGGGTTAGGGAACGGCAAGGCTTAGGGCACAGGAGAGGGTACGGAAACGCCAGAGTGTAAGGCTACGTGCTGATGCACGGGGCAGTGCCAGAGTACAGGCCAGGAGTAGGCAACGGCGTAGGATAAAGTGTAGGGCTGGTGGTGGGTTTCTATTCCGGGCTAGGGTTAGGGTTAGGGAACAGCAAGGCTTAGGGCACAAGTGAGGGTACCGAAACGTGGGAGGGTCAGGCTACGTGCTGACGCACGGTTCAGTGCCAGCGTACGGGCCAGGAATAGGGTACGGCGTAAGGTAAGGTGTAGGGCTGGTGGTGGGTTTCCATTCCGGGCTAGGGTTAGGGTTAGGGAACGGCAAGGCTTAGGGCACAGCTGAGGGTACGGAAACGTGGGAGGGTCAGGCTACGTGCTGACGCACTGGTCAGTGCCAACGTACGAACCAGGAGTAGGGTACAGCGTAAGGTAAGGTGTAGGGCTTGTGGTTGATTTCCGTTCCAGGCTAGGGTTAGGGTTAGGGAACGGCAAGGCTTAGGGCAAAGTAGAGGGTACGGAAACGTGGGAGGGTCAGGCCCCGTGCTGACGCACGGGTTAGTGCCAGCATACGGGCCAGGAGTAGGCAACGGCATAGGATAAAGTGTAGTGCTGGTGGTGGGTTTCCATTCCGGGCTAGGGTTAGGGTTAGGGAACGGCAACGCTTAGGGCACAGGTGAGGGTACGGAAACGTGGGAGGGTCAGGCTACGTGCTGACGCACAGGTCAGTGCCAGCGTACGGGCCAGGAGTAGGCAACGGCTTAAGGTAAGGTGTAGGGCTGGTGGTGGGTTTCTATTCCGGGCTAGGGTTAGGGTTAGGGAACGGCAAGGCTTAGGGCACAGGTGAGGGTACAGAAACGTGGGAGGTTCGGGCTACGTGCTGACGCACGGGTCAGTGCCAGCGTACGGGCCAGGAGCAGGCAACGGCTTAAGGTAAGGTGTAGGGCTGGTGATGGGTTTCTATTCCGGGCTAGGGTTAGGGTTAGGGAACGGCAAGGCTTAGGGCACAGGTGAGGGTACAGAAACGTGGGAGGGTCGGGCTACGTGCTGACGCACGGGTCAGTGCCAGCGTACGGGCCAGGAGTAGGCAACGGCGTAGGATAAAGTGTAGGGCTGGTGGTGGATTTGCATTCGGGGCTAGGGTTAGGGTTAGGGAACGGCAATGCTTAGGGCACAGGTGAGGGTACGGAAACGTGGGAGGGTCAGGCTACGTGCTGAGTCACAGGTTAGTGCCAGCGTACAGGTCAGGAGTATGGTACGGCGTAAGGTACCGTGTAGGGCTGGTGGTGGGTTTCTATTCCGGGCTAGGGTTAGGGTTAGCGAACGGCAAGGCTTAGGGCACAGGTGAGGGCACGGAAACGTGGGAGGGTCAGGGTACGTGCTGACGCACGGGTCAGTGCCAGCGTACGGGTCAGGAGTAGGGTATGGCGTAAGGTAAGGTGTAGGGCTGGTGGTGGGTTTCTATTCCAGGCTAGGGTTAGGGTTAGGGAACGGCAAGGCTTAGGGCACAGGTGAGGGTACAGAAACGAGGGAGGGTCGGGCTACGTGCTGACGCACGGGTCAGTGCCAGCGTACGGGCCATGATTAGGCAACGGCGTAGGATAAAGTGTAGGGCTGGTGGTTGATTTCCGTTCCGGGCTAGTGTTAGGGTTAGGGAACGGCAAGGCTTAGGGCACAGGTGAGGTTACGGAAACGTGGGAGGGTCAGGCTACGTGCTGACGCTCGGGTCAGTGCCAGCGTACGGGCCAGGAGTAAGCAACGGCGTAAGGTAAGGTGTAGGGCTCGTGGTTGGTTTCCGTTCCAGGCTAGGGTTAGGGTTAGGGAACGGCAAGGCTTAGGGCACAGGTGAGGGTACGGAAACGTGGGAGGGTCGGGCTACGTGCTGACGCACGTGTCAGTGCCAGCGTACGGGCCAGGAGTAGGCAACGGCGTAGGATAAAGTGTATGGCTGGTGGTGGATTTGCGTTCCGGGCTAGGGTTAGGGTTAGGGAACGACAAGGCTTAGGGCACAGGTGGGGGTACAGAAACGTGGGAGGGTCAGGCTACGTGCTGACGCACAGGTCAGTGCCAGCGTACAGGTCAGGAGTAGGGTACGGCGTAAGGAAAAGTGTAGGGCTGGTGGTGGGTTTCTATTCCGGGCTAGTGTTAGGGTTAGGGAACGGCAAGGCTTAGGGCACAGGTGAGGGTACGGAAACGTGGGAGGGTCAGGCTACGTGCTGACGCACGTGTCAGTGCCAGCGTACGGGTCAGGAGTAGGGTACGGCGTAAGGTAAGGTGTAGGGCTGGTGGTAGCTTTCTATTCCCGGCTAGGGTTAGGGTTAGGGAACGGCAAGGCTTAGGGCACAGGTGAGGGTACGGAAACGTGGGAGGGTCAGGCTACGTGCTGACGCACGGGTCAGTGCCAGCGTACGGGCCAGGAGTAGGCAACGGCCTAAGGTAAGGTGTAGGGCTGGTGGTGGGTTTCTATTCCGGGCTAGGGTTAGGGTTAGGGAACGGCAAGGCTTAGGGCACAGGTGAGGGTACAGAAACGTGGGAGGGTCGGGCTACGTGCTGACGCACGGGTCAGTGCCAGCATACGGGTCAGGAGTTGGCAACGGCGTAGGATAAAGTGTAGGGCTGGTGGTGGGTTTTCATTCCGGGCTAGGGTTAGGGTTAGGGAATGGCAACGCTTAGGGCACTGGTGAGGGTACGGAAACGTGGGAGGGTCAGGCTACGTGCTGACGCACGGGTCAGTGCCAGCGTACGGGCCAGGAGTTGGCAACGGCTTAAGGTAAGGTGTAGGGCTGGTGGTGGGTTTCTATTCCGGGCTAGGGTTAGGGTTAGGGAACGGCAAGGCTTAGGGCACAGGTGAGGGTACAGAAACGTGGGAGGGTCGGGCTACGTGCTGACGCACGGGTCAGTGCCAGCGTACGGGCCAGGAGTAGGCAACGGCTTAAGGTAAGGTGTAGGGCTGGTGGTGGGTTTCTATTCCGGGCTAGGGTTAGGGTTAGGGAACGGCAAGGCTTAGGGCACAGGTGAGGGTACAGAAAAGTGGGAGGGTAGGGCTACGTGCTGACGCACGGGTCAGTGCCAGCGTACGGGCCAGGAGTAGGCAACGGCGTAGGATAAAGTGTAGGGCTGGTGGTGGATTTGCGTTCGGGGCTAGGGTTAGGGTTAGGGAACGGCAAGGCTTAGGGCACAGGAGAGGGTACGGAAACGCCAGAGTGTAAGGCTACGTGCTGATGCACGGGGCAGTGCCAGAGTACAGGCCAGGAGTAGGCAACGGCGTAGGGTAAGGTGTAGGGCTGGTGGTGGGTTTCCATTCCGGGCTAGGGTTAGGGTTAGGGAACGGCAAGGCTTAGGGCACAGGTGAGGGTACGGAAACGTGGGAGGGTCAGGCTACGTGCTGACGCACGGGTCAGTGCCAGCGTACGGGCCAGGTGTAGGCAACAGCGTAAGGTAAGGTGTAGGGCTGGTGGTTGTTTTCCGTTCCAGGCTAGGGTTAGGGTTAGGGAACGGCAAGGCTTAGGGCACAGGTGAGGGTACGGAAACGTGGGAGGGTCAGGCTACGTGCTGACGCACGGTTCAGTGCCAGCGTACGGGCCAGGAATAGGGTACGGCGTAAGGTAAGGTGTAGGGCTGGTGGTGGGTTTCCATTCCGGGCTAGGGTTAGGGTTAGGGAACGGCAAGGCTTAGGGCACAGCTGAGGGCACGGAAACGTGGGAGGGTCAGGCTACGTGCTGACGCACGGGTCAGTGCCAGCGTACGGGTCAGGAGTAGGGTACGGCGTAAGGTAAGGTGTAGGGCTGGTGGTGGGTTTCTATTCCGGGCTAGGGTTAGGGTTAGGGAACGGCAAGGCTTAGGGCACAGGTCAGGGTACGGAAACGCGGGAGGGTAAGGCTACGTGCTGATGAACGGGTCAGTGCCAGAGTACAGGCCAGGAGTAGGGAACGGCGTAGGGTAAGGTGTAGGGCTGGTGGTTGGTTTCCGTTCCAGGCTAGGGTTAGGGTTAGGGTACGGCAAGGCTTAGGGCACAGGGGAGGGTACAGAAACGTGGGAGGGTCGGGCTACGTGCTGATTCACGGGTCCGTGCCAGCGTTCGGGCCAGGAGTGGGCAACGGCGTAAGGTAAGGTGTAGGGCTTGTGGTTGATTTCCGTTCCGGGATAGGGTTAGGGTTAGGGATCGGCAAGGCTTAGGGCACAGGTGAGCGTATGGAAACGTGGGAGGGTCGGGGTACGTGCAGACGCACGGGTCAGTGCCAGCGTACGGGCCAGGAGTAGGCAACGGCGTAGGATAAAGTGTACGGCTGGTGGTGGATTTGCGTTCGGGGCTAGGGTTACGGTTAGGGAACGGCAAGGCTTAGGGCACAGGTGAGGGTACGGAAACGTGGGAGGGTCAGGCTACGTGCTGACGCACAGGTCAGTGCCAGCGTACAGGTCAGGAGTAGGGTACGGCGTAAGGTAATGTGTAGGGCTGGTGGTGGGTTTCTATTCCAGGCTAGGGTTAGGGTTAGGGAACGGCAAGGCATAGGGCACAGGTGAGGGTACGGAAACGTGGGAGGGTCAGTCTACGTGCTGACGCACTGGTCAGTGCCAGCGTACGGGTCAGGAGTAGGTTATGGCGTAAGGTAATGTGTAGGGCTGGTGGTGGGTTTCTATTCCGGGCTAGGGTTAGGGTTAGGGAACGGCAAGGCTTAGGGCACAGGTGAGGGTTCGGAAACGTGGGAGGGTCGCGCTACGTGTTGACGCACGGGTCAGTGCCAGCGTACGGGCCAGGAGTAGGCAACGGCGTAGGATAAAGTGTAGGGCTGGTGGTGGATTTGCGTTCCGGGCTAGGGTTAGGATTAGGGAACGGCATGGCTTAGGGCACAGGTGAGGGTACGGAAACGTGGGAGGGTCAGGCTACGTGCTGACGCACGGTTCAGTGCCAGCGTACGGGCCAGGAATAGGGTACGGCGTAATGAAAGGTGTCAGGCTGGTGGTGGGTTTCCGTTCCGGGCTAGGGTTAGGGTTAGGGAACGGCAAGGCTTAGGGCACAGGTGAAGGTACGGAAACGTGGGAGGCTCGTGCTACGTGCTGACGCACGGGTCAGTGCCAGCGTACGGGCCAGGAGTAGGCAACGGCGTAGGATAAAGTGTAGGCTGGTGGTGGATTTGCGTTCTGGGCTAGGGTTAGGGTTAGGGAACGGCAAGGCTTAGGGCACAGGAGAGGGTACGGAAACGCCAGAGTGTAAGGCTACGTGCTGATGCACGGGGCAGTGCCAGAGTACAGGCCAGGAGTAGGCAACGGCGTAGGGTAAGGTGTAGGGCTGGTGGTGGGTTTCCATTCCGGGCTAGGGTTAGGGTTAGGGAACGGCAAGGCTTAGGGCACAGGTGAGGGTACGGAAACGTGGGAGGGTCAGGCTACGTGCTGACGCACGGGTCAGTGCCAGCGTACGGGCCAGGTGTAGGCAACGGCGTAAGGTAAGGTGTAGGGCTGGTGGTTGTTTTCCGTTCCAGGCTAGGGTTAGGGTTAGGGAACGGCAAGGCTTAGGGCACAGGTGAGGGTACGGAAACGTGGGAGGGTCGGGCTACGTGCAGACGCACGGGTCAGTGCCAGCGTACGGGCCAGGAGTAGGCAACGGCGTAGGATAAAGTGTACAGCTGGTGGTGGATTTGCGTTCTGGGCTAGGGTTAGGGTTAGGGAACGGCAAGGCTAAGGGCACAGGTCAGGGTACGGAAACGCGGGAGGGTAAGGCTACGTGCTGATGCACGGGTCAGTGCCAGAGTACAGGCCAGGAATATGGTACGGCGTAAGGTAACGTGTAGGGCTGGTGGTGGGTTTCTATTCCGGGCTAGGGTTAGCATTAGGGAAAGGCAAGGCTTCGGGCACAGGTGAGGGTACGGAAACGTGGGAGGTTCAGGCTACGTGCTGACGCACGGGTCAGTGCCAGCATACGTGCCAGGAGTAGGCAACGGCGTAAGGTAAGGTGTAGGGCTGGTGGTTGGTTTCCATTCCAGGCTAGGGTTAGGGTTAGGGAACGGCAAGGCTTAGGGCACAGGTGAGGGTACGGAAACCTGGGAGGGTCAGGCTACGTGCTGACGCACAGGTCAGTGCCAGCGTACAGGTCAGGAATATGGTACGGCGTAATGTAACGTGTAGGGCTGGTGGTGGGTTTCTATTCCGGGCTAGGGTTAGGGTTAGGGAACTGCAAGGCTTAGGGCACAGGTGAGGGCACGGAAACGTGGGAGGGTCAGGCTACGTGCTGACGCACGGGTCAGTGCCAGCGTACGGGTCAGGAGTAGGGTATGGCGTAAGGTAAGGTTTAGGGCTGGTGGTGGGTTTCTATTCCGGGCTAGGGTTAGGGTTAGGGAACGGCAAGGCTTAGGGCACAGGTGAGGGTACAGAAACGTGGGAGGGTCGGGCTACGTGCTGACGCACGGGTCAGTGCCAGCGTACGGGCCAGGAGTATGCAACGGCGTAGGATAAAGTGTAGGGCTGGTGGTTGATTTCCGTTCTGCGCTAGTGTTAGGGTTAGGGAACGGCAAGGCTTAGGGCACAGGTGAGGTTACGGAAACGTGGGAGGGTCAGGCTACGTGCTGACGCACGGGTCAGTGCCAGCGTACGGGCCAGGAGTAAGCAACGGCGTAAGGTAAGGTGTAGGGCTGGTGGTTGGTTTCCGTTCCAGGCTAGGGTTAGGGTTAGGGAACGGCAAGGCTTAGGGCACAGGTGAGGGTATGGAAACGTGGGAGGTTCGGGCTACGTGCTGACGCACGTGTCAGTGCCAGCGTACGGGCCAGGAGTAGGCAACGGCGTAGGATAAAGTGTATGGCTGGTGGTGGATTTGCGTTCCGGGCTAGGGTTAGGGTTAGGGAACGGCAAGGCTTAGGGCACAGGTGAGGGTACGGAAACGTGGCAGGGTCAGGCTACGTGCTGACGCACAGCTCAGTGCCAGCGTACAGGTCAGGAGTAGGGTACGGCGTAAGGAAAAGTGTAGGGCTGGTGGTGGGTTTCTATTCCGGGCTAGGGTTAGGGTTAGGGAACGGCAAGGCTTAGGGCACAGGTGAGGGTACGGAAACGTGGGAGGGTCTGGCTACGTGCTGACGCACGTGTCAGTGCCAGCGTACGGGTCAGGAGTAGGGTACGGCGTAAGGTAAGGTGTAGGGCTGGTGGTGGGTTTCTATTCCGGGCTAGGGTTAGGGTTAGGGAACGGCAAGGCTTAGGGCACAGGTGAGGGTACGGAAACGTGGGAGGGTCAGGCTACGTGCTGACGCACGGGTCCGTGCCAGCGTACGGGCCAGGAGTAGGCAACGGCTTAAGGTAGGGTGTAGGGCTGGTGGTGGGTTTCTATTCCGGGCTAGGGTTAGGGTTAGGGAACGGCAAGGCTTAGGGCACAGGTGAGGGTACAGAAACGTGGGAGGGTCGGGCTACGTGCTGACGCACGGGTCAGTGCCAGCGTACGGGCCAGGAGTAGGCAACGGCTTAAGGTAAGGTGTAGGGCTGGTGGTGGGTTTCTATTCCGGGCTAGGGTTAGGGTTAGGGAAAGGCAAGGCTTAGGGCACAGGTGAGGGTACAGAAACGTGGGAGGGTCGGGCTACGTGCTGACGCACGGGTCAGTGCCAGCGTACGGGCCAGGAGCAGGCAACGGCGTAGGATAAAGTGTAGGGCTGGTGGTGGATTTGCGTTCGGGGCTAGGGTTAGGGTTAGGGAACGGCAAGGCTTAGGGCACAGGTGAGGGTACGGAAACGTGGGAGGGTCAGGCTACGTGCTGACGCACAGGTCAGTGCCAGCGTACAGGTCAGGAGTAGGGTACGGCGTAAGGTAAGGTGTAGGGCTGGTGGTGGGTTTCTATTCCGGGCTAGGGTTAGGGTTAGGGAACGGCAAGGCATAGGGCACAGGTGAGGGTACGGAAACGTGGGAGGGTCAGGCTTCGTGCTGACGCACGGGTCAGTGCCAGCGTTCGGGTCAGGAGTAGGTTATGGCGTAAGGTAAGGTGTAGGGCTGGTGGTGGGTTTCCGTTCCGGGCTAGGGTTAGGGTTAGGGAACGGCAAGGCTTAGGGCACAGGTGAAGGTACGGAAACGTGGGAGGCTCGTGCTACGTGCTGACGCATGGGTCAGTGCCAGCGTACGGGCCAGGAGTAGGCAACGGCGTAGGATAAAGTGTAGGCTGGTGGTGGATTTGCGTTCTGGGCTAGGGTTAGGGTTAGGGAACGGCAAGGCTTACGGCACAGGAGAGGGTACGGAAACGCCAGAGTGTAAGGCTACGTGCTGATGCACGTGGCAGTGCCAGAGTACAGGCCAGGAGTAGGCAACGGCGTAGGATAAAGTGTAGGGCTGGTGGTGGGTTTCTATTCCGGGCTAGGGTTAGGGTTAGGGAACGGCATGGCTTAGGGCACAAGTGAGGGTACGGAAACGTGGGAGGGTAAGGCTACGTGCTGACGCACGGTTCAGTGACAGCGTACGGGCCAGGAATAGGGTACGGCGTAAGGTAAGGTGTAGGGCTGGTGGTGGGTTTCCATTCCGGGCTAGGGTTAGGGTTAGGGAACGGCAAGGGTTAGGGCACAGCTGAGGGTATGGAAACGTGGGAGGGTCAGGCTATGTGCTGACGCACTGGTCAGTGCCAACGTACGGGCCAGGAGTAGGGTACGGCGTAAGGTAAGGTGTAGGGCTTGTGGTTGATTTCCGTTCCAGGCTAGGGTTAGGGTTAGGGAACGGCAAGGCTTAGGGCAAAGGAGAGGGTACGGAAACGTGGGAGGGTCGTGCCCCGTGCTGACGCACGGGTTAGTGCCAGCATACGGGCCAGGAGAAGGCAACGGCGTAGGATAAAGTGTAGGGCTGGTGGTGGGTTTCCATTCCGGGCTAGGGTTAGGGTTAGGGAACGGCAACGCTTAGGGCACAGGTGAGGGTACGGAAACGTGGGAGGGTCAGGCTACGTGCTGACGCACGGGTCAGTGCCAGCGTACGGGCCAGGAGTAGGCAACGGCTTAAGGTAAGGTGTAGGGCTGTTGGTGGGTTTCTATTCCGGGCTAGGGTTATGGTTAGGGAACGGCAAGGCTTAGGGCACAGGTGAGGGTACAGAAACGTGGGAGGTTCGGGCTACGTGCTGACGCACGGGTCAGTGCCAGCGTACGGGCCAGGAGTAGGCAACGGCTTAAGGTAAGGTGTAGGGCTGGTGGTGGGTTTCTATTCCGGGCTAGGGTTAGGGTTAGGGAATGGCAAGGCTTAGGGCACAGGTGAGGGTACAGAAACGTGGGAGGGTCGGGCTACGTGCTGACGCACGGGTCAGTGCCAGCGTACGGGCCAGGAGTAGGCAACGGCGTAGGATAAAGTGTAGGGCTGGTGGTGGATTTGCATTCGGTGCTAGTGTTAGGGTTAGGGAACGGCAAGGCTTAGGGCACAGGTGAGGGTACGGAAACGTGGGAGGGTCAGGCTACGTGCTGACGCACAGGTCAGTGCCAGCGTACAGGTCAGGATTTGGTACGGCGTAAGGTACCGTGTAGGGCTGTTGGTGGGTTTCTATTCCGGGCTAGGGTTAGGGTTAGCGAACGGCAAGGCTTAGGGCACAGGTGAGGGCACGGGAACGTGGGAGGGTCAGGCTACGAGCTGACGCACGGGTCAGTGCCAGCCTACGCGTCAGGAGTAGGGTATGGCGTAAGGTAAGGTGTAGGGCTGGTGGTGGGTTTCTATTCCGGGCTAGGGTTAGGGTTAGGGAACGGCAAGGCTTAGGGCACAGGTGAGGGTACAGAAACGTGGGAGGGTCGGGCTACGTGCTGACGCACGGGTCAGTGCCAGCGTACGGGCCAGGAGTAGGCAACGGCGTAGGATAAAGTGTAGGGCTGGTGGTTGATTTCCGTTCCGGGCTAGTGTTAGGGTTAGGGAACGGCAAGGCTTAGGGCACAGGTGAGGTTACGGAAACGTGGGAGGGTCAGGATACGTGCTGACGCTCGTGTCAGTGCCAGCGTACGGGCCAGGAGTAAGCAACGGCGTAAGGTAAGGTGTAGGGCTCGTGGTTGGTTTCCGTTCCAGGCTAGGGTTAGGGTTAGGGAACGGCAAGGCTTAGGGCACAGGTGAGGGTACGGAAACGTGGGAGGGTCGGGCTACGTGCTGACGCACGTGTCAGTGCCAGTGTACGGGCCAGGAGTAGGCAACGGCGTAGGATAAAGTGTATGGCTGGTGGTGGAATTGCGTTCCAGGCTAGGGTTAGGGTTAGGGAATGACAAGGCTTAGGGCACAGGTGAGGGTACGGAAACGTGGGAGGGTCAGGCTACGTGCTGACGCACAGGTCAGTGCCAGCGTACAGGTCAGGAGTAGGGTACGGCGTAAGGAAAAGTGGAGGGCTGGTGGTGGGTTTCTATTCTGGGCTAGGGTTAGGGTTAGGGAACGGCAAGGCTTAGGGCACAGGTGAGGGTACGGAAACGTGGGAGGGTCAGGCTACGTGCTGACGCACGTGTCAGTGCCAGCGTACGGGTCAGGAGTAGGGTACGGCGTAAGGTAAGGTGTAGGGATGGTGGTGGCTTTCTATTCCCGGCTAGGGTTAGGGTTAGGGAACGGCAAGGCTTAGGGCACAGGTGAGGGTACGGAAACGTGGGAGGGTCAGGCTACGTGCTGACGCACGGGTCAGTGCCAGCGTACGGGCCAGGAGTAGGCAACGGCTTAAGGTAAGGTGTAGGGCTGGTGGTGGGTTTCTATTCCGGGCTAGGGTTAGGGTTAGGGAACGGCAAGGCTTAGGGCACAGGTGAGGGTACAGAAACGTGGGAGGGTCGGGCTACGTGCTGACGCACGGGTCAGTGCCAGCATACGGGTCAGGAGTAGGCAACGGCGTAGGATAAAGTGTAGGGCTGGTGGTGGGTTTCCATTCCGGGCTAGTGTTAGGGTTAGGGAACGGCAACGCTTAGGGCACTGGTGAGGGTACGGAAACGTGGGAGGGTCAGGCTACGTGCTGACGCACGGGTCAGTGCCAGCGTACGGGCCAGGAGTAGGCAACGGCTTAAGGTAAGGTGTAGGGCTGGTGGTGGGTTTCTATTCCGGGCTAGGGTTAGGGTTAGGGAACGGCAAGGCTTAGGGCACAGGTGAGGGTACAGAAACGTGGGAGGGTCGGGCTACGTGCTGATGCACGGGTCAGTGCCAGCGTACGGGCCAGGAGTAGGCAACGGCTTAAGGTAAGGTGTAGGGCTGGTGGTGGGTTTCTATTCCGGGCTAGGGTTAGGGTTAGGGAATGGCAAGGCTTAGGGCACAGGTGAGGGTACAGAAACGTGGGAGGGTCGGGCTACGTGCTGACGCACGGGTCAGTGCCAGCGTACGGGCCAGGAGTAGGCAACGGCGTAGGATAAAGTGTAGGGCTGGTGGTGGATTTGCGTTCGGGGCTAGGGTTAGGGTTAGGGAACCCCAAGGCTTAGGGCACAGGTGAGGGTACGGAAACGTGGGAGGGTCAGGCTACGTGCTGACGCACAGGTCAGTGCCAGCGTACAGGTCAGGAGTAGGGTACGGCGTAAGGTAAGGTGTAGGGCTGGTGGTGGGTTTCTATTCCGGGCTAGGGTTAGGGTTAGGGAACGGAAAGGCATAGGGCACAGGTGAGGGTACGGAAACGTGGGAGGGTCAGTCTACGTGCTGACGCACGGGTCAGTGCCAGAGTACGGGTCAGGAGTAGGTTATGGCGTAAGGTAAGGTGTAGGGCTGGTGGTGGGTTTCTATTCCGGGCTAGGGTTAGGGTTAGGGAACGGCAAGGCTTAGGGCACAGGTGAGGGTACGGAAACGTGGGAGGGTCGGGCTACGTGCTGACGCACGGGTCAGTGCCAGCGTATGGGCCAGGAGTAGGCAACGGCGTAGGATAAAGTGTAGGGCTGGTGGTGGATTTGCATTCCGGGCTAGGGTTAGGGTTAGGGAACGGCATGGCTTAGGGCACAGGTGAGGGTACGGAAACGTGGGAGGGTCAGGCTACGTGCTGACGCACGGTTCAGTGCCAGCGTACGGGCCAGGAATAGGGTACGGCGTAATGTAAGGTGTCAGGTTGGTGGTGGGTTTCCGTTCCGGGCTAGGGTTAGGGTTAGGGAACGGCAAGGCTTAGGGCACAGGTGAAGGTACGGAAACGTGGGAGGCTCGTGCTACGTGCTGACGCACGGGTCAGTGCCAGCGTACGGGCCAGGAGTAGGCAACGGCGTAGGATAAAGTGTAGGCTGGTGGTGGATTTGCGTTCTGGGCTAGGGTTAGGGTTAGGGAACGGCAAGGCTTAGGGCACAGGAGAGGGTACGGAAACGCCAGAGTGTAAGGCTACGTGCTGATGCACGGGGCAGTGCCAGAGTACAGGCCAGGTGTAGGCAACGGCGTAGGGTAAGGTGTAGGGCTGGTGGTGGGTTTCCATTCCGGGCTAGGGTTAGGGTTAGGGAACGGCAAGGCTTAGGGCACAGGTGAGGGTACGGAAACGTGGGAGGGTCAGGCTACGTGCTGACGCACGGGTCAGTGCCAGCGTACGAGCCAGGTGTAGGCAACGGCGTAAGGTAAGGTGTAGGGCTGGTGGTTGTTTTCCGTTCCAGGCTAGGGTTAGGGTTAGGGAACGGCAAGGCTTAGGGCACAGGTGAGGGTACGGAAACGTGGGAGGGTCGGGCTACGTGCTGATGCACGGGTCAGTGCCAGCGTACTGGCCAGGAGTAGGCAACGGCGTAGGATAAAGTGTAGGGCTGGTGGTGGATATGCGTTCCGGGCTAGGGTTAGGGTTAGGGAACGGCAAGGCTTAGGGCACAGGTGAGGGTACGGAAGCGTGGGAGGGTCAGGCTACGTGCAGACGAACGGGTCAGTGCCAGCGTACGGGTCAGGAGTATGGTACGGCGTAAGGTAAGGTGTAGGGCTGGTGGTGGGTTTCTATTCCGGGCTAGGGTTAGGGTTAGGGAACGGCAAGGCTTAGGGCACAAGTGAGGGTACGGAAACGTGGGAGGGTCAGGCTACGTGCTGACGCACGGTTCAGTGCCAGCGTACGGGCCAGGAATAGGGTACGGCGTAAGGTAAGGTGTAGGGTTGGTGGTGGGTTTCCATTCCGGGCTAGGGTTAGGGTTAGGGAACGGCAAGGCTTAGGGCACATGTGAGGGCACGGAAACGTGGGAGGGTCAGGCTACGTGCTGACGCACGGTTCAGTGCCAGCGTACGGGTCAGGAGTAGGGTACGGCGTAAGGTAAGTTGTAGGGCTGGTGGTGGGTTTCTATTCCGGGCTAGGGTTAGGGTTAGGGAACGGCAAGTCTTATGGCACAGGTCAGGGTACGGAAACGCGGGAGGGTAAGGCTACGTGCTGATGAACGGGTCAGTGCCAGAGTACAGGCCAGGAGTAGGCAACGGCGTAGGGTAAGGTGTAGGGCTGGTGGTTGGTTTCCGTTCCAGGCTAGGGTTAGGGTTAGGGAACGGCAAGGCTTAGGGCACAGGGGAGGGTACGGAAACGTGGGAGGGTCGGGCTACGTGCTGATTCACGGGTCCGTGCCAGCGTTCGGGCCAGGAGTGGGCAACGGCGTAAGGTAAGGTGTAGGGCTTGTGGTTGATTTCCGTTCCGGGATAGGGTTAGGGTTAGGGATCGGCAAGGCTTAGGGCACAGGTGAGGGTATGGAAACGTGGGAGGGTCGGGCTACGTGCAGACGCACGGGTCAGTGCCAGCGTACGGGCCAGGAGTAGGCAACGGCGTAGGATAAAGTGTACGGCTGGTGGTGGATTTGCGTTCTGGGCTAGGGTTAGGGTTAGGGAACGGCAAGGCTTAGGGCACAGGTCAGGGTACGGAAACGTGGGAGGGTAAGGCTACGTGCTGATGCACGGGTCAGTGCCAGAGTACAGGCCAGGACTAGGCAACGGCGTAGGGTAAGGTGTAGGGCTGGTGGTGGGTTTTCATTCCGGGCTAGGGTTAGCGTTAGGGAAAGGCAAGGCTTAGGGCACAGGTGAGGGTACGGAAACGTGGGAGGTTCAGGCTACGTGCTGACGCATGGGTCAGTGCCAGCATACGTGCCAGGAGTAGGCAACGGCGTAAGGTAAGGTGTAGGGCTGGTGGTGGGTTTCTATTCAGGGCTAGGGTTAGGGTTAGGGAACGGCAAGGCTTAGGGCACAGGTGAGGGTATGGAAACGTGGGAGGGTCGGGCTACGTGCTGACGCACGGGTCAGTGCCAGCGTACGGGCCAGGAGTAGGCAACGGCGTAGGATAAAGTGTAGGGCTAGTGGTGGATTTGCGTTCCAGGCTAGGGTTAGGGTTAGGGAACGGCAAGGCTTAGGGCACAGGTGAGGGTACGGAAACGTGGGAGGGTCGGGCTACGTGCTGACGCACGGGTCAGTGCCAGCGTACGGGCCAGGAGTAGGCAACGGCGTAGGATAAAGTGTGGGGCTGGTGGTGGGTTTCTATTCCGGGCTAGGGTTAGGGTTAGGGAAACGCAAGGCTTAGGGCACAGGTGAGGGTACGGAAACGTGGGAGGGTCAGGCTACGTGCTGACGCACAGGTCAGTGCCAGCGTACAGGTCAGGAATATGGTACGGCGTAAGGTAACGTGTAGGGCTGGTGGTGGGTTTCTATTCCGGGCTACGGTTAGGGTTAGGGAACCGCAAGGCTTAGGGCACAGGTGAGGGCACGGAAACGTGGGAGGGTCAGGCTACGTGCGGACGCACGGGTCAGTGCCAGCGTACGGGTCAGGAGTAGGGTATGGCGTAAGGTAAGGTGTAGGGCTGGTGGTGGGTTTCTATTCCGGGCTAGGGTTAGGGTTAGCGAACGGCAAGGCTTAGGGCACAGGTGAGGGTACAGAAACGTGGGAGGGTCGGGCTACGTGCTGACGCACCGGTCAGTGCCAGTGTACGGGCCAGGAGTATGCAACGGCGTAGGATAAAGTGTAGGGCTGGTGGTTGGTTTCCGTTCCAGGCTAGGGTTAGGGTTAGGGAACGGCAAGGCTTAGGGCACAGGTGAGGTTACGGAAACGTGGGAGGGTCAGGCTACGTGCTGACGCACGGGTCAGTGCCAGAGTACAGGCCAGGACTAGGCAACGGCGCAGGGTAAGGTGTAGGGCTGGTGGTGGGTTTTCATTCCGGGATAGGGTTAGCGTTAGGGACAGGCAAGGCTTAGGGCACAGGTGAGGTTACGGAAACGTGGGAGGTTCAGGCTACGTGCTGACGCATGGGTCAGTGCCAGCATACGTGCCAGGAGTAGGCAACGGCGTAAGGTAACGTGTAGGGCTGGTGGTTGGTTTCCGTTCCAGGCTAGGGTTAGGGTTAGGGAACGGCAAGGCTTAGGGCACAGGTGAGGGTACGGAAACGTGGCAGGGTCGGGCTACGTGCTGACACACGGGTCAGTGCCAGCGTACGGGCCAGGAGTAGGCAACGGCGTAGGATAAAGTGTAGGGCTAGTGGTGGATTTGCGTTACAGGCTAGGGTTAGGGTTAGGGAACGGCAAGGCTTAGGGCACAGGTGAGGGTACGGAAACGTGGGAGGGTCGGGCTACGTGCTGAAGCACAGGTCAGTGCCAGCGTACGGGCCAGGAGTAGGCAACGGCGTAGGATAAAGTGTAGGGCTGGTGGTGGATTTGCGTTCGGGGCTAGGGTTAGGGTTAGGGAACGGCAAGGCTTAGGGCACAGGTGAGGGTACGGAAACCTGGGAGGGTCAGGCTACGTGCTGACGCACAGGTCAGTGCCAGCGTACAGGTCAGGAATATGGTACGGTGTAAGGTAACGTGTAGGGCTGGTGGTGGGTTTCAATTCCGGGCTAGGGTTAGGGTTAGGGAACCGCAAGGCTTAGGGCACAGGTGAGGGCACGGAAACGTGGGAGGGTCAGGCTACGTGCTGACGCACGGGTCAGTGCCAGCGTACGGGTCAGGAGTATGGTATGGCGTAAGGTAAGGTGTAGGGCTGGTGGTGGGTTTCTATTCCGGGCTAGGGTTAGGGTTAGGGAACCGCAAGGCTTAGGGCACAGGTGAGGGTACAGGAACGTGGGAGGGTCGGGCTACGTGCTGACGCACGTGTCAGTGCCAGCGTACGGGCCAGGAGTATGCAACGGCGTAGGATAAAGTGTAGGGCTGGTGGTTGATTTCCGTTCCGGGCTAGTGTTAGGTTTAGGGAACGGCAAGGCTTAGGGCACAGGTGAGGTTACGGAAACGTGGGAGGGTCAGGCTACGTGCTGACGCATGGGTCAGTGCCAGCGTACGGGCCAGGAGTAAGCAACGGCGTAAGGTAAGGTGTAGGGCTGGTGGTTGGTTTCCGTTCCAGGCTAGGGTTAGGGTTAGGGAACGGCAAGGCTTAGGGCACAGGTGAGGGTACGGAAACGTGGGAGGGTCGGGCTACGTGCTGACGCACGTGTCAGTGCCAGCGTACGGGCCAGGAGTAGGCAACGGCGTACGTAAAGTGTATGGCTGGTGGTGGATTTGCGTTCCGGGCTAGGGTTAGGGTTAGGGAACGGCAAGGCTTAGGGCACAGGTGAGTGTACGGAAACGTGGCAGGGTCAGGCTACGTGCTGACGCACAGCTCAGTGCCAGCGTACAGGTCAGGAGTAGGGTACGGCGTAAGGAAAAGTGTAGGGCTGGTGGTGGGTTTCTATTCTGGGCTAGGGTTAGGGTTAGGGAACGGCAAGGCTTAGGGCACAGGTGTGGGTACGGAAACGTGGGAGGGTCAGGCTACGTGCTGACGCACGTGTCAGTGCCAGCGTACGGGTCAGGAGTAGGGTACGGCGTAAGGTAAGGTGTAGGGCTGGTGGTGGGTTTCTATTCCGGGCAAGGGTTAGGGTTAGGGAACGGCAAGGCTTAGGGCACAGGTGAGGGTACGGAAACGTGGGAGGGTCAGGCTACGTGCTGACGCACGGGTCAGTGCCAGCGTACGGGCCAGGAGTAGGCAACGGCTTAAGGTAGGGTGTAGGGCTGGTGGTGGGTTTCTATACCGGGCTAGGGTTAGGGTTAGGGAACAGCAAGGCTTAGGGCACAGGTGAGGGTACAGAAACGTGGGAGGGTCGGGCTTCGTGCTGACGCACGGGTCAGTGCCAGCATACGGGTCAGGAGTAGGCAACGACGTAGGATAAAGTGTAGGGCTGGTGGTGGGTTTCCATTCTGGGCTATGGTTAGGGTTAGGGAACGGCAACGCTTAGGGCACAGGTGAGGGTACGGAAACGTGGGAGGGTCAGGCTACGTGCTGACGCACGGGTCAGTGCCAGCGTACGGGCCAGGAGTAGGCAACGGCTTAAGGTAAGGTGTAGGGCTGGTGGTGGGTTTCTATTCCGGGCTAGGGTTAGGGTTAGGGAACGGCAAGGCTTAGGGCACAGGTGAGGGTACAGAAACGTGGGAGGGTCGGGCTACGTGCTGACGCACGGGTCAGTGCCAGCGTACGGGCCAGGAGTAGGCAACGGCTTAAGGTAAGGTGTAGGGCTGGTGGTGGGTTTCTATTCCGGGCTAGGGTTAGGGTTAGGGAACGGCAAGGCTTAGGGCACAGGTGAGGGTACAGAAACGTGGGAGGGTCGGGCTACGTGCTGACGCACGGGTCAGTGCCAGCGTACGGGCCAGGAGCAGGCAACGGCGTAGGATAAAGTGTAGGGCTGGTGGTGGATTTGCGTTCGGGGCTAGGGTTAGGGTTAGGGAACGGCAAGGCTTAGGGCACAGGTGAGGGTACGGAAACGTGGGAGGGTCAGGCTACGTGCTGACGCACAGGTCAGTGCCAGCGTACAGGTCAGGAGTAGGGTACGGCGTAAGGTAAGGTGCAGGGCTGGTGGTGGGTTTCTATTCCGGGCTAGGGTTAGGGTTAGGGAACGGCAAGGCATAGGGCACAGGTGAGGGTACGGAAACGTGGGAGGGTCAGGCTTCGTGCTGACGCATGGATCAGTGCCAGCGTTCGGGTCAGGAGTAGGTTATGGCGTAAGGTAAGGTGTAGGGCTGGTGGTGGGTTTCCGTTCCGGGCTAGGGTTAGGGTTAGGGAACGGCAAGGCTTAGGGCACAGGTGAAGGTACGGAAACGTGGGAGGCTCGTGCTACGTGCTGACGCACGGGTCAGTGCCAGCGTACGGGCCAGGAGTAGGCAACGGCGTAGGATAAAGTGTAGGCTGGTGGTGGATTTGCGTTCTGGGCTAGGGTTAGGTTTAGGGAACGGCAAGGCTTACGGCACAGGAGAGGGTACGGAAACGCCAGAGTGTAGGGCTACGTGCTGATGCACGGGGCAGTGCCAGAGTACAGGCCAGGAGTAGGCAACGGCGTAGGATAAAGTGTAGGGCTGGTGGTGGGTTTCTATTCTGGGCTAGGGTTAGGGTTAGGGAACGGCAAGGCTTAGGGCACAAGTGAGGGTACGGAAACGTGGGAGGGTCAGGCTACGTGCTGACGCATGGTTCAGTGCCAGCATACGGGCCAGGAATAGGGTACGGCGTAAGGTAAGGTGTAGGGCTGGTGGTGGGTTTCCATTCCGGGCTAGGGTTAGGGTTAGGGAACGGCAAGGCTTAGGGCACAGCTGAGGGTACGGAAACGTGGGAGGGTCAGGCTACGTGCTGACGCACTGGTCAGTGCCATCGTACGGGCCAGGAGTAGGGTACGGCGTAAGGTAAGGTGTAGGGCTTGTGGTTGATTTCCGTTCCAGGCTAGGGTTAGGGTTAGGGAACGGTAAGGCTTAGGGCAAAGGAGAGGGTACGGAAACGTGGGAGGGTCGGGCCCCGTGCTGACGCACGGGTTAGTGCCAGCATACGGGCCAGGAGTAGGCAACGGCGTAGGATAAAGTGTAGGGCTGGTGGTGGGTTTCCATTCCGGGCTAGGGTTAGGGTTAGGGAACGGCAACGCTTAGGGCACAGGTGAGGGTACGGAAACGTGGGAGGGTCAGGCTACGTGCTGACGCACGGGTGAGTGCCAGCGTACGGGCCAGGAGTAGGCAACGGCTTAAGGTAAGGCGTACGGCTGGTGGTGGGTTTCTATTCCGGGCTAGGGTTAGGGTTAGGGAACGGCAAGGCTTAGGGCACAGGTGAGGGTACAGAAACGTGGGAGGTTCGGGCTACGTGCTGACGCACGGGTCAGTGCCAGCGTACGGGCCAGGAGTAGGCAACGGCTTAAGGTAAGGTGTACGGCTGGTGGTGGGTTTCTATTCCGGGCTAGGGTTAGGGTTAGGGAACGGCAAGGCTTAGGGCACAGGTGAGGGTACGGAAACGTGGGAGGGTCGGGCTACGTGCTGACGCACGGGTCAGTGCCAGCGTACGGGCCAGGAGTAGGCAACGGCGTAGGATAAAGTGTAGGGCTGGTGGTGGATTTGCGTTCGGGCCTAGGGTTAGGGTTAGGGAACGGCAAGGCTTAGGGCACAGGTGAGGGTACGGAAACGTGGGAGGGTCAGGCTACATGCTGAAGCACAGGTCAGTGCCAGCGTACAGGTCAGGAATATGGTACGGCGTAAGGTAACGTGTAGGGCTGGTGGTGGGTTTCTATTCCGGGCTAGGGTTAGGGTTAGGGAACCGCAAGGCTTAGGGCACAGGTGAGGGCACAGAAACGTGGGAGGGTCAGGCTACGTGCTGACGCACGGGTCAGTGCCAGCGTACGGGTCAGGATTAGGGTATGGCATAAGGTAAGGTTTAGGGCTGGTGGTGGGTTTCTATTCCGGGCTAGGGTTAGGGTTAGGGAACGGCAAGGCTTAGGGCACAGGTGAGGGTACAGAAACGTGGGAGGGTCGGGCTACGTGCTGACGCACGGGTCAGTGCCAGCGTACGGGCCAGGAGTAGGCAACGGCGTAGGATAAAGTGTAGGGCTGGTGGTGGAATTGCATTCGGGGCTAGGGTTAGGGTTAGGGAACGGCAAGGCTTAGGGCACAGGTGAGGGTACGGAAACGTGGGAGGGTCAGGCTACGTGCTGACGCACAGGTCAGTGCCAGCGTACAGGTCAGGAGTATGGTACGGCGTAAGGTACCGTGTAGGGCTGGTGGTGGGTTTCTATTCAGGGCTAGGGTTAGGGTTAGCGAACGGCAAGGCTTAGGGCACAGGTGAGGGCACGGAAACGTGGGAGGGTCAGGCTACGTGCTGACGCACGGGTCAGTGCCAGCGTACGGGTCAGGAGTAGGGTATGGCGTAAGGTAAGGTGTAGGGCTGGTGGTGGGTTTCTATTCCGTGCTAGGGTTAGGGTTAGGGAACGGCAAGGCTTAGGGCACAGGTGAGGGTACAGAAACGTGGGAGGGTCGGGCTACGTGCTGACGCACGGGTCAGTGCCAGCGTACGGGCCAGGAGTAGGCAACGGCGTAGGATAAAGTGTAGGGCTGGTGGTTGATTTCCGTTCCGGGCTAGTGTTAGGGTTAGGGAACGGCAAGGCTTAGGGCACAAGTGAGGTTACGGAAACGTGGGAGGGTCAGGCTACGTGCTGACGCTCGGGTCAGTCCCAGCGTACGGGCCAGGAGTAAGCAACGGCGTAAGGTAAGGTGTAGGGCTCGTGGTTGGTTTCCATTCCAGGCTAGGGTTAGGGTTAGGGAACAGCAAGGCTTAGGGCACAGGTGAGGGTACGGAAACGTGGGAGGGTCGGGCCACGTGCTGACGCACGTGTCAGTGCCAGCGTACGGGCCAGGAGTACGCAACGGCGTAGGATAAAGTGTATGGCTGGTGGTGGATTTGCGTTCCGGGCTAGGGTTAGGGTTAGGGAATGACAAGGCTTAGGGCACAGGTGAGGGTACGGAAACGTGGGAGGGTCAGGCTACGTGCTGACGCACAGGTCAGTGCCAGCGTACAGGTCATGAGTAGGGTACGGCGTAAGGAAAAGTGTAGGGCTGGTGGTGGGTTTCTATTCCGGGCTAGGGTTAGGGTTAGGGAATGGCAAGGCTTAGGGCACAGGTGAGGGTACGGAAACGTGGGAGGGTCAGGCTACGTGCTGACGCACGTGTCAGTGCCAGCGTACGGGTCAGGAGTAGGGTACGGCGTAAGGTAAGGTGTAGGGCTGGTTGTGGCTTTCTATTCCCGGCTAGGGTTAGGGTTAGGGAACGGCAAGGCTTAGGGCACAGGTGAGGGTACGGAAACGTGGGAGGGTCAGGCTACGTGCTGACGCACGGGTCAGTGCCAGCGTACGGGCCAGGAGTAGGCAACGGCTTAAGGTAAGGTGTAGGGCTGGTGGTGGGTTTCTATTCCGGGCTAGGGTTAGGGTTAGGGAACGGCAAGGCTTAGGGCACAGGTGAGGGTACAGAAACGTGGGAGGGTCGGGCTACGTGCTGACGCACGGGTCAGTGCCAGCATACGGGTCAGGAGTAGGCAACGGCGTAGGATAAAGTGTAGGGCTGGTGGTGGGTTTCCATTCCGGGCTAGGGTTAGGGTTAGGGAACGGCAACGCTTAGGGCACTGGTGAGGGTACAGAAACGTGGGAGGGTCGGGCTACGTGCTGACGCACGGGTCAGTGCCAGCGTACGGGCCAGGAGTAGGCAACGGCTTAAGGTAAGGTGTAGGGCTGGTGGTGGGTTTCTATTCCGGGCTAGGGTTAGGGTTAGGGAACGGCAAGGCTTAGGGCACAGGTGAGGGTACAGAAACGTGGGAGGGTCGGGCTACGTGCTGACGCACGGGTCAGTGCCAGCGTACGGGCCAGGAGTAGGCAACGGTGTAGGATAAAGTGTAGGGCTGGTGGTGGATTTGCGTTCGGGGCTAGGGTTAGTGTTAGGGAACGGCAAGGCTTAGGGCACAGGTGAGGGTACGGAAACGTGGGAGGGTCAGGCTACGTGCTGACGCACAGGTCAGTGCCAGCGTACAGGTCAGGAGTAGGGTACGGCGTAAGGTAAGGTGTAGGGCTGGTGGTTGGTTTCCGTTCCAGGCTAGGGTTAGGGTTAGGGAACGGCAAGGCTTAGGGCACAGGGGAGGGTACGGAAACGTGGGAGGTTCGGGCTACGTGCTGATTCACGGGTCCGTGCCAGCGTTCGGGCCAGGAGTGGGCAACGGCGTAAGGTAAGGTGTAGGGCTTGTTGTTGATTTCCGTTCCGGGATAGGGTTAGGGTTAGGGATCGGCAAGGCTTAGGGCACAGGTGAGGGTATGGAAAAGTGGGAGGGTCGGGCTACGTGCAGACGCACGGGTCAGTGCCAGCGTACGGGCCAGGAGTAGGCAACGGCGTAGGATAAAGTGTACGGCTGGTGGTGGATTTGCGTTCTGGGCTAGGGTTAGGGTTAGGGAACGGCAAGGCTTAGGGCACAGGTCAGGGTACGGAAACGCGGGAGGGTAAGGCTACGTGCTGATGCACGGGTCAGTGCCAGAGTACAGGCCAGGACTAGGCAACGGCGTAGGGTAAGGTGTAGGGCTGGTGGTGGGTTTTCATTCCGGGCTAGGGTTAGCGTTAGGGAAAGGCAAGGCTTAGGGCACAGGTGAGGGTACGGAAACGTGGGAGGTTCAGGCTACGTGCTGACGCATGGGTCAGTGCCAGCATACGTGCCAGGAGTAGGCAACGGCGTAAGGTAAGGTGTAGGGCTGGTGGTGGGTTTCTATTCCGGGCTAGGGTTAAGGTTAGGGAACGGCAAGGCTTAGGGCACAGGTGAGGGTACGGAAACGTGGGAGGGTCGGGCTACGTGCTGACGCACGGGTCAGTGCCAGCGTACGGGCCAGGAGTAGGCAACGGCATAGGATAAAGTGTAGGGCTAGTGGTGGATTTGCGTTCCAGGCTAGGGTTAGGGTTAGGGAACGGCAAGGCTTAGGGCACAGGTGAGGGTACGGAAACGTGGGAGGGTCGGGCTACGTGCTGACGCACGGGTCAGTGCCAGCGTACGGGCAAGGAGTAGGCAACAGCGTAGGATAAAGTGTAGGGCTGGTGGTGGATTTGCGTTCGGGGCTAGGGTTATGGTTAGGGAACGGCAAGGCTTAGGGCACAGGTGAGGGTACAGAAACGTGGGAGGGTCAGGCTACGTGCTGACGTACAGGTCAGTGCCAGCGTACAGGTCAGGAATATGGTACGGCGTAAGGTAACGTGTAGGGCTGGTGGTGGGTTTCTATTCCGGGCTAGGGTTAGGGTTAGGGAACCGCAAGGCTTAGGGCACAGGTGAGGGCACGGAAACGTGGGAGGGTCAGGCTACGTGCTGACGCACGGGTCAGTGCCAGCGTACGGGCCAGGAGTAGGCAACGGCTTAAGGTAAGGTGTAGGGCTGGTGGTGGGTTTCTATTCCGGGCTAGGGTTAGGGTTAGGGAACGGCAAGGCTTAGGGCACAGGTGAGGGTACAGAAACGTGGGAGGGTCGGGCTACGTGCTGACGCACGGGTCAGTGCCAGCGTACGGGCCAGGAGTAGGCAACGGCTTAAGGTAAGGTGTAGGGCTGGTGGTGGGTTTCTATTCCGGGCTAGGGTTAGGGTTAGGGAACGGCATGGCTTAGGGCACAGGTGAGGGTACAGAAACGTGGGAGGGTCGGGCTACGTGCTGACGCACGGGTCAGTGCCTGCGTACGGGCCAGGAGCAGGCAACGGCGTAGGATAAAGTGTAGGGCTGGTGGTGGATTTGCGTTCGGGGCTAGGGTTAGGGTTAGGGAACGGCAAGGCTTAGGGCACAGGTGAGGGTACGGAAACGTGGGAGGGTCAGGCTACGTGCTGACGCACAGGTCAGTGCCAGCGTACAGGTCAGGAGTAGGGTACGGCGTAAGGTAAGGTGTAGGGCTGGTGGTGGGTTTCTATTCCGGGCTAGGGTTAGGGTTAGGGAACGGCAAGTCATAGGGCACAGGTGAGGGTACGGAAACGTGGGAGGGTCAGGCTTCGTGCTGACGCACGGGTCAGTGCCAGCGTTCGGGTCAGGAGTAGGTTATGGCGTAAGGTAAGGTGTAGGGCTGGTGGTGGGTTTCCGTTCCGGGCTAGGGTTAGGGTTAGGGAACGGCAAGGCTTAGGGCACAGGTGAAGGTACGGAAACGTGGGAGGCTCGTGCTACGTGCTGACGCACGGGTCAGTGCCAGCGTACGGGCCAGGAGTAGGCAACGGCGTAGGATAAAGTGTAGGCTGGTGGTGGATTTGCGTTCTGGGCTAGGGTTAGGGTTAGGGAACAGCAAGGCTTACGGCACAGGAGAGGGTACGGAAACGCCAGAGTGTAAGGCTACGTGCTGATGCACGGGGCAGTGCCAGAGTACAGGCCAGGAGTAGGCAACGGCATAGGATAAAGTGTAGGGCTGGTGGTGGGTTTCTATTCCGGGCTAGGGTTAGGGTTAGGGAACGGCAAGGCTTAGGGCACAAGTGAGGGTACGGAAACGTGGGAGGGTCAGGCTACGTGCTGACGCACGGTTCAGTGCCAGCGTATGGGCCAGGAATAGGGTACGGCGTAAGGTAAGGTGTAGGGCTGGTGGTGGGTTTCCATTCCGGGCTAGGGTTAGGGTTAGGGAACGGCAAGGCTTAGGGCACAGCTGAGGGTACGGAAACGTGGGAGGGTCAGGCTATGTGCTGACGCACTGGTCAGTGCCAACGTACGGGCCAGGAGTAGGGTACGGCGTAAGGTAAGGTGTAGGGCTTGTGGTTGATTTCCGTTCCAGGCTAGGGTTAGGGTTAGGGTTAGGGAACGGCAACGCTTAGGGCACAGGTGAGGGTACGGAAACGTGGGAGGGTCAGGCTACGTGCTGACGCACGGGTCAGTGCCAGCGTACGGGCCAGGAGTAGGCAACGGCTTAAGGTAAGGTGTAGGGCTGGTGGTGGGTTTCTATTCCGGGCTAGGGTTAGTGTTTGGGAACGGCAAGGCTTAGGGCACAGGTGAGGGTACAGAAACGTGGGAGGTTCGGGCTACGTGCTGACGCACGGGTCAGTGCCAGCGTACGGGCCAGGAGTAGGAAACGGCTTAAGGTAAGGTGTAGGGCTGGTGGTGGGTTTCTATTCCGGGCTAGGGTTAGGGTTAGGGAACGGCAAGGCTTAGGGCACAGGTGAGGGTACAGAAACGTGGGAGGGTCGGGCTACGTGCTGACGCACGGGTCAGTGCCAGCGTACGGGCCAGGAGTAGGCAACGGCGTAGGATAAAGTGTAGGGCTGGTGGTGGATTTGCATTCGGGGCTAGGGTTAGGGTTAGGGAACGGCAAGGCTTAGGGCACAGGTGAGGGTACGGAAACGTGGGAGGGTCAGGCTACGTGCTGACGCACAGGTCAGTGCCAGCGTACAGGTCAGGAGTATGGTACGGCGTAAGGTACCGTGTAGGGCTGGTGGTGGGTTTCTATTCCGGGCTAGGGTTAGGGTTAGCGAACGGCAAGGCTTAGGGCACAGGTGAGGGTACGGAAACGTGGGAGGGTCAGGCTACGTGCTGACGCACGGGTCAGTGCCAGCGTACGGGCCAGGAGTAGGCAACGGCTTAAGGTAGGGTGTAGGGCTGGTGGTGGGTTTCTATTCCGGGCTAGGGTTAGGGTTAGGGAACGGCAAGGCTTAGGGCACAGGTGAGGGTACAGAAACGTGGGAGGGTCGGGCTACGTGCTTACGCACGCGTCAGTGCCAGCATACGGGTCAGGAGTAGGCAACGACGTAGGATAAAGTGTAGGGCTGGTGGTGGGTTTCCATTCCGGGCTAGGGTTAGGGTTAGGGAACGGCAACGCTTAGGTCACAGGTGAGGGTATGGAAACGTGGGAGGGTCAGGCTACGTGCTGACGCACGGGTCAGTGCCAGCGTACGGGCCAGGAGTAGGCAACGGCTTAAGGTAAGGTGTAGGGCTGGTGGTGGGTTTCTATTCCGGGCTAGGGTTAGGGTTAGGGAACGGCAAGGCTTAGGGCACAGGTGAGGGTACAGAAACGTGGGAGGGTCGGGCTACGTGCTGACGCACGGGTCAGTGCCAGCGTACGGGCCAGGAGTAGGCAACGGCTTAAGGTAAGGTGTAGGGCTGGTGGTGGGTTTCTATTCCGGGCTAGGGTTAGGGTTAGGGAACGGCAAGGCTTAGGGCACAGGTGAGGGTACAGAAACGTGGGAGGGTCGGGCTATGTGCTGACGCACGGGTCAGTGCCAGCGTACGGGCCAGGAGCAGGCAACGGCGTAGGATAAAGTGTAGGGCTGGTGGTGGATTTGCGTTCGGGGCTAGGGTTAGGGTTAGGGAACGGCAAGGCTTAGGGCACAGGTGAGGGTACGGAAACGTGGGAGGGTCAGGCTACGTGCTGACGCACAGGTCAGTGCCAGCGTACAGGTCAGGAGTAGGGTACGGCGTAAGGTAAGGTGTAGGGCTGGTGGTGGGTTTCTATTCCGGGCTAGGGTTAGGGTTAGGGAACGGCAAGTCATAGGGCACAGGTGAGGGTACGGAAACGTGGGAGGGTCAGGCTTCGTGCTGACGCACGGGTCAGTGCCAGCGTTCGGGTCAGGAGTAGGTTATGGCGTAAGGTAAGGTGTAGGGCTGGTGGTGGGTTTCCGTTCCGGGCTAGGGTTAGGGTTAGGGAACGGCAAGGCTTAGGGCACAGGTGAAGGTACGGAAACGTGGGAGGCTCGTGCTACGTGCTGACGCACGGGTCAGTGCCAGCGTACGGGCCAGGAGTAGGCAACGGCGTAGGATAAAGTGTAGGCTGGTGGTGGATTTGCGTTCTGGGCTAGGGTTAGGGTTAGGGAACGGCAAGGCTTACGGCACAGGAGAGGGTACGGAAAGGCCAGAGTGTAAGGCTACGTGCTGATGCACGGGTCAGTGCCAGCGTACGGGCCAGGAGTAGGAAACGGCGTAGGATAAAGTGTAGGGCTGGTGGTGGATTTGCGTTCGGGGCTAGGGTTAGGGTTAGGGAACCCCAAGGCTTAGGGCACAGGTGAGGGTACGGAAACGTGGGAGGGTCAGGCTACGTGCTGACGCACAGGTCAGTGCCAGCGTACAGGTCAGGAGTAGGGTACGGCGTAAGGTAAGGTGTAGGGCTGGTGGTGGGTTTCTATTCCGGGCTAGGGTTAGGGTTAGGGAACGGCAAGGCATAGGGCACAGGTGAGGGTACGGAAACGTGGGAGGGTCAGTCTACGTGCTGACGCACGGGTCAGTGCCAGCGTACGGGTCAGGAGTAGGTTATGGCGTAAGGTAAGGTGTAGGGCTGGTGGTGGGTTTCTATTCCGGGCTAGGGTTAGGGTTAGGGAACGGCAAGGCTTAGGGCACAGGTGAGGGTACGGAAACGTGGGAGGGTCGGGCTACGTGCTGACGCACGGGTCAGTGCCAGCGTATGGGCCAGGAGTAGGCAACGGCGTAGGATAAAGTGTAGGGCTGGTGGTGGATTTGCATTCCGGGCTAGGGTTAGGGTTAGGGAACGGCATGGCTTAGGGCACAGGTGAGGGTACGGAAACGTGGGAGGGTCAGGCTACGTGCTGACGCACGGTTCAGTGCCAGCGTACGGGCCAGGAATAGGGTACGGCGTAATGTAAGGTGTCAGGTTGGTGGTGGGTTTCCGTTCCGGGCTAGGGTTAGGGTTAGGGAACGGCAAGGCTTAGGGCACAGGTGAAGGTACGGAAACGTGGGAGGCTCGTGCTACGTGCTGACGCACGGGTCAGTGCCAGCGTACGGGCCAGGAGTAGGCAACGGCGTAGGATAAAGTGTAGGCTGGTGGTGGATTTGCGTTCTGGGCTAGGGTTAGGGTTAGGGAACGGCAAGGCTTAGGGCACAGGAGAGGGTACGGAAACGCCAGAGTGTAAGGCTACGTGCTGATGCACGGGGCAGTGCCAGAGTACAGGCCAGGTGTAGGCAACGGCGTAGGGTAAGGTGTAGGGCTGGTGGTGGGTTTCCATTCCGGGCTAGGGTTAGGGTTAGGGAACGGCAAGGCTTAGGGCACAGGTGAGGGTACGGAAACGTGGGAGGGTCAGGCTACGTGCTGACGCACGGGTCAGTGCCAGCGTACGAGCCAGGTGTAGGCAACGGCGTAAGGTAAGGTGTAGGGCTGGTGGTTGTTTTCCGTTCCAGGCTAGGGTTAGGGTTAGGGAACGGCAAGGCTTAGGGCACAGGTGAGGGTACGGAAACGTGGGAGGGTCGGGCTACGTGCTGATGCACGGGTCAGTGCCAGCGTACTGGCCAGGAGTAGGCAACGGCGTAGGATAAAGTGTAGGGCTGGTGGTGGATATGCGTTCCGGGCTAGGGTTAGGGTTAGGGAACGGCAAGGCTTAGGGCACAGGTGAGGGTACGGAAGCGTGGGAGGGTCAGGCTACGTGCAGACGAACGGGTCAGTGCCAGCGTACGGGTCAGGAGTATGGTATGGCGTAAGGTAAGGTGTAGGGCTGGTGGTGGGTTTCTATTCCGGGCTAGGGTTAGGGTTAGGGAACGGCAAGGCTTAGGGCACAAGTGAGGGTACGGAAACGTGGGAGGGTCAGGCTACGTGCTGACGCACGGTTCAGTGCCAGCGTACGGGCCAGGAATAGGGTACGGCGTAAGGTAAGGTGTAGGGTTGGTGGTGGGTTTCCATTCCGGGCTAGGGTTAGGGTTAGGGAACGGCAAGGCTTAGGGCACAGGTGAGGGCACGGAAACGTGGGAGGGTCAGGCTACGTGCTGACGCACGGTTCAGTGCCAGCGTACGGGTCAGGAGTAGGGTACGGCGTAAGGTAAGTTGTAGGGCTGGTGGTGGGTTTCTATTCCGGGCTAGGGTTAGGGTTAGGGAACGGCAAGGCTTACGGCACAGGTCAGGGTACGGAAACGCGGGAGGGTAAGGCTACGTGCTGATGAACGGGTCAGTGCCAGAGTACAGGCCAGGAGTAGGCAACGGCGTAGGGTAAGGTGTAGGGCTGGTGGTTGGTTTCCGTTCCAGGCTAGGGTTAGGGTTAGGGAACGGCAAGGCTTAGGGCACAGGGGAGGGTACGGAAACGTGGGAGGGTCGGGCTACGTGCTGATTCACGGGTCCGTGCCAGCGTTCGGGCCAGGAGTGGGCAACGGCGTAAGGTAAGGTGTAGGGCTTGTGGTTGATTTCCGTTCCGGGATAGGGTTAGGGTTAGGGATCGGCAAGGCTTAGGGCACAGGTGAGGGTATGGAAACGTGGGAGGGTCGGGCTACGTGCAGACGCACGGGTCAGTGCCAGCGTACGGGCCAGGAGTAGGCAACGGCGTAGGATAAAGTGTACGGCTGGTGGTGGATTTGCGTTCTGGGCTAGGGTTAGGGTTAGGGAACGGCAAGGCTTAGGGCACAGGTCAGGGTACGGAAACGTGGGAGGGTAAGGCTACGTGCTGATGCACGGGTCAGTGCCAGAGTACAGGCCAGGACTAGGCAACGGCGTAGGGTAAGGTGTAGGGCTGGTGGTGGGTTTTCATTCCGGGCTAGGGTTAGCGTTAGGGAAAGGCAAGGCTTAGGGCACAGGTGAGGGTACGGAAACGTGGGAGGTTCAGGCTACGTGCTGACGCATGGGTCAGTGCCAGCATACGTGCCAGGAGTAGGCAACGGCGTAAGGTAAGGTGTAGGGCTGGTGGTGGGTTTCTATTCAGGGCTAGGGTTAGGGTTAGGGAACGGCAAGGCTTAGGGCACAGGTGAGGGTATGGAAACGTGGGAGGGTCGGGCTACGTGCTGACGCACGGGTCAGTGCCAGCGTACGGGCCAGGAGTAGGCAACGGCGTAGGATAAAGTGTAGGGCTAGTGGTGGATTTGCGTTCCAGGCTAGGGTTAGGGTTAGGGAACGGCAAGGCTTAGGGCACAGGTGAGGGTACGGAAACGTGGGAGGGTCGGGCTACGTGCTGACGCACGGGTCAGTGCCAGCGTACGGGCCAGGAGTAGGCAACGGCGTAGGATAAAGTGTAGGGCTGGTGGTGGGTTTCTATTCCGGGCTAGGGTTAGGGTTAGGGAAACGCAAGGCTTAGGGCACAGGTGAGGGTACGGAAACGTGGGAGGGTCAGGCTACGTGCTGACGCACAGGTCAGTGCCAGCGTACAGGTCAGGAATATGGTACGGCGTAAGGTAACGTGTAGGGCTGGTGGTGGGTTTCTATTCCGGGCTACGGTTAGGGTTAGGGAACCGCAAGGCTTAGGGCACAGGTGAGGGCACGGAAACGTGGGAGGGTCAGGCTACGTGCGGACGCACGGGTCAGTGCCAGCGTACGGGTCAGGAGTAGGGTATGGCGTAAGGTAAGGTGTAGGGCTGGTGGTGGGTTTCTATTCCGGGCTAGGGTTAGGGTTAGCGAACGGCAAGGCTTAGGGCACAGGTGAGGGTACAGAAACGTGGGAGGGTCGGGCTACGTGCTGACGCACCGGTCAGTGCCAGTGTACGGGCCAGGAGTATGCAACGGCGTAGGATAAAGTGTAGGGCTGGTGGTTGATTTCCGTTCCAGGCTAGTGTTAGGGTTAGGGAACGGCAAGGCTTAGGGCACAGGTGAGGTTACGGAAACGTGGGAGGGTCAGGCTACGTGCTGACGCATGGGTCAGTGCCAGAGTACAGGCCAGGACTAGGCAACGGCGCAGGGTAAGGTGTAGGGCTGGTGGTGGGTTTTCATTCCGGGATAGGGTTAGCGTTAGGGAAAGGCAAGGCTTAGGGCACAGGTGAGGGTACGGAAACGTGGGAGGTTCAGGCTACGTGCTGACGCATGGGTCAGTGCCAGCATACGTGCCAGGAGTAGGCAACGGCGTAAGGTAACGTGTAGGGCTGGTGGTTGGTTTCCGTTCCAGGCTAGGGTTAGGGTTAGGGAACGGCAAGGCTTAGGGCACAGGTGAGGGTACGGAAACGTGGGAGGGTCGGGCTACGTGCTGACACACGGGTCAGTGCCAGCGTACGGGCCAGGAGTAGGCAACGGCGTAGGATAAAGTGTAGGGCTAGTGGTGGATTTGCGTTCCAGGCTAGGGTTAGGGTTAGGGAACGGCAAGGCTTAGGGCACAGGTGAGGGTACGGAAACGTGGGAGGGTCGGGCTACGTGCTGACGCAGGGGTCAGTGCCAGCGTACGGGCCAGGAGTAGGCAACGGCGTAGGATAAAGTGTAGGGCTGGTGGTGGATTTGCGTTCGGGGCTAGGGTTAGGGTTAGGGAACGGCAAGGCTTAGGGCACAGGTGAGGGTACGGAAACGTGGGAGGGTCAGGCTACGTGCTGACGCACAGGTCAGTGCCAGCGTACAGGTCAGGAATATGGTACGGTGTAAGGTAACGTGTAGGGCTGGTGGTGGGTTTCAATTCCGGTCTAGGGTTAGGGTTAGGGAACCGCAAGGCTTAGGGCACAGGTGAGGGCACGGAAACGTGGGAGGGTCAGGCTACGTGATGACGCACGGGTCAGTGCCAGCGTACGGGTCAGGAGTATGGTATGGCGTAAGGTAAGGTGTAGGGCTGGTGGTGGGTTTCTATTCCGGGCTAGGGTTAGGGTTAGGGAACCGCAAGGCTTAGGGCACAGGTGAGGGTACAGGAACGTGGGAGGGTCGGGCTACGTGCTGACGCACGTGTCAGTGCCAGCGTACGGGCCAGGAGTATGCAACGGCGTAGGATAAAGTGTAGGGCTGGTGGTTGATTTCCGTTCCGGGCTAGTGTTAGGTTTAGGGAACGGCAAGGCTTAGGGCACAGGTGAGGTTACGGAAACGTGGGAGGGTCAGGCTACGTGCTGACGCATGGGTCAGTGCCAGCGTACGGGCCAGGAGTAAGCAACGGCGTAAGGTAAGGTGTAGGGCTGGTGGTTGGTTTCCGTTCCAGGCTAGGGTTAGGGTTAGGGAACGGCAAGGCTTAGGGCACAGGTGAGGGTACGGAAACGTGGGAGGGTCGGGCTACGTGCTGACGCACGGGTCAGTGCCAGCGTACGGGCCAGGAGTAGGCAACGGCGTACGTAAAGTGTATGGCTGGTGGTGGATTTGCGTTCCGGGCTAGGGTTAGGGTTAGGGAACGGCAAGGCTTAGGGCACAGGTGAGTGTACGGAAACGTGGCAGGGTCAGGCTACGTGCTGACGCACAGCTCAGTGCCAGCGTACAGGTCAGGAGTAGGGTACGGCGTAAGGAAAAGTGTAGGGCTGGTGGTGGGTTTCTATTCTGGGCTAGGGTTAGGGTTAGGGAACGGCAAGGCTTAGGGCACAGGTGTGGGTACGGAAACGTGGGAGGGTCAGGCTACGTGCTGACGCACGTGTCAGTGCCAGCGTACGGGTCAGGAGTAGGGTACGGCGTAAGGTAAGGTGTAGGGCTGGTGGTGGGTTTCTATTCCGGGCAAGGGTTAGGGTTAGGGAACGGCAAGGCTTAGGGCACAGGTGAGGGTACGGAAACGTGGGAGGGTCAGGCTACGTGCTGACGCACGGGTCAGTGCCAGCGTACGGGCCAGGAGTAGGCAACGGCTTAAGGTAGGGTGTAGGGCTGGTGGTGGGTTTCTATACCGGGCTAGGGTTAGGGTTAGGGAACAGCAAGGCTTAGGGCACAGGTGAGGGTACAGAAACGTGGGAGGGTCGGGCTACGTGCTGACGCACGGGTCAGTGCCAGCATACGGGTCAGGAGTAGGCAACGACGTAGGATAAAGTGTAGGGCTGGTGGTGGGTTTCCATTCTGGGCTATGGTTAGGGTTAGGGAACGGCAACGCTTAGGGCACAGGTGAGGGTACGGAAACGTGGGAGGGTCAGGCTACGTGCTGACGCACGGGTCAGTGCCAGCGTACGGGCCAGGAGTAGGCAACGGCTTAAGGTAAGGTGTAGGGCTGGTGGTGGGTTTCTATTCCGGGCTAGGGTTAGGGTTAGGGAACGGCAAGGCTTAGGGCACAGGTGAGGGTACAGAAACGTGGGAGGGTCGGGCTACGTGCTGACGCACGGGTCAGTGCCAGCGTACGGGCCAGGAGTAGGCAACGGCTTAAGGTAAGGTGTAGGGCTGGTGGTGGGTTTCTATTCCGGGCTAGGGTTAGGGTTAGGGAACGGCAAGGCTTAGGGCACAGGTGAGGGTACAGAAACGTGGGAGGGTCGGGCTACGTGCTGACGCACGGGTCAGTGCCAGCGTACGGGCCAGGAGCAGGCAACGGCGTAGGATAAAGTGTAGGGCTGGTGGTGGATTTGCGTTCGGGGCTAGGGTTAGGGTTAGGGAACGGCAAGGCTTAGGGCACAGGTGAGGGTACGGAAACGTGGGAGGGTCAGGCTACGTGCTGACGCACAGGTCAGTGCCAGCGTACAGGTCAGGAGTAGGGTACGGCGTAAGGTAAGGTGCAGGGCTGGTGGTGGGTTTCTATTCCGGGCTAGGGTTAGGGTTAGGGAACGGCAAGGCATAGGGCACAGGTGAGGGTACGGAAACGTGGGAGGGTCAGGCTTCGTGCTGACGCATGGATCAGTGCCAGCGTTCGGGTCAGGAGTAGGTTATGGCGTAAGGTAAGGTGTAGGGCTGGTGGTGGGTTTCCGTTCCGGGCTAGGGTTAGGGTTAGGGAACGGCAAGGCTTAGGGCACAGGTGAAGGTACGGAAACGTGGGAGGCTCGTGCTACGTGCTGACGCACGGGTCAGTGCCAGCGTACGGGCCAGGAGTAGGCAACGGCGTAGGATAAAGTGTAGGCTGGTGGTGGATTTGCGTTCTGGGCTAGGGTTAGGTTTAGGGAACGGCAAGGCTTACGGCACAGGAGAGGGTACGGAAACGCCAGAGTGTAGGGCTACGTGCTGATGCACGGGGCAGTGCCAGAGTACAGGCCAGGAGTAGGCAACGGCGTAGGATAAAGTGTAGGGCTGGTGGTGGGTTTCTATTCTGGGCTAGGGTTAGGGTTAGGGAACGGCAAGGCTTAGGGCACAAGTGAGGGTACGGAAACGTGGGAGGGTCAGGCTACGTGCTGACGCATGGTTCAGTGCCAGCATACGGGCCAGGAATAGGGTACGGCGTAAGGTAAGGTGTAGGGCTGGTGGTGGGTTTCCATTCCGGGCTAGGGTTAGGGTTAGGGAACGGCAAGGCTTAGGGCACAGCTGAGGGTACGGAAACGTGGGAGGGTCAGGCTACGTGCTGACGCACTGGTCAGTGCCATCGTACGGGCCAGGAGTAGGGTACGGCGTAAGGTAAGGTGTAGGGCTTGTGGTTGATTTCCGTTCCAGGCTAGGGTTAGGGTTAGGGAACGGTAAGGCTTAGGGCAAAGGAGAGGGTACGGAAACGTGGGAGGGTCGGGCCCCGTGCTGACGCACGGGTTAGTGCCAGCATACGGGCCAGGAGTAGGCAACGGCGTAGGATAAAGTGTAGGGCTGGTGGTGGGTTTCCATTCCGGGCTAGGGTTAGGGTTAGGGAACGGCAACGCTTAGGGCACAGGTGAGGGTACGGAAACGTGGGAGGGTCAGGCTACGTGCTGACGCACGGGTGAGTGCCAGCGTACGGGCCAGGAGTAGGCAACGGCTTAAGGTAAGGCGTACGGCTGGTGGTGGGTTTCTATTCCGGGCTAGGGTTAGGGTTAGGGAACGGCAAGGCTTAGGGCACAGGTGAGGGTACAGAAACGTGGGAGGTTCGGGCTACGTGCTGACGCACGGGTCAGTGCCAGCGTACGGGCCAGGAGTAGGCAACGGCTTAAGGTAAGGTGTACGGCTGGTGGTGGGTTTCTATTCCGGGCTAGGGTTAGGGTTAGGGAACGGCAAGGCTTAGGGCACAGGTGAGGGTACGGAAACGTGGGAGGGTCGGGCTACGTGCTGACGCACGGGTCAGTGCCAGCGTACGGGCCAGGAGTAGGCAACGGCGTAGGATAAAGTGTAGGGCTGGTGGTGGATTTGCGTTCGGGCCTAGGGTTAGGGTTAGGGAACGGCAAGGCTTAGGGCACAGGTGAGGGTACGGAAACGTGGGAGGGTCAGGCTACATGCTGAAGCACAGGTCAGTGCCAGCGTACAGGTCAGGAATATGGTACGGCGTAAGGTAACGTGTAGGGCTGGTGGTGGGTTTCTATTCCGGGCTAGGGTTAGGGTTAGGGAACCGCAAGGCTTAGGGCACAGGTGAGGGCACAGAAACGTGGGAGGGTCAGGCTACGTGCTGACGCACGGGTCAGTGCCAGCGTACGGGTCAGGATTAGGGTATGGCATAAGGTAAGGTGTAGGGCTGGTGGTGGGTTTCTATTCCGGGCTAGGGTTAGGGTTAGGGAACGGCAAGGCTTAGGGCACAGGTGAGGGTACAGAAACGTGGGAGGGTCGGGCTACGTGCTGACGCACGGGTCAGTGCCAGCGTACGGGCCAGGAGTAGGCAACGGCGTAGGATAAAGTGTAGGGCTGGTGGTGGAATTGCATTCGGGGCTAGGGTTAGGGTTAGGGAACGGCAAGGCTTAGGGCACAGGTGAGGGTACGGAAACGTGGGAGGGTCAGGCTACGTGCTGACGCACAGGTCAGTGCCAGCGTACAGGTCAGGAGTATGGTACGGCGTAAGGTACCGTGTAGGGCTGGTGGTGGGTTTCTATTCCGGGCTAGGGTTAGGGTTAGCGAACGGCAAGGCTTAGGGCACAGGTGAGGGCACGGAAACGTGGGAGGGTCAGGCTACGTGCTGACGCACGGGTCAGTGCCAGCGTACGGGTCAGGAGTAGGGTATGGCGTAAGGTAAGGTGTAGGGCTGGTGGTGGGTTTCTATTCCGTGCTAGGGTTAGGGTTAGGGAACGGCAAGGCTTAGGGCACAGGTGAGGGTACAGAAACGTGGGAGGGTCGGGCTACGTGCTGACGCACGGGTCAGTGCCAGCGTACGGGCCAGGAGTAGGCAACGGCGTAGGATAAAGTGTAGGGCTGGTGGTTGATTTCCGTTCCGGGCTAGTGTTAGGGTTAGGGAACGGCAAGGCTTAGGGCACAAGTGAGGTTACGGAAACGTGGGAGGGTCAGGCTACGTGCTGACGCTCGGGTCAGTCCCAGCGTACGGGCCAGGAGTAAGCAACGGCGTAAGGTAAGGTGTAGGGCTCGTGGTTGGTTTCCATTCCAGGCTAGGGTTAGGGTTAGGGAACAGCAAGGCTTAGGGCACAGGTGAGGGTACGGAAACGTGGGAGGGTCGGGCCACGTGCTGACGCACGTGTCAGTGCCAGCGTACGGGCCAGGAGTACGCAACGGCGTAGGATAAAGTGTATGGCTGGTGGTGGATTTGCGTTCCGGGCTAGGGTTAGGGTTAGGGAATGACAAGGCTTAGGGCACAGGTGAGGGTACGGAAACGTGGGAGGGTCAGGCTACGTGCTGACGCACAGGTCAGTGCCAGCGTACAGGTCATGAGTAGGGTACGGCGTAAGGAAAAGTGTAGGGCTGGTGGTGGGTTTCTATTCCGGGCTAGGGTTAGGGTTAGGGAATGGCAAGGCTTAGGGCACAGGTGAGGGTACGGAAACGTGGGAGGGTCAGGCTACGTGCTGACGCACGTGTCAGTGCCAGCGTACGGGTCAGGAGTAGGGTACGGCGTAAGGTAAGGTGTAGGGCTGGTTGTGGCTTTCTATTCCCGGCTAGGGTTAGGGTTAGGGAACGGCAAGGCTTAGGGCACAGGTGAGGGTACGGAAACGTGGGAGGGTCAGGCTACGTGCTGACGCACGGGTCAGTGCCAGCGTACGGGCCAGGAGTAGGCAACGGCTTAAGGTAAGGTGTAGGGCTGGTGGTGGGTTTCTATTCCGGGCTAGGGTTAGGGTTAGGGAACGGCAAGGCTTAGGGCACAGGTGAGGGTACAGAAACGTGGGAGGGTCGGGCTACGTGCTGACGCACGGGTCAGTGCCAACATACGGGTCAGGAGTAGGCAGCGGCGTAGGATAAAGTGTAGGGCTGGTGGTGGGTTTCCATTCCGGGCTAGGGTTAGGGTTAGGGAACGGCAACGCTTAGGGCACTGGTGAGGGTACAGAAACGTGGGAGGGTCGGGCTACGTGCTGACGCACGGGTCAGTGCCAGCGTACGGGCCAGGAGTAGGCAACGGCTTAAGGTAAGGTGTAGGGCTGGTGGTGGGTTTCTATTCCGGGCTAGGGTTAGGGTTAGGGAACGGCAAGGCTTAGGGCACAGGTGAGGGTACAGAAACGTGGGAGGGTCGGGCTACGTGCTGACGCACGGGTCAGTGCCAGCGTACGGGCCAGGAGTAGGCAACGGTGTAGGATAAAGTGTAGGGCTGGTGGTGGATTTGCGTTCGGGGCTAGGGTTAGTGTTAGGGAACGGCAAGGCTTAGGGCACAGGTGAGGGTACGGAAACGTGGGAGGGTCAGGCTACGTGCTGACGCACAGGTCAGTGCCAGCGTACAGGTCAGGAGTAGGGTACGGCGTAAGGTAAGGTGTAGGGCTGGTGGTTGGTTTCCGTTCCAGGCTAGGGTTAGGGTTAGGGAACGGCAAGGCTTAGGGCACAGGGGAGGGTACGGAAACGTGGGAGGGTCGGGCTACGTGCTGATTCACGGGTCCGTGCCAGCGTTCGGGCCAGGAGTGGGCAACGGCGTAAGGTAAGGTGTAGGGCTTGTTGTTGATTTCCGTTCCGGGATAGGGTTAGGGTTAGGGATCGGCAAGGCTTAGGGCACAGGTGAGGGTATGGAAACGTGGGAGGGTCGGGCTACGTGCAGACGCACGGGTCAGTGCCAGCGTACGGGCCAGGAGTAGGCAACGGCGTAGGATAAAGTGTACGGCTGGTGGTGGATTTGCGTTCTGGGCTAGGGTTAGGGTTAGGGAACGGCAAGGCTTAGGGCACAGGTCAGGGTACGGAAACGCGGGAGGGTAAGGCTACGTGCTGATGCACGGGTCAGTGCCAGAGTACAGGCCAGGACTAGGCAACGGCGTAGGGTAAGGTGTAGGGCTGGTGGTGGGTTTTCATTCCGGGCTAGGGTTAGCGTTAGGGAAAGGCAAGGCTTAGGGCACAGGTGAGGGTACGGAAACGTGGGAGGTTCAGGCTACGTGCTGACGCATGGGTCAGTGCCAGCATACGTGCCAGGAGTAGGCAACGGCGTAAGGTAAGGTGTAGGGCTGGTGGTGGGTTTCTATTCCGGGCTAGGGTTAAGGTTAGGGAACGGCAAGGCTTAGGGCACAGGTGAGGGTACGGAAACGTGGGAGGGTCAGGCTACGTGCTGACACACGGGTCAGTGCCAGCGTACGGGCCAGGAGTAGGCAACGGCGTAGGATAAAGTGTAGGGCTAGTGGTGGATTTGCGTTCCAGGCTAGGGTTAGGGTTAGGGAACGGCAAGGCTTAGGGCACAGGTGAGGGTACGGAAACGTGGGAGGGTCGGGCTACGTGCTGACGCACAGGTCAGTGCCAGCGTACGGGCCAGGAGTAGGCAACGGCGTAGGATAAAGTGTAGGGCTGGTGGTGGATTTGCGTTCGGGGCTAGGGTTAGGGTTAGGGAACGGCAAGGCTTAGGGCACAGGTGTGGGTACGGAAACGTGGGAGGGTCAGGCTACGTGCTGACGCACAGGTCAGTGCCAGCGTACAGGTCAGGAATATGGTACGGTGTAAGGTAACGTGTAGGGCTGGTGGTGGGTTTCAATTCCGGTCTAGGGTTAGGGTTAGGGAACCGCAAGGCTTAGGGCACAGGTGAGGGCACGGAAACGTGGGAGGGTCAGGCTACGTGATGACGCACGGGTCAGTGCCAGCGTACGGGTCAGGAGTATGGTATGGCGTAAGGTAAGGTGTAGGGCTGGTGGTGGGTTTCTATTCCGGGCTAGGGTTAGGGTTAGGGAACCGCAAGGCTTAGGGCACAGGTGAGGGTACAGGAACGTGGGAGGGTCGGGCTACGTGCTGACGCACGTGTCAGTGCCAGCGTACGGGCCAGGAGTATGCAACGGCGTAGGATAAAGTGTAGGGCTGGTGGTTGATTTCCGTTCCGGGCTAGTGTTAGGTTTAGGGAACGGCAAGGCTTAGGGCACAGGTGAGGTTACGGAAACGTGGGAGGGTCAGGCTACGTGCTGACGCATGGGTCAGTGCCAGCGTACGGGCCAGGAGTAAGCAACGGCGTAAGGTAAGGTGTAGGGCTGGTGGTTGGTTTCCGTTCCAGGCTAGGGTTAGGGTTAGGGAACGGCAAGGCTTAGGGCACAGGTGAGGGTACGGAAACGTGGGAGGGTCGGGCTACGTGCTGACGCACGGGTCAGTGCCAGCGTACGGGCCAGGAGTAGGCAACGGCGTACGTAAAGTGTATGGTTGGTGGTGGATTTGCGTTCCGGGCTAGGGTTAGGGTTAGGGAACGGCAAGGCTTAGGGCACAGGTGAGTGTACGGAAACGTGGCAGGGTCAGGCTACGTGCTGACGCACAGCTCAGTGCCAGCGTACAGGTCAGGAGTAGGGTACGGCGTAAGGAAAAGTGTAGGGCTGGTGGTGGGTTTCTATTCTGGGCTAGGGTTAGGGTTAGGGAACGACAAGGCTTAGGGCACAGGTGTGGGTACGGAAACGTGGGAGGGTCAGGCTACGTGCTGACGCACGTGTCAGTGCCAGCGTACGGGTCAGGAGTAGGGTACGGCGTAAGGTAAGGTGTAGGGCTGGTGGTGGGTTTCTATTCCGGGCAAGGGTTAGGGTTAGGGAACGGCAAGGCTTAGGGCACAGGTGAGGGTACGGAAACGTGGGAGGGTCAGGCTACGTGCTGACGCACGGGTCAGTGCCAGCGTACGGGCCAGGAGTAGGCAACGGCTTAAGGTAGGGTGTAGGGCTGGTGGTGGGTTTCTATACCGGGCTAGGGTTAGGGTTAGGGAACAGCAAGGCTTAGGGCACAGGTGAGGGTACAGAAACGTGGGAGGGTCGGGCTACGTGCTGACGCACGGGTCAGTGCCAGCATACGGGTCAGGAGTAGGCAACGACGTAGGATAAAGTGTAGGGCTGGTGGTGGGTTTCCATTCTGGGCTATGGTTAGGGTTAGGGAACGGCAACGCTTAGGGCACAGGTGAGGGTACGGAAACGTGGGAGGGTCAGGCTACGTGCTGACGCACGGGTCAGTGCCAGCGTACGGGCCAGGAGTAGGCAACGGCTTAAGGTAAGGTGTAGGGCTGGTGGTGGGTTTCTATTCCGGGCTAGGGTTAGGGTTAGGGAACGGCAAGGCTTAGGGCACAGGTGAGGGTACAGAAACGTGGGAGGGTCGGGCTACGTGCTGACGCACGGGTCAGTGCCAGCGTACGGGCCAGGAGTAGGCAACGGCTTAAGGTAAGGTGTAGGGCTGGTGGTGGGTTTCTATTCCGGGCTAGGGTTAGGGTTAGGGAACGGCAAGGCTTAGGGCACAGGTGAGGGTACAGAAACGTGGGAGGGTCGGGCTACGTGCTGACGCACGGGTCAGTGCCAGCGTACGGGCCAGGAGCAGGCAACGGCGTAGGATAAAGTGTAGGGCTGGTGGTGGATTTGCGTTCGGGGCTAGGGTTAGGGTTAGGGAACGGCAAGGCTTAGGGCACAGGTGAGGGTACGGAAACGTGGGAGGGTCAGGCTACGTGCTGACGCACAGGTCAGTGCCAGCGTACAGGTCAGGAGTAGGGTACGGCGTAAGGTAAGGTGCAGGGCTGGTGGTGGGTTTCTATTCCGGGCTAGGGTTAGGGTTAGGGAACGGCAAGGCATAGGGCACAGGTGAGGGTACGGAAACGTGGGAGGGTCAGGCTTCGTGCTGACGCATGGATCAGTGCCAGCGTTCGGGTCAGGAGTAGGTTATGGCGTAAGGTAAGGTGTAGGGCTGGTGGTGGGTTTCCGTTCCGGGCTAGGGTTAGGGTTAGGGAACGGCAAGGCTTAGGGCACAGGTGAAGGTACGGAAACGTGGGAGGCTCGTGCTACGTGCTGACGCACGGGTCAGTGCCAGCGTACGGGCCAGGAGTAGGCAACGGCGTAGGATAAAGTGTAGGCTGGTGGTGGATTTGCGTTCTGGGCTAGGGTTAGGTTTAGGGAACGGCAAGGCTTACGGCACAGGAGAGGGTACGGAAACGCCAGAGTGTAGGGCTACGTGCTGATGCACGGGGCAGTGCCAGAGTACAGGCCAGGAGTAGGCAACGGCGTAGGATAAAGTGTAGGGCTGGTGGTGGGTTTCTATTCCGGGCTAGGGTTAGGGTTAGGGAACGGCAAGGCTTAGGGCACAGGTGAGGGTACGGAAACGTGGGAGGGTCGGGCCACGTGCTGACGCACGTGTCAGTGCCAGCGTACGGGCCAGGAGTACGCAACGGCGTAGGATAAAGTGTATGGCTGGTGGTGGATTTGCGTTCCGGGCTAGGGTTAGGGTTAGGGAATGACAAGGCTTAGGGCACAGGTGAGGGTACGGAAACGTGGGAGGGTCAGGCTACGTGCTGACGCACAGGTCAGTGCCAGCGTACAGGTCATGAGTAGGGTACGGCGTAAGGAAAAGTGTAGGGCTGGTGGTGGGTTTCTATTCCGGGCTAGGGTTAGGGTTAGGGAATGGCAAGGCTTAGGGCACAGGTGAGGGTACGGAAACGTGGGAGGGTCAGGCTACGTGCTGACGCACGTGTCAGTGCCAGCGTACGGGTCAGGAGTAGGGTACGGCGTAAGGTAAGGTGTAGGGCTGGTTGTGGCTTTCTATTCCCGGCTAGGGTTAGGGTTAGGGAACGGCAAGGCTTAGGGCACAGGTGAGGGTACGGAAACGTGGGAGGGTCAGGCTACGTGCTGACGCACGGGTCAGTGCCAGCGTACGGGCCAGGAGTAGGCAACGGCTTAAGGTAAGGTGTAGGGCTGGTGGTGGGTTTCTATTCCGGGCTAGGGTTAGGGTTAGGGAACGGCAAGGCTTAGGGCACAGGTGAGGGTACAGAAACGTGGGAGGGTCGGGCTACGTGCTGACGCACGGGTCAGTGCCAGCATACGGGTCAGGAGTAGGCAGCGGCGTAGGATAAAGTGTAGGGCTGGTGGTGGGTTTCCATTCCGGGCTAGGGTTAGGGTTAGGGAACGGCAACGCTTAGGGCACTGGTGAGGGTACAGAAACGTGGGAGGGTCGGGCTACGTGCTGACGCACGGGTCAGTGCCAGCGTACGGGCCAGGAGTAGGCAACGGCTTAAGGTAAGGTGTAGGGCTGGTGGTGGGTTTCTATTCCGGGCTAGGGTTAGGGTTAGGGAACGGCAAGGCTTAGGGCACAGGTGAGGGTACAGAAACGTGGGAGGGTCGGGCTACGTGCTGACGCACGGGTCAGTGCCAGCGTACGGGCCAGGAGTAGGCAACGGTGTAGGATAAAGTGTAGGGCTGGTGGTGGATTTGCGTTCGGGGCTAGGGTTAGTGTTAGGGAACGGCAAGGCTTAGGGCACAGGTGAGGGTACGGAAACGTGGGAGGGTCAGGCTACGTGCTGACGCACAGGTCAGTGCCAGCGTACAGGTCAGGAGTAGGGTACGGCGTAAGGTAAGGTGTAGGGCTGGTGGTTGGTTTCCGTTCCAGGCTAGGGTTAGGGTTAGGGAACGGCAAGGCTTAGGGCACAGGGGAGGGTACGGAAACGTGGGAGGGTCGGGCTACGTGCTGATTCACGGGTCCGTGCCAGCGTTCGGGCCAGGAGTGGGCAACGGCGTAAGGTAAGGTGTAGGGCTTGTTGTTGATTTCCGTTCCGGGATAGGGTTAGGGTTAGGGATCGGCAAGGCTTAGGGCACAGGTGAGGGTATGGAAACGTGGGAGGGTCGGGCTACGTGCAGACGCACGGGTCAGTGCCAGCGTACGGGCCAGGAGTAGGCAACGGCGTAGGATAAAGTGTACGGCTGGTGGTGGATTTGCGTTCTGGGCTAGGGTTAGGGTTAGGGAACGGCAAGGCTTAGGGCACAGGTCAGGGTACGGAAACGCGGGAGGGTAAGGCTACGTGCTGATGCACGGGTCAGTGCCAGAGTACAGGCCAGGACTAGGCAACGGCGTAGGGTAAGGTGTAGGGCTGGTGGTGGGTTTTCATTCCGGGCTAGGGTTAGCGTTAGGGAAAGGCAAGGCTTAGGGCACAGGTGAGGGTACGGAAACGTGGGAGGTTCAGGCTACGTGCTGACGCATGGGTCAGTGCCAGCATACGTGCCAGGAGTAGGCAACGGCGTAAGGTAAGGTGTAGGGCTGGTGGTGGGTTTCTATTCCGGGCTAGGGTTAAGGTTAGGGAACGGCAAGGCTTAGGGCACAGGTGAGGGTACGGAAACGTGGGAGGGTCGGGCTACGTGCTGACGCACGGGTCAGTGCCAGCGTACGGGCCAGGAGTAGGCAACGGCATAGGATAAAGTGTAGGGCTAGTGGTGGATTTGCGTTCCAGGCTAGGGTTAGGGTTAGGGAACGGCAAGGCTTAGGGCACAGCTGAGGGTACGGAAACGTGGGAGGGTCGGGCTACGTGCTGACGCACGGGTCAGTGCCAGCGTACGGGCAAGGAGTAGGCAACGGCGTAGGATAAAGTGTAGGGCTGGTGGTGGATTTGCGTTCGGGGCTAGGGTTATGGTTAGGGAACGGCAAGGCTTAGGGCACAGGTGAGGGTACAGAAACGTGGGAGGGTCAGGCTACGTGCTGACGTACAGGTCAGTGCCAGCGTACAGGTCAGGAATATGGTACGGCGTAAGGTAACGTGTAGGGCTGGTGGTGGGTTTCTATTCCGGGCTAGGGTTAGGGTTAGGGAACCGCAAGGCTTAGGGCACAGGTGAGGGCACGGAAACGTGGGAGGGTCAGGCTACGTGCTGACGCACGGGTCAGTGCCAGCGTACGGGCCAGGAGTAGGCAACGGCTTAAGGTAAGGTGTAGGGCTGGTGGTGGGTTTCTATTCCGGGCTAGGGTTAGGGTTAGGGAACGGCAAGGCTTAGGGCACAGGTGAGGGTACAGAAACGTGGGAGGGTCGGGCTACGTGCTGACGCACGGGTCAGTGCCAGCGTACGGGCCAGGAGTAGGCAACGGCTTAAGGTAAGGTGTAGGGCTGGTGGTGGGTTTCTATTCCGGGCTAGGGTTAGGGTTAGGGAACGGCAAGGCTTAGGGCACAAGTGAGGGTACGGAAACGTGGGAGGGTCAGGCTACGTGCTGACGCACGGTTCAGTGCCAGCGTACGGGCCAGGAATAGGGTACGGCGTAAGGTAAGGTGTAGGGCTGGTGGTGGGTTTCCATTCCGGGCTAGGGTTAGGGTTAGGGAACGGCAAGGCTTAGGGCACAGCTGAGGGTACGGAAACGTGGGAGGGTCAGGCTATGTGCTGACGCACTGGTCAGTGCCAACGTACGGGCCAGGAGTAGGGTACGGCGTAAGGTAAGGTGTAGGGCTTGTGGTTGATTTCCGTTCCAGGCTAGGGTTAGGGTTAGGGTTAGGGAACGGCAACGCTTAGGGCACAGGTGAGGGTACGGAAACGTGGGAGGGTCGGCTACGTGCTGACGCACGGGTCAGTGCCAGCGTACGGGCCAGGAGTAGGCAACGGCTTAAGGTAAGGTGTAGGGCTGGTGGTGGGTTTCTATTCCGGGCTAGGGTTAGTGTTTGGGAACGGCAAGGCTTAGGGCACAGGTGAGGGTACAGAAACGTGGGAGGTTCGGGCTACGTGCTGACGCACGGGTCAGTGCCAGCGTACGGGCCAGGAGTAGGAAACGGCTTAAGGTAAGGTGTAGGGCTGGTGGTGGGTTTCTATTCCGGGTTAGGGTTAGGGTTAGGGAACGGCAAGGCTTAGGGCACAGGTGAGGGTACAGAAACGTGGGAGGGTCGGGCTACGTGCTGACGCACGGGTCAGTGCCAGCGTACGGGCCAGGAGTAGGCAACGGCGTAGGATAAAGTGTAGGGCTGGTGGTGGATTTGCATTCGGGGCTAGGGTTAGGGTTAGGGAACGGCAAGGCTTAGGGCACAGGTGAGGGTACGGAAACGTGGGAGGGTCAGGCTACGTGCTGACGCACAGGTCAGTGCCAGCGTACAGGTCAGGAGTATGGTACGGCGTAAGGTACCGTGTAGGGCTGGTGGTGGGTTTCTATTCCGGGCTAGGGTTAGGGTTAGCGAACGGCAAGGCTTAGGGCACAGGTGAGGGTACGGAAACGTGGGAGGGTCAGGCTACGTGCTGACGCACGGGTCAGTGCCAGCGTACGGGCCAGGAGTAGGCAACGGCTTAAGGTAGGGTGTAGGGCTGGTGGTGGGTTTCTATTCCGGGCTAGGGTTAGGGTTAGGGAACGGCAAGGCTTAGGGCACAGGTGAGGGTACAGAAACGTGGGAGGGTCGGGCTACGTGCTGACGCACGGGTCAGTGCCAGCATACGGGTCAGGAGTAGGCAACGACGTAGGATAAAGTGTAGGGCTGGTGGTGGGTTTCCATTCCGGGCTAGGGTTAGGGTTAGGGAACGGCAACGCTTAGGTCACAGGTGAGGGTATGGAAACGTGGGAGGGTCAGGCTACGTGCTGACGCACGGGTCAGTGCCAGCGTACGGGCCAGGAGTAGGCAACGGCTTAAGGTAAGGTGTAGGGCTGGTGGTGGGTTTCTATTCCGGGCTAGGGTTAGGGTTAGGGAACGGCAAGGCTTAGGGCACAGGTGAGGGTACAGAAACGTGGGAGGGTCGGGCTACGTGCTGACGCACGGGTCAGTGCCAGCGTACGGGCCAGGAGTAGGCAACGGCTTAAGGTAAGGTGTAGGGCTGGTGGTGGGTTTCTATTCCGGGCTAGGGTTAGGGTTAGGGAACGGCAAGGCTTAGGGCACAGGTGAGGGTACAGAAACGTGGGAGGGTCGGGCTATGTGCTGACGCACGGGTCAGTGCCAGCGTACGGGCCAGGAGCAGGCAACGGCGTAGGATAAAGTGTAGGGCTGGTGGTGGATTTGCGTTCGGGGCTAGGGTTAGGGTTAGGGAACGGCAAGGCTTAGGGCACAGGTGAGGGTACGGAAACGTGGGAGGGTCAGGCTACGTGCTGACGCACAGGTCAGTGCCAGCGTACAGGTCAGGAGTAGGGTACGGCGTAAGGTAAGGTGTAGGGCTGGTGGTGGGTTTCTATTCCGGGCTAGGGTTAGGGTTAGGGAACGGCAAGTCATAGGGCACAGGTGAGGGTACGGAAACGTGGGAGGGTCAGGCTTCGTGCTGACGCACGGGTCAGTGCCAGCGTTCGGGTCAGGAGTAGGTTATGGCTTAAGGTAAGGTGTAGGGCTGGTGGTGGGTTTCCATTCCGGGCTAGGGTTAGGGTTAGGGAACGGCAAGGCTTAGGGCACAGGTGAAGGTACGGAAACGTGGGAGGCTCGTGCTACGTGCTGACGCACGGGTCAGTGCCAGCGTACGGGCCAGGAGTAGGCAACGGCGTAGGATAAAGTGTAGGCTGGTGGTGGATTTGCGTTCTGGGCTAGGGTTAGGGTTAGGGAACAGCAAGGCTTACGGCACAGGAGAGGGTACGGAAACGCCAGAGTGTAAGGCTACGTGCTGATGCACGGGGCAGTGCCAGAGTACAGGCCAGGAGTAGGCAACGGCGTAGGATAAAGTGTAGGGCTGGTGGTGGGTTTCTATTCCGGGCTAGGGTTAGGGTTAGGGAACGGCAAGGCTTAGGGCACAAGTGAGGGTACGGAAACGTGGGAGGGTCAGGCTACGTGCTGACGCACGGTTCAGTGCCAGCGTACGGGCCAGGAATAGGGTACGGCGTAAGGTAAGGTGTAGGGCTGGTGGTGGGTTTCCATTCCGGGCTAGGGTTAGGGTTAGGGAACGGCAAGGCTTAGGGCACAGCTGAGGGTACGGAAACGTGGGAGGGTCAGGCTATGTGCTGACGCACTGGTCAGTGCCAACGTACGGGCCAGGAGTAGGGTACGGCGTAAGGTAAGGTGTAGGGCTTGTGGTTGATTTCCGTTCCAGGCTAGGGTTAGGGTTAGGGAACGGCAAGGCTTAGGGCAAAGGAGAGGGTACGGAAACGTGGGAGGGTCGGGCCCCGTGCTGACGCACGGGTTAGTGCCAGCATACGGGCCAGGAGTAGGCAACGAATTAAGGTAAGGTGTAGGGCTGGTGGTGGGTTTCTATTCCGGGCTAGGGTTAGGGTTAGGGAACGGCAAGGCTTAGGGCACAGGTGAGGGTACAGAAACGTGGGAGGGTCGGGCTACGTGCTGACGCACGGGTCAGTGCCAGCGTACGGGCCAGGAGTAGGCAACGGCGTAGGATAAAGTGTAGGGCTGGTGGAGGATTTGCATTCGGGGCTAGGGTTAGGGTTAGGGAACGGCAAGGCTTAGGGCACAGGTGAGGGTACGGAAACGTGGGAGGGTCAGGCTACGTGCTGACGCACAGGTCAGTGCCAGCGTACAGGTCAGGAGTATGGTACGGCGTAAGGTACTGTGTAGGGCTGGTGGTGGGTTTCTATTCCGGGCTAGGGTTAGGGTTAGCGAACGGCAAGGCTTAGGGCACAGGTGAGGGCACGGAAACGTGGGAGGGTCAGGCTACGTGCTGACGCACGGGTCAGTGCCAGCGTACGGGTCAGGAGTAGGGTATGGCGTAAGGTAAGGTGTAGGGCTGGTGGTGGGTTTCTATTCCGGGCTAGGGTTAGGGTTAGGGAACGGCAAGGCTTAGGGCACAGGTGAGGGTACAGAAACGTGGGAGGGTCGGGCTACGTGCTGACGCACGGGTCAGTGCCAGCGTACGGGCCAGGAGTAGGCAACGGCGTAGGATAAAGTGTAGGGCTGGTGGTTGATTTCCGTTCCGGGCTAGTGTTAGGGTTAGGGAACGGCAAGGCTTAGGAAACAGGTGAGGTTACGGAAACGTGGGAGGGTCAGGCAACGTGCTGACGCTCGGGTCAGTGCCAGCGTACGGGCCAGGAGTAAGCAACGGCGTAAGGTAATGTGTAGGGCTCGTGGTTGGTTTCCGTTCCAGGCTAGGGTTAGGGTTAGGGAACGGCAAGGCTTAGGGCACAGGTGAGGGTACGGAAACGTGGGAGGGTCGGGCTACGTGCTGACGCACGGGTCAGTGCCAGCATTCGGGTCAGGAGTAGGCAACGGCGTAGGATAAAGTGTAGGGCTGGTGGTGGGTTTCCATTCCGGGCTAGGGTTAGGGTTAGGGAACGGCAACGCTTAGGGCACTGGTGAGGGTACGGAAACGTGGGAGGGTCAGGGTACGTGCTGACGCACGGGTCAGTGCCAGCGTACGGGCCAGGAGTAGGCAACGGCTTAAGGTAAGGTGTAGGGCTGGTGGTGGGTTTCTATTCCGGGCTAGGGTTAGGGTTAGGGAACGGCAAGGCTTAGGGCACAGGTGAGGGTACAGAAACGTGGGAGGGTCGGGCTACGTGCTGACGCACGTGTCAGTGCCAGCGTACGGGCCAGGAGTAGGCAACGGCTTAAGGTAAGGTGTAGGGCTGGTGGTGGGTTTCTATTCCGGGCTAGGGTTAGGGTTAGGGAACGGCAAGGCTTAGGGCACAGGTGAGGGTAGAGAAACGTGGGAGGGTCGGGCTACGTGCTGACGCACGGGTCAGTGCCAGCGTACGGGCCAGGAGCAGGCAACGGCGTAGGATAAAGTGTAGGGCTGGTGGTGGATTTGCGTTCGGGGCTAGGGTTAGGGTTAGGGAACGGCAAGGCTTAGGGCACAGGTGAGGGTACAGAAAAGTGGGAGGGTCGGGCTACGTGCTGACGCACGGGTCAGTGCCAGCGTACGGGCCAGGAGTAGGCAACGGCGTAGGATAAAGTGTAGGGCTGGTGGTGGATTTGCGTTCGGGGCTAGGGTTAGGGTTAGGGAACGGCAAGGCTTAGGGCACAGGTGAGGGTACGGAAACGTGGTAGGGTCAGGCTACGTGCTGACGCACAGGTCAGTGCCAGCGTACAGGTCAGGAGTAGGGTACGGCGTAAGGTAAGGTGTAGGGCTGGTGGTGGGTTTCTATTCCGGTCTAGGGTTAGGGTTAGGGAACGGCCAGGCATAGGGCACAGGTGAGGGTACGGAAACGTGGGAGGGTCAGTCTACGTGCTGACGCACGGGTCAGTGCCAGCGTACGGGTCAGGAGTAGGTTATGGCGTAAGGTAAGGTGTAGGGCTGGTGGTGGGTTTCTATTCCGGGCTAGGGTTAGGGTTAGGGAACGGCAAGGCTTAGGGCACAGGTGAGGGTACGGAAACGTGGGAGGGTCGGGCTACGTGCTGACGCACGGGTCAGTGCCAGCGTACGGGCCAGGAATAGGCAACGGCGTAGGATAAAGTGTAGGGCTGGTGGTGGATTTGCGTTCCGGGCTAGGGTTAGGGTTAGGGAACGGCATGGCTTAGGGCACAGGTGAGGGTACGGAAACGTGGGAGGGTCAGTCTACGTGCTGACGCACGGTTCAGTGCCAGCGTACGGGCCAGGAATAGGATACGGCGTAATGTAAGGTGTCAGGCTGGTGGTGGGTTTCCGTTCCGGGCTAGGGTTAGGGTTAGGGAACGGCAAGGCTTAGGGCACAGGTGAAGGTACGGAAACGTGGGAGGCTCGTGCTACGTGCTGACGCACGGGTCCGTGCCAGCATACGGGCCAGGAGTAGGCAACGGCGTAGGATAAAGTGTAGGCTGGTGGTGGATTTGCGTTCTGGGCTAGGGTTAGGGTTAGGGAACGGCAAGGCTTAGGGCACAGGAGAGGGTACGGAAACGCCAGAGTGTAAGGCTACGTGCTGATGCATGGGGCAGTGCCAGAGTACAGGCCAGGAGTAGGCAACGGCGTAGGGTAAGGTGTAGGGCGGGTGGTGGGTTTCCATTCCGGGCTAGGGTTAGGGTTAGGGAACGGCAAGGCTTAGGGCACAGGTGAGGGTACGGAAACGTGGGAGGGTCAGGCTACGTGCTGACGCACGGGTCAGTGCCAGCGTATGGGCCAGGTGTAGGCAACGGCGTAAGGTAAGGTGTAGGGCTGGTGGTTGTTTTCCGTTCCAGGCTAGGGTTAGGGTTAGGGAACGGCAAGGCTTAGGGCACAGGTGAGGGTACGGAATCGTGGGAGGGTCGGGCTACGGGCTGATGCACGGGTCAGTGCCAGCGTACTGGCCAGGAGTAGGCAACGGCGTAGGATAAAGTGTAGTGCTGGTGGTGGATTTGCGTTCCGGGCTAGGGTTAGGGTTAGGGAACGGCAAGGCTTAGGGCACAGGTGAGGGTACGGAAGCGTGGGAGGGTCAGGCTACGTGCAGACGAACTGGTCAGTGCCAGCGTACGGGTCAGGAGTAGGGTACGGCGTAAGGTAAGGTGAAGGGCTGGTGGTGGGTTTCTATTGCGGGCTAGGGTTAGGGTTAGGGAACGGCAAGGCTTAGGGCACAAGTGAGGGTACGGAAACGTGGGAGGGTCAGGCTACGTGCTGATGCACGGTTCAGTGCCAGCGTACGCGCCAGGAATAGGGTACGGCGTAAGGTAAGGTGTAGGGCTGGTGGTGGGTTTCCATTCCGGGCTAGGGTTAGGGTTAGGGAACGGCAAGGCTTAGGGCACAGCTGAGGGCACGGAAACGTGGGAGGGTCAGGCTACGTGCTGACGCACGGGTCAGTGCCAGCGTATGGGTCAGGAGTAGGGTACGGCGTAAGGTAAGGTGTAGGGCTGGTGGTGGGTTTCTATTCCGGGCTAGGGTTAGGGTTAGGGAACGGCAAGGCTTAGGGCACAGGTCAGGGTACGGAAACGCGGGAGGGTCAGGATACGTGCTGATGAACGGGTCAGTGCCAGAGTACAGGCCAGGAGTAGGCAACGGCGTAGGGTAAGGTGTAGGGCTGGTGGTTGGTTTCCGTTCCAGGCTAGGGTTAGGGTTAGGGAACGGCAAGGCTTAGGGCACAGGGGAGGGTACGGAAACGTGGGTCGGGCTACGTGCTGATTCACGGGTCCGTGCCAGCGTTCGGGCCAGGAGTGGGCAACGGCGTAAGGTAAGGTGTAGGGCTTGTGGTTGATTTCCGTTCCGGGATAGGGTTAGGGATAGGGATCGGCAAGGCTTAGGGCACAGGTGAGGGTATGGAAACGTGGGAGGGTCGGGCTACGTGCAGACGCACGGGTCAGTGCCAGCGTACGGGCCAGGAGTAGGCAACGGCATAGGATAAAGTGTACGGCTGGTGGTGGATTTGCGTTCTGGGCTAGGGTTAGGGTTAGGGAACGGCAAGGCTTAGGGCACAGGTCAGGCTACGGAAACGCGGGAGGGTAAGGCTACGTGCTGATGCACGGGTCAGTGCCAGAGTACAGGCCAGGACTAGGCAACGGCGTAGGGTAAGGTGTAGGGCTGGTGGTGGGTTTTCATTCCGGGCTAGGGTTAGCGTTAGGGAAAGGCAAGGCTTAGGGCACAGGTGAGGGTACGGAAACGTGGGAGGTTCAGGCTACGTGCTGACGCATGGGTCAGTGCCAGCATACGTGCCAGGAGTAGGCAACGGCGTAAGGTAAGGTGTAGGGCTGGTGGTTGGTTTCTGTTCCAGGCTAGGGTTAGGGTTAGGGAACGGCAAGGCTTAGGGCACAGGTGAGGGTACGGAAACGTGGGAGGGTCGGGCTACGTGCTGACACACGGGTCAGTGCCAGCGTACGGGCCAGGAGTAGGCAACGGCGTAGGATAAAGTGTAGGGCTAGTGGTGGATTTGCGTTCCAGGCTAGGGTTAGGGTTAGGGAACGGCAAGGCTTAGGGCACAGGTGAGGGTACGGAAACGTGGGAGGGTCGGGCTACGTGCTGACGCAGGGGTCAGTGCCAGCGTACGGGCCAGGAGTAGGCAACGGCGTAGGATAAAGTGTAGGGCTGGTGGTGGATTTGCGTTCGGGGCTAGGGTTAGGGTTAGGGAACGGCAAGGCTTAGGGCACAGGTGAGGGTACGGAAACGTGGGAGGGTCAGGCTACGTGCTGACGCACAGGTCAGTGCCAGCGTACAGGTCAGGAATATGGTACGGCGTAAGGTAACGTGTAGGGCTGGTGGTGGGTTTCTATTCCGGGCTAGGGTTAGGGTTAGGGAACCGCAAGGCTTAGGGCACAGGTGAGGGCACGGAAACGTGGGAGGGTCAGGCTACGTGCTGACGCACGGGTCAGTGCCATCGTACGGGCCAGGAGTATGCAACGGCGTAGGATAAAGTGTAGGGCTGGTGGTTGATTTCCGTTCCGGGCTAGTGTTAGGGTTAGGGAACGGCAAGGCTTAGGGCACAGGTGAGGTTACGGAAACGTGGGAGGGTCAGGCTACGTGCTGACGCACGGGTCAGTGCCAGCGTACGGGCCAGGAGTAAGCAACGGCGTAAGGTAAGGTGTAGGGCTGGTGGTTGGTTTCCGTTCCAGGCTAGGGTTAGGGTTAGGGAACGGCAAGGCTTAGGGCACAGGTGAGGGTACGGAAACGTGGGAGGGTCGGGCTACGTGCTGACGCACGTGTCAGTGCCAGCGTACGGGCCAGGAGTAGGCAACGGCGTAGGATAAAGTGTATGGCTGGTGGTGGATTTGCGTTCCGGGCTAGGGTTAGGGTTAGGGAACGGCAAGGCTTAGGGCACAGGTGAGGGTACGGAAACGTGGCAGGGTCAGGCTACGTGCTGACGCACAGCTCAGTGCCAGCGTACAGGTCAGGAGTAGGGTACGGCGTAAGGAAAAGTGTAGGGCTGGTGGTGGGTTTCTATTCCGGGCTAGGGTTAGGGTTAGGGAACGGCAAGGCTTAGGGCACAGGTGAGGGTACGGAAACGTGGGAGGGTCAGGCTACGTGCTGACGCACGTGTCAGTGCCAGCGTACGGGTCAGGAGTAGGGTACGGCGTAAGGTAGGGTGTAGGGCTGGTGGTGGGTTTCTATTCCGGGCAAGGGTTAGGGTTAGGGAACGGCAAGGCTTAGGGCACAGGTGAGGGTACGGAATCGTGGGAGGGTCAGGCTACGTGCTGACGCACGGGTCAGTGCCAGCGTACGGGCCAGGAGTAGGCAACGGCTTAAGGTAGGGTGTAGGGCTGGTGGTGGGTTTCTATTCCGGGCTAGGGTTAGGGTTAGGGAACGGCAAGGCTTAGGGCACAGGTGAGGGTACAGAAACGTGGGAGGGTCGGGCTACGTGCTGACGCACGGGTCAGTGCCAGCATACGGGTCAGGAGTAGGCAACGACGTAGGATAAAGTGTAGGGCTGGTGGTGGGTTTCCATTCCGGGCTATGGTTAGGGTTAGGGAACGGCAACGCTTAGGGCACAGGTGAGGGTACGGAAACGTGGGAGGGTCAGGCTACGTGCTGACGCACGGGTCAGTGCCAGCGTATGGGCCAGGTGTAGGCAACGGCTTAAGGTAAGGTGTAGGGCTGGTGGTGGGTTTCTATTCCGGGCTAGGGTTAGGGTTAGGGAACGGCAAGGCTTAGGGCACAGGTGAGGGTACAGAAACGTGGGAGGGTCGGGCTACGTGCTGACGCACGGGTCAGTGCCAGCGTACGGGCCAGGAGTAGGCAACGGCTTAAGGTAAGGTGTAGGGCTGGTGGTGGGTTTCTATTCCGGGCTAGGGTTAGGGTTAGGGAACGGCAATGCTTAGGGCACAGGTGAGGGTACAGAAACGTGGGAGGGTCGGGCTACGTGCTGACGCACGGGTCAGTGCCAGCGTACGGGCCAGGAGCAGGCAACGGCGTAGGATAAAGTGTAGGGCTGGTGGTGGATTTGCGTTCGGGGCTAGGGTTAGGGTTAGGGAACGGCAAGGCTTAGGGCACAGGTGAGGGTACGGAAACGTGGGAGGGTCAGGCTACGTGCTGACGCACAGGTCAGTGCCAGCGTACAGGTCAGGAGTAGGGTACGGCGTAAGGTAAGGTGAAGGGCTGGTGGTGGGTTTCTATTCCGGGCTAGGGTTAGGGTTAGGGAACGGCAAGGCATAGGCCACAGGTGAGGGTACGGAAACGTGGGAGGGTCAGGCTTCGTGCTGACGCATGGGTCAGTGCCAGCGTTCGGGTCAGGAGTAGGTTATGGCGTAAGGTAAGGTGTACGGCTGGTGGTGGGTTTCCTTTCCGGGCTAGGGTTAGGGTTAGGGAACGGCAAGGCTTAGGGCACAGGTGAAGGTACGGAAACGTGGGAGGCTCGTGCTACGTGCTGACGCACGGGTCAGTGCCAGCGTACGGGCCAGGAGTAGGCAACGGCGTAGGATAAAGTGTAGGCTGGTGGTGGATTTGCGTTCTGGGCTAGGGTTAGGTTTAGGGACCGGCAAGGCTTACGGCACAGGAGAGGGTACGGAAACGCCAGAGTGTAAGGCTACGTGCTGATGCACGGGGCAGTGCCAGAGTACAGGCCAGGAGTAGGCAACGGCGTAGGATAAAGTGTAGGCCTGGTGGTGGGTTTCTATTCTGGGCTAGGGTTAGGGTTAGGGAACGGCAAGGCTTAGGGCACAAGTGAGGGTACGGAAACGTGGGAGGGTCAGGCTACGTGCTGACGCATGGTTCAGTGCCAGCGTACGGGCCAGGAATAGGGTACGGCGTAAGGTAAGGTGTAGGGCTGGTGGTGGGTTTCCATTCCGGGCTAGGGTTAGGGTTAGGGAACGGCAAGGCTTAGGGCACAGCTGAGGGTACGGAAACGTGGGAGGGTCAGGCTACGGGCTGACGCACTTGTCAGTGCCAACGTACGGGCCAGGAGTAGGGTACGGCGTAAGGTAAGGTGTAGGGCTTGTGGTTGATTTCCGTTCAAGGCTAGGGTTAGGGTTAGGGAACGGTAAGGCTTAGGGCAAAGGAGAGGGTACGGAAACGTGGGAGGGTCGGGCCCCGTGCTGACGCACGGTTTAGTGCCAGCATACGGGCCAGGAGTAGGCAACGGCGTAGGATAAAGTGTAGGGCTGGTGGTGGGTTTCCATTCCGGGCTAGGGTTAGGGTTAGGGAACGGCAACGCTTAGGGCACAGGTGAGGGTACGGAAACGTGGGAGGGTCAGGCTACGTGCTGACGCACGGGTCAGTGCCAGCGTACGGGCCAGGAGTAGGCAACGGCTTAAGGTAAGGTGTAGGGCTGGTGGTGGGTTTCTATTCCGGGCTAGGGTTAGGGTTAGGGAACGGCAAGGCTTAGGGCACAGGTGAGGGTACAGAAACGTGGGAGGTTCGGGCTACGTGCTGACGCACGGGTCAGTGCCAGCGTACGGGCCAGGAGTAGGCAACGGCTTAAGGTAAGGTGTACGGCTGGTGGTGGGTTTCTATTCCGGGCTAGGGTTAGGGTTTGGGAACGGCAAGGCTTAGGGCACAGGTGAGGGTACAGAAACGTGGGAGGGTCGGGCTACGTGCTGACGCACGGGTCAGTGCCAGCGTACGGGCCAGGAGTAGGCAACGGCGTAGGATAAAGTGTAGGGCTGGTGGTTGATTTGCATTCGGGGCTAGGGTTAGGGTTAGGGAACGGCAAGGCTTAGGGCACAGGTGAGGGTACGGAAACGTGGGAGGGTCAGGCTACGTGCTGACGCACAGGTCAGTGCCAGCGTACACGTCAGGAGTATGGTACGGCGTAAGGTACCGTGTAGGGCTGGTGGTGGGTTTCTATTCCGGGCTAGGGTTAGGGTTAGCGAACGGCAAGGCTTAGGGCACAGGTGAGGGCACGGAAACGTGGGAGGGTCAGGCTACGTGCTGACGCACGGGTCAGTGCCAGCGTACGGGTCAGCAGTAGGGTATGGCGTAAGGTAAGGTGTAGGGCTGGTGGTGGGTTTCTATTCCGTGCTAGGGTTAGGGTTAGGGAACGGCAAGGCTTAGGGCACAGGTGAGGGTACAGAAACGTGGGAGGGTCGCGCTACGTGCTGACGCACGGGTCAGTGCCAGCGTACGGGCCAGGAGTAGGCAACGGTGTAGGATAAAGTGTAGGGCTGGTGGTTGATTTCCGTTCCGGACTAGTGTTAGGGTTAGGGAACGGCAAGGCTTAGGGCACAGGTGAGGTTACGGAAACGTAGGAGGGTCGGGCCACGTGCTGACGCACGTGTCAGTGCCAGCGTACGGGCCAGGAGTACGCAACGGCGTAGGATAAAGTGTATGGCTGGTGGTGGATTTGCGTTCCGGGCTAGGGTTAGGGTTAGGGAATGACAAGGCTTAGGGCACAGGTGAGGGTACGGAAACGTGGGAGGGTCAGGCTACGTGCTGACGCACGGGTCAGTGCCAGCGTACGGGCCAGGAGTAGGCAACGGCTTAAGGTAGGGTGTAGGGCTGGTGGTGGGTTTCTATTCCGGGCTAGGGTTAGGGTTAGGGAACGGCAAGGCTTAGGGCACAGGTGAGGGTACAGAAACGTGGGAGGGTCGGGCTACGTGCTGACGCACGGGTCAGTGCCAGCATACGGGTCAGGAGTAGGCAACGACGTAGGATAAAGTGTAGGGCTGGTGGTGGGTTTCCATTCCGGGCTATGGTTAGGGTTAGGGAACGGCAATGCTTAGGGCACAGGTGAGGGTACGGAAACGTGGGAGGGTCAGGCTACGTGCTGACGCACGGGTCAGTGCCAGCGTACGGGCCAGGTGTAGGCAACGGCTTAAGGTAAGGTGTAGGGCTGGTGGTGGGTTTCTATTCCGGGCTAGGGTTAGGGTTAGGGAACGGCAAGGCTTAGGGCACAGGTGAGGGTACAGAAACGTGGGAGGGTCGGGCTACGTGCTGACGCACGGGTCAGTGCCAGCGTACGGGCCAGGAGTAGGCAACGGCTTAAGGTAAGGTGTAGGGCTGGTGGTGGGTTTCTATTCCGGGCTAGGGTTAGGGTTAGGGAACGGCAATGCTTAGGGCACAGGTGAGGGTACAGAAACGTGGGAGGGTCGGGCTACGTGCTGACGCACGGGTCAGTGCCAGCGTACGGGCCAGGAGCAGGCAACGGCGTAGGATAAAGTGTAGGGCTGGTGGTGGATTTGCGTTCGGGGCTAGGGTTAGGGTTAGGGAACGGCAAGGCTTAGGGCACAGGTGAGGGTACGGAAACGTGGGAGGGTCAGGCTACGTGCTGACGCACAGGTCAGTGCCAGCGTACAGGTCAGGAGTAGGGTACGGCGTAAGGTAAGGTGTAGGGCTGGTGGTGGGTTTCTATTCCGGGCTAGGGTTAGGGTTAGGGAACGGCAAGGCATAGGCCACAGGTGAGGGTACGGAAACGTGGGAGGTTCAGGCTTCGTGCTGACGCACGGGTCAGTGCCAGCGTTCGGGTCAGGAGTAGGTTATGGCGTAAGGTAAGGTGTAGGGCTGGTGGTGGGTTTCCTTTCCGGGCTAGGGTTAGGGTTAGGGAACGGCAAGGCTTAGGGCACAGGTGAAGGTACGGAAACGTGGGAGGCTCGTGCTACGTACTGACGCACGGGTCAGTGCCAGCGTACGGGCCAGGAGTAGGCAACGGCGTAGGATAAAGTGTAGGCTGGTGGTGGATTTGCGTTCTGGGCTAGGGTTAGGTTTAGGGACCGGCAAGGCTTACGGCACAGGAGAGGGTACGGAAACGCCAGAGTGTAAGGCTACGTGCTGATGCACGGGGCAGTGCCAGAGTACAGGCCAGGAGTAGGCAACGGCGTAGGATAAAGTGTAGGGCTGGTGGTGGGTTTCTATTCTGGGCTAGGGTTAGGGTTAGGGAACGGCAAGGCTTAGGGCACAAGTGAGGGTACGGAAACGTGGGAGGGTCAGGCTACGTGCTGACGCATGGTTCAGTGCCAGCGTACGGGCCAGGAATAGGGTACGGCGTAAGGTAAGGTGTAGGGCTGGTGGTGGGTTTCCATTCCGGGCTAGGGTTAGGGTTAGGGAACGGCAAGGCTTAGGGCACAGCTGAGGGTACGGAAACGTGGGAGGGTCAGGCTACGGGCTGACGCACTTGTCAGTGCCAACGTACGGGCCAGGAGTAGGGTACGGCGTAAGGTAAGGTGTAGGGCTTGTGGTTGATTTCCGTTCAAGGCTAGGGTTAGGGTTAGGGAACGGTAAGGCTTAGGGCAAAGGAGAGGGTACGGAAACGTGGGAGGGTCGGGCCCCGTGCTGACGCACGGTTTAGTGCCAGCATACGGGCCAGGAGTAGGCAACGGCGTAGGATAAAGTGTAGGGCTGGTGGTGGGTTTCCATTCCGGGCTAGGGTTAGGGTTAGGGAACGGCAACGCTTAGGGCACAGGTGAGGGTACGGAAACGTGGGAGGGTCAGGCTACGTGCTGACGCACGGGTCAGTGCCAGCGTACGGGCCAGGAGTAGGCAACGGCTTAAGGTAAGGTGTAGGGCTTGTGGTTGATTTCCGTTCAAGGCTAGGGTTAGGGTTAGGGAACGGCAAGGCTTAGGGCACAGGTGAAGGTACGGAAACGTGGGAGGCTCGTGCTACGTACTGACGCACGGGTCAGTGCCAGCGTACGGGCCAGGAGTAGGCAACGGCGTAGGATAAAGTGTAGGGCTGGTGGTGGATTTGCATTCGGGGCTAGGGTTAGGGATAGGGAACGGCAAGGCTTAGGGCACAGGTGAGGGTACGGAAACGTGGGAGGGTCAGGCTACGTGCTGACGCACAGGTCAGTGCCAGCGTACAGGTCAGGAGTATGGTACGGCGTAAAGTACCGTGTAGGGCTGGTGGTGGGTTTCTATTCCGGGCTAGGGTTAGGGTTAGCGAACGGCAAGGCTTAGGGCACAGGTGAGGGCACGGAAACGTGGGAGGGTCAGGCTACGTGCTGACGCACGGGTCAGTGCCAGCGTACGGGTCAGCAGTAGGGTATGGCGTAAGGTAAGGTGTAGGGCTGGTGGTGGGTTTCTATTCCGTGCTAGGGTTAGGGTTAGGGAACGGCAAGGCTTAGGGCACAGGTGAGGGTACAGAAACGTGGGAGGGTCGCGCTACGTGCTGACGCACGGGTCAGTGCCAGCGTACGGGCCAGGAGTAGGCAACGGTGTAGGATAAAGTGTAGGGCTGGTGGTTGATTTCCGTTCCGGACTAGTGTTAGGGTTAGGGAACGGCAAGGCTTAGGGCACAGGTGAGGTTACGGAAACGTGGGAGGGTCAGGCTACGTGCTGACGCTCGGGTCAGTCCCAGCGTACGGGCCAGGAGTAAGCAACGGCGTAAGGTAAGGTGTAGGGCTCGTGGTTGGTTTCCATTCCAGGCTAGGGTTAGGGTTAGGGAACAGCAAGGCTTAGGGCACAGGTGAGGGTACGGAAACGTAGGAGGGTCGGGCCACGTGCTGACGCACGTGTCAGTGCCAGCGTACGGGCCAGGAGTACGCAACGGCGTAGGATAAAGTGTATGGCTGGTGGTGGATTTGCGTTCCGGGCTAGGGTTAGGGTTAGGGAATGACAAGGCTTAGGGCACAGGTGAGGGTACGGAAACGTGGGAGGGTCAGGCTACGTGCTGACGCACGGGTCAGTGCCAGCGTACGGGCCAGGAGTAGGCAACGGCTTAAGGTAAGGTGTAGGGCTGGTGGTGGGTTTCTATTCCGGGCTAGGGTTAGGGTTAGGGAACGGCAAGGCTTAGGGCACAGGTGAGGGTACAGAAACGTGGGAGGGTCGGGCTACGTGCTGACGCACGGGTCAGTGCCAGCATACGGGTCAGGAGTAGGCAACGGCGTAGGATAAAGTGTAGGGCTGGTGGTGGGTTTCCATTCCGGGCTAGGGTTAGGGTTAGGGAACGGCAACGCTTAGGGCACTGGTGAGGGTACGGAAACGTGGGAGGGTCAGGCTACGTGCTGACGCACGGGTCAGTGCCAGCGTACGGGCCAGGAGTAGGCAACGGCTTAAGGTAAGGTGTAGGGCTGGTGGTGGGTTTCTATTCCGGGCTAGGGTTAGGGTTAGGGAACGGCAAGGCTTAGGGCACAGGTGAGGGTACAGAAACGTGGGAGGGTCGGGCTACGTGCTGACGCACGGGTCAGTGCCAGCGTACGGGCCAGGAGTAGGCAACGGCTTAAGGTAAGGTGTAGGGCTGGTGGTGGGTTTCTATTCCGGGCTAGGGTTAGGGTTAGGGAACGGCAAGGCTTAGGGCACAGGTGAGGGTACAGAAACGTGGGAGGGTCGGGCTACATGCTGACGCACGGGTCAGTGCCAGCGTACGGGCCAGGAGTAGGCAACGGCGTAGGATAAAGTGTAGGGCTGGTGGTGGATTTGCGTTCGGGGCTAGGGTTAGGGTTAGGGATCGGCAAGGCTTAGGGCACAGGTGAGGGTACGGAAACGTGGGAGGGTCAGGCTACGTGCTGACGCACAGGTCAGTGCCAGCGTACAGGTCAGGAGTAGGGTACGGCGTGAGGTAAGGTGTAGGGCTGGTGGTGGGTTTCTATTCCGGGCTAGGGTTAGGGTTAGGGAACGGCAAGGCATAGGGCACAGGTGAGGGTACGGAAACGTGGGAGGGTCAGTCTACGTGCTGACGCACGGGTCAGTGCCAGCGTACGGGCCAGGAGTAGGCAATGGCGTAGGATAAAGTGTAGGGCTGGTGGTGGATTTGCGTTCCGGGCTAGGGTTAGGGTTAGGGAACGGCATGGCTTAGGGCACAGGTGAGGGTACGGAAACGTGGGAGGGTCAGGCTACGTGCTGACGCACTGTTCAGTGCCAGCGTACGGGCCAGGAATAGGGTACGGCGTAATGTAAGGTGTCAGGCTGGTGGTGGGTTTCCGTTCCGGGCTAGGGTTAGGGTTAGGGAACGGCAAGACTTAGGGCACAGGTGAAGGTACGGAAACGTGGGAGGCTCGTGCTACGTGCTGACGCACGGGTCAGTGCCAGCGTACGGGCCAGGAGTAGGCAACGGCGTAGGATAAAGTGTAGGCTGGTGGTGGATTTGCGTTCTGGGCTAGGGTTAGGGTTAGGGAACGGCAAGGCTTAGGGCACAGGAGAGGGTACGGAAACGCCAGAGTGTAAGGCTACGTGCTGATGCACGGGGCAGTGCCAGGGTACAGGCCAGGAGTAGGCAACGGTGTAGGGTAAGGTGTAGGGCTGGTGGTGGGTTTCCATTCCGGGCTAGGGTTAGGGTTAGGGAACGGCAAGGCTTAGGGCACAGGTGAGGGTACGGAAACGTGGGAGGGTCAGGCTACGTGCTGACGCACGGGTCAGTTCCAGCGTACGGGCCAGGTGTAGGCAACGGCGTAAGGTAAGGTGTAGGGCTGGTGGTTGTTTTCCGTTCCAGGCTAGGGTTAGGGTTAGGGAACGGCAAGGCTTAGGGCACAGGTCAGGGTACGGAAACGCGGGAGGGTAAGGCTACGTGCTGATGCCCGGCCAGTGCCAGAGTACAGGACAGGACTAGGCAACGGCGTAGGGTAAGGTGTAGGGCTGGTGGTGGGTTTTCATTCCGGGCTAGGGTTAGCGTTAGGGAAAGGCAAGGCTTAGGGCACAGGTGAGGGTACGGAAACGTGGGAGGGTCGGGCTACGTGCTGACGCACGGGTCAGTGGCAGCGTACGGGCCAGGAGTAGGCAACGGCGTAGGATAAAGTGTAGGGCTGGTGGTGGATTTGCGTTCGGGGCTAGGGTTAGGGTTAGGGAACGGCAAGGCTTAGGGCACAGGTGAGGGTACGGAAACGTGGGAGGGGCAGGCTACGTGCTGACGCACTGGTCAGTGCCAGCGTACAGGTCAGGAATATGGTACGGCGTAAGGTAAGGTGTAGGGCTGGTGGTGGGTTTCTATTCCGGGCTCGGGTTAGGGTTAGGGAACCGCAAGGCTTAGGGCACAGGTGAGGGCACGGAAACGTGGGAGGGTCAGGCTACGTGCTGACGCACGGGTCAGTGCCAGCGTACGGGTCAGGAGTAGGGTATGGCGTAAGGTAAGGTGTAGGGCTGGTGGTGGGTTTCTATTCCGGGCTAGGGTTAGGGTTAGGGAACGGCAAGGCTTAGGGCACAGGTGAGGGTACAGAAACGTGGGAGGGTCGGGCTACGTGCTGACGCACGGGTCAGTGCCAGCGTACGGGCCAGGAGTATGCAACGGCGTAGGATAAAGTGTAGGGCTGGTGGTTGATTTCCGTTCCGGGCTAGTGTTAGGGTTAGGGAACGGCAAGGCTTAGGGCACAGGTGAGGTTACGGAAACGTGGGAGGGTCAGGCTACGTGCTGACGCACGGGTCAGTGCCAGCGTACGGGCCAGGAGTATGCAACGGCATAAGGTAAGGTGTAGGGCTGGTGGTTGGTTTCCGTTCCAGGCTAGGGTTAGGGTTAGGGAACGGCAAGGCTTAGGGCACAGGTGAGGGTACGGAAACGTGGGAGGGTCGGGCTACGTGCTGACGCACGTGTCAGTGCCAGCGTACGGGCCAGGAATAGGGTACGGCGTAAGGTAAGGTGTAGGGCTGGTGGAGGGTTTCCATTCCGGGCTAGGGTTAGGGTTAGGGAACGGCAAGGCTTAGGGCACAGCTGAGGGTACGGAAACGTGGGAGGGTCAGGCTATGTGCTGACGCACGGGTCAGTGCCAGTGTACGGGCCAGGAGTAGGCAACGGCGTAGGATAAAGTGTAGGCTGGTGGTGGATTTGCGTTCTGGGCTAGGGTTAGGTTTAGGGAACGGCAAGGCTTACGGCACAGGAGAGGGTACGGAAACGCCAGAGTGTAAGGCTACGTGCTGATGCACGGGGCAGTGCCAGAGTACAGGCCAGGAGTAGGCAACAGCGTAGGATAAAGTGTAGGGCAGGTGGTGGGTTTCTATTCTGGGCTAGAGTTAGGGTTAGGGAACGGCAAGGCTTAGGGCACAAGTGAGGGTACGGAAACGTGGGAGGGTCAGGCTACGTGCTGACGCATGGTTCAGTGTCAGCGTACGGGCCAGGAATAGGGTACGGCGTAAGATAAGGTGTAGGGCTGGTGGTGGGTTTCCATTCCGGGCTAGGGTTAGGGTTAGGGAACGGCAAGGCTTAGGGCACAGCTGAGGGTACGGAAACGTGGGAGGGTCAGGCTACGTGCTGACGCACTGGTCAGTGCCAACGTACGGGCCAGGAGTAGGGTACGGCGTAAGGTAAGGTGTAGGGCTTGTGGTTGATTTCCGTTCCAGGCTAGGGTTAGGGTTAGGGAACGGTAAGGCTTAGGGCAAAGGAGAGGGTACGGAAACGTGGGAGGGTCGGGCCCCGTGCTGACGCACGGGTTAGTGCCAGCATACGGGCCAGGAGTAGGCAACGGCGTAGGATAAAGTGTAGGGCTGGTGGTGGGTTTCCATTCCGGGCTAGGGTTAGCGTTAGGGAACGGCAAGGCTTAGGGCACAGGTGAGGGTACGGAAACGTGGGAGGGTCAGGCTACGTGCTGACGCACGGGTCAGTGCCAGCGTACGGGCCAGGAGTAGGCAACGGCTTAAGGTAAGGTGTAGGGCTGGTGGTGGGTTTCTATTCCGGGCTAGGGTTAGGGTTAGGGAACCGCAAGGCTTAGGGCACAGGTGAGGGTACAGAAACGTGGGAGGTTCGGGCTACGTGCTGACGCACGGGTCAGTGCCAGCGTACGGGCCAGGAGTAGGCAACGGCTTAAGGTAAGGTGTACGGCTGGTGGTGTGTTTCTCTTCCGGGCTAGGGTTAGGGTTAGGGATCGAAAAGCTTAGGGCACAGGTGAGGGTACAGAAACATGGGAGGGTCGGGCTACGTGCTGACGCACGGGTCAGTGCCAGCGTACGGGCCAGGAGTAGGCAACGGCGTAGGATAAAGTGTAGGGCTGGTGGTGGATTTGCATTCGGGGCTAGGGTTAGGGTTAGGGAACGGCAAGGCTTAGGGCACAGGTGAGGGTACGGAAACGTGGGAGGGTCAGGCTACGTGCTGACGCACAGGTCAGTGCCAGCGTACAGGTCAGGAGTATGGTACGGCGTAAGGTACCGTGTAGGGCTGGTGGTGGGTTTCTATTCCGGGCTAGGGTTAGGGTTAGCGAACGGCAAGGCTTAGGGCACAGGTGAGGGCACGGAAACGTGGGAGGGTCAGGCTACGTGCTGACGCACGGGTCAGTGCCAGCGTACGGGTCAGGAGTAGGGTATGGCGTAAGGTAAGGTGTAGGGCTGGTGGTGGGTTTCTATTCCGGGCTAGGGTTAGGGTTAGGGAACGGCAAGGCTTAGGGCACAGGTGAGGGTACAGAAACGTGGGAGGGTCGGGCTACGTGCTGACGCACGGGTCAGTGCCAGCGTACGGGCCAGGAGTAGGCAACGGCGTAGGATAAAGTGTAGGGCTGGTAGTTGATTTCCGTTCCGGGCTAGTGTTAGGGTTAAGGAACGGCAAGGCTTAGGGCACAGGTGAGGTTACGGAAACGTGGGAGGGTCAGGCTACGTTCTGACGCTCGGGTCAGTCCCAGCGTACGGGCCAGGAGTAAGCAACGGCGTAAGGTAAGGTGTAGGGCTCGTGGTTGGTTTCCATTCCAGGCTAGGGTTAGGGTTAGGGAACGGCAAGGCTTAGGGCACAGGTGAGTGTACGGAAACGTGGGAGGGTCGGGCCACGTGCTGACGCACCTGTCAGTGCCAGCGTACGGGCCAGGAGTACGCAACGGCGTAGGATAAAGTGTATGGCTGGTGGTGGACTTGCGTTCCGGGCTAGGGTTAGGGTTAGGGAATGACAAGGCTTAGGGCACAGGTGAGGGTACGGAAACGTGGGAGGGTCAGGCTACGTGCTGACGCACAGGTCAGTGCCAGCGTACAGGTCAGGAGTAGGGTACGGCGTAAGGAAAAGTGTAGGGCTGGTGGTGGGTTTCTATTCCGGGCTAGGGTTAGGGTTAGGGAATGGCAAGGCTTAGGGCACAGGTGAGGGTACGGAAACGTGGGAGGGTCAGGCTACGTGCTGACGCACGTGTCAGTGCCAGCGTACGGGTCAGGAGTACGGTACCGCGTAAGGTAAGGTGTAGGGCTGGTTGTGGCTTTCTATTCCCGGCTAGGGTTAGGGTTAGGGAACGGCAAGGCTTAGGGCACAGGTGAGGGTACGGAAACGTGGGAGGGTCAGGCTACGTGCTGACGCACGGGTCAGTGCCAGCGTACGGGCCAGGAGTAGGCAACGGCTTAAGGTAAGGTGTAGGGCTGGTGGTGGGTTTCTATTCCGGGCTAGGGTTAGGGTTAGGGAACGGCAACGCTTAGGGCACAGGTGAGGGTACAGAAACGTGGGAGGGTCGGGCTACGTGCTGACGCACGGGTCAGTGCCAGCATACGGGTCAGGAGTAGGCAACGGCGTAGGATAAAGTGTAGGGCTGGTGGTGGGTTTCCATTCCGGGCTAGGGTTCGGGTTAGGGAACGGCAACGCTTAGGGCACTGGTGAGGGTACGGAAACGTGGGAGGGTCAGGCTACGTGCTGACGCACGGGTCAGTGCCAGCGTACGGGCCAGGAGTAGGCAACGGCTTAAGGTAAGGTGTAGGGCTGGTGGTGGGTTTCTATTCCGGGCTAGGGTTAGGGTTAGGGAACGGCAAGGCTTAGGGCACAGGTGAGGGTACAGAAACGTGGGAGGGTCGGGCTACGTGCTGACGCACGGGTCAGTGCCAGCGTACGGGCCAGGAGTAGGCAATGGCGTAGGATTAAGTGTAGGGCTGGTGGTGGATTTGCGTTCCGGGCTAGGGTTAGGGTTAGGGAACGGCATGGCTTAGGGCACAGGTGAGGGTACGGAAACGTGGGAGGGTCAGGCTATGTGCTGACGCACTGTTCAGTGCCAGCGTACGGGCCAGGAATAGGGTACGGCGTAATGTAAGGTGTCAGGCTGGTGGTGGGTTTCCGTTCCGGGCTAGGGTTAGGGTTAGGGAACAGCAAGGCTTAGGGCACAGGTGAAGGTACGGAAACGTGGGAGGCTCGTGCTACGTGCTGACGCACGGGTCAGTGCCAGCGTACGGGCCAGGAGTAGGCAACGGCGTAGGATAAAGTGTAGGCTGGTGGTGGATTTGCGTTCTGGGCTAGGGTTAGGGTTAGGGAACGGCAAGGCTTAGGGCACAGGAGAGGGTACGGAAACGCCAGAGTGTAAGGCTACGTGCTGATGCACGGGGCAGTGCCAGAGTACAGGCCAGGAATAGGCAACGGCGTAGGGTAAGGTGTAGGGCTGGTGGTGGGTTTCCATTCCGGGCTAGGGTTAGGGTTAGGGAACGGCAAGGCTTAGGGCACAGGTGAGGGTACGGAAACGTGGGAGGGTCGGGCTACGTGCTGATGCACGGGTCAGTGCCTGCGTGCTGGCCAGGAGTAGGCAACGGCGTAGGATAAAGTGTAGGGCTGGGGGTGGATTTGCGTTCCGGGCTAGGGTTAGGGTTAGGGAACGGCAAGGCTTAGGGCACAGGTGAGGGTACGGAAGCGTGGGAGGGTCAGGCTACGTGCAGACGAACGGGTCAGTGCCAGCGTACGGGTCAGGAGTTGGGTACGGCGTAAGGTACGGTGTAGGGCTGGTGGTGGGTTTCTATTCAGGGCTAGGGTTAGGGTTAGGGAACGGCAAGGCTTAGGGCACAAGTGAGGGTACGGAAACGTGGGAGGGTCAGGCTACGTGCTGACGCACGGTTCAGTGCCAGCGTACGGGCCAGGAATAGGGTACGGCGTAAGGTAAGGTGTAGGGCTGGTGGTGGGTTTCCATTCCGGGCTAGGGTTAGGGTTAGGGAACGGCAAGGCTTAGGGCACAGCTGAGGGCACAGAAACGTGGGAGGGTCAGGCTACATGCTGACGCACGGGTCAGTGCCAGCGTACGGGTCAGGAGTAGGGTACGGCGTAAGGTAAGGTGTAGGGCTGGTGGTGGGTTTCTATTCCGGGCTAGGTTTAGGGTTAGGGAACGGCAAGGCTTAGGGCACAGGTCAGGGTACGGAAACGCGGGAGGGTAAGGCTACGTGCTGATGAACGGGTCAGTGCCAGAGTACAGGCCAGGACTAGGCAACGGCGTAGGGTAAGGTGTAGGGCTGGTGGTTGGTTTCCGTTCCAGGCTAGGGTTAGGGTTAGGGAACGGCAAGGCTTAGGGCACAGGGGAGTGTACGGAAACGTGGGAGGGTCGGGCTACGTGCTGATTCACGGGTCCGTGCCAGCGTTCGGGCCAGGAGTGGGCAACGGCGTAAGGTAAGGTGTAGGGCTTGTGGTTGATTTCCGTTCCAGGATAGGGTTAGGGTTAGGGATCGGCAAGGCTTAGGGCACAGGTGAGGGTATGGAAACGTGGGAGGGTCGGGCTACGTACAGACGCACGGGTCAGTGCCAGCGTACGGGCCAGGAGTAGGCAACGGCGTAGGATAAAGTGTACGGCTGGTGGTGGATTTGCGTTCTGGGCTAGGGTTAGGTTTAGGGAACGGCAAGGCTTAGGGCACAGGTCAGGGTACGGACACGCGGGAGGGTAAGGCTACGTGCTGATGCACGGGTCAGTGCCAGAGTACAGGCCAGGACTAGGCAACGGCGTAGGGTAAGGTGTAGGGCTGGTGGTGGGTTTTCATTCCGGGCTAGGGTTAGCGTTAGGGAAAGGCAAGGCTTAGGGCACAGGTGAAGGTACGGAAACGTGGGAGGTTCAGGCTACGTGCTGACGCATGGGTCAGTGCCAGCATACGTGCCAGGAGTAGGCAACGGCGTAAGGTAAGGTGTAGGGCTGGTGGTTGGTTTCCGTTCCAGGCTAGGGTTAGGGTTAGGGAACGGCAAGGCTTAGGGCACAGGTGAGGGTACGGAAACGTGGGAGGGTCGGGCTACGTGCTGACGCACGGGTCAGTGCCAGCGTACGGGCCAGGAGTAGGCAACGGCGTAGGATAAAGTTTAGGGCTAGTGGTGGATTTGCGTTCCAGGCTAGGGTTAGGGTTAGGGAACGGCAAGGCTTAGGGCACAGGTGAGGGTACGGAAACGTGGGAGGGTCGGGCTACGTGCTGACGCACGGGTCAGTGCCAGCGTACGGGCCAGGAGTAGGCAACGGCGTAGGATAAAGTGTAGGGCTGGTGGTGGATTTGCGTTCGGGGCTAGGGTTAGGGTTAGGGAACGGCAAGGCTTAGGGAACAGGTGAGGGTACGGAAACGTGGGAGGGGCAGGCTACGTGCTGACGCACAGGTCAGTGCCAGCGTACAGGTCAGGAATATGGTACGGCGTAATGTAATGTGTAGGGCTTGTGGTGGGTTTCTATTCCGGGCTCGGGTTAGGGTTAGGGAACTGCAAGGCTTATGGCACAGGTGAGGGCACGGAAACGTGGGAGGGTCCGGCTACGTGCTGACGCACGGGTCAGTGCCAGCGTACGGGTCAGGAGTAGGGTATGGCGTAAGGTAAGGTGTAGGGCTGGTGGTGGGTTTCTATTCCGGGCTAGGGTTAGGGTTAGGGAACGGCAAGGCTTAGGGCACAGGTGAGGGTACAGAAACGTGGGAGGGTCGGGCTACGTGCTGACGCACGGGTCAGTGCCAGCGTACGGGCCAGGAGTAGGCAACGGCGTAGGATAAAGTGTAGGGCTGGTGGTGGATTTGCGTTCGGGGCTAGGGTTAGGGTTAGGGAACGGCAAGGCTTAGGGCACAGGTGAGGGTACGGAAACGTGGGAGGGTCAGGCTACGTGCTGACGCACAGGTCAGTGCCAGCGTACAGGTCAGGAGTAGGGTACGGCGTAAGGTAACGTGTAGGGCTGGTGGTGGGTTTCTATTCCGGGCTAGGGTTAGGGTTAGGGAATGGCAAGGCATAGGGCACAGGTGAGGGTACGGAAACGTGGGAGGGTCGGGCTACGTGCTGACGCACGGGTCAGTGCCAGCGTACGGGCCAGGAGTAGGCAATGGCGTAGGATTAAGTGTAGGGCTGGTGGTGGATTTGCGTTCCGGGCTAGGGTTAGGGTTAGGGAACGGCATGGCTTAGGGCACAGGTGAGGGTACGGAAACGTGGGAGGGTCAGGCTACGTGCTGACGCACTGTTCAGTGCCAGCGTACGGGCCAGGAATAGGGTACGGCGTAATGTAAGGTGTCAGGCTGGTGGTGGGTTTCCGTTCCGGGCTAGGGTTAGGGTTAGGGAACAGCAAGGCTTAGGGCACAGGTGAAGGTACGGAAACGTGGGAGGCTCGTGCTACGTGCTGACGCACGGGTCAGTGCCAGCGTACGGGCCAGGAGTAGGCAACGGCGTAGGATAAAGTGTAGGCTGGTGGTGGATTTGCGTTCTGGGCTAGGGTTAGGGTTAGGGAACGGCAAGGCTTAGGGCACAGGAGAGGGTACGGAAACGCCAGAGTGTAAGTCTACGTGCTGATGCACGGGGCAGTGCCAGAGTACAGGCCAGGAATAGGCAACGGCGTAGGGTAAGGTGTAGGGCTGGTGGTGGGTTTCCATTCCGGGCTAGGGTTAGGGTTAGGGAACGGCAAGGCTTAGGGCACAGGTGAGGGTACGGAAACGTGGGAGGGTCGGGCTACGTGCTGATGCACGGGTCAGTGCCAGCGTGCTGGCCAGGAGTAGGCAACGGCGTAGGATAAAGTGTAGGGCTGGTGGTGGATTTGCGTTCCGGGCTAGGGTTAGGGTTAGGGAACGGCAAGGCTTAGGGCACAGGTGAGGGTACGGAAGCGTGGGAGGGTCAGGCTACGTGCAGACGAACGGGTCAGTGCCAGCGTACGGGTCAGGAGTTGGGTACGGCGTAAGGTAAGGTGTAGGGCTGGTGGTGGGTTTCTATTCAGGGCTAGGGTTAGGGTTAGGGAACGGCAAGGCTTAGGGCACAAGTGAGGGTACGGAAACGTGGGAGGGTCAGGCTACGTGCTGACGCACGGTTCAGTGCCAGCGTACGGGCCAGGAATAGGGTACGGCGTAAGGTAAGGTGTAGGGCTGGTGGTGGGTTTCCATTCCGGGCTAGGGTTAGGGTTAGGGAACGGCAAGGCTTAGGGCACAGCTGAGGGCACAGAAACGTGGGAGGGTCAGGCTACGTGCTGACGCACGGGTCAGTGCCAGCGTACGGGTCAGGAGTAGGGTACGGCGTAAGGTAAGGTGTAGGGCTGGTGGTGGGTTTCTATTCCGGGCTAGGTTTAGGGTTAGGGAACGGCAAGGCTTAGGGCACAGGTCAGGGTACGGAAACGCGGGAGGGTAAGGCTACGTGCTGATGAACGGGTCAGTGCCAGAGTACAGGCCAGGACTAGGCAACGGCGTAGGGTAAGGTGTAGGGCTGGTGGTTGGTTTCCGTTCCAGGCTAGGGTTAGGGTTAGGGAACGGCAAGGCTTAGGGCACAGGGGAGTGTACGGAAACGTGGGAGGGTCGGGCTACGTGCTGATTCACGGGTCCGTGCCAGCGTTCGGGCCAGGAGTGGGCAACGGCGTAAGGTAAGGTGTAGGGCTTGTGGTTGATTTCCGTTCCAGGATAGGGTTAGGGTTAGGGATCGGCAAGGCTTAGGGCACAGGTGAGGGTATGGAAACGTGGGAGGGTCGGGCTACGTACAGACGCACGGGTCAGTGCCAGCGTACGGGCCAGGAGTAGGCAACGGCGTAGGATAAAGTGTACGGCTGGTGGTGGATTTGCGTTCTGGGCTAGGGTTAGGGTTAGGGAACGGCAAGGCTTAGGGCACAGGTCAGGGTACGGAAACGCGGGAGGGTAAGGCTACGTGCTGATGCACGGGTCAGTGCCAGAGTACAGGCCAGGACTAGGCAACGGCGTAGGGTAAGGTGTAGGGCTGGTGGTGGGTTTTCATTCCGGGCTAGGGTTAGCGTTAGGGAAAGGCAAGGCTTAGGGCACAGGTGAAGGTACGGAAACGTGGGAGGTTCAGGCTACGTGCTGACGCATGGGTCAGTGCCAGCATACGTGCCAGGAGTAGGCAACGGCGTAAGGTAAGGTGTAGGGCTGGTGGTTGGTTTCCATTCCAGGCTAGGGTTAGGGTTAGGGAACGGCAAGGCTTAGGGCACAGGTGAGGGTACGGAAACGTGGGAGGGTCGGGCTACGTGCTGACGCACGGGTCAGTGCCAGCGTACGGGCCAGGAGTAGGCAACGGCGTAGGATAAAGTTTAGGGCTAGTGGTGGATTTGCGTTCCAGGCTAGGGTTAGGGTTAGGGAACGGCAAGGCTTAGGGCACAGGTGAGGGTACGGAAACGTGGGAGGGTCGGGCTACGTGCTGACGCACGGGTCAGTGCCAGCGTACGGGCCAGGAGTAGGCAACGGCGTAGGATAAAGTGTAGGGCTGGTGGTGGATTTGCGTTCGGGGCTAGGGTTAGGGTTAGGGAACGGCAAGGCTTAGGGAACAGGTGAGGGTACGGAAACGTGGGAGGGGCAGGCTACGTGCTGACGCACAGGTCAGTGCCAGCGTACAGGTCAGGAATATGGTACGGCGTAAGGTAAGGTGTAGGGCTTGTGGTGGGTTTCTATTCCGGGCTCGGGTTAGGGTTAGGGAACCGCAAGGCTTATGGCACAGGTGAGGGCACGGAAACGTGGGAGGGTCCGGCTACGTGCTGACGCACGGGTCAGTGCCAGCGTACGGGTCAGGAGTAGGGTATGGCGTAAGGTAAGGTGTAGGGCTGGTGGTGGGTTTCTATTCCGGGCTAGGGTTAGGGTTAGGGAACGGCAAGGCTTAGGGCACAGGTGAGGGTACAGAAACGTGGGAGGGTCGGGCTACGTGCTGACGCACGGGTCAGTGCCAGCGTACGGGCCAGGAGTATGCAACGGCGTAGGATAAAGTGTAGGGCTGGTGGTTGATTTCAGTTCCGGGCTAGTGTTAGGGTTAGGGAACGGCAAGGCTTAGGGCACAGGTGAGGTTACGGAAACGTGGGAGGGTCAGGCTACGTGCTGACGCACGGGTCAGTGCCAGCGTACGGGCCAGGAGTAAGCAACGGCATAAGGTAAGGTGTAGGGCTGGTGGTTGGTTTCCGTTCCAGGCTAGGGTTAGGGTTAGGGAACGGCAAGGCTTAGGGCACAGGTGAGGGTACGGAAACGTGGGAGGGTCGGGCTACGTGCTGACGCACGTGTCAGTGCCAGCGTACGGGCCAGGAGTAGGCAACGGCTTAAGGTAGGGTGTAGGGCTGGTGGTGGGTTTCTATTCCGGGCTAGGGTTAGGGTTAGGGAACGGCAAGGCTTAGGGCACAGGTGTGGGTACAGAAACGTGGGAGGGTCGGGCTACGTGCTGACGCACGGGTCAGTGCCAGCATACGGGTCAGTAGTAGGCAACGACGTAGGATAAAGTGTAGGGCTGGTGGTGGGTTTCCATTCCGGGCTAGGGTTAGGGTTAGGGAACGGCAATGCTTAGGGCACAGGTGAGGGTACGGAAACGTGGGAGGGTCAGGCTACGTGCTGACGCACGGGTCAGTGCCAGCGTACGGGCCAGGAGTAGGCAACGGCTTAAGGTAAGGTGTAGGGCTGGTGGTGGGTTTCTATTCCGGGCTAGGGTTAGGGTTAGGGAACGGCAAGGCTTAGGGCACAGGTGAGGGTACAGAAACGTGGGAGGGTCGGGCTACGTGCTGACGCACGGGTCAGTGCCAGTGTACGGGCCAGGAGTAGGCAACGGCTTAAGGTAAGGTGTAGGGCTGGTGGTGGGTTTCTATTCCGGGCTAGGGTTAGGGTTAGGGAACGGCAAGGCTTAGGGCACAGGTGAGGGTACAGAAACGTGGGAGGGTCGGGCTACATGCTGACGCACGGGTCAGTGCCAGCGTACGGGCCAGGAGCAGGCAACGGCGTAGGATAAAGTGTAGGGCTGGTGGTGGATTTGCGTTCGGGGCTAGGGTTAGGGTTAGGGAACGGCAAGGCTTAGGGCACAGGTGAGTGTACGGAAACGTGGGAGGGTCAGGCGACGTGCTGACGCACAGGTCAGTGCCAGCGTACAGGTCAGGAGTAGGGTACGGCATAAGGTAAGGTGTAGGGCTGGTGGTGGGTTTCTATTCCGGGCTAGGGTTAGGGTTAGGGAACGGCAAGGCTTAGGGCACAGGGGAGTGTACGGAAACGTGGGAGGGTCGGGCTACGTGCTGATTCACGGGTCCGTGCCAGCGTTCGGGCCAGGAGTGGGCAACGGCGTAAGGTAAGGTGTAGGGCTTGTGGTTGATTTCCGTTCCAGGATAGGGTTAGGGTTAGGGATCGGCAAGGCTTAGGGCACAGGTGAGGGTATGGAAACGTGGGAGGGTCGGGCTACGTACAGACGCACGGGTCAGTGCCAGCGTACGGGCCAGGAGTAGGCAACGGCGTAGGATAAAGTGTACGGCTGGTGGTGGATTTGCGTTCTGGGCTAGGGTTAGGGTTAGGGAACGGCAAGGCTTAGGGCACAGGTCAGGGTACGGAAACGCGGGAGGGTAAGGCTACGTGCTGATGCACGGGTCAGTGCCAGAGTACAGGCCAGGACTAGGCAACGGCGTAGGGTAAGGTGTAGGGCTGGTGGTGGGTTTTCATTCCGGGCTAGGGTTAGCGTTAGGGAAAGGCAAGGCTTAGGGCACAGGTGAAGGTACGGAAACGTGGGAGGTTCAGGCTACGTGCTGACGCATGGGTCAGTGCCAGCATACGTGCCAGGAGTAGGCAACGGCGTAAGGTAAGGTGTAGGGCTGGTGGTTGGTTTCCATTCCAGGCTAGGGTTAGGGTTAGGGAACGGCAAGGCTTAGGGCACAGGTGAGGGTACGGAAACGTGGGAGGGTCGGGCTACGTGCTGACGCACGGGTCAGTGCCAGCGTACGGGCCAGGAGTAGGCAACGGCGTAGGATAAAGTTTAGGGCTAGTGGTGGATTTGCGTTCCAGGCTAGGGTTAGGGTTAGGGAACGGCAAGGCTTAGGGCACAGGTGAGGGTACGGAAACGTGGGAGGGTCGGGCTACGTGCTGACGCACGGGTCAGTGCCAGCGTACGGGCCAGGAGTAGGCAACGGCGTAGGATAAAGTGTAGGGCTGGTGGTGGATTTGCGTTCGGGGCTAGGGTTAGGGTTAGGGAACGGCAAGGCTTAGGGAACAGGTGAGGGTACGGAAACGTGGGAGGGGCAGGCTACGTGCTGACGCACAGGTCAGTGCCAGCGTACAGGTCAGGAATATGGTACGGCGTAAGGTAAGGTGTAGGGCTTGTGGTGGGTTTCTATTCCGGGCTCGGGTTAGGGTTAGGGAACCGCAAGGCTTATGGCACAGGTGAGGGCACGGAAACGTGGGAGGGTCCGGCTACGTGCTGACGCACGGGTCAGTGCCAGCGTACGGGTCAGGAGTAGGGTATGGCGTAAGGTAAGGTGTAGGGCTGGTGGTGGGTTTCTATTCCGGGCTAGGGTTAGGGTTAGGGAACGGCAAGGCTTAGGGCACAGGTGAGGGTACAGAAACGTGGGAGGGTCGGGCTACGTGCTGACGCACGGGTCAGTGCCAGCGTACGGGCCAGGAGTATGCAACGGCGTAGGATAAAGTGTAGGGCTGGTGGTTGATTTCAGTTCCGGGCTAGTGTTAGGGTTAGGGAACGGCAAGGCTTAGGGCACAGGTGAGGTTACGGAAACGTGGGAGGGTCAGGCTACGTGCTGACGCACGGGTCAGTGCCAGCGTACGGGCCAGGAGTAAGCAACGGCATAAGGTAAGGTGTAGGGCTGGTGGTTGGTTTCCGTTCCAGGCTAGGGTTAGGGTTAGGGAACGGCAAGGCTTAGGGCACAGGTGAGGGTACGGAAACGTGGGAGGGTCGGGCTACGTGCTGACGCACGTGTCAGTGCCAGCGTACGGGCCAGGAGTAGGCAACGGCTTAAGGTAGGGTGTAGGGCTGGTGGTGGGTTTCTATTCCGGGCTAGGGTTAGGGTTAGGGAACGGCAAGGCTTAGGGCACAGGTGTGGGTACAGAAACGTGGGAGGGTCGGGCTACGTGCTGACGCACGGGTCAGTGCCAGCATACGGGTCAGTAGTAGGCAACGACGTAGGATAAAGTGTAGGGCTGGTGGTGGGTTTCCATTCCGGGCTAGGGTTAGGGTTAGGGAACGGCAATGCTTAGGGCACAGGTGAGGGTACGGAAACGTGGGAGGGTCAGGCTACGTGCTGACGCACGGGTCAGTGCCAGCGTACGGGCCAGGAGTAGGCAACGGCTTAAGGTAAGGTGTAGGGCTGGTGGTGGGTTTCTATTCCGGGCTAGGGTTAGGGTTAGGGAACGGCAAGGCTTAGGGCACAGGTGAGGGTACAGAAACGTGGGAGGGTCGGGCTACGTGCTGACGCACGGGTCAGTGCCAGTGTACGGGCCAGGAGTAGGCAACGGCTTAAGGTAAGGTGTAGGGCTGGTGGTGGGTTTCTATTCCGGGCTAGGGTTAGGGTTAGGGAACGGCAAGGCTTAGGGCACAGGTGAGGGTACAGAAACGTGGGAGGGTCGGGCTACATGCTGACGCACGGGTCAGTGCCAGCGTACGGGCCAGGAGCAGGCAACGGCGTAGGATAAAGTGTAGGGCTGGTGGTGGATTTGCGTTCGGGGCTAGGGTTAGGGTTAGGGAACGGCAAGGCTTAGGGCACAGGTGAGTGTACGGAAACGTGGGAGGGTCAGGCGACGTGCTGACGCACAGGTCAGTGCCAGCGTACAGGTCAGGAGTAGGGTACGGCATAAGGTAAGGTGTAGGGCTGGTGGTGGGTTTCTATTCCGGGCTAGGGTTAGGGTTAGCGAACGGCAAGGCTTAGGGCACAGGTGAGGGCACGGAAACGTGGGAGGGTCAGGCTACGTGCTGACGCACGGGTCAGTGCCAGCGTACGGGTCAGGAGTAGGGTATGGCGTAAGGTAAGGTGTAGGGCTGGTGGTGGGTTTCTATTCCGGGCTAGGGTTAGGGTTAGGGAACGGCAAGGCTTAGGGCACAGGTGAGGGTACAGAAACGTGGGAGGGTCGGGCTACGTGCTGACGCACGGGTCAGTGCCAGCGTACGGGCCAGGAGTAGCCAACGGCGTAGGATAAAGTGTAGGGCTGGTGGTTGATTTCCGTTCCGGGCTAGTGTTAGGGTTAGGGAACGGCAAGGCTTAGGGCACAGGTGAGGTTACGGAAACGTGGGAGGGTCAGGCTACGTGCTGACGCTCGGGTCAGTGCCAGCGTACGGGCCAGGAGTAAGCAACGGCGTAAGGTAAGGTGTAGGGCTGGTGGTTGGTTTCCGTTCCAGGCTAGGGTTAGGGTTAGGGAACGGCAACACTTAGGGCACAGGTGAGGGTACGGAAACGTGGGAGGGTCAGGCTACGTGCTGACGCACGGGTCAGTGCCAGCGTACGGGCCAGGAGTAGGCAACGGCTTAAGGTAAGGTGTAGGGCTGGTGGTGGGTTTCTATTCCGGGCTAGGGTTAGGGTTAGGGAACGGCAAGGCATAGGGCACAGGTGAGGGTACGGAAACGTGGGAGGGTCAGGCTACGTGCTGACGCACAGGTCAGTGCCAGCGTACAGGTCAGGAGTAGGGTACGGCGTAAGGTAAGGTGTAGGGCTGGTGGTGGGTTTCTATTCCGGGCTAGAGTTAGGGTTAGGGAACGGCAAGGCATAGGGCACAGGTGAGGGTACGGAAACGTGGGAGGGTCAGGCTTCGTGCTGACGCACGGGTCAGTGCCGGCATACGGGTCAGGAGTAGGCAACGGCGTAGGATAAAGTGTAGGCTGGTGGTGGATTTGCGTTCTGGGCTAGCGTTAGGGTTAGGGAACGGCAAGGCTTACGGCACAGGAGAGGGTACGGAAACGCCAGAGTGTAAGGCTACGTGCTGACGCACGGGGCAGTGCCAGAGTACAGGCCAGGAGTAGGCAACGGCGTAGGATAAAGTGTAGGGCTGGTGGTGGGTTTCTATTCCGGGCTAGGGTTAGGGTTAGGGAATGGCAAGGCTTAGGGCACAAGTGAGGGTACGGAAACGTGGGAGGGTCAGGCTACGTGCTGACGCACGGTTCAGTGCCAGCGTACGGGCCAGGAATAGTGTACGGCGTAAGGTAAGGTGTAGGGCTGGTGGTGGGTTTCCATTCCGGGCTAGGGTTAGGGTTAGGGAACGGCAAGGCTTAGGGCACAGCTGAGGGTACGGAAACGTGGGAGGGTCAGGCTACGTGCTGACGCACTGGTCAGTGCCAACGTACGGGCCAGGAGTAGGGTACGGCGTAAGGTAAGGTGTAGGGCTTGTGGATGATTTCCGTTCCAGGCTAGGGTTAGGGTTAGGGAACGGCAAGGCTTAGGGCAAAGGAGAGGGTACGGAAACGTGGGAGGGTCGGGCCCCGTGCTGACGCACGGGTTAGTGCCAGCATACGGGCCAGGAGTAGGAAACGGCGTAGGATAAAGTGTAGGGCTGGTGGTGGGTTTCCATTCCGGGCTAAGGTTAGGGTTAGGGAACGGCAAGGCTTAGGGCACAGGTGAGGGTACGGAAACGTGGGAGGGTCAGGCTACGTGTTGACGCACAGGTCAGTGCCAGCGTACAGGTCAGGAGTATGGTACGGTGTAAGGTACCGTGTAGGGCTGGTGGTGGGTTTCTATTCCGGGCTAGGGTTAGGGTTAGGGAACGGCAAGGCTTAGGGCACAGGTGAGGGTACGGAAACGTGGGAGGGTCAGGCTACGTGCTGACGCACGTGTCAGTGCCAGCGTACGGGTCAGGAGTAGGGTACGGCGTAAGGTATGGTGTAGGGCTGGTGGTGGCTTTCTATTCCCGGCTAGGGTTATGGTTAGGGAACGGCATGGCTTAAGGCACAGGTGAGGTTACGGAAACGTGGGAGGGTCAGGCTACGTGCTGACGCTCGGGTCAGTGCCAGCGTAGGGGCCAGGAGTAAGCAACGGCGTAAGGTAAGGTGTAGGGCTCGTGGTTGGTTTCCGTTCCAGGCTAGGGTTAGGGTTAGGGAACGGCAAGGCTTAGGGCACAGGTGAGGGTACGGAAACGTGGGAGGGTCGGGCTACGTGCTGACGCACGTGTCAGTGCCAGCGTACGGGCCAGGAGTAGGCAACGGCGTAGGATAAAGTGTATGGCTGGTGGTGGATTTGCCTTCCGGGCTAGTGTTAGGGTTAGGGAATGACAAGGCTTAGGGCACAGGTGAGGGTACGGAAACGTGGGAGGGTCAGGCTATGTGCTGACGCACAGGTCAGTGCCAGCGTACAGGTCAGGAGTAGGGTACGGCGTAAGGAAAAGTGTAGGGCTGGTGGTGGGTTTCTATTCCGGGCTAGGGTTAGGGTTAGGGAACGGCAAGGCTTAGGGCACAGGTGAGGGTACGGAAACGTGGGAGGGTCAGGCTACATGCTGACGCACGTGTCAGTGCCAGCGTACGGGTCAGGAGTAGGGTACGGCGTAAGGTAAGGTGTAGGGCTGGTGGTGGCTTTCTATTCCCGGCTAGGGTTAGGGTTAGGGAACGGCAAGGCTTAGGGCACAGGTGAGGGTACGGAAACGTGGGAGGGTCAGGCTACGTGCTGACGCACCGGTCAGTGCCAGCGTACGGGCCAGGAGTAGGCAACGGCTTAAGGTAAGGTGTAGGGCTTGTGGTGGGTTTCTATTCCGGGCTAGGGTTAGGGTTAGGGAACGGCAACGCTTAGGGCACAGGTGAGGGTACAGAAACGTGGGAGGGTCGGTCTACGTGCTGACGCACGGGTCAGTGCCAGCATACGGGTCAGGAGTAGGCAACGGCGTAGGATAAAGTGTAGGGCTGGTGGTGGGTTTCCATTCCGGGCTAGGGTTAGGGTTAGGGAACGGCAACGCTTAGGGCACTGGTGAGGGTACGGAAACATGGGAGGGTCAGGCTACGTGCTGACGCACGGGTCAGTGCCAGCGTACGGGCCAGGAGTAGGCAACGGCTTAAGGTAAGGTGTAGGGCTGGTGGTGGGTTTCTATTCCGGGCTAGGGTTAGGGTTAGGGAACGGCAAGGCTTAGGGCACAGGTGAGGGTACGGAAACGTGGGAGGGTCAGGCTACGTGCTGACGCACTGGTCAGTGCCAGCGTACGGGTCAGGAGTAGGGTACGGCGTAAGGTAAGGTGTAGGGCTGGTGGTGGCTTTCTATTCCCGGCTAGGGTTAGGGTTAGGGAACGGCATGGCTTAAGGCACAGGTGAGGTTACGGAAACGTGGGAGGGTCAGGCTACGTGCTGACGCTCGGGTCAGTGCCAGCGTACGGGCCAGGAGTAAGCAACGGCGTAAGGTAAGGTGTAGGGCTCGTGGTTGGTTTCCGTTCCAGGCTAGGGTTAGGGTTAGGGAACGGCAAGGCTTAGGGCACAGGTGAGGGTACGGAAACGTGGGAGGGTCGGGCTACGTGCAGACGAACGGGTCAGTGCCAGCGTACGGGTCAGGAGTAGGGTACGGCGTAAGGTAAGGTGTAGGGCTGGTGGTGGGTTTCTATTCCGGGCTAGGGTTAGGGTTAGGGAACGGCAAGGCTTAGGGCACAAGTGAGGGTAAGGAAACGTGGGAGGGTCAGGCTACGTGCTGACGCACGGTTCAGTGCCAGCGTACGGGCCAGGAATAGGGTACGGCGTAAGGTAAGGTGTAGGGCTGGTGGTGGGTTTCCATTCCGGGCTAGGGTTAGGGTTAGGGAACGGCAAGTCTTAGGGCACAGCTGAGGGCACCGAAACGTGGGAGGGTCAGACTACGTGCTGACGCACGGGTCAGTGCCAGCGTACGGGTCAGGAGTAGGGTACGGCGTAAGGTAAGGTGTAGGGCTGGTGGTGGGTTTCTATTCCGGGCTAGGGTTAGGGTTAGGGAACTGCAAGGCTTAGGGCACAGGTCAGGGTATGGAAACGCGGGAGGGTAAGGCTACGTACTGATGAACGGGTCAGTGCCAGAGTACAGGCCAGGAGTAGGCAACGGCGTAGGGTAAGGTGTAGGGCTGGTGGTTGGTTTCCGTTCCAGGCTAGGGTTAGGGTTAGGGAACGGCAAGGCTTAGGGCACAGGTGAAGGTACGGAAACGTGGGAGGCTCGTGCTACGTGCTGACGCACGGGTCAGTGCCAGCGTACGGGCCAGGAGTAGGCAACGGCGTAGGATAAAGTGTAGGCTGGTGGTGGATTTGCGTTCTGGGCTAGGGTTAGGGTTAGGGAACGGCAAGGCTTACGGCACAGGAGAGGGTACGGAAACGCCAGAGTGTAAGGCTACATGCTGACGCACGGGGCAGTGCCAGAGTACAGGCCAGGAGTAGGCAACGGTGTAGGATAAAGTGTAGGGCTGGTGGTGGGTTTCTATTCCGGGCTAGGGTTAGGGTTAGGGAATGGCAAGGCTTAGGGCACAAGTGAGGGTACGGAAACGTGGGAGGGTCAGGCTACGTGCTGACGCACGGTTCAGTGCCAGCGTACGGGCCAGGAATAGGGTACGGCGTAAGGTAAGGTGTAGGGCTGGTGGTGGGTTTCCATTCCGGGCTAGGGTTAGGGTTAGGGAACGGCAAGGCTTAGTGCACAGCTGAGGGTACGGAAACGTGGGAGGGTCAGGCTACGTGCTGACGCACAGGTCAGTGCCAGCGTACAGGTCAGGAGTATGGTACGGTGTAAGGTACCGTTTAGGGCTGGTGGTGGGTTTCTATTCCGGACTAGGGTTAGGGTTAGCGAACGGCAAGGCTTAGGGCATAGGTGAGGGCACGGAAACGTGGGAGGGTCAGGCTACGTGCTGACGCACGGGTCAGTGCCAGCGTACGGGTCAGGAGTAGGGTATGGCGTAAGGTAAGGTGTAGGGCTGGTGGTGGGTTTCTATTCCGGGCTAGGGTTAGGGTTAGGGAACGGCAAGGCTTAGGGCACAGGTGAGGGTACAGAAACGTGGGAGGGTCGGGCTACGTGCTGACGCACGGGTCAGTGCCAGCGTACGGGCCAGGAGTAGGCAACGGCGTAGGATAAAGTGTAGGGCTGGTGATTGATTTCCGTTCCGGGCTAGTGTTAGGGTTAGGGAACGGCAAGGCTTAGGGCACAGGTGAGGTTACGGAAACGTGGGAGGGTCAGGCTACGTGCTGACGCTCGGGTCAGGGCCAGCGTACGGGCCAGGAGTAAGCAACGGCGTAAGGTAAGGTGTAGGGCTCGTGGTTGGTTTCCGTTCCAGGCTAGGGTTAGGGTTAGGGAACGGCAAGGCTTAGGGCACAGGTGAGGGTACGGAAACGTGGGAGGGTCGGGCTACGTGCTGACGCACGTGTCAGTGCCAGCGTACGGGCCAGGAGTAGGCAACGGCGTAGGATAAAGTGTATGGCTGGTGGTGGATTTGCGTTCCGGGCTAGTGTTAGGGTTAGGGAATGACAAGGCTTAGGGCACAGGTGAGGGTACGGAAACGTGGGAGGGTCAGGCTATGTGCTGACGCACAGGTCAGTGCCAGCGTACAGGTCAGGAGTATGGTACGGCGTAAGGAAAAGTGTAGGGCTGGTGGTGGGTTTCTATTCCGGGCTAGGGTTAGGGTTAGGGAACGGCAAGGCTTAGGGTACAGGTGAGGGTACGGAAACGTGGGAGGGTCAGGCTACGTGCTGACGCACGTGTCAGTGCCAGCGTACGGGTCAGGAGTAGGGTACGGCGTAAGGTAAAGTGTAGGGCTGGTGGTGGCTTTCTATTCCCGGCTAGGGTTAGGGTTAGGGAATGGCAAGGCTTAGGGCACAGGTGAGGGTACGGAAACGTGGGAGGGTCAGGCTACGTGCTGACGCACCGGTCAGTGCCAGCGTACGGGCCAGGAGTAGGCAACGGCTTAAGGTAAGGTGTAGGGCTTGTGGTGGGTTTCTATTCCGGGCTAGGATTAGGGTTAGGGAACGGCAACGCTTAGGGCACAGGTGAGGGTACAGAAACGTGAGAGGGTCGGTCTACGTGCTGACGCACGGGTCAGTGCCAGCATACGGGTCAGGAGTAGGCAACGGCGTAGGATAAAGTGTAGGGCTGGTGGTGGGTTTCCATTCCGGGCTAGGGTTAGGGTTAGGGAACGGCAACGCTTAGGGCACTGGTGAGGGTACGGAAACATGGGAGGGTCAGGCTACGTGCTGACGCACGGGTCAGTGCCAGCGTACGGGCCAGGAGTAGGCAACGGCTTAAGGTAAGGTGTAGGGCTGGTGGTGGGTTTCTATTCCGGGCTAGGGTTAGGGTTAGGGAACGGCAAGGCTTAGGGCACAGGTGAGGGTACGGAAACGTGGGAGGGTCAGGCTACGTGCTGACGCACGTGTCAGTGCCAGCGTACGGGTCAGGAGTAGGGTACGGCGTAAGGTAAGGTGTAGGGCTGGTGGTGGCTTTCTATTCCCGGCTAGGGTTAGGGTTAGGGAACGGCATGGCTTAAGGCACAGGTGAGGTTACGGAAACGTGGGAGGGTCAGGCTACGTGCTGACGCTCGGGTCAGTGCCAGCGTACGGGCCAGGAGTAAGCAACGGCGTAAGGTAAGGTGTAGGGCTCGTGGTTGGTTTCCGTTCCAGGCTAGGGTTAGGGTTAGGGAACGGCAAGGCTTAGGGCACAGGTGAGGGTACGGAAACGTGGGAGGGTCGGGCTACGTGCTGACGCACGTGTCAGTGCCAGCGTACGGGCCAGGAGTAGGCAACGGCGTAGGATAAAGTGTATGGCTGGGTGTGGATTTGCGTTCCGGGCTAGGGTTAGGGTTAGGGAATGACAAGGCTTAGGGCACAGGTGAGGGTACGGAAACGTGGGTGGGTCAGGCTACGTGCTGACGCACAGGTCAGTGCCAGCGTACAGGTCAGGAGTAGGGTACGGCGTAAGGAAAAGTGTAGGGCTTGTGCTGGGTTTCTATTCCGGGCTAGGGTTAGGGTTAGGGAACGGCAAGGCTTAGGGCACAGGTGAGGGTACGGAAACGTGGGAGGGTCAGGCTACGTGCTGACGCACGTGTCAGTGCCAGCGTACGGGTCAGGAGTAGGGTACGGCGTAAGGTAAGGTGTAGGGCTGGTGGTGGGTTTCTATTCCGGGCTAGGGTTAGGGTTAGGGAACGGCAAGGCTTAGGGCACAGGTGAGGGTACGGAAACGTGGGAGGGTCAGGCTACGTGCTGACGCACGGGTCAGTGCCAGCGTACGGGCCAGGAGTAGGCAACGGCTTAAGGTAAGGTGTAGGGCTGGTGGTGGGTTTCTATTCCGGGCTAGGGTTAGGGTTAGGGAACGGCAAGGCTTAGGGCACAGGTGAGGGTACAGAAACGTGGGAGGGTCGGGCTACGTGCTGACGCACGTGTCAGTGCCAGCATACGGGTCAGGAGTAGGCAACGGCGTAGGATAAAGTGTAGGGCTGGTTTTGGGTTTCCATTCCGGGCTAGGGTTAGGGTTAGGGAACGGCAAGGCTTAGGGCACAGGTGAGGGTACAGAAACGTGGGAGGGTCGGGCTACGTGCTGACGCACGGGTCAGTGCCAGCGTACGGGCCAGGAGTAGGCAACGGCTTAAGGTAAGGTGTAGGGCTGGTGGTGGGTTTCTACTCCGGGCTAGGGTTAGTGTTAGGGAACGGCAAGGCTTAGGGCACAGGTGAGGGTACAGAAACGTGGGAGGGTCGGGCTACGTGCTGACGCACGGGTCAGTGCCAGCGTACGGGCCAGGAGTAGGCAACGGCGTAGGATAAAGTGTAGGGCTGGTGGTGGATTTGCGTTCGGGGCTAGGGTTAGGGTTAGGGAACGGCAAGGCTTAGGGCACAGGTGAGGGTACGGAAACGTGGGAGGGTCAGGCTACGTGCTGACGCACAGGTCAGTGCCAGCGTACAGGTCAGGAGTAGGGTACGGCGTAAGGTAAGGTGTAGGGCTGGTGGTGGGTTTCTATTCCGGGCTAGGGTTAGGGTTAGGGAACGGCAAGGCATAGGGCACAGGTGAGGGTACGGAAACGTGGGAGGGTCAGTCTACGTGCTGACGCACGGGTCAGTGCCAGCGTACGGGTCAGGAGTAGGTTATGGCGTAAGGTAAGGTGTAGGGCTGGTGGTGGGTTTCTATTCCGGGCTAGGGTTAGGGTTAGGGAACGGCAAGGCTTAGGGCACAGGTGAGGGTACGGAAACGTGGGAGGGTCGGGCTACGTGCTGACGCACAGGTCAGTGCCAGCGTACGGGCCAGGAGTAGGCAACGGCGTAGGATAAAGTGTAGGGCTGGTGGTGGATTTGCGTTCCGGGCTAGGGTTAGGGTTAGGGAACGGCATGGCTTAGGGCACAGGTGAGGGTACGGAAACGTGGGAGGGTCAGGCTACGTGCTGACGCACGGTTCAGTGCCAGCGTACGGGCCAGGAATAGGGTACGGCGTAATGTAAGGTGTCAGGCTGGTGGTGGGTTTCCGTTCCAGGCTAGGGTTAGGGTTAGGGAACGGCAAGGCTTAGGGCACAGGTGAAGGTACGGAAACGTGGGAGGCTCGTGCTAAGTGCTGACGCACGGGTCAGTGCCAGCGTACGGGCCAGGAGTAGGCAACGGCGTAGGATAAAGTGTAGGCTGGTGGTGGATTTGCGTTCTGGGCTAGGGTTAGGGTTAGGGAACGGCAAGGCTTAGGGCACAGGAGAGGGTACGGAAACGCCAGAGTGTAAGGCTACGTGCTGATGCACGGGGCAGTGCCAGAGTACAGGCCAGGAGTAGGCAACGGCGTAGGGTAAGGTGTAGGGCTGGTGGTTGTTTTCCGTTCCAGGCTAGGGTTAGGGTTAGGGAATGGCAAGGCTGAGGGCACAGGTGAGGGTACGGAAACGTGGGAGGGTCGGGCTACGTGCTGATGCACGGGTCAGTGCCAGTGTACTGGCCAGGAGTAGGCAACGGCGTAGGATAAAGTGTAGGGCTGGTGGTGGATTTGCGTTCCGGGCTAGGGTTAGGGTTAGGGAACGGCAAGGCTTAGGGCACAGGTGAGGGTACGGAAGCGTGGGAGGGTCAGGCTACGTGCAGACGAACGGGTCAGTGCCAGCGTACGGGTCAGGAGTAGGGTACGGCGTAAGGTAAGGTGTAGGGCTGGTGGTGGGTTTCTATTCCGGGCTAGGGTTAGGGTTAGGGAACGGCAAGGCTTAGGGCACAAGTGAGGGTACGGAAACGTGGGAGGGTCAGGCTACGTGCTGACGCACGGTTCAGTGCCAGCGTACGGGCCAGGAATAGGGTACGGCGTAAGGTAAGGTGTAGGGCTGGTGGTGGGTTTCCATTCCGGGCTAGGGTTAGGGTTAGGGAACGGCAAGTCTTAGGGCACAGATGAGGGCACGGAAACGTGGGAGGGTCAGGCTACGTGCTGACGCACGGGTCAGTGCCAGCGTACGGGTCAGGAGTAGGGTACGGCGTAAGGTAAGGTGTAGGGCTGGTGGTGGGTTTCTATTCCGGGCTAGGGTTAGGGTTAGGGAACTGCAAGGCTTAGGGCACAGGTCAGGGTATGGAAACGCGGGAGGGTAAGGCTACGTACTGATGAACGGGTCAGTGCCAGAGTACAGGCCAGGAGTAGGCAACGGCGTAGGGTAAGGTGTAGGGCTGGTGGTTGGTTTCCGTTCCAGGCTAGGGTTAGGGTTAGGGAACGGCAAGGCTTAGGGCACAGGGGAGGGTACGGAAACGTGGGAGGGTCGGGCTACGTGCTGATTCACGGGTCCGTGCCAGCGTTCGGGCCAGGAGTGGGAAACGGCGTAAGGTAAGGTGTAGGGCTTGTGGTTGATTTCCGTTCCAGGATAGGGTTAGGGTTAGGGATCGGCAAGGCTTAGGGCACAGGTGAGGGTATGGAAACGTGGGAGGGTCGGGCTACGTGCAGACGCACGGGTCAGTGCCAGCGTATGGGCCAGGAGTAGGCAACGGCGTAGGATAAAGTGTACGTCTGGTGGTGGATTTGCGTTCTGGGCTAGGGTTAGGGTTAGGGAACGGCAAGGCTTAGGGCACAGGTCAGGGTACGGAAACGCGGGAGGGTAAGGCTACGTGCTGATGCATGGGTCACTGCCAGAGTACAGGCCAGGACTAGGCAACGGCGTAGGGTAAGGTGTAGGGCTGGTGGTGGGTTTTCATTCCGGGCTAGGGTTAGCGTTAGGAAAAGGCAAGGCTTAGGGCACAGGTGAGGGTACGGAAACGTGGGAGGTTCAGGCTACGAGCTGACGCACGGGTCAGTGCCAGCATACGTGCCAGGAGTAGGCAACGGCGTAAGGTAAGGTGTAGGGCTGGTGGTTGGTTTCCGTTCGAGGCTAGGGTTAGGGTTAGGGAAAGGCAAGGCTTAGGGCACAGGTGAGGGTACGGAAACGTGGGAGGGTCGGGCTACGTGCTGACGCACGGGTCAGTGCCAGCGTACGGGCCAGGAGTAGGCAACGGCGTAGGATAAAGTGTAGGGCTAGTGGTGGATTTGCGTTCCAGGCTAGGGTTAGGGTTAGGGAACGGCAAGGCTTAGGGCACAGGTGAGGGTACGGAAACGTGGGAGGGTCGGGCTACGTGCTGACGCACAGGTCAGTGCCAGCGTACGGGCCAGGAGTAGGCAAAGGCGTAGGATAAAGTGTAGGGCTGGTGGTGGATTTGCGTTCGGGGCTAGGGTTAGGGTTAGGGAACGGCAAGGCTTAGGGCACAGGTGAGGGTACGGAAACGTGGGAGGGTCAGGCTACCTGCTGACGCACAGGTCAGTGCCAGCGTACAGGTCAGGAATATGGTACGGCGTAAGGTAACGTGTAGGGCTGGTGGTGGGTTTCTATTCCGGGCTAGGGTTAGGGTTAGGGAACCACAAGGCTTAGGGCACAGGAGAGGGCACGGAAACGTGGGAGGGTCAGGCTACGTGCTGACGCAAGGGTCAGTGCCAGCGTACGTGTCAGGAGTAGGGTATGGCGTAAGGTAAGGTGTAGGGCTGGTGGTGGGTTTCTATTCCGGGCTAGGGTTAGGGTTAGGGAACGGCAAGGCTTAGGGCACAGGTGAGGGTACAGAAACGTGGGAGGGTCGGGCTACGTGCTGACGCACGGGTCAGTGCCAGCGTACGGGCCAGGAGTATGCAACGGCGTAGGATAAAGTGTAGGGCTAGTGGTTGATTTCCGTTCCGGGCTAGTGTTAGGGTTAGGGAACGGCAAGGCTTAGGGCACAGGTGAGGTTACGGAAACGTGGGAGGGTCAGGCTACGTGCTGACGCATGGGTCAGTGCCAGCGTACGGGCCAGGTGTAAGCAACGGCGTAAGGTAAGGTGTAGGGCTGGTGGTTGGTTTCCGTTCCAGGCTAGGGTTAGGGTTAGGGAACGGCAAGGCTTAGGGCACAGGTGAAGGTACGGAAACGTGGGAGGGTCGGGCTACGTGCTGACGCACGGGTCAGTGCCAGCGTACGGGCCAGGAGTAGGCAACGGCGTAGGATAAAGTGTATGGCTGGTGGTGGATTTGCGTTCCGGGCTAGGGTTAGGGTTAGGGAACGGCAAGGCTTAGGGCACAGGTGAGGGTACGGAAACGTGGCAGGGTCAGGCTACGTGCTGACGCACAGCTCAGTGCCAGCGTACAGGTCAGGAGTAGGGTACGGCGTAAGGAAAAGTGTAGGGCTGGTGGTGGGTTTCTATTCCGGGCTAGGGTTAGGGTTAGGGAACGGCAAGGCTTAGGGCACAGGTGAGGGTACAGAAACGTGGGAGGGTCGGGCTACGTGCTGACGCACGGGTCAGTGCCAGCATACGGGTCAGGAGTAGGCAACGACGTAGGATAAAGTGTAGGGCTGGTGGTGGGTTTCCATTCCGGGCTAGGGTTAGGGTTAGGGAACGGCAACGCTTAGGGCACAGGTGAGGGTACGGAAACGTGGGAGGGTCAGGCTACGTGCTGACGCACGGGTCAGTGCCAGCGTACGGGCCAGGAGTAGGCAACGGCTTAAGGTAAGGTGTACGGCTGGTGGTGGGTTTCTATTCCGGGCTAGGGTTAGGGTTAGGGAACGGCAAGGCTTAGGGCACAGGTGAGGGTACAGAAACGTGGGAGGGTCGGGCTACGTGCTGACGCACGGGTCAGTGCCAGCGTACGGGCCAGGTGTAGGCAACGGCTTAAGGTAAGGTGTAGGGCTGGTGGTGGGTTTCTATTCCGGGCTAGGTTTAGGGTTAGGGAACGGCAAGGCTTAGGGCACAGGTGAGGGTACAGAAACGTGGGAGGGTCGGGCTACGTTCTGACGCACGGGTCAGTGCCAGCGTACGGGCCAGGAGTAGGCAACGGCGTAGGATAAAGTGTAGGGCTGGTGGTGGATTTGCGTTCGGGGCTAGGGTTAGGGTTAGGGAACGGCAAGGCTTAGGGCACAGGTGAGGGTACGGAAACGTGGGAGGGTCAGGCTACGTGCTGACGCACAGGTCAGTGCCAGCGTACAGGTCAGGAGTAGGGTACGGCGTAAGGTAAGGTGTAGGGCTGGTGGTGGGTTTCTATTCCGGGCTAGGGTTAGGGTTAGGGAACGGCAAGGCATAGGGCACAGGTGAGGGTACGGAAACGTGGGAGGGTCAGGCTTCGTGCTGACGCACGGGTCAGTGCCAGCGTTCGGGTCAGGAGTAGGTTATGGCGTAAGGTACGGTTTAGGGCTGGTGGTGGGTTTCCGTTCCGGGCTAGGGTTAGGGTTAGGGAACGGCAAGGCTTAGGGCACAGGTGAAGGTACGGAAACGTGGGAGGCTCGTGCTACGTGCTGACGCACGGGTCAGTGCCAGCGTACGGGCCAGGAGTAGGCAACGGCGTAGGATAAAGTGTAGGCTGGTGGTGGATTTGCGTTCTGGGCTAGGGTTAGGGTTAGGGAACGGCAAAGCTTACGGCACAGGTGAGGGTACGGAAACGCCAGAGTGTAAGGCTACGTGCTGATGCACGGGGCAGTGCCAGAGTACAGGCCAGGAGTAGGCAACGGCGTAGGATAAAGTGTAGGGCTGGTGGTGGGTTTCTATTCCGGGCTAGGGTTAGGGTTAGGGAACGGCAAGGCTTAGGGCACAAGTGAGGGTACGGAAACGTGGGAGGGTCAGGCTACGTGCTGACGCACGGTTCAGTGCCAGCGTACGGGCCAGGAATAGGGTACGGCGTAAGGTAAGGTGTAGGGCTGGTGGTGGGTTTCCATTCCGGGCTAGGGTTAGGGTTAGGGAACGGCAAGGCTTAGGGCACAGCTGAGGGTACGGAAACGTGGGAGGGTCAGGCTACGTGCTGACGCACTGGTCAGTGCCAACGTACGGGCCAGGAGTAGGGTATGGCGTAAGGTAAGGTGTAGGGCTTGTGGTTGATTTCCGTTCCAGGCTAGGGTTAGGGTTAGGGAACGGCAAGGCTTAGGACAAAGGAGAGGGTACGGAAACGTGGGAGGTTCGGGCCCCATGCTGACGCACGGGTTAGTGCCAGCATACGGGCCAGGAGTAGGCAACGGCGTAGGATAAAGTGTAGGGCTGGTGGTGGGTTTCCATTCCGGGCTAGGGTTAGGGTTAGGGAACGGCAACGCTTAGGGCACAGGTGAGGGTACGGAAACGTGGGAGGGTCAGGCTACGTGCTGACGCACGGGTCATTGCCAGCGTACGGGCCAGGAGTAGGCAACGGCTTAAGGTAAGGTGTAGGGCTGGTGGTGGGTCTCTATTCCTGGCTAGGGTTAGGGTTAGGGAACGGCAAGGCTTAGGGCACAGGTGAGGGTACAGAAACGTGGGAGGTTCGGGCTACGTGCTGACGCACGGGTCAGTGCCAGCGTACGGGCCAGGAGTAGGCAACGGCTTAAGGTAAGGTGTAGGGCTGGTGGTGGGTTTCTATTCCGGGCTAGGGTTAGGGTTAGGGAACGGCAAGGCTTAGGGCACAGGTGAGGGTACAGAAACGTGGGAGGGTGGGGCTACGTGCTGACGCATGGGTCAGTGCCAGCGTACGGGCCAGGAGTAGGCAACGGCTTAAGGTAAGGTGTAGGGCTGGTGGTGGGTTTCTATTCTGGGCTAGGGTTAGGGTTAGGGAACGGCAAGGCTTAGGGCACAGGTGAGGGTACAGAAACGTGGGAGGGTCGGGCTACGTGCTGACGCACGGGTCAGTGCCAGCGTACGGGCCAGGAGTAGGGTATGGCGTAAGGTAAGGTGTAGGGCTTGTGGTTGATTTCCGTTCCAGGCTAGGGTTAGGGTTAGGGAACGGCAAGGCTTAGGACAAAGGAGAGGGTACGGAAACGTTGGAGGGTCGGGCCCCGTGCTGACGCACGGGTTAGTGCCAGCATACGGGCCAGGAGTAGGCAACGGCGTAGGATAAAGTGTAGGGCTGGTGGTGGGTTTCCATTCCGGGCTAGGGTTAGGGTTAGGGAACGGCAACGCTTAGGGCACAGGTGAGGGTACGGAAACGTGGGAGGGTCAGGCTACGTGCTGACGCACAGGTCAGTGCCAGCGTACAGGTCAGGAGTACGGTACGGCGTAAGGTACCGTGTAGGGCTGGTGCTGGGTTTCTATTCCGGGCTAGGGATAGGGTTAGCGAACGGCAAGGCTTAGGGCACAGGTGAGGGCACGGAAACGTGGGAGGGTCAGGCTACGTGCTGACGCACGGGTCAGTGCCAGCGTACGGGTCAGGAGTAGGGTATGGCGTAAGGTAAGGTGTAGGGCTGGTGGTGGGTTTCTATTCCGGGCTAGGGTTAGGGTTAGGGAACGGCAAGGCTTAGGGCACAGGTGAGAGTACAGAAACGTGGGAGGGTCGGGCTACGTGCTGACGCACGGGTCAGTGCCAGCGTACGGGCCAGGAGTAGGCAACGGCGTAGGATAAAGTGTAGGGCTGGTGGTTGATTTCCGTTCCGGGCTAGTGTTAGGGTTAGGGAACGGCAAGGCTTAGGGCACAGGTGAGGTTACGGAAACGTGGGAGGGTCAGGCTACGTGCTGACGCTCGGGTCAGTGCCAGCGTACGGGCCAGGAGTAAGCAACGGCGTAAGGTAAGGTGTAGGGCTCGTGGTTGGTTTCCGTTCCAGGCTAGGGTTAGGGTTAGGGAACGGCAAGGCTTAGGGCACAGGTGAGGGTACGGAAACGTGGGGGGGTCGGGCTACGTGCTGACGCACGTGTCAGTGCCAGCGTACGGGCAAGGAGTAGGCAACGGCGTAGGATAAAGTGTATGGCTGGTGGTGGATTTGCGTTCCGGGCTAGGGTTAGGGTTAGGGAATGACAAGGCTTAGGGCACAGGTGAGGGTACGGAAACGTGGGAGGGTCAGGCTACGTGCTGACGCACAGGTCAGTGCCAGCGTACAGGTCAGGAGTAGGGTACGGCGTAAGGAAAAGTGTAGGGCTGGTGGTGGGTTTCTATTCCGGGCTAGGGTTAGGGTTAGGGAACGGCAAGGCTTAGGGCACAGGTGAGGGTACGGAAACGTGGGAGGGTCAGGCTACGTGCTGACGCACATGTCAGTGCCAGCGTACGGGTCAGGAGTAGGGTACGGCGTAAGGTAAGGTGTAGGGCTGGTGGTGGCTTTCTATTCCCGGCTAGGGTTAGGGATAGGGAACGGCAAGGCTTAGGGCACAGGTGAGGGTACGGAAACGTGGGAGGGTCAGGCTACGTGCTGACGCACGGGTCAGTGCCAGCGTACGGGCCAGGAGTAGGCAACGGCTTAAGGTAAGGTGTAGGGCTGGTGGTGGGTTTCTATTCCGGGCTAGGGTTAGGGTTAGGGAACGGCAAGGCTTAGGGCACAGGTGAGGGTACAGAAACGTGGGAGGGTCGGGCTACGTGCTGACGCACGGGTCAGTGCCAGCGTACGGGCCAGGAGTAGGCAACGGCTTAAGGTAAGCTGTAGGGCTGGTGGTGGGTTTCTATTCCGGGCTAGGGTTAGGGTTAGGGAACGGCAAGGCTTAGGGCACAGGTGAGGGTACAGAAACGTGGGAGGGTCGGGCTACGTTCTGACGCACGGGTCAGTGCCAGCGTACGGGCCAGGAGTAGGCAACGGCGTAGGATAAAGTGTAGGGCTGGTGGTGGATTTGCGTTCGGGGCTAGGGTTAGGGTTAGGGAACGGCAAGGCTTAGGGCACAGGTGAGGGTACGGAAACGTGGGAGGGTCAGGCTACGTGCTGACGCACATGTCAGTGCCAGCGTACAGGTCAGGAGTAGGGTACGGCGTAAGGTAAGGTGTAGGGCTGGTGGTGGGTTTCTATTCCGGGCTAGGGTAAGGGTTAGGGAACGGCAAGGCATAGGGCACAGGTGAGGGTACGGAAACGTGGGAGGGTCAGTCTACGTGCTGACGCAGGGGTCAGTGCCAGCGTAATGGTCAGGAGTAGGTTAAGGCGTAAGGTAAGGTGTAGGGCGGGTGGTGGGTTTCTATTCCGGGCTAGGGTTAGGGTTAGGGAACGGCAAGGCTTAGGGCACAGGTGAGGGTACGGAAACGTGGGAGGGTCGGGCTACGTGCTGACGCACGGGTCAGTGCCAGCGTACGGGCCAGGAGTAGGCCATGCCGTAGGAAAAAGTGTAGGGCTGGTGGTGGATTTGCGTTCCGGGCTAGGGTTAGGGTTAGGGAACGGCATGGCTTAGGGCACAGGTGAGGGTACAGAAACGTGGGAGGGTTAGGCTACGTGCTGACGCACGGTTCAGTGCCAGCGTACGGGCCAGGAATAGGGTACGGCGTAATGTAAGGTGTCAGGCTGGTGGTGGGTTTCCGTTCCGGGCTAGGGTTAGGGTTAGGGAACGGCAAGGCTTAGGACACAGGTGAAGGTACGGAAACGTGGGAGGCTCGTGCTACGTGCTGACGCACGGGTTAGTGCCAGCGTACGGGCCAGGAGTAGGCAACGGCGTAGGATAAAGTGTAGGCTGGTGGTGGATTTGCGTTCTGGGCTAGGGTTAGGGTTAGGGAACGGCAAGGCTTAGGGCACAGGAGAGGGTACGGAAACGCCAGAGTGTAAGGCTACGTGCTGATGCACGGGGCAGTGCCAGAGTACAGGCCAGGAGTAGGCAACGGCGTAGGGTAAGGTGTAGGGCTGGTGGTGGGTTTCCATTCCGGGCTAGGGTTATGGTTAGGGAACGGCAAGGCTTAGGGCACAGGTGAGGGTACGGAAACGTGGGAGGGTCAGGCTACGTGCTGACGCACGTGTCAGTGCCAGCGTACGGGCCAGGTGTAGGCAACGGCGTAAGGTAAGGTGTAGGGCTGGTGGTTGTTTTCCGTTCCAGGCTAGGGTTAGGGTTAGGGAACGGCAAGGCTTAGGGCACAGGTGAGGGTACGGAAACGTGGGAGGGTCGGGCTACGTGCTGATGCACGGGTCAGTGCCAGCGTACTGGCCAGGAGTAGGCAACGGCGTAGGATAAAGTGTAGGGCTGGTGGTGGATTTGCGTTCCGGGCTAGGGTTAGGGTTAGGGAACGGCAAGGCTTAGGGCACAGGTGAGGGTACGGAAGCGTGGGAGGGTCAGGCTACGTGCAGACGAACGGGTCAGTGCCAGCGTACGGGTCAGGAGTAGGGTACGGCGTAAGGTAAGGTGTAGGGCTGGTGGTGGGTTTCTATTCCGGGCTAGGGTTAGGGTTAGTGAACGGCAAGGCTTAGGGCACAAGTGAGGGTACGGAAACGTGGGAGGGTCAGGCTACGTGCTGACGCACGGTTCAGTGTCAGCGTACGGGCCAGGAATAGGGTACGGCGTAAGGTAAGGTGTAGGGCTGGTGGTGGGTTTCCATTCCGGGCTAGGGTTAGGGTTAGGGAACGGCAAGGCTTAGGGCACAGCTGAGGGCACGGAAACGTGGGAGGGTCAGGCTACGTGCTGACGCACGGGTCAGTGCCAGCGTACGGGTCAGGAGTAGGGTACGGTGTAAGGTAAGGTGTAGGGCTGGTGGTGGGTTTCTATTCCGGGCTAGGGTTAGGGTTAGGGAACGGCAAGGCTTAGGGCACAGGTCAGGGTACGGAAACGTGGGAGGGTCGGGCTACGTGCTGATTCACGGGTCCGTGCCAGCGTTCGGGCCAGGAGTGGGCAACGGCGTAAGGTAAGGTGTAGGGCTTGTGGTTGATTTCCGTTCCGGGATAGTGTTAGGGTTAGGGATCGGCAAGGCTTAGGGCACAGTTGAGTGTATGGAAACGTGGGAGGGTCGGGCTACGTGCAGACGCACGGGTCAGTGCCAGCGTACGGGCCAGGAATAGGCAACGGCGTAGGATAAAGTGTAGGGCTGGTGGTTGATTTCCGTTCCGGGCTAGTGTTAGGGTTAGGGAACGGCAAGGCTTAGGGCACAGGTGAGGTTACGGAAACGTGGGAGGGTCAGGCTACGTGCTGACGCTCGGGTCAGTGCCAGCGTACGGGCCAGGAGTAAGCAACGGCGTAAGGTAAGGTGTAGGGCTCGTGATTGGTTTCCGTTCCAGGCTAGGGTTAGGGTTAGGGAACGGCAAGGCTTAGGGCATAGGTGAGGGTAGGGAAACGTGGGGGGGTCGGGCTACGTGCTGACGCACGTGTCAGTGCCAGCGTACGGGCCAGGAGTAGGCAACGGCTTAAGGTAAGGTGTAGGGCTGGTGGTGGATTTCTATTCCGGGCTAGGGTTAGGGTTAGGGAACGGCAAGGCTTAGGGCACAGGTGAGGGTACAGAAACGTGGGAGGGTCGGGCTACGTGCTGACGCATGGGTCAGTGCCAGCGTACGGGCCAGGAGTAGGCAACGGCTTAAGGTAAGGTGTAGGGCTGGTGGTGGGTTTCTACTCCGGGCTAGGGTTAGGGTTAGGGAACGGCAAGGCTTAGGTCACAGGTGAGGGTACAGAAACGTGGGAGGGTCGGGCTACGTGCTGACGCACGTGTCAGTGCCAGCGTACGGGCCAGGAGTAGGCAACGGCGTAGGATAAAGTGTATGGCTGGTGGTGGATTTGCGTTCCGGGCTAGTGTTAGGGTTAGGGAATGACAAGGCTTAGGGCACAGGTGAGGGTACGGAAACGTGGGAGGGTCAGGCTATGTGCTGACGCACAGGTCAGTGCCAGCGTACAGGTCAGGAGTAGGGTACGGCGTAAGGAAAAGTGTAGGGCTGGTGGTGGGTTTCTATTCCGGGCTAGGGTTAGGGTTAGGGAACGGCAAGGCTTAGGGCACAGGTGAGGGTACGGAAACGTGGGAGGGTCAGGCTACGTGCTGACGCACGTGTCAGTGCCAGCGTACGGGTCAGGAGTAGGGTACGGCGTAAGGTAAGGTGTAGGGCTGGTGGTGGCTTTCTATTCCCGGCTAGGGTTAGGGTTAGGGAATGGCAAGGCTTAGGGCACAGGTGAGGGTACGGAAACGTGGGAGGGTCAGGCTACGTGCTGACGCACCGGTCAGTGCCAGCGTACGGGCCAGGAGTAGGCAACGGCTTAAGGTAAGGTGTAGGGCTTGTGGTGGGTTTCTATTCCGGGCTAGGATTAGGGTTAGGGAACGGCAACGCTTAGGGCACAGGTGAGGGTACAGAAACGTGGGAGGGTCGGTCTACGTGCTGACGCACGGGTCAGTGCCAGCATACGGGTCAGGAGTAGGCAACGGCGTAGGATAAAGTGTAGGGCTGGTGGTGGGTTTCCATTCCGGGCTAGGGTTAGGGTTAGGGAACGGCAACGCTTAGGGCACTGGTGAGGGTACGGAAACATGGGAGGGTCAGGCTACGTGCTGACGCACGGGTCAGTGCCAGCGTACGGGCCAGGAGTAGGCAACGGCTTAAGGTAAGGTGTAGGGCTGGTGGTGGGTTTCTATTCCGGGCTAGGGTTAGGGTTAGGGAACGGCAAGGCTTAGGGCACAGGTGAGGGTACGGAAACGTGGGAGGGTCAGGCTACGTGCTGACGCACGTGTCAGTGCCAGCGTACGGGTCAGGAGTAGGGTACGGCGTAAGGTAAGGTGTAGGGCTGGTGGTGGCTTTCTATTCCCGGCTAGGGTTAGGGTTAGGGAACGGCATGGCTTAAGGCACAGGTGAGGTTACGGAAACGTGGGAGGGTCAGGCTACGTGCTGACGCTCGGGTCAGTGCCAGCGTACGGGCCAGGAGTAAGCAACGGCGTAAGGTAAGGTGTAGGGCTCGTGGTTGGTTTCCGTTCCAGGCTAGGGTTAGGGTTAGGGAACGGCAAGGCTTAGGGCACAGGTGAGGGTACGGAAACGTGGGAGGGTCGGGCTACGTGCTGACGCACGTGTCAGTGCCAGCGTACGGGCCAGGAGTAGGCAACGGCGTAGGATAAAGTGTATGGCTGGGTGTGGATTTGCGTTCCGGGCTAGGGTTAGGGTTAGGGAATGACAAGGCTTAGGGCACAGGTGAGGGTACGGAAACGTGGGTGGGTCAGGCTACGTGCTGACGCACAGGTCAGTGCCAGCGTACAGGTCAGGAGTAGGGTACGGCGTAAGGAAAAGTGTAGGGCTTGTGCTGGGTTTCTATTCCGGGCTAGGGTTAGGGTTAGGGAACGGCAAGTCTTAGGGCACAGGTGAGGGTACGGAAACGTGGGAGGGTCAGGCTACGTGCTGACGCACGTGTCAGTGCCAGCGTACGGGTCAGGAGTAGGGTACGGCGTAAGGTAAGGTGTAGGGCTGGTGGTGGCTTTCTATTCCCGGCTAGGGTTAGGGTTAGGGAACGGCAAGGCTTAGGGCACAGGTGAGGGTACGGAAACGTGGGAGGGTCAGGCTACGTGCTGACGCACGGGTCAGTGCCAGCGTACGGGCCAGGAGTAGGCAACGGCTTAAGGTAAGGTGTAGGGCTGGTGGTGGGTTTCTATTCCGGGCTAGGGTTAGGGTTAGGGAACGGCAAGGCTTAGGGCACAGGTGAGGGTACAGAAACGTGGGAGGGTTGGGCTACGTGCTGACGCACGGGTCAGTGCCAGCATACGGGTCAGGAGTAGGCAACGGCGTAGGATAAAGTGTAGGGCTGGTGGTGGGTTTCCATTCCGGGCTAGGGTTAGGGTTAGGGAACGGCAACGCTTAGGGCACTGGTGAGGGTACGGAAACATGGGAGGGTCAGGCTACGTGCTGACGCACGGGTCAGTGCCAGCGTACGGGCCAGGAGTAGGCAACGGCTTAAGGTAAGGTGTAGGGCTGGTGGTGGGTTTCTATTCCGGGCTAGGGTTAGGGTTAGGGAACGGCAAGGCTTAGGGCACAGGTGAGGGTACAGAAACGTGGGAGGGTCGGGCTACGTGCTGACGCACGGGTCAGTGCCAGCGTACGGGCCAGGAGTAGGCAACGGCTTAAGGTAAGGTGTAGGGCTGGTGGTGGGTTTCTACTCCGGGCTAGGGTTAGGGTTAGGGAACGGCAAGGCTTAGGGCACAGGTGAGGGTACAGAAACGTGGGAGGGTCGGGCTACATGCTGACGCACGGGTCAGTGCCAGCGTACGGGCCAGGAGTAGGCAACGGCGTAGGATAAAGTGTAGGGCTGGTGGTGGATTTGCGTTCGGGGCTAGGGTTAGGGTTAGGGAACGGCAAGGCTTAGGGCACAGGTGAGGGTACGGAAACGTGGGAGGGTCAGGCTACGTGCTGACGCACAGGTCAGTGCCAGCGTACAGGTCAGGAGTAGGGTACGGCGTAAGGTAAGGTGTAGGGCTGGTGGTGGGTTTCTATTCCGGGCTAGGGTTAGGGTTAGGGAACGGCAAGGCATAGGGCACAGGTGAGGGTACGGAAACGTGGGAGGGTCAGTCTACGTGCTGACGCACGGGTCAGTGCCAGCGTACGGGTCAGGAGTAGGTTATGGCGTAAGGTAAGGTGTAGGGCTGGTGGTGGGTTTCTATTCCGGGCTAGGGTTAGGGTTAGGGAACGGCAAGGCTTAGGGCACAGGTGAGGGTACGGAAACGTGGGAGGGTCGGGCTACGTGCTGACGCACAGGTCAGTGCCAGCGTACGGGCCAGGAGTAGGCAACGGCGTAGGATAAAGTGTAGGGCTGGTGGTGGATTTGCGTTCCGGGCTAGGGTTAGGGTTAGGGAACGGCATGGCTTAGGGCACAGGTGAGGGTACGGAAACGTGGGAGGGTCAGGCTACGTGCTGACGCACAGGTCAGTGCCAGCGTACAGGTCAGGAGTAGGGTACGGCGTAAGGAAAAGTGTAGGGCTGGTGGTGGGTTTCTATTCCGGGCTAGGGTTAGGGTTAGGGAACGGCAAGGCTTAGGGCACAGGTGAGGGTACGGAAACGTGGGAGGGTCAGGCTACGTGCTGACGCACGTGTCAGTGCCAGCGTACGGGTCAGGAGTAGGGTACGGCGTAAGGTAAGGTGTAGGGCTGGTGGTGGCTTTCTATTCCCGGCTAGGGTTAGGGATAGGGAACGGCAAGGCTTAGGGCACAGGTGAGGGTACGGAAACGTGGGAGGGTCAGGCTACGTGCTGACGCACGGGTCAGTGCCAGCGTACGGGCCAGGAGTAGGCAACGGCTTAAGGTAAGGTGTAGGGCTGGTGGTGGGTTTCTATTCCGGGCTAGGGTTAGGGTTAGGGAACGGCAAGGCTTAGGGCACAGGTGAGGGTACAGAAACGTGGGAGGGTCGGGCTACGTGCTGACGCACGGGTCAGTGCCAGCGTACGGGCCAGGAGTAGGCAACGGCTTAAGGTAAGCTGTAGGGCTGGTGGTGGGTTTCTATTCCGGGCTAGGGTTAGGGTTAGGGAACGGCAAGGCTTAGGGCACAGGTGAGGGTACAGAAACGTGGGAGGGTCGGGCTACGTTCTGACGCACGGGTCAGTGCCAGCGTACGGGCCAGGAGTAGGCAACGGCGTAGGATAAAGTGTAGGGCTGGTGGTGGATTTGCGTTCGGGGCTAGGGTTAGGGTTAGGGAACGGCAAGGCTTAGGGCACAGGTGAGGGTACGGAAACGTGGGAGGGTCAGGCTACGTGCTGACGCACATGTCAGTGCCAGCGTACAGGTCAGGAGTAGGGTACGGCGTAAGGTAAGGTGTAGGGCTGGTGGTGGGTTTCTATTCCGGGCTAGGGTAAGGGTTAGGGAACGGCAAGGCATAGGGCACAGGTGAGGGTACGGAAACGTGGGAGGGTCAGTCTACGTGCTGACGCAGGGGTCAGTGCCAGCGTAATGGTCAGGAGTAGGTTAAGGCGTAAGGTAAGGTGTAGGGCGGGTGGTGGGTTTCTATTCCGGGCTAGGGTTAGGGTTAGGGAATGGCAAGGCTTAGGGCACAGGTGAGGGTACGGAAACGTGGGAGGGTCGGGCTACGTGCTGACGCACGGGTCAGTGCCAGCGTACGGGCCAGGAGTAGGCCATGCCGTAGGAAAAAGTGTAGGGCTGGTGGTGGATTTGCGTTCCGGGCTAGGGTTAGGGTTAGGGAACGGCATGGCTTAGGGCACAGGTGAGGGTACAGAAACGTGGGAGGGTTAGGCTACGTGCTGACGCACGGTTCAGTGCCAGCGTACGGGCCAGGAATAGGGTACGGCGTAATGTAAGGTGTCAGGCTGGTGGTGGGTTTCCGTTCCGGGCTAGGGTTAGGGTTAGGGAACGGCAAGGCTTAGGACACAGGTGAAGGTACGGAAACGTGGGAGGCTCGTGCTACGTGCTGACGCACGGGTTAGTGCCAGCGTACGGGCCAGGAGTAGGCAACGGCGTAGGATAAAGTGTAGGCTGGTGGTGGATTTGCGTTCTGGGCTAGGGTTAGGGTTAGGGAACGGCAAGGCTTAGGGCACAGGAGAGGGTACGGAAACGCCAGAGTGTAAGGCTACGTGCTGATGCACGGGGCAGTGCCAGAGTACAGGCCAGGAGTAGGCAACGGCGTAGGGTAAGGTGTAGGGCTGGTGGTGGGTTTCCATTCCGGGCTAGGGTTATGGTTAGGGAACGGCAAGGCTTAGGGCACAGGTGAGGGTACGGAAACGTGGGAGGGTCAGGCTACGTGCTGACGCACGTGTCAGTGCCAGCGTACGGGCCAGGTGTAGGCAACGGCGTAAGGTAAGGTGTAGGGCTGGTGGTTGTTTTCCGTTCCAGGCTAGGGTTAGGGTTAGGGAACGGCAAGGCTTAGGGCACAGGTGAGGGTACGGAAACGTGGGAGGGTCGGGCTACGTGCTGATGCACGGGTCAGTGCCAGCGTACTGGCCAGGAGTAGGCAACGGCGTAGGATAAAGTGTAGGGCTGGTGGTGGATTTGCGTTCCGGGCTAGGGTTAGGGTTAGGGAACGGCAAGGCTTAGGGCACAGGTGAGGGTACGGAAGCGTGGGAGGGTCAGGCTACGTGCAGACGAACGGGTCAGTGCCAGCGTACGGGTCAGGAGTAGGGTACGGCGTAAGGTAAGGTGTAGGGCTGGTGGTGGGTTTCTATTCCGGGCTAGGGTTAGGGTTAGTGAACGGCAAGGCTTAGGGCACAAGTGAGGGTACGGAAACGTGGGAGGGTCAGGCTACGTGCTGACGCACGGTTCAGTGTCAGCGTACGGGCCAGGAATAGGGTACGGCGTAAGGTAAGGTGTAGGGCTGGTGGTGGGTTTCCATTCCGGGCTAGGGTTAGGGTTAGGGAACGGCAAGGCTTAGGGCACAGCTGAGGGCACGGAAACGTGGGAGGGTCAGGCTACGTGCTGACGCACGGGTCAGTGCCAGCGTACGGGTCAGGAGTAGGGTACGGTGTAAGGTAAGGTGTAGGGCTGGTGGTGGGTTTCTATTCCGGGCTAGGGTTAGGGTTAGGGAACGGCCAGGCTTAGGGCACAGGTCAGGGTACGGAAACGTGGGAGGGTCGGGCTACGTGCTGATTCACGGGTCCGTGCCAGCGTTCGGGCCAGGAGTGGGCAACGGCGTAAGGTAAGGTGTAGGGCTTGTGGTTGATTTCCGTTCCGGGATAGTGTTAGGGTTAGGGATCGGCAAGGCTTAGGGCACAGTTGAGTGTATGGAAACGTGGGAGGGTCGGGCTACGTGCAGACGCACGGGTCAGTGCCAGCGTACGGGCCAGGAATAGGCAACGGCGTAGGATAAAGTGTAGGGCTGGTGGTTGATTTCCGTTCCGGGCTAGTGTTAGGGTTAGGGAACGGCAAGGCTTAGGGCACAGGTGAGGTTACGGAAACGTGGGAGGGTCAGGCTACGTGCTGACGCTCGGGTCAGTGCCAGCGTACGGGCCAGGAGTAAGCAACGGCGTAAGGTAAGGTGTAGGGCTCGTGATTGGTTTCCGTTCCAGGCTAGGGTTAGGGTTAGGGAACGGCAAGGCTTAGGGCATAGGTGAGGGTAGGGAAACGTGGGGGGGTCGGGCTACGTGCTGACGCACGTGTCAGTGCCAGCGTACGGGCCAGGAGTAGGCAACGGCTTAAGGTAAGGTGTAGGGCTGGTGGTGGATTTCTATTCCGGGCTAGGGTTAGGGTTAGGGAACGGCAAGGCTTAGGGCACAGGTGAGGGTACAGAAACGTGGGAGGGTCGGGCTACGTGCTGACGCATGGGTCAGTGCCAGCGTACGGGCCAGGAGTAGGCAACGGCTTAAGGTAAGGTGTAGGGCTGGTGGTGGGTTTCTACTCCGGGCTAGGGTTAGGGTTAGGGAACGGCAAGGCTTAGGTCACAGGTGAGGGTACAGAAACGTGGGAGGGTCGGGCTACGTGCTGACGCACGTGTCAGTGCCAGCGTACGGGCCAGGAGTAGGCAACGGCGTAGGATAAAGTGTATGGCTGGTGGTGGATTTGCGTTCCGGGCTAGTGTTAGGGTTAGGGAATGACAAGGCTTAGGGCACAGGTGAGGGTACGGAAACGTGGGAGGGTCAGGCTATGTGCTGACGCACAGGTCAGTGCCAGCGTACAGGTCAGGAGTAGGGTACGGCGTAAGGAAAAGTGTAGGGCTGGTGGTGGGTTTCTATTCCGGGCTAGGGTTAGGGTTAGGGAACGGCAAGGCTTAGGGCACAGGTGAGGGTACGGAAACGTGGGAGGGTCAGGCTACGTGCTGACGCACGTGTCAGTGCCAGCGTACGGGTCAGGAGTAGGGTACGGCGTAAGGTAAGGTGTAGGGCTGGTGGTGGCTTTCTATTCCCGGCTAGGGTTAGGGTTAGGGAATGGCAAGGCTTAGGGCACAGGTGAGGGTACGGAAACGTGGGAGGGTCAGGCTACGTGCTGACGCACCGGTCAGTGCCAGCGTACGGGCCAGGAGTAGGCAACGGCTTAAGGTAAGGTGTAGGGCTTGTGGTGGGTTTCTATTCCGGGCTAGGATTAGGGTTAGGGAACGGCAACGCTTAGGGCACAGGTGAGGGTACAGAAACGTGGGAGGGTCGGTCTACGTGCTGACGCACGGGTCAGTGCCAGCATACGGGTCAGGAGTAGGCAACGGCGTAGGATAAAGTGTAGGGCTGGTGGTGGGTTTCCATTCCGGGCTAGGGTTAGGGTTAGGGAACGGCAACGCTTAGGGCACTGGTGAGGGTACGGAAACATGGGAGGGTCAGGCTACGTGCTGACGCACGGGTCAGTGCCAGCGTACGGGCCAGGAGTAGGCAACGGCTTAAGGTAAGGTGTAGGGCTGGTGGTGGGTTTCTATTCCGGGCTAGGGTTAGGGTTAGGGAACGGCAAGGCTTAGGGCACAGGTGAGGGTACGGAAACGTGGGAGGGTCAGGCTACGTGCTGACGCACGTGTCAGTGCCAGCGTACGGGTCAGGAGTAGGGTACGGCGTAAGGTAAGGTGTAGGGCTGGTGGTGGCTTTCTATTCCCGGCTAGGGTTAGGGTTAGGGAACGGCATGGCTTAAGGCACAGGTGAGGTTACGGAAACGTGGGAGGGTCAGGCTACGTGCTGACGCTCGGGTCAGTGCCAGCGTACGGGCCAGGAGTAAGCAACGGCGTAAGGTAAGGTGTAGGGCTCGTGGTTGGTTTCCGTTCCAGGCTAGGGTTAGGGTTAGGGAACGGCAAGGCTTAGGGCACAGGTGAGGGTACGGAAACGTGGGAGGGTCGGGCTACGTGCTGACGCACGTGTCAGTGCCAGCGTACGGGCCAGGAGTAGGCAACGGCGTAGGATAAAGTGTATGGCTGGGTGTGGATTTGCGTTCCGGGCTAGGGTTAGGGTTAGGGAATGACAAGGCTTAGGGCACAGGTGAGGGTACGGAAACGTGGGTGGGTCAGGCTACGTGCTGACGCACAGGTCAGTGCCAGCGTACAGGTCAGGAGTAGGGTACGGCGTAAGGAAAAGTGTAGGGCTTGTGCTGGGTTTCTATTCCGGGCTAGGGTTAGGGTTAGGGAACGGCAAGGCTTAGGGCACAGGTGAGGGTACGGAAACGTGGGAGGGTCAGGCTACGTGCTGACGCACGTGTCAGTGCCAGCGTACGGGTCAGGAGTAGGGTACGGCGTAAGGTAAGGTGTAGGGCTGGTGGTGGCTTTCTATTCCCGGCTAGGGTTAGGGTTAGGGAACGGCAAGGCTTAGGGCACAGGTGAGGGTACGGAAACGTGGGAAGGTCAGGCTACGTGCTGACGCACGGGTCAGTGCCAGCATACGGGCCAGGAGTAGGCAACGGCTTAAGGTAAGGTGTAGGGCTGGTGGTGGGTTTCTATTCCGGGCTAGGGTTAGGGTTAGGGAACGGCAAGGCTTAGGGCACAGGTGAGGGTACAGAAACGTGGGAGGGTTGGGCTACGTGCTGACGCACGGGTCAGTGCCAGCATACGGGTCAGGAGTAGGCAACGGCGTAGGATAAAGTGTAGGGCTGGTGGTGGGTTTCCATTCCGGGCTAGGGTTAGGGTTAGGGAACGGCAACCCTTAGGGCACTGGTGAGGGTACGGAAACATGGGAGGGTCAGGCTACGTGCTGACGCACGGGTCAGTGCCAGCGTACGGGCCAGGAGTAGGCAACGGCTTAAGGTAAGGTGTAGGGCTGGTGGTGGGTTTCTATTCCGGGCTAGGGTTAGGGTTAGGGAACGGCAAGGCTTAGGGCACAGGTGAGGGTACAGAAACGTGGGAGGGTCGGGCTACGTGCTGACGCACGGGTCAGTGCCAGCGTACGGGCCAGGAGTAGGCAACGGCTTAAGGTAAGGTGTAGGGCTGGTGGTGGGTTTCTACTCCGGGCTAGGGTTAGGGTTAGGGAACGGCAAGGCTTAGGGCACAGGTGAGGGTACAGAAACGTGGGAGGGTCGGGCTACGTGCTGACGCACGGGTCAGTGCCAGCGTACGGGCCAGGAGTAGGCAACGGCGTAGGATAAAGTGTAGGGCTGGTGGTGGATTTGCGTTCGGGGCTAGGGTTAGGGTTAGGGAACGGCAAGGCTTAGGGCACAGGTGAGGGTACGGAAACGTGGGAGGGTCAGGCTACGTGCTGACGCACAGGTCAGTGCCAGCGTACAGGTCAGGAGTAGGGTACGGCGTAAGGTAAGGTGTAGGGCTGGTGGTGGGTTTCTATTCCGGGCTAGGGTTAGGGTTAGGGAACGGCAAGGCATAGGGCACAGGTGAGGGTACGGAAACGTGGGAGGGTCAGTCTACGTGCTGACGCACGGGTCAGTGCCAGCGTACGGGTCAGGAGTAGGTTATGGCGTAAGGTAAGGTGTAGGGCTGGTGGTGGGTTTCTATTCCGGGCTAGGGTTAGGGTTAGGGAACGGCAAGGCTTAGGGCACAGGTGAGGGTACGGAAACGTGGGAGGGTCGGGCTACGTGCTGACGAACAGGTCAGTGCCAGCGTACGGGCCAGGAGTAGGCAACGGCGTAGGATAAAGTGTAGGGCTGGTGGTGGATTTGCGTTCCGGGCTAGGGTTAGGGTTAGGGAACGGCATGGCTTAGGGCACAGGTGAGGGTACGGAAACGTGGGAGGGTCAGGCTACGTGCTGACGCACGGTTCAGTGCCAGCGTACGGGCCAGGAATAGGGTACGGCGTAATGTAAGGTGTCAGGCTGGTGGTGGGTTTCCGTTCCAGGCTAGGGTTAGGGTTAGGGAACGGCAAGGCTTAGGGCACAGGGGAGGGTACGGAAACGTGGGAGGGTCGGGCTACGTGCTGATTCACGGGTCCGTGCCAGCGTTCGGGCCAGGAGTGGGCAACGGCGTAAGGTAAGGTGTAGGGCTTGTGGTTGATTTCCGTTCCAGGATAGGGTTAGGGTTAGGGATCGGCAAGGCTTAGGGCACAGGTGAGGGTATGGAAACGTGGGAGGGTCGGGCTACGTGCAGACGCACGTGTCAGTGCCAGCGTATGGGCCAGGAGTAGGCAACGGCGTAGGATAAAGTGTACGTCTGGTGGTGGATTTGCGTTCTGGGCTAGGGTTAGGTTTAGGGAACGGCAAGGCTTAGGGCACAGGTCAGGGTACGGAAACGCGGGAGGGTAAGGCTACGTGCTGATGCACGGGTCAGTGCCAGAGTACAGGCCAGGACTAGGCAACGGCGTAGGGTAAGGTGTAGGGCTGGTGGTGGGTTTTCATTCCGGGCTAGGGTTAGCGTTAGGAAAAGGCAAGGCTTAGGGCACAGGTGAGGGTACGGAAACGTGGGAGGTTCAGGCTACGAGCTGACGCACGGGTCAGTGCCAGCATACGTGCCAGGAGTAGGCAACGGCGTAAGTTAAGGTGTAGGGCTGGTGGTTGGTTTCCGTTCGAGGCTAGGGTTAGGGTTAGGGAAAGGCAAGGCTTAGGGCACAGGTGAGGGTACGGAAACGTGGGAGGGTCGGGCTACGTGCTGACGCACGGGTCAGTGCCAGCGTACGGGCCAGGAGTAGGCAACGGCGTAGGATAAAGTGTAGGGCTAGTGGTGGATTTGCGTTCCAGGCTAGGGTTAGGGTTAGGGAACGGCAAGGCTTAGGGCACAGGTGAGGGTACGGAAACGTGGGAGGGTCGGGCTACGTGCTGACGCACAGGTCAGTGCCAGCGTACGGGCCAGGAGTAGGCAAAGGCGTAGGATAAAGTGTAGGGCTGGTGGTGGATTTGCGTTCGGGGCTAGGGTTAGGGTTAGGGAACGGCAAGGCTTAGGGCACAGGTGAGGGTACGGAAACGTGGGAGGGTCAGGCTACGTGCTGACGCACAGGTCAGTGCCAGCGTACAGGTCAGGAATATGGTACGGCGTAAGGTAACGTGTAGGGCTGGTGGTGGGTTTCTATTCCGGGTAGGGTTAGGTTTAGGGAACCACAAGGCTTAGGGCACAGGAGAGGGCACGGAAACGTGGGAGGGTCAGGCTACGTGCTGACGCAAGGGTCAGTGCCAGCGTACGTGTCAGGAGTAGGGTATGGCGTAAGGTAAGGTGTAGGGCTGGTGGTGGGTTTCTATTCCGGGCTAGGGTTAGGGTTAGGGAACGGCAAGGCTTAGGGCACAGGTGAGGGTACAGAAACGTGGGAGGGTCGGGCTACGTGCTGACGCACGGGTCAGTGCCAGCGTACGGGCCAGGAGTATGCAACGGCGTAGGATAAAGTGTAGGGCTGGTGGTTGATTTCCGTTCCGGGCTAGTGTTAGGGTTAGGGAACGGCAAGGCTTAGGGCACAGGTGAGGGTACGGAAACGTGGGAGTGTCAGGCTACGTGCTGACGCACGGGTCAGTGCCAGCGTACGGGCCAGGAGTAGGCAACGGCTTAAGGTAAGGTGTAGGGCTGGTGGTGGGTTTCTATTCCGGGCTAGGGTTAGGGTTAGGGAACGGCAAGGCTTAGGGCACAGGTGACGGTACAGAAACGTGGGAGGGTCGGGCTACGTGCTGACGCACGGGTCAGTGCCAGCATACGGGTCAGGAGTAGGCAACGGCGTAGGATAAAGTGTAGGGCTGGTGGTGGGTTTCCATTCCGGGCTAGGGTTAGGGTTAGGGAACGGCAACGCTTAGGGCACTGGTGAGGGTACGGAAACATGGGAGGGTCAGGCTACGTGCTGACGCACGGGTCAGTGCCAGCGTACGGGCCAGGAGTAGGCAACGGCTTAAGGTAAGGTGTAGGGCTGGTGGTGGGTTTCTATTCCGGGCTAGGGTTAGGGTTAGGGAACGGCAAGGCTTAGGGCACAGGTGAGGGTACAGAAACGTGGGAGGGTCGGGCTACGTGCTGACGCACGGGTCAGTGCCAGCGTACGGGCCAGGAGTAGGCAACGGCTTAAGGTAAGGTGTAGGGCTGGTGGTGGGTTTCTACTCCGGGCTAGGGTTAGGGTTAGGGAACGGCAAGGCTTAGGGCACAGGTGAGGGTACAGAAACGTGGGAGGGTCGGGCTACGTGCTGACGCACGGGTCAGTGCCAGCGTACGGGCCAGGAGTAGGCAACGGCGTAGGATAAAGTGTAGGGCTGGTGGTGGATTTGCGTTCGGGGCTAGGGTTAGGGTTAGGGAACGGCAAGGCTTAGGGCACAGGTGAGGGTACGGAAACGTGGGAGGGTCAGGCTACGTGCTGACGCACAGGTCAGTGCCAGCGTACAGGTCAGGAGTAGGGTACGGCGTAAGGTAAGGTGTAGGGCTGGTGGTGGGTTTCTATTCCGGGCTAGGGTTAGGGTTAGGGAATGGCAAGGCATAGGGCACAGGTGAGGGTACGGAAACGTGGGAGGGTCAGTCTACGTGCTGACGCACGGGTCAGTGCCAGCGTACGGGTCAGGAGTAGGTTATGGCGTAAGGTAAGGTGTAGGGCTGGTGGTGGGTTTCTATTCCGGGCTAGGGTTAGGGTTAGGGAACGGCAAGGCTTAGGGCACAGGTGAGGGTACGGAAACGTGGGAGGGTCGGGCTACGTGCTGACGCACAGCTCAGTGCCAGCGTACGGGCCAGGAGTAGGCAACGGCGTAGGATAAAGTGTAGGGCTGGTGGTGGATTTGCGTTCCGGGCTAGGGTTAGGGTTAGGGAACGGCATGGCTTAGGGCACAGGTGAGGGTACGGAAACGTGGGAGCGTCAGGCTACGTGCTGACGCACGGTTCAGTGCCAGCGTACGGGCCAGGAATAGGGTACGGCGTAATGTAAGGTGTCAGGCTGGTGGTGGGTTTCCGTTCCAGGCTAGGGTTAGGGTTAGGGAATGGCAAGGCTTAGGGCACAGGTGAAGGTACGGAAACGTGGGAGGCTCGTGCTACGTGCTGACGCACGGGTCAGTGCCAGCGTACGGGCCAGGAGTAGGCAACGGCGTAGGATAAAGTGTACGTCTGGTGGTGGATTTGCGTTCTGGGCTAGGGTTAGGGTAAGGGAACGGCAAGGCTTAGGGCACAGGTCAGGGTACGGAAACGCGGGAGGGTAAGGCTACGTGCTGATGCACGTGGCAGTGCCAGAGTACAGGCCAGGAGTAGGCAACGGCGTAGGGTATGGTGTAGGGCTGGTGGTGGGTTTCCTTTCCGGGCTAGGGTTAGGGTTAGGGAACGGCAAGGCTTAGGGCACAAGTGAGGGTACGGAAACGTGGGAGGGTCAGGCTACGTGCTGACGCACGGGTCAGTGCCAGCGTACGGGCCAGGTGTAGGCAACGGCGTAAGGTAAGGTGTAGGGCTGGTGGTTGTTTTCCGTTCCAGGCTAGGGTTAGGGTTAGGGAATGGCAAGGCTTAGGGCACAGGTGAGGGTACGGAAACGTGGGAGGGTCGGGCTACGTGCTGATGCACGGGTCAGTGCCAGCGTACTGGCCAGGAGTAGGCAACGGCGTAGGATAAAGTGTAGGGCTGGTGGTGGATTTGCGTTCCGGGCTAGGGTTAGGGTTAGGGAACGGCAAGGCTTAGGGCACAGGTGAGGGTACGGAAGCGTGGGAGGGTCAGGCTACGTGCAGACGAACGGGTCAGTGCCAGCGTACGGGTCAGGAGTAGGGTACGGCGTAAGGTAAGGTGTAGGGCTGGTGGTGGGTTTCTATTCCGGGCTAGGGTTAGGGTTAGGGAACGGCAAGGCTTAGGGCACAAGTGAGGGTACGGAAACGTGGGAGGGTCAGGCTACGTGCTGACGCACGGTTCAGTGCCAGCGTACGGGCCAGGAATAGGGTACGGCGTAAGGTAAGGTGTAGGGCTGGTGGTGGGTTTCCATTCCGGGCTAGGGTTAGGGTTAGGGAACGGCAAGTCTTAGGGCACAGCTGAGGGCACGGAAACGTGGGAGGGTCAGGCTACGTGCTGACGCACGGGTCAGTGCCAGCGTACGGGTCAGGAGTAGGGTACGGCGTAAGGTAAGGTGTAGGGCTGGTGGTGGGTTTCTATTCCGGGCTAGGGTTAGGGTTAGGGTACTGCAAGGCTTAGGGCACAGGTCAGGGTATGGAAACGCGGGAGGGTAAGGCTACGTACTGATGAACGGGTCAGTGCCAGAGTACAGGCCAGGAGTAGGCAACGGCGTAGGGTAAGGTGTAGGGCTGGTGGTTGGTTTCCGTTCCAGGCTAGGGTTAGGGTTAGGGAACGGCAAGGCTTAGGGCACAGGGGAGGGTACGGAAACGTGGGAGGGTCGGGCTACGTGCTGATTCACGGGTCCGTGCCAGCGTTCGGGCCAGGAGTGGGCAACGGCGTAAGGTAAGGTGTAGGGCTTGTGGTTGATTTCCGTTCCAGGATAGGGTTAGGGTTAGGGATCGGCAAGGCTTAGGGCACAGGTGAGGGTATGGAAACGTGGGAGGGTCGGGCTACGTGCAGACACACGGGTCAGTGCCAGCGTATGGGCCAGGAGTAGGCAACGGCGTAGGATAAAGTGTACGTCTGGTGGTGGATTTGCGTTCTGGGCTAGGGTTAGGGTAAGGGAACGGCAAGGCTTAGGGCACAGGTCAGGGTACGGAAACGCGGGAGGGTAAGGCTACGTGCTGATGCACGGGTCAGTGCCAGAGTACAGGCCAGGACTAGGCAACGGCGTAGGGTAAGGTGTAGGGCTGGTGGTGGGTTTTCATTCCGGGCTAGGGTTAGCGTTAGGAAAAGGCAAGGCTTAGGGCACAGGTGAGGGTACGGAAACGTGGGAGGTTCAGGCTACGAGCTGACGCACGGGTCAGTGCCAGCATACGTGCCAGGAGTAGGCAACGGCGTAAGGTAAGGTGTAGGGCTGGTGGTTGGTTTCCGTTCGAGGCTAGGGTTAGGGTTAGGGAAAGGCAAGGCTTAGGGCACAGGTGAGGGTACGGAAACGTGGGAGGATCGGGCTAAGTGCTGACGCACGGGTCAGTGCCAGCGTACGGGCCAGGAGTAGGCAACGGCGTAGGATAAAGTGTAGGGCTAGTGGTGGATTTGCGTTCAAGGCTAGGGTTAGGGTTAGGGAACGGCAAGGCTTAGGGCACAGGTGAGGGTACGGAAACGTGGGAGGGTCGGGCTACGTGCTGACGCACAGGTCAGTGCCAGCGTACGGGCCAGGAGTAGGCAAAGGCGTAGGATAAAGTGTAGGGCTGGTGGTGGATTTGCGTTCGGGGCTAGGGTTAGGGTTAGGGAACGGCAAGGCTTAGGGCACAGGTGAGGGTACGGAAACGTGGGAGGGTCAGGCTACGTGCTGACGCACAGGTCAGTGCCAGCGTACAGGTCAGGAATATGGTACGGCGTAAGGTAACGTGTAGGGCTGGTGGTGGGTTTCTATTCCGGGCTAGGTTTAGGGTTAGGGAACCACAAGGCTTAGGGCACAGGAGAGGGCACGGAAACGTGGGAGGGTCAGGCTACGTGCTGACGCAAGGGTCAGTGCCAGCGTACGTGTCAGGAGTAGGGTATGGCGTAAGGTAAGGTGTAGGGCTGGTGGTGGGTTTCTATTCCGGGCTAGGGTTAGGGTTAGGGAACGGCAAGGCTTAGGGCACAGGTGAGGGTACAGAAACGTGGGAGGGTCGGGCTACGTGCTGACGCACGGGTCAGTGCCAGCGTACGGGCCAGGAGTATGCAACGGCGTAGGATAAAGTGTAGGGCTGGTGGTTGATTTCCGTTCCGGGCTAGTGTTAGGGTTAGGGAACGGCAAGGCTTAGGGCACAGGTGAGGTTACGGAAACGTGGGAGGGTCAGGCTACGTGCTGACGCACGGGTCAGTGCCAGCGTACGGGCCAGGTGTAAGCAACGGCGTAAGGTAAGGTGTAGGGCTGGTGGTTGGTTTCCGTTCCAGGCTAGGGATAGGGTTAGGGAACGGCAAGGCTTAGGGCACAGGTGAAGGTACGGAAACGTGGGAGGGTCGGGCTACGTGCTGACGCACGGGTCAGTGCCAGCGTACGGGCCAGGAGTAGGCAACGGCGTAGGATAAAGTGTATGGCTGGTGGTGGATTTGCGTTCCGGGCTAGGGTTAGGGTTAGGGAACGGCAAGGCTTAGGGCACAGGTGAGGGTACGGAAACGTGGCAGGGTCAGGCTACGTGCTGACGCACAGCTCAGTGCCAGCGTACAGGTCAGGAGTAGGGTACGGCGTAAGGAAAAGTGTAGGGCTGGTGGTGGGTTTCTATTCCGGGCTAGGGTTAGGGTTAGGGAACGGCAAGGCTTAGGGCACAGGTGAGGGTACAGAAACGTGGGAGGGTCGGGCTACGTGCTGACGCACGGGTCAGTGCCAGCATACGGGTCAGGAGTAGGCAACGACGTAGGATAAAGTGTAGGGCTGGTGGTGGGTTTCCATTCCGGGCTAGGGTTAGGGTTAGGGAACGGCAACGCTTAGGGCACAGGTGAGGGTACGGAAACGTGGGAGGGTCAGGCTACGTGCTGACGCACGGGTCAGTGCCAGCGTACGGGCCAGGAGTAGGCAACGGCTTAAGGTAAGGTGTAGGGCTGGTGGTGGGTTTCTATTCCGGGCTAGGGTTAGGGTTAGGGAACGGCAAGGCTTAGGGCACATGTGAGGGTACAGAAACGTGGGAGGGTCGGGCTACGTGCTGACGCACGGGTCAGTGCCAGCGTACGGGCCAGGAGTAGGCAACGGCTTAAGGTAAGGTGTAGGGCTGGTGGTGGGTTTCTATTCCGGGCTAGGGTTAGGGTTAGGGAACGGCAAGGCTTAGGGCACAGGTGAGGGTACAGAAACGTGGGAGGGTCGGGCTACGTGCTGACGCACGGGTCAGTGCCAGCGTACGGGCCAGGAGCAGGCAACGGCGTAGGATAAAGTGTAGGCCTGGTGGTGGATTTGCGTTCGGGGCTAGGGTTAGGGTTAGGGAACGGCAAGGCTTAGGGCACAGGTGAGGGTACGGAAACGTGGGAGGGTCAGGCTACGTGCTGACGCACAGGTCAGTGCCAGCGTACAGGTCAGGAGTAGGGTACGGCGTAAGGTAAGGTGTAGGGCTGGTGGTGGGTTTCTATTCCGGGCTAGGGTTAGGGTTAGGGAACGGCAAGGCATAGGGCACAGGTGAGGGTACGGAAACGTGGGAGGGTCAGGCTTCGTGCTGACGCACGGGTCAGTGCCAGCGTTCGGGTCAGGAGTAGGTTATGGCGTAAGGTAAGGTGTAGGGCTGGTGGTGGGTTTCCGTTCCGGGCTAGGGTTAGGGTTAGGGAATGGCAAGGCTTAGGGCACAGGTGAAGGTACGGAAACGTGGGAGGCTCGTGCTACGTGCTGACGCACGGGTCAGTGCCAGCGTACGGGCCAGGAGTAGGCAACGGCGTAGGATAAAGTGTAGGCTGGTGGTGGATTTGCGTTCTGGGCTAGGGTTAGGGTTAGGGAACGGCAAAGCTTACGGCACAGGTGAGGGTACGGAAACGCCAGAGTGTAAGGCTACGTGCTGATGCACGGGGCAGTGCCAGAGTACAGGCCAGGAGTAGGCAACGGCGTAGGATAAAGTGTAGGGCTGGTGGTGGGTTTCTATTCCGGGCTAGGGTTAGGGTTAGGGAACGGCAAGGCTTAGGGCACAAGTGAGGGTACGGAAACGTGGGAGGGTCAGGCTACGTGCTGACGCACGGTTCAGTGCCAGCGTACGGGCCAGGAATAGGGTACGGCGTAAGGTAAGGTGTAGGGCTGGTGGTGGGTTTCTATTCCGGGCTAGGGTTAGGGTTAGGGAACGGCAAGGCTTAGGGCACAGGTGAGGGTACAGAAACGTGGGAGGTTCGGGCTACGTGCTGACGCACGGGTCAGTGCCAGCGTACGGGCCAGGAGTAGGCAACGGCTTAAGGTAAGGTGTAGGGCTGGTGGTGGGTTTCTATTCCGGGCTAGGGTTAGGGTTAGGGAACGGCAAGGCTTAGGGCACAGGTGAGGGTACAGAAACGTGGGAGGGTGGGGCTACGTGCTGACGCACGGGTCAGTGCCAGCGTACGGGCCAGGAGTAGGCAACGGCTTAAGGTAAGGTGTAGGGCTGGTGGTGGGTTTCTATTCTGGGCTAGGGTTAGGGTTAGGGAACGGCAAGGCTTAGGGCACAGGTGAGGGTACAGAAACGTGGGAGGGTCGGGCTACGTGCTGACGCACGGGTCAGTGCCAGCGTACGGGCCAGGAGTAGGGTATGGCGTAAGGTAAGGTGTAGGGCTTGTGGTTGATTTCCGTTCCAGGCTAGGGTTAGGGTTAGGGAACGGCAAGGCTTAGGACAAAGGAGAGGGTACGGAAACGTTGGAGGGTCGGGCCACGTGCTGACGCACGGGTTAGTGCCAGCATACGGGCCAGGAATAGGCAACGGCGTAGGATAAAGTGTAGGGCTGGTGGTGGGTTTCCATTCCGGGCTAGGGTTAGGGTTAGGGAACGGCAACGCTTAGGGCACAGGTGAGGGTACGGAAACGTGGGAGGGTCAGGCTACGTGCTGACGCACAGGTCAGTGCCAGCGTACAGGTCAGGAGTATGGTACGGCGTAAGGTACCGTGTAGGGCTGGTGCTGGGTTTCTATTCCGGGCTAGGGATAGGGTTAGCGAACGGCAAGGCTTAGGGCACAGGTGAGGGCACGGAAACGTGGGAGGGTCAGGCTACGTGCTGACGCACGGGTCAGTGCCAGCGTACGGGTCAGGAGTAGGGTATGGCGTAAGGTAAGGTGTAGGGCTGGTGGTGGGTTTCTATTCCGGGCTAGGGTTAGGGTTAGGGAACGGCAAGGCTTAGGGCACAGGTGAGAGTACAGAAACGTGGGAGGGTCGGGCTACGTGCTGACGCACGGGTCAGTGCCAGCGTACGGGCCAGGAGTAGGCAACGGCGTAGGATAAAGTGTAGGGCTGGTGGTTGATTTCCGTTCCGGGCTAGTGTTAGGGTTAGGGAACGGCAAGGCTTAGGGCACAGGTGAGGTTACGGAAACGTGGGAGGGTCAGGCTACGTGCTGACGCTCGGGTCAGTGCCAGCGTACCGGCCAGGAGTAAGCAACGGCGTAAGGTAAGGTGTAGGGCTCGTGGTTGGTTTCCGTTCCAGGCTAGGGTTAGGGTTAGGGAACGGCAAGGCTTAGGGCACAGGTGAGGGTACGGAAACGTGGGGGGGTCGGGCTACGTGCTGACGCACGTGTCAGTGCCAGCGTACGGGCAAGGAGTAGGCAACGGCGTAGGATAAAGTGTATGGCTGGTGGTGGATTTGCGTTCCGGGCTAGGGTTAGGGTTAGGGAATGACAAGGCTTAGGGCACAGGTGAGGGTACGGAAACGTGGGAGGGTCAGGCTACGTGCTGACGCACAGGTCAGTGCCAGCGTACAGGTCAGGAGTAGGGTACGGCGTAAGGAAAAGTGTAGGGCTGGTGGTGGGTTTCTATTCCGGGCTAGGGTTAGGGTTAGGGAACGGCAAGGCTTAGGGCACAGGTGAGGGTACGGAAACGTGGGAGGGTCAGGCTACGTGCTGACGCACGTGTCAGTGCCAGCGTACGGGTCAGGAGTAGGGTACGGCGTAAGGTAAGGTGTAGGGCTGGTGGTGGCTTTCTATTCCCGGCTAGGGTTAGGGATAGGGAACGGCAAGGCTTAGGGCACAGGTGAGGGTACGGAAACGTGGGAGGGTCAGGCTACGTGCTGACGCACGGGTCAGTGCCAGCGTACGGGCCAGGAGTAGGCAACGGCTTAAGGTAAGGTGTAGGGCTGGTGGTGGGTTTCTATTCCGGGCTAGGGTTATGGTTAGGGAACGGCAAGGCTTAGGGCACAGGTGAGGGTACAGAAACGTGGGAGGGTCGGGCTACGTGCTGACGCACGGGTCAGTGCCAGCGTACGGGCCAGGAGTAGGCAACGGCTTAAGGTAAGCTGTAGGCCTGGTGGTGGGTTTCTATTCCGGGCTAGGGTTAGGGTTAGGGAACGGCAAGGCTTAGGGCACAGGTGAGGGTACAGAAACGTGGGAGGGTCGGGCTACGTTCTGATGCACGGGTCAGTGCCAGCGTACGGGCCAGGAGTAGGCAACGGCGTAGGATAAAGTGTAGGGCTGGTGGTGGATTTGCGTTCTGGGCTAGGGTTAGGGTTAGGGAACGGCAAGGCTTAGGGCACAGGTGAGGGTACGGAAACGTGGGAGGGTCAGGCTACGTGCTGACGCACATGTCAGTGCCAGCGTACAGGTCAGGAGTAGGGTACGGCGTAAGGTAAGGTGTAGGGCTGGTGGTGGGTTTCTATTCCGGGCTAGGGTAAGGGTTAGGGAACGGCAAGGCATAGGGCACAGGTGAGGGTACGGAAACGTGGGAGGGTCAGTCTACGTGCTGACGCAGGGGTCAGTGCCAGCGTAATGGTCAGGAGTAGGTTAAGGCGTAAGGTAAGGTGTAGGGCGGGTGGTGGGTTTCTATTCCGGGCTAGGGTTAGGGTTAGGGAACGGCAAGGCTTAGGGCACAGGTGAGGGTACGGAAACGTGGGAGGGTCGGGCTACGTGCTGACGCACGGGTCAGTGCCAGCGTACGGGCCAGGAGTAGGCAACGGCGTAGGATAAAGTGTAGGGCTAGTGGTGGATTTGCGTTCCAGGCTAGGGTTAGGGTTAGGGAACGGCAAGGCTTAGGGCACAGGTGAGGGTACGGAAGCGTGGGAGGGTCAGGCTCCGTGCAGACGAACGGGTCAGTGCCAGCGTACGGGTCAGGAGTAGGGTACGGCGTAAGGTAAGGTGTAGGGCTGGTGGTGGGTTTCTATTCCGGGCTAGGGTTAGGGTTAGGGAACGGCAAGGCTTAGGGCACAAGTGAGGGTACGGAAACGTGGGAGGGTCAGGCTACGTGCTGACGCACGGTTCAGTGCCAGCGTACGGGCCAGGAATAGGGTACGGCGTAAGGTAAGGTGTAGGGCTGGTGGTGGGTTTCCATTCCGGGCTAGGGTTAGGGTTAGGGAACGGCAAGGCTTAGGGCACAGCTGAGGGCACGGAAACGTGGGAGGGTCAGGCTACGTGCTGACGCACGGGTCAGTGCCAGCGTACGGGTCAGGAGTAGGGTACGGCGTAAGGTAAGGTGTAGGGCTGGTGGTGGGTTTCTATTCCGGGCTAGGGTTAGGGTTAGGGAACGGCAAGGCTTAGGGCACAGGTCAGGGTACGGAAACGCGGGAGGGTAAGGCTACGTGCTGATGAACGGGTCAGTGCCAGAGTACAGGCCAGGAGTAGGCAACGGCGTAGGGTAAGGTGTAGGGCTGGTGGTTGGTTTCCGTTCCAGGCTAGGGTTAGGGTTAGGGAACGGCAAGGCTTAGGGCACAGGGGAGGGTACGGAAACGTGGGAGGGTCGGGCTACGTGCTGATTCACGGGTCCGTGCCAGCGTTCGGGCCAGGAGTGGGCAACGGCGTAAGGTAAGGTGTAGGGCTTGTGGTTGATTTCCGTTCCGGGATAGGGTTAGGGTTAGGGTTCGGCAAGGCTTAGGGCACAGGTGAGGGTATGGAAACGTGGGAGGGTCGGGCTACGTGCAGACGCACGGGTCAGTGCCAGCGTACGGGCCAGGAGTAGGCAACGGCGTAGGATAAAGTGTACGGCTGGTGGTGGATTTGCGTTCTGGGCTAGGGTTAGGGTTAGGGAACGGCAAGGCTTAGGGCACAGGTCAGGGTACGGAAACGCGGGAGGGTAAGGCTACGTGCTGATGCACGGGTCAGTGCCAGAGTACAGGCCAGGACTAGGCAACGGAGTAGGGTAAGGTGTAGGGCTGGTGGTGGGTTTTCATTCTGGGCTAGGGTTAGCGTTAGGGAAAGGCAAGGCTTAGGGCACAGGTGAGGGTACGGAAACGTGGGAGGTTCAGGCTACGTGCTGACGCACGGGTCAGTGCCAGCATACGTGCCAGGAGTAGGCAACGGCGTAAGGTAAGGTGTAGGGCTGGTGGTTGGTTTCCGTTCCAGGCTAGGGTTAGGGTTAGGGAACGGCAAGGCTTAGGGCACAGGTGAGGGTACGGAAACGTGGGAGGGTCGGGCTACGTGCTGACGCACGGGTCAGTGCCAGCGTACGGGCCAGGAGTAGGCAACGGCGTAGGATAAAGTGTAGGGCTAGTGGTGGATTTGCGTTCCAGGCTAGGGTTAGGGTTAGGGAACGGCAAGGCTTAGGGCACAGGTGAGGGTACGGAAACGTGGGAGGGTCGGGCTACGTGCTGACGCTCGGGTCAGTGCCAGCGTACGGGCCAGGAGTAAGCAACGGCGTAAGGTAAGGTGTAGGGCTCGTGGTTGGTTTCCGTTCAAGGCTAGGGTTAGGGTTAGGGAACGGCAAGGCTTAGGGCACAGGTGAGGGTACGGAAACGTGGGAGGGTCGGGCTACGTGCTGACGCACGTGTCAGTGCCAGCGTACGGGCCAGGAGTAGGCAACGGCGTAGGATAAAGTGTATGGCTGGTGGTGGATTTGCGTTCCGGGCTAGGGTTAGGGTTAGGGAATGACAAGGCTTAGGGCACAGGTGAGGGTACGGAAATGTGGGAGGGTCAGGCTACGTGCTGACGCACAGGTCAGTGCCAGCGTACAGGTCAGGAGTAGGGTACGGCGTAAGGAAAAGTGTAGGGCTGGTGGTGGGTTTCTATTCCGGGCTAGGGTTAGGGTTAGGGAACGGCAAGGCTTAGGGCACAGGTGAGGGTACGGAAACGTGGGAGGGTCAGGCTACGTGCTGACGCACGTGTCAGTGCCAGCGTACGGGTCAGGAGTAGGGTACGGCGTAAGGTAAGGTGTAGGGCTGGTGGTGGCTTTCTATTCCCGGCTAGGGTTAGGGTTAGGGAACGGCAAGGCTTAGGGCACAGGTGAGGGTACGGAAACGTGGGAGGGTCAGGCTACGTGCTGACGCACGGGTCAGTGCCAGCGTACGGGCCAGGAGTAGGCAACGGCTTAAGGTAAGGTGTAGGGATGGTGGTGGGTTTCTATTCCGGGCTTGGGTTAGGGTTAGGGAACGGCAAGGCTTAGGGCACAGGTGAGGGTACAGAAACGTGGGAGGGTCGGGCTACGTGCTGACGCACGGGTCAGTGCCAGCATACGGGTCAGGAGTAGGCAACGGCGTAGGATAAAGTGTAGGGCTGGTGGTGGGTTTCCATTCCGGGCTAGGGTTAGGGTTAGGGAACGGCAACGCTTAGGGCACTGGTGAGGGTACGGAAACGTGGGAGGGTCAGGCTACGTGCTGACGCACGGGTCAGTGCCAGCGTACGGGCCAGGAGTAGGCATCGGCTTAAGGTAAGGTGTAGGGCTGGTGGTGGGTTTCTATTCCGGGCTAGGGTTAGGGTTAGGGAACGGCAAGGCTTAGGGCACAGGTGAGGGTACAGAAACGTGGGAGTGTCGGGCTACGTGCTGACGCACGGGTCAGTGCCAGCGTACGGGCCAGGAGTAGGCAACGGCGTAGGATAAAGTGTAGGCTGGTGGTGGATTTGCGTTCTGGGCTAGGGTTAGGGTTAGGGAACGGCAAGGCTTAGGGCACAGGAGAGGGTACGGAAACGTGGGAGGGTCAGGCTACGTGCTGACGCACGGGTCAGTGCCAGCGTACGGGCCAGGTGTAGGCAACGGCGTAAGGTAAGGTTTAGGGCTGGTGGTTGTTTTCCGTTCCAGGCTAGGGTTAGGGTTAGGGAACGGCAAGGCTTAGGGCACAGGTGAGGGTACGGAAACGTGGGAGGGTCAGGCTACGTGCTGACGCACGGGTCAGTGCCAGCGTACGGGCCAGGTGTAGGCAACGGCGTAAGGTAAGGTGTAGGGCTGGTGGTTGTTTTCCGTTCCAGGCTAGGGTTAGGGTTAGGGAACGGCAAGGCTTAGGGCACAGGTGAGGGTACGGAAACGTGGGAGGGTCGGGCTACGTGCTGATGCACGGGTCAGTGCCAGCGTACTGGCCAGGAGTAGGCAACGGCGTAGGATAAAGTGTAGGGCTGGTGGTGGATTTGCGTTCCGGGCTAGGGTTAGGGTTAGGGAACGGCAAGGCTTAGGGCACAGGTGAGGGTACGGAAGCGTGGGAGGGTCAGGCTACGTGCAGACGAACGGGTCAGTGCCAGCGTACGGGTCAGGAGTAGGGTACGGCATAAGGTAAGGTGTAGGGCTGGTGGTGGGTTTCTATTCCGGGCTAGGGTTAGGGTTAGGGAACGGCAAGGCTTAGGGCACAAGTGAGGGTACGGAAACGTGGGAGGGTCAGGCTACGTGCTGACGCACGGTTCAGTGCCAGCGTACGGGCCAGGAATAGGGTACGGCGTAAGGTAAGGTGTAGGGCTGGTGGTGGGTTTCCATTCCGGGCTAGGGTTAGGGTTAGGGAACGGCAAGGCTTAGGGCACAGCTGAGGGCACGGAAACGTGGGAGGGTCAGGCTACGTGCTGACGCACGGGTCAGTGCCAGCGTACGGGTCAGGAGTAGGGTACGGCGTAAGGTAAGGTGTAGGGCTGGTGGTGGGTTTCTATTCCGGGCTAGGGTTAGGGTTAGGGAACGGCAAGGCTTAGGGCACAGGTCAGGGTACGGAAACGCGGGAGGGTAAGGCTACGTGCTGATGAACGGGTCAGTGCCAGTGTACAGGCCAGGAGTAGGCAACGGCGTAGGGTAAGGTGTAGGGCTGGTGGTTGGTTTCCGTTCCAGGCTAGGGTTAGGGTTAGGGAACGGCAAGGCTTAGGGCACAGGGGAGGGTACGGAAACGTGGGAGGGTCGGGCTACGTGGTGACGCACGGGTCAGTGCCAGCGTACGGGCCAGGAGTAGGCAACGGCTTAAGGTAAGGTGTAGGGCTGGTGGTGGGTTTCCGTTTCGGGCTAGGGTTCGGGTTAGGGAACGGCAAGGCTTACGGCAAAGGAGAGGGTACGGAAACGTGGGAGGGTCAGGCTACGTGCTGACGCACTGGTCAGTGCCAACGTACGGGCCAGGAGTAGGGTACGGCGTAAGGTAAGGTGTAGGGCTTGTGGTTGATTTCCGTTCCAGGCTAGGGTTAGGGTTAGGGAACGGCAAGGCTTAGGGCAAAGGAGAGGGTACGGAAACGTGGGAGGGTCGGGCCCCGTGCTGACGCACGTGTTAGTGCCAGCATACGGGCCAGGAGTAGGCAACGGCGTAGGATAAAGTGTAGGGCTGCTGGTGGGTTTCCATTCCGGGCTAGGGTTAGGGTTAGGGAACGGCAACGCTTAGGGCACAGGTGAGGGTACGGAAACGTGGGAGGGTCAGGCTACGTGCTGACGCACGGGTCAGTGACAGCGTACGGGCCAGGAGTAGGCAACGGCTTAAGGTAAGGTGTAGGGCTGGTGGTGGGTTTCTATTCCGGGCTAGGGTTAGGGTTAGGGAACGGCAAGGCTTAGGGCACAGGTGAGGGTACAGAAACGTGGGAGGGTCGTGCTACGTGCTGACGCACGTGTCAGTGCCAGCGTACGGGCCAGGAGTAGGCAACGGCTTAAGGTAAGGTGTAGGGCTGGTGGTGGGTTTCTATTCCGGGCTAGGGTTAGGTTTAGGGAACGGCAAGGCTTAGGGCACAGGTGAGGGTACAGAAACGAGGGAGGGTCGGGCTACGTGCTGACGCACGGGTCAGTGCCAGCGTACGGGCCAGGAGTAGGCAACGGCGTAGGATAAAGTGTAGGGCTGGTGGTGGATTTGCATTCGGGGCTAGGGTTAGGGTTAGGGAACGGCAAGGCTTAGGGCACAGGTGAGGGTACGGAAACGTGGGAGGGTCAGGCTACGTGCTGACGCACAGGTCAGTGCCAGCGTACAGGTTAGGAGTATGGTACGGCGTAAGGTACCGTGTAGGGCTGGTGGTGGGTTTCTATTCCGGGCTAGGGTTAGGGTTAGCGAACGGCAAGGCTTAGGGCACAGGTGAGGGCACGGAAACGTGGGAGGGTCAGGCTACGTGCTGACGCACGGGTCAGTGCCAGCGTAAGGGTCAGGAGTAGGGTATGGCGTAAGGTAAGGTGTAGGGCTGGTGGTGGGTTTCTATTCCGGGCTAGGGTTAGGGTTAGGGAACGGCAAGGCTTAGGGCACAGGTGAGGGTACAGAAACGTGGGAGGGTCGGGCTACGTGCTGACGCACGGGTCAGTGCCAGCGTACGGGCCAGGAGTAGGCAACGGCGTAGGATAAAGTGTAGGGCTGGTGGTGGATTTGCGTTCCTGGCTAGGGTTAGGGTTAGGGAATGACAAGGCTTAGGGCACAGGTGAGGGTACGGAAACGTGGGAGGGTCAGGCTACGTGCTGACGCACAGATCAGTGCCAGCGTACAGGTCAGGAGTAGGGTACGGCGTAAGGAAAAGTGTAGGGCTGGTGGTGGGTTTCTATTCCGGGCTAGGGTTAGGGTTAGGGAACGGCAAGGCTTAGGGCACAGGTGAGGGTACGGAAACGTGGGAGGGTCGGGCTACGTGCTGACGCACGTGTCAGAGCCAGCGTACGGGCCAGGAGTAGGCAACGGCGTAGGATAAAGTGTATGGCTGGTGGTGGATTTGTGTTCCGGGCTAGGGTTAGGGTTAGGGAACGGCAAGGCTTAGGGCACAGGTGAGGGTACGGAAACGTGGCAGGGTCAGGCTACGTGCTGACGCACAGCTCAGTGCCAGCGTACAGGTCAGGAGTAGGGTACGGCGTAAGGAAAAGTGTAGGGCTGGTGGTGGGTTTCTATTGCGGGCTAGGGTTAGGGTTAGGGAACGGCAAGGCTTAGGGCACAGGTGAGGGTACGGAAACGTGGGAGGGTCAGGCTACGTGCTGACGCACGTGTCAGTGCCAGCGTACGGGTCAGGAGTAGGGTACGGCGTAAGGTAAGGTGTAGGGCTGGTGGTGGGTTTCTATTCCGGGCTAGGGTTAGGGTTAGGGAACGGTAAGGCTTAGGGCACAGGTGAGGGTACGGAAACGTGGGAGGGTCAGGCTACGTGCTGACGCACGGGTCAGTGCCAGCGTACGGGCCAGGAGTAGGCAACGGCTTAAGGTAGGGTATAGGGCTGGTGGTGGGTTTCTGTTCCGGGCTAGGGTTAGGGTTAGGGAACGGCAAGGCTTAGGGCACAGGTGAGGGTACAGAAACGTGGGAGGGTCGGGCTACGTGCTGACGCACGGGTCAGTGCCAGCATACGGGTCAGGAGTAGGCAACGACGTAGGATAAAGTGTAGGGCTGGTGGTGGGTTTCCATTCGGGGCTAGGGTTAGGGTTAGGGAACGGCAACGCTTAGGGCACAGGTGAGGGTACGGAAACGTGGGAGGGTCAGGCTACGTGCTGACGCACGGGTCAGTTCCAGCGTACGGGCCAGGAGTAGGCAACGGCTTAAGGTAAGGTGTAGGGCTGGTGGTGGGTTTCTATTCCGGGCTAGGGTTAGGGTTAGGGAACGGCAAGGCTTAGGGCACAGGTGAGGGTACGAAAACGTGGGAGGGTCAGGCTACGTGCTGACGCACAGGTCAGTGCAAGCGTACAGGTCAGGAGTATGGTACGGCGTAAGGTACCGTGTAGGGCTGGTGGTGGGTTTCTATTCCGGGCTAGGGTTAGGGTTAGCGAACGGCAAGGCTTAGGGCACAGGTGAGAGCACGGAAACGTGGGAGGGTCAGGCTACGTGCTGACGCACGGGTCAGTGCCAGCGTACGGGTCAGGAGTAGGGTATGGCGTAAGGTAAGGTGTAGGGCTGGTGGTGGGTTTCTATTCCGGGCTAGGGTTAGGGTTAGGGAACGGCAAGGCTTAGGGCACAGGTGAGGGTACAGAAACGTGGGAGGGTCGGGCTACGTGCTGACGCACGGGTCAGTGCCAGCGTACGGGCCAGGAGTAGGCAACGGCGTAGGATAAAGTGTAGGGCTGGTGGTTGATTTCCGTTCCGGGCTAGTGTTAGGGTTAGGGAACGGCAAGGCTTAGGGCACAGGTGAGGTTACGGAAACGTGGGAGGGTCAGGCTACGTGCTGACGCTCGGGTCAGTGCCAGCGTACGGGCCAGGAGTAAGCAACGGCGTAAGGTAAGGTGTAGGGCTCGTGGTTGGTTTCCGTTCCAGGCTAGGGTTAGGGTTAGGGAACGGCGAGGCTTAGGGCACAGGTGAGGGTACGGAAACGTGGGAGGGTCGGGCTACGTGCTGACGCACGTGTCAGTGCCAGCGTACGGGCCAGGAGTAGGCAACGGCGTAGGATAAAGTGTATGGCTGGTGGTGGATTTGCGTTCCGGGCTAGGGTTAGGGTTAGGGAATGACAAGGCATAAGGCACAGGTGAGGGTACGGAAATGTGGGAGGGTCAGGCTACGTGCTGACGCACAGGTCAGTGCCAGCGTACAGGTCAGGAGTAGGGTACGGCGTAAGGAAAAGTGTAGGGCTGGTGGTGGGTTTCTATTCCGGGCTAGGGTTAGGGTTAGGGAACGGCAAGGCTTAGGGCACAGGTGAGGGTACTGAAACGTGGGTGGGTCAGGCTACGTGCTGACGCACGTGTCAGTGCCAGCGTATGGGTCAGGAGTAGGGTACGGCGTAAGGTAAGGTGTAGGGCTGGTGGTGGCTTTCTATTCCCGGCTAGGGTTAGGGTTAGGGAACGGCAAGGCTTAGGGCACAGGTGAGGGTACGGAAACGTGGGAGGGTCAGGCTACGTGCTGACGCACGGGTCAGTGCCAGCGTACGGGCCAGGAGTAGGCAACGGCTTAAGGTAAGGTGTAGGGCTGGTGGTGGGTTTCTATTCCGGGCTAGGGTTAGGGTTAGGGAACGGCAAGGCTTAGGGCACAGGTGAGGGTACAGAAACGTGGGAGGGTCGGGCTACGTGCTGACGCACGGGTCAGTGCCAGCATACGGGTCAGGAGTAGGCAACGGCGTAGGATAAAGTGTAGGGCTGGTGGTGGGTTTCCATTCCGGGCTAGGGTTAGGGTTAGGGAACGGCAACGCTTAGGGCACTGGTGAGGGTACGGAAACGTGGGAGGGTCAGGCTACATGCTGACGCATGGGTCAGTGCCAGCGTACGGGCCAGGAGTAGGCATCGGCTTAAGGTAAGGTGTAGGGCTGGTGGTGGGTTTCTATTCCGGGCTAGGGTTAGGGTTAGGGAACGGCAAGGCTTAGGGCACAGGTGAGGGTACAGAAACGTGGGAGGGTCGGGCTACGTGCTGACGCACGGGTCAGTGCCAGCGTACGGGCCAGGAGTAGGCAATGGCTTAAAGTAAGGTGTAGGGCTGGTGGTGGGTTTCTATTCCGGGCTAGGGTTAGGGTTAGGGAACGGCAAGGCTTAGGGCACAGGTGAGGGTACAGAAACATGGGAGGGTCGGGCTACGTGCTGACGCACGGGTCAGTGCCAGCGTACGGGCCAGGAGTAGGCAACGGCGTAGGATAAAGTGTAGGGCTGGTGGTGGATTTGCGTTCGGGGCTAGGGTTAGGGTTAGGGAACGGCAAGGCTTAGGGCACAGGTGAGGGTACGGAAACGTGGGAGGGTCAGGCTACGTGCTGACGCACAGGTCAGTGCCAGCGTACAGGTCAGGAGTAGGGTACGGCGTAAGGTAAGGTGTAGGGCTGGTGGTGGGTTTCTATTCCGGGCTAGGGTTAGGGTTAGGGAACGGCAAGGCATAGGGCACAGGTGAGGGTACGGAAACGTGGGAGGGTCAGTCTACGTGCTGACGCACGGGTCAGTGCCAGCGTACGGGTCAGGAGTAGGTTATGGCGTAAGGTAAGGTGTAGGGCTGGTGGTGGGTTTCTATTCCGGGCTAGGGTTAGGGTTAGGGAACGGCAAGGCTTAGGGCACAGGTGAGGGTACGGAAACGTGGGAGGGTCAGGCTACGTGGTGACGCACGGGTCAGTGCCAGCGTACGGTCCAGGAGTAGGCAACGGCTTAAGGTAGGGTGTAGGGCTGGTGGTGGGTTTCTATTCCGGGCTATGGTTAGGGTTAGGGAACGGCAAGGCTTAGGGCACAGGTGAGGGTACAGAAACGTGGGAGGGTCGGGCTATGTGCTGACGCACGGGTCAGTGCCAGCATACGGGTCAGGAGTAGGCAACGACGTAGGATAAAGTGTAGGGCTGGTGGTGGGTTTCCATTCCGGGCTAAGGTTAGGGTTAGGGAACGGCAAGGCTTAGGGCACAGGTGAGGGTACAGAAACGTGGGAGGGTCGGGCTACGTGCTGACGCACGGGTCAGTGCCAGCGTACGGGCCAGGAGTAGGCAAAAGCTTAAGGTAAGGTGTAGGGCTGGTGGTGGGTTTCTATTCCGGGCTAGGGTTAGGGTTAGGGAACGGCAAGGCTTAGGGCACAGGTGAGGGTACTGAAACGTGGGAGGGTCAGGCTACGTGCTGACGCACGGTTCAGTGCCAGCGTACGGGCCAGGAATAGGGTACGGCGTATTGTAAGGTGTCAGGTTGGTGGTGGGTTTCCGTTCCGGGCTAGGGTTAGGGTTAGGGAACGGCAAGGCTTAGGGCACAGGTGAAGGTACGGAAACGTGGGAGGCTCGTGCTACGTGCTGACGCACGGGTCAGTGCCAGCGTACGGGCCAGGAGTAGGCAACGGCGTAGGATAAAGTGTAGGCTGGTGGTGGATTTGCGTTCTGGGCTAGGTTTAGGGTTAGGGAACGGCAAGGCTTAGGGCACAGGAGAGGGTACGGAAACGCCAGAGTGTAAGGCTACGTGCTGATGCACGGGGAAGTGCCAGAGTACAGGCCAGGAGTAGGCAACGGCGTAGGGTAAGGTGTAGGGCTGGTGGTGGGTTTTCATTCCGGGCTAGGGTTAGGGTTAGGGAACGGCAAGGCTTAGGGCACAGGTGAGGGTACGGAAACGTGGGAGGGTCAGGCTACGTGCTGACGCACGGGTCAGTGCCAGCGTACGGGCCAGGTGTAGGCAACGGCGTAAGGTAAGGTGTAGGGCTGGTGGCTGTTTTCCGTTCCAGGCTAGGGTTAGGGTTAGGGAACGGCAAGGCTTAGGGCACAGGTGAGGGTACGGAAACGTGGGAGGGTCGGGCTACGTGCTGATGCACGGGTCAGTGCCAGCGTACTGGCCAGGAGTAGGCAACGGCGTAGGATAAAGTGTAGGGCTGGTGGTGGATTTGCGTTCCGGGCTAGGGTTAGGGTTAGGGAACGGCAAGGCTTAGGGCACAGGTGAGGGTACGGAAGCGTGGGAGGGTCAGGCTACGTGCAGACGAACGGGTCAGTGCCAGCGTACGGGTCAGGAGTAGGGTACGGCGTAAGGTAAGGTGTAGGGCTCGTGGTGGGTTTCTATTCCGGGCTAGGGTTAGGGTTAGGGAACGGCAAGGCTTAGGGCACAAGTGAGGGTCCGGAAACGTGGGAGGGTCAGGCTACGTGCTGACGCACGGTTCAGTGCCAGCGTACGGGCCAGGAATAGGGTACGGCGTAAGGTAAGGTGTAGGGCTGGTGGTGGGTTTCCATTCCGGGCTAGGGTTAGGGTTAGGGAACGGCAAGGCTTAGGGCACAGCTGAGGGCACGGAAACGTGGGAGGGTCAGGCTACGTGCTGACGCACGGGTCAGTGCCAGCGTACGGGTCAGGAGTAGGGTACGGCGTAAGGTAAGGTGTAGGGCTGGTGGTGGGTTTCTATTCCGGGCTAGGGTTAGGGTTAGGGAACGGCAAGTCTTAGGGCACAGGTCAGGGTACGGAAACGCGGGAGGGTAAGGCTACGTGCTGATGAACGGGTCAGTGCCAGAGTACAGGCCAGGAGTAGGCAACGGCGTAGGGTAAGGTGTAGGGCTGGTGGTTGGTTTCCGTTCCAGGCTAGGGTTAGGGTTAGGGAACGGCAAGGCTTAGGGCACAGGTGAGGGTACGGAAACGTGGGAGGGTCGGGCTACGTGCTGATTCACGGGTCCGTGCCAGCGTTCGGGCCAGGAGTGGGCAACGGCGTAAGGTAAGGTGTAGGGCTTGTGGTTGATTTCCGTTCCGGGATAGGGTTAGGGTTAGGGATCGGCAAGGCTTAGGGCACAGGTGAGGGTATGGAAACGTGGGAGGGTCGGGCTACGTGCTGACGCACGGGTCAGTGCCAGCGTACGGGCCAGGAGTATGCAACGGCGTAGGATAAAGTGTAGGGCTGGTGGTTGATTTCCGTTCCGGGCTAGTGTTAGGGTTAGGGAACGGCAAGGCTTAGGGCACAGGTGAGGTTACGGAAACGTCGGAGGGTCAGGCTACGTGCTGACGCACGGGTCAGTGCCAGCGTACGGGCCAGGAATAGGGTACGGCATAAGGTAAGGTGCAGGGCTGTTGGTGGGTTTCCGTTCCGGGCTAGGGTTAGGGTTAGGGAACGGCAAGGCTTAGGGCACAGGTGAGGGTACGGAAACGTGGGAGGGTGAGGCTACGTGCTGACGCACGGGTCCGTGTCAGCGTACAGGCCAGGAATAGGCAACGGTGTAAGGTAAGGTGAAGGGCTTGAGGTTGATTTCCATTCCAGGCTAGGGTTAGGGTTAGGGAACGGCATGGCTTAGGGCACAGGTGAGGGTATGGAAACGTGGGAGGGTCAGGCTACGTGCTGACGCACGGGTCAGTGCCAGCGTACGGGCCAGGAGTAGGCAACGGCGTAGGATAAAGTGTACGGCTTGTGGTGAATTTGCGTTCAGGGCTAGGGTTAGGGTTAGGGAACGGCAAGGCTTAGGGCACAGGTCAGAGTAAGGAAACGCGGGAGGTTAAGGCTACGTGCTGATGCACGGGTCAGTGCCAGAGTACAGGCCAGGAGTAGGCAACGGCGTAGGGTAAGGTTTAGGGCTGGTGGTGGGTTTCCATTCCGGGCTAGTGTTAGGGTTAGGGAACGGCAAGGCTTAGGGCACAGGTGAGGGTACGGAAACGTGGGAGGTTCAGGCTACGTGCTGACGCACGGGTCACTGCCAGCGTACGGGCCAGGAGTAGGCAACGGCGTATGGTAAGCTGTAGGGCTGGTGCTTGGTTTCCGTTCCAGGCTAGGGTTAGGGTTATGGAACGGCAAGGCTTAGGGCACAGGTGAGGGTACGGAAACGAGGGCGGGTCGGGCTACGTGCTGACGCACGGGTCAGTGCCAGCGTACGGGCCAGGAGTAGGCAACGGCGTAGGATAAAGTGTATGGCTGGTGGTGGATTTGCGTTCCGGGCTAGGGTTAGGGTTAGGGAACGGCAAGGCTTAGGGCACAGGTGAGGGTACGGAAACGTGGCAGGGTCAGGCTACGTGCTGACGCACAGCTCAGTGCCAGCGTACAGGTCAGGAGTAGGGTACGGCGTAAGGAAAAGTGTAGGGCTGGTGGTGGGTTTCTATTCCGGGCTAGGGTTAGGGTTAGGGAACGGCAAGGCTTAGGGCACAGGTGAGGGTACAGAAGCGTGGGAGGGTCGGGCTACGTGCTGATGCACGGGTCAGTGCCAGCATACGGGTCAGGAGTAGGCAACGACGTAGGATAAAGTGTAGGGCTGGTGGTGGGTTTCCATTCCGGGCTAGGGTTAGGGTTAGGGAACGGCAACGCTTAGGGCACAGGTGAGGGTACGGAAACGTGGGAGGGTCAGGCTACGTGCTGACGCACGGGTCAGTGCCAGCGTACGGGCCAGGAGTAGGCAACGGCTTAAGGTAAGGTGTAGGGCTGGTGGTGGGTTTCTATTCCGGGCTAGGGTTAGGGTTAGGGAACGGCAAGGCTTAGGGCACAGGTGAGAGTACAGAAACGTGGGAGGGTCGGGCTACGTGCTGACGCACGGGTCAGTGCCAGCGTACGGCCAGGAGTAGGCAACGGCGTAGGATAAAGTGTAGGGCTGGTGGTTGATTTCCGTTCCGGGCTAGTGTTAGGGTTAGGGAACGGCAAGGCTTAGGGCACAGGTGAGGTTACGGAAACGTGGGAGGGTCAGGCTACGTGCTGACGCTCGGGTCAGTGCCAGCGTACGGGCCAGGAGTAAGCAACGGCGTAAGGTAAGGTGTAGGGCTCGTGGTTGGTTTCCGTTCCAGGCTAGGGTTAGGGTTAGGGAACGGCAAGGCTTAGGGCACAGGTGAGGGTACGGAAACGTGGGGGGGTCGGGCTACGTGCTGACGCACGTGTCAGTGCCAGCGTACGGGCAAGGAGTAGGCCACGGCGTAGGATAAATTGTATGGCTGGTGGTGGATTTGCGTTCCGGGCTAGGGTTAGGGTTAGGGAATGACAAGGCTTAGGGCACAGGTGAGGGTACGGAAACGTGGGAGGGTCAGGCTACGTGCTGACGCACAGGTCAGTGCCAGCGTACATGTCAGGAGTAGGGTACGGCGTAAGGAAAAGTGTAGGGCTGGTGGTGGGTTTCTATTCCGGGCTAGGGTTAGGGTTAGGGAACGGCAAGGCTTAGGGCACAGGTGAGGGTACGGAAACGTGGGAGGGTCAGGCTACGTGCTGACGCACGTGTCAGTGCCAGCGTACGGGTCAGGAGTAGGGTACGGCGTAAGGTAAGGTGTAGGGCTGGTGGTGGCTTTCTATTCCCGGCTAGGGTTAGGGATAGGGAACGGCAAGGCTTAGGGCACAGGTGAGGGTACGGAAACGTGGGAGGGTCAGGCTACGTGCTGACGCACGGGTCAGTGCCAGCGTACGGGCCAGGAGTAGGCAACGGCTTAAGGTAAGGTGTAGGGCTGGTGGTGGGTTTCTATTCCGGGCTAGGGTTAGGGTTAGGGAACGGCAAGGCTTAGGGCACAGGTGAGGGTACAGAAACGTGGGAGGGTCGGGCTACGTGCTGACGCACGGGTCAGTGCCAGCGTACGGGCCAGGAGTAGGCAACGGCTTAAGGTAAGGTGTAGGGCTGGTGGTGGGTTTCTATTCCGGGCTAGGGTTAGGGTTAGGGAACGGCAAGGCTTAGGGCACAGGTGAGGGTACAGAAACGTGGGAGGGTCGGGCTACGTTCTGACGCACGGGTCAGTGCCAGCGTACGGGCCAGGAGTAGGCAACGGCGTAGGATAAAGTGTAGGCCTGGTGGTGGATTTGCGTTCGGGGCTAGGGTTAGGGTTAGGGAACGGCAAGGCTTAGGGCACAGGTGAGGGTACGGAAACGTGGGAGGGTCAGGCTACGTGCTGACGCACATGTCAGTGCCAGCGTACAGGTCAGGAGTAGGGTACGGCGTAAGGTAAGGTGTAGGGCTGGTGGTGGGTTTCTATTCCGAGCTAGGGTAAGGGTTAGGGAACGGCAAGGCATAGGGCACAGGTGAGGGTACGGAAACGTGGGAGGGTCAGTCTACGTGCTGACGCAGGGGTCAGTGCCAGCGTAATGGTCAGGAGTAGGTTAAGGCGTAAGGTAAGGTGTAGGGCTGGTGGTGGGTTTCTATTCCGGGCTAGGGTTAGGGTTAGGGAACGGCAAGGCTTAGGGCACAGGTGAGGGTACGGAAAAGTGGGAGGGTCGGGCTACGTGCTGACGCACGGGTCAGTGCCAGCGTACGGGCCAGGAGTAGGCCATGGCGTAGGAAAAAGTGTAGGGCTGGTGGTGGATTTGCGTTCCGGGCTAGGGTTAGGGTTAGGGAACGGCATGGCTTAGGGCACAGGTGAGGGTACGGAAACGTGGGAGGGTTAGGCTACGTGCTGACGCACGGTTCAGTGCCAGCGTACGGGCCAGGAATAGGGTACGGCGTAATGTAAGGTGTCAGGCTGGTGGTGGGTTTCCGTTCCGGGCTAGGGTTAGGGTTAGGGAACGGCAAGGCTTAGGACACAGGTGAAGGTACGGAAACGTGGGAGGCTCGTGCTACGTGCTGACGCACGGGTCAGTGCCAGCGTACGGGCCAGGAGTAGGCAACGGCGTAGGTTAAAGTGTAGGCTGGTGGTGGATTTGCGTTCTGGGCTAGGGTTAGGGTTAGGGAACGGCAAGGCTTAGGGCACAGGAGAGGGTACGGAAACGCCAGAGTGTAAGGCTACGTGCTGATGCACGGGGCAGTGCCAGAGTACAGGCCAGGAGTAGGCAACGGCGTAGGGTAAGGTGTAGGGCTGGTGGTGGGTTTCCATTCCGGGCTAGGGTTAGGGTTAGGGAACGGCAAGGCTTAGGGCACAGGTGAGGGTACGGAAACGTGGGAGGGTCAGGCTACGTGCTGACGCACAGGTCAGTGCCAGCGTACGGGCCAGGTGTAGGCAACGGCGTAAGGTAAGGTGTAGGGCTGCTGGTTGTTTTCCGTTCCAGGCTAGGGTTAGGGTTAGGGAACGGCAAGGCTTAGGGCACAGGTGAGGGTACGGAAACGTGGGAGGGTCGGGCTACGTGCTGATGCACGGGTCAGTGCCAGCGTACTGGCGAGGAGTAGGCAACGGCGTAGGATAAAGTGTAGGGCTGGAGGTGGATTTGCGTTCCGGGCTAGGGTTAGGGTTAGGGAACGGCAAGGCTTAGGGCACAGGTGAGGGTACGGAAGCGTGGGAGGGTCAGGCTACGTGCAGACGAACGGGTCAGTGCCAGCGTACGGGTCAGGAGTAGGGTACGGCGTAAGGTAAGGTGTAGGGCTGGTGGTGGGTTTCTATTCCGGGCTAGGGTTAGGGTTAGGGAACGGCAAGGCTTAGGGCACAAGTGAGGGTACGGAAACGTGGGAGGGTCAGGCTACGTGCTGACGCACGGTTCAGTGCCAGCGTACGGGCCAGGAATAGGGTACGGCGTAAGGTAAGGTGTAGGGCTGGTGGTGGGTTTCCATTCCGGGCTAGGGTTAGGGTTAGGGAACGGCAAGGCTTAGGGCACAGCTGAGGGCACGGAAACGTGGGAGGGTCAGGCTACGTGCTGACGCACGGGTCAGTGCCAGCGTACGGGTCAGGAGTAGGGTACGGCGTAAGGTAAGGTGTAGGGCTGGTGGTGGGTTTCTATTCCGGGCTAGGGTTAGGGTTAGGGAACGGCAAGGCTTAGGGCACAGGTCAGGGTACGGAAACGCGGGAGGGTAAGGCTACGTGCTGATGAACGGGTCAGTGCCAGAATACAGGCCAGGAGTAGGCAACGGCGTAGGGTAAGGTGTAGGGCTGGTGGTTGGTTTCCGTTCCAGGCTAGGGTTAGGGTTAGGGAACGGCAAGTCTTAGGGCATAGGGGAGGGTACGGAAACGTGGGAGGGTCGGGCTACGTGCTGATTCACGGGTCCGTGCCAGCGTTCGGGCCAGGAGTGGGCAACGGCGTAAGGTAAGGTGTAGGGCTTGTGGTTGATTTCCGTTCCGGGATAGGGTTAGGGTTAGGGATCGGCAAGGCTTAGGGCACAGGTGAGGGTATGGAAACGTGGGAGGGTCGGGCTACGTGCAGACGCACGGGTCAGTGCCAGCGTACGGGCCAGGAGTAGGCAACGGCGTAGGATAAAGTGTACGGCTGGTGGTGGATTTGCGTTCTGGGCTAGGGTTAGGGTTAGGGAACGGCAAGGCTTAGGGCACAGGTCAGGGTACGGAAACGCGGGAGGGTAAGGCTACGTGCTGATGCACGGGTCAGTGCCAGAGTACAGGCCAGGACTAGGCAACGGCGTAGGGTAAGGTGTAGGGCTGGTGGTGGGTTTTCATTCCGGGCTAGGGTTAGCGTTAGGGAAAGGCAAGGCTTAGGGCACAGGTGAGGGTACGGAAACGTGGGAGGTTCAGGCTACGTGCTGACGCACGGGTCAGTGCCAGCATACGTGCCAGGAGTAGGCAAAGGCGTAAGGTAAGGTGTAGGGCTGGTGGTTGGTTTCCGTTCCAGGCTAGGGTTAGGGTTAGGGAACGGCAAGGCTTAGGGCACAGGTGAGGGTACGGAAACGTGGGAGGGTCGGGCTACGTGCTGACGCACGCGTCAGTGCCAGCGTACGGGCCAGGAGTAGGCAACGGCGTAGGATAAAGTCTAGGGCTAGTGGTGGATTTGCGTTCCAGGCTAGGGTTAGGGTTAGGGAACGGCAAGGCTTAGGGCACAGGTGAGGGTACGGAAACGTGGGAGGGTCGGACTACGTGCTGACGCACGGGTCAGTGCCAGCGTACGGGCCAGGAGTAGGCAACGGCGTAGGATAAAGTGTAGGGCTGGTGGTGGATTTGCGTTCGGGGCTAGGGTTAGGGTTAGGGAACGGCAAGGCTTAGGGCACAGGTGAGGGTACGGAAACGTGGGAGGGTCAGGCTACGTACTGACGCACAGGTCAGTGCCAGCGTACAGGTCAGGAATATGGTACAGCGTAAGGTAACGTGTAGGGCTGGTGGTGGGTTTCTATTCCGGGCTAGGGTTAGGGTTAGGGAACGGCAAGGCTTAGGGCACAGGTGAGGGTACAGAAACGTGGGTGGGTCGGGCTACGTGCTGACGCACGGGTCAGTGCCAGCGTACGGGCCAGGAGTATGCAACGGCGTAGGATAAAGTGTAGGGCTGGTGGTTGATTTCCGTTCCGGGCTAGTGTTAGGGTTAGGGAACGGCAAGGCTTAGGGCACAGGTGAGGTTACGGAAACGTGGGAGGGTCAGGCTACGTGCTGACGCACGGGTCAGTGCCAGCGTACGGGCCAGTTGTAAGCAACGGCGTAAGGTAAGGTGTAGGGCTGGTGGTTGGTTTCCGTTCCAGGCTAGGGTTAGGGTTAGGGAACGGCAAGGCTTAGGGCACAGGTGAGGGTACGGAAACGTGGGAGGGTCGGGCTACGTGCTGACGCACGTGTCAGTGCCAGCGTACGGGCCAGGAGTAGGCAACGGCGTAGGATAAAGTGTATGGCTGGTGGTGGATTTGCGTTCCGGGCTTGGGTTAGGGTTAGGGAACGGCAAGGCTTAGGGCACAGGTGAGGGTACGGAAACGTGGCAGGGTCAGGCTACGTGCTGACGCACAGCTCAGTGCCAGCGTACAGGTCAGGAGTAGGGTACGGCGTAAGGAAAAGTGTAGGGCTGGTGGTGGGTTTCTATTCCGGGCTAGGGTTAGGGTTAGGGAACGGCAAGGCTTAGGGCACAGGTGAGGGTACGGAAACGTGGGAGGGTCAGGCTACGTGCTGACGCACGTGTCAGTGCCAGCGTACGGGTCAGGAGTAGGGTACGGCGTAAGGTAAGGTGTAGGGCTGGTGGTGGGTTTCTATTCCGGGCTAGGGTTAGGGTTAGGGAACGGCAAGGCTTAGGGCACAGGTGAGGGTACGGAAACGTGGGAGGGTCAGGCTACGTGCTGACGCTCGGGTCAGTGCCAGCGTACGGGCCAGGAGTAGGCAACGGCTTAAGGTAGGGTGTAGGGCTGGTGGTGGGTTTCTATTCCGGGCTAGGGTTAGGGTTAGGGAACGGCAAGGCTTAGGGCACAGGTGAGGGTACAGAAACGTGGGAGGGTCGGGCTACGTGCTGACGCACGGGTCAGTGCCAGCATACGGGTCAGGAGTAGGCAACGACGTAGGATAAAGTGTAGGGCTGGTGGTGGGTTTCCATTCCGGGCTAGGGTTAGGGTTAGGGAACGGCAACGCTTAGGGCACAGGTGAGGGTACGGAAACGTGGGAGGGTCAGGCTACGTGCTGACGCACGGGTCAGTGCCAGCGTACGGGCCAGGAGTAGGCAACGGCTTAAGGTAAGGTGTAGGGCTGGTGGTGGGTTTCTATTCCGGGCTAGGGTTAGGGTTAGGGAACGGCAAGGCTTAGGGCACAGGTGAGGTTACAGAAACGTGGGAGGGTCGGGCTACGTGCTGACGCACGGGTCAGTGCCAGGGTACGGGCCAGGAGTAGGCAACGGCTTAAGGTAAAGTGTAGGGCTGGTGGTGGGTTTCTATTCCGGGCTAGGGTTAGGGTTAGGGAACGGCAACGCTTAGGGCACAGGTGAGGGTACGGAAACGTGGGAGGGTCAGGCTACGTGCTGACGCACAGGTCATTGCCACCGTACAGGTCAGGAGTATGGTACGGCGTAAGGTACCGTGTAGGGCTGGTGGTGGGTTTCTATTCCGGGCTAGGGATAGGGTTAGCGAACGGCAAGGCTTAGGGCACAGGTGAGGGCACGGAAACGTGGGAGGGTCAGGCTACGTGCTGACGCACGGGTCAGTGCCAGCGTACGGGTCAGGAGTAGGGTATGGCGTAAGGTAAGGTGTAGGGCTGGTGGTGGGTTTCTATTCCGGGCTAGGGTTAGGGTTAGGGAACGGCAAGGCTTAGGGCACAGGTGAGGGTACAGAAACGTGGGAGGGTCGGGCTACGTGCTGACGCACGGGTCAGTGCCAGCGTACGGGCCAGGAGTAGGCAACGGCGTAGGATAAAGTGTAGGGCTGGTGGTTGATTTCCGTTCCGGGCTAGTGTTAGGGTTAGGGAATGGCAAACCTTAGGGCACAGGTGAGGTTACGGAAACGTGGGAGGGTCAGGCTACGTGCTGACGCTCGGGTCAGTGCCAGCGTACGGGCCAGGAGTAAGCAACGGCGTAAGGTAAGGTGTAGGGCTCGTGGTTGGTTTCCGTTCCAGGCTAGGGTTAGGGTTAGGGAACGGCAAGGCTTAGGGTACAGGTGAGGGTACGGAAACGTGGGAGGGTCGGGCTACGTGCTGACGCACGTGTCAGTGCCAGCGTACGGGCCAGGAGTAGGCAACGGCGTAGGATAAAGTGTATGGCTGGTGGTGGATTTGCGTTCCGGGCTAGGGTTAGGGTTAGGGAATGACAAGGCTTAGGGCACAGGTGAGGGTACGGAAACGTGGGAGGGTCAGGCTACGTGCTGACGCACAGGTCAGTGCCAGCGTACAGGTCAGGAGTAGGGTACGGCGTAAGGAAAAGTGTAGGGCTGGTGGTGGGTTTCTATTCCGGGCTAGGGTTAGGGTTAGGGAACGGCAAGGATTAGGGCACAGGTGAGGGTACGGAAACGTGGGAGGGTCAGGCTACGTGCTGACGCACGTGTCAGTGCCAGCGTACGGGTCAGGAGTAGGGTACGGCGTAAGGTAAGGTGTAGGGCTGGTGGTGGCTTTCTATTCCCGGCTAGGGTTAGGGATAGGGAACGGCAAGGCTTAGGGCACAGGTGAGGGTACGGAAACGTGGGAGGGTCAGGCTACGTGCTGACGCACGGGTCAGTGCCAGCGTACGGGCCAGGAGTAGGCAACGGCTTAAGGTAAGGTGTAGGGCTGGTGGTGGGTTTCTATTCCGGGCTAGGGTTAGGGTTAGGGAACGGCAAGGCATAGGGCACAGGTGAGGGTACAGAAACGTGGGAGGGTCGGGCTACGTGCTGACGCACGGGTCAGTGCCAGCATACGGGCCAGGAGTAGGCAACGGCTTAAGGTAAGGTGTAGGGCTGGTGGTGGGTTTCTATTCCGGGCTAGGGTTAGGGTTAGGGAACGGCAAGGCTTAGGGCACAGGTGAGGGTACAGAAACGTGGGAGGGTCGGGCTACGTTCTGACGCACGGGTCAGTGCAAGCGTACGGGCCAGTAGTAGGCAACGGCGTAGGATAAAGTGTAGGGCTGGTGGTGGATTTGCGTTCGGGGCTAGGGTTAGGGTTAGGGAACGGCAAGGCTTAGGGCACAGGTGAGGGTACGGAAACGTGGGAGGGTCAGGCTACGTGCTGACGCACATGTCAGTGCCAGCGTACAGGTCAGGTGTAGGGTACGGCATAAGGTAAGGTGTAGGGCTGGTGGTGGGTTTCTATTCCGGGCTAGGGTTAGGGTTAGGGAACGGCAAGGCATAGGGCACAGGTGAGGGTACGGAAACGTGGGAGGGTCAGTCTACGTGCTGACGCACGGGTCAGTGCCAGCGTACGGGTCAGGAGTAGGTTATGGCGTAAGGTAAGGTGTAGGGCTGGTGGTGGGTTTCTATTCAGGGCTAGGGTTAGGGTTAGGGAATGGCAAGGCTTAGGGCACAGGTGAGGGTACGGAAACGTGGGAGGGTCGGGCTACGTGCTGACGCACGTGTCAGTGCCAGCGTACGGGCCAGGAGTAGGCAACGGCGTAGGATAAAGTGTAGGGCTGGTGGTGGATTTGCGTTCCGGGCTAGGGTTAGGGTTAGGGAACGGCATGGCATAGGGCACAGGTGAGGGTACGGAAACGTGGGAGGGTCAGGCTACGTGCTGACGCACGGTTCAGTGCCAGCGTACGGGCCAGGAATAGGGTACGGCGTAATGTAAGGTGTCAGGCTGGTGGTGGGTTTCCGTTCCGGGCTAGGGTTAGGGTTAGGGAACGGCAAGGCTTAGGGCACAGGTGAAGGTACGGAAACGTGGGAGGCTCGTGCTACGTGCTGACGCACGGGTCAGTGCCAGCGTACGGGCCAGGAGTAGGCAACGGCGTAGGGTAAGGTGTAGGGCTGGTGGTGGGTTTCCATTCCGGGCTAGGGTTAGGGTTAGGGAACGGCAAGGCTTAGGGCACAGGTGAGGGTACGGAAACGTGGGAGGGTCGGGCTACGTGCTGATGCACGGGTCAGTGCCAGCGTACTGGCCAGGAGTAGGCAACGGCGTAGGATAAAGTGTAGGGTTGGTGGTGGATTTGCGTTCCGGGCTAGGGTTAGGGTTAGGGAACGGAAAGGCTTAGGGCACAGGTGAGGGTACGGAAGCGTGGGAGGGTCAGGCTACGTGCAGACGAACGGGTCAGTGCCAGCGTACGGGTCAGGAGTAGGGTACGGCGTAAGGTAAGGTGTAGGGCTGGTGGTGGGTTTCTATTCCGGGCTAGGGTTAGGGTTAGGGAACGGCAAGGCTTAGGGCACAAGTGAGGGTACGGAAACGTGGGAGGGTCAGGCTACGTGCTGACGCACGGTTCAGTGCCAGCGTACGGGCCAGGAATAGGGTACGGCATAAGGTAATGTGTAGGGCTGGTGGTGGGTTTCCATTCAGGGCTAGGGTTAGGGTTAGGGAACGGCAAGGCTTAGGGCACAGCTGAGGGCACGGAAACGTGGGAGGGTCAGGCTACGTGCTGACGCACGTGTCAGTGCCAGCGTACGGGTCAGGAGTAGGGTACGGCGTAAGGTAAGGTGTAGGGCTGGTGGTGGGTTTCTATTCCGGGCTAGGGTTAGGGTTATGGAACGGCAAGGCTTAGGGCACAGGTCAGGGTACGGAAACGCGGGAGGGTAAGGCTACGTGCTGATGCACGGGTCAGTGCCAGAGTACAGGCCAGGACTAGGCAACGGCGTAGGGTAAGGTGTAGGGATGGTGGTGGGTTTCAATTCCGGGCTAGGGTTAGCGTTAGGGAAAGGCAATGCTTAGGGCACAGGTGAGGGTACGGAAACGTGGGAGGTTCAGGCTACGTGCTGACGCATGGGTCAGTGCCAGCATACGTGCCAGGAGTAGGCAACGGCGTAAGGTAAGGTGTAGGGCTGGTGGTTGGTTTCCGTTCCAGGCTATGGTTAGGGTTAGGGAACGGCAAGGCTTAGGGCACAGGTGAGGGTACGGAAACGTGGGAGGGTCGGGCTACGTGCTGACGCACGGGTCAGTGCCAGCGTACGGGCCAGGATTAGGCAACGGCGTAGGATAAAGTGTAGGGCTAGTGGTGGATTTGCGTTCCAGGCTAGGGTTAGGGTTAGGGAACGGCAAGGCTTAGGGCACAGGTGAGGGTACGGAAACGTGGGAGGGTCGGGCTACGTGCTGACGCACGGGTCAGTGCCAGCGTACGGGCCAGGAGTAGGCAACGGCGTAGGATAAAGTGTAGGGCTGGTGGTGGAATTGCGTTCGGGGCTAGGGTTAGTGTTAGGGAACGGCAAGGCTTAGGGCACAGGTGAGGGTACGGAAACGTGGGAGGGTCAGGCTACGTGCTGACGCACAGGTCAGTGCCAGCGTACAGGTCAGGAATATGGTACGGCGTAAGGTAACGTGTAGGGCTTGTGGTGGGTTTCTATTCCGGGCTAGGGTTAGGGTTAGGGAACGGCAAGGCTTAGGGCACAGGTGAGGGTACAGAAACGTGGGTGGGTCGGGCTACATGCTGACGCACGGGTCAGTGCCAGCGTACGGGCCAGGAGTATGCAACGGCGTAGGATAAAGTGTAGGGCTGGTGGTTGATTTCCGTTCCGGGCTAGTGTTAGGGTTAGGGAACGGCAAGGCTTAGGGCACAGGTGAGGTTACGGAAACGTGGGAGGGTCAGGCTACGTGCTGACGCACGGGTCAGTGCCAGCGTACGGGCCAGGAGTAAGCAACGGCGTAAGGTAAGGTGTAGGGCTGGTGGTTGGTTTCCGTTCCAGGCTAGGGTTAGGGTTAGGGAACGGCAAGGCTTAGGGCACAGGTGAGTGTACGGAAACGTGGGAGGGTCGGGCTACGTGCTGACGCACGTGTCAGTGCCAGCGTACGTGCCAGGAGTAGGCAACGGCGTAGGATAAAGTGTATGGCTGGTGGTGGATTTGCGTTCCGGGCTAGGGTTAGAGTTAGGGAACGGCAAGGCTTAGGGCACAGGTGAGGGTACGGAAACGTGGCAGGGTCAGGCTACGTGCAGACGCACAGCTCAGTTCCAGCATACAGGTCAGGAGTAGGGTACGGCGTAAGGAAAAGTGTAGGGCTGGTGGTGGGTTTCTATTCCGGGCTAGGGTTAGGGTTAGGGAACGGCAAGGCTTAGGGCACAGGTGAGGGTACGGAAACGTGGGAGGGTCAGGCTACGTGCTGACGCACTTGTCAGTGCCAGCGTACGGGTCAGGAGTAGGGTACGGCGTAAGGTAAGGTGTAGGACTGGTGGTGGGTTTCTATTCCGGGCTAGGGTTAGGGTTAGGGAACGGCAAGGCTTAGGGCACAGGTGAGGGTACGGAAACGTGGGAGGGTCAGGCTACGTGCTGACGCACGGGTCAGTGCCAGCGTACGGGCCAGGAGTAGGCAACGGCTTAAGGTAGGGTGTAGGGCTGGTGGTGGGTTTCTATTCCGGGCTAGGGTTAGGGTTAGGGAACGGCAAGGCTTAGGGCACAGGTGAGGGTACAGAAACGTGGGAGGGTCGGGCTACGTGCTGACGCACGGGTCAGTGCCATCATACGGGTCAGGAGTAGGCAACGACGTAGGATAAAGTGTAGGGCTGGTGGTGGGTTTCCATTCCGGGCTAGGGTTAGGGTTAGGGAACGGCAATGCTTAGGGCACAGGTGAGGGTACGGAAACGTGGGAGGGTCTGGCTACGTGCTGACGCACGGGTCAGTGCCAGCGTACGGGCCAGGAGTAGGCAACGGCTTAAGGTAAGGTGTAGGGCTGGTGGTGGGTTTCTATTCCGGGCTAGGGTTAGGGTTAGGGAACGGCAAGGCTTAGGGCACAGGTGAGGGTACAGAAACGTGGGAGGGTCGGGCTACGTGCTGACGCACATGTCAGTGCCAGCGTACGGGCCAGGAGTAGGCAACGGCTGAAGGTAAGGTGTAGGGCTGGTGGTGGGTTTCTATTCCGGGCTAGGGTTAGGGTTAGGGAACGGCAAGGCTTAGGGCACAGGTGAGGGTACAGAAACGTGGGAGGGTCGGGCTACGTGCTGACGCACGGGTCAGTGCTAGCGTACGGGCCAGGAGCAGGCAACGGCGTAGGATAAAGTGTAGGGCTGGTGGTGGATTTGCGTTTGGGGCTAGGGTTAGGGTTAGGGAACGGCAAGGCTTAGGGCACAGGTGAGGGTACGGAAACGTGGGAGGGTCAGGCTACGTGCTGACGCACAGGTCAGTGCCAGCGTACAGGTCAGGAGTTGGGTACGGCGTAAGGTAAGGTGTAGGGCTGGTGGTGGGTTTCTATTCCGGGCTAGGGTTAGGGTTAGGGAACGGCAAGGCATAGGGCACAGGTGAGGGTACGGAAACGTGGGAGGGTCAGGCTTCGTGCTGACGCACGTGTCATTGCCAGCGTACGGGTCAGGAGTAGGGTACGGCGTAAGGTAAGGTGTAGGGCTGGTGGTGGCTTTCTATTCCCGGCTAGGGTTAGGGTTAAGGAACGGCAAGGCTTAGGGCACAGGTGAGGGTACGGAAACGTGGGAGGGTCAGGCTACGTGCTGACGCACTGGTCAGTGCCAGCGTACGGGCCAGGAGTAGGCAACGGCTTAAGGTAAGGTGTAGGGCTGGTGGTGGGTTTCTATTCCGGGCTAGGGATAGGGTTAGGGAACGGCAAGGCTTAGGGCACAGGTGAGGGTACAGAAACGTGGGAGGGTCGGGCTACGTGCTGACGCACGGGTCAGTGCCAGCATACGGGTCAGGAGTAGGCAACGGCGTAGGATAAACTGTAGGGCTGGTGGTGGGTTTCCATTCCGGGCTAGGGTTAGGGTTAGGGAACGGCAACGCTTAGGGCACTGGTGAGGGTACGGAAACGTGGGAGGGTCAGGCTACGTGCTGACGCACGGGTCAGTGCCAGCGTATGGGCCAGGAGTAGCCAACGGCTTAAGGTAAGGTGTAGGGCTGGTGGTGGGTTTCTATTCCGGGCTAGGGTTAGGGTTAGGGAACAGCAAGGCTTAGGGCACAGGTGAGGGTACAGAAACGTGGGAGGGTCGGGCTACGTGCTGACGCACGGGTCAGTGCCAGCGTACGGGCCAGGAGTAGGCAACGGCTTAAGGTAAGGTGTAGGGCTGGTGGTGGGTTTCTATTCCGGGCTAGGGTTAGGGTTAGGGAACGGCAAGGCTTAGGGCACAGATGAGGGTACAGAAACGTGGGAGGGTCGGGCTACGTGCTGACGCACGGGTCAGTGCCAGCGTACGGGCCAGGAGTAGGCAACGGCGTAGGATAAAGTGTAGGGCTGGTGGTGGATTTGCGTTCGTGGCTAGGGTTAGGGTTAGGGAACGGCAAGGCTTAGGGCACAGGTGAGGGTACGGAAACGTGGGAGGGTCAGGCTACGTGCTGACGCACAGGTCAGTGCCAGCGTACAGGTCAGGAGTAGGGTACGGCGTAAGGTAAGGTGTAGGGCTGGTGGTGGGTTTCTATTCCGGGCTAGGGTTAGGGTTAGGGAACGGCAAGGCATAGGGCACAGGTGAGGGTACGGAAACGTGGGAGGGTCAGTCTACGTGCTGACGCACGGGTCAGTGCCAGCGTACGGGTCAGGAGTAGGTTATGGCGTAAGGTAAGGTGTAGGGCTGGTGGTGGGTTTCTATTCCGGGCTAGGGTTAGGGTTAGGGAACGGCAAGGCTTAGGGCACAGGTGAGGGTACGGAAACGTGGGAGGGTCGGGCTACGTGCTGACGCACGGGTCAGTGCCAGCGTACGGGCGAGGAGTAGGCAACGGCGTAGGATAAAGTGTAGGGCTGGTTGTGGATTTGCGTTCCGGGCTAGGGTTAGGGTTAGGGAACGGCATGGCTTAGGGCACAGGTGAGGGTACGGAAACGTGGGAGGGTCAGGCTACGTGCTGACGCACGGTTCAGTGCCAGCGTACGGGCCAGGAATAGGGTACGGCGTAATGTAAGGTGTCAGGCTGGTGGTGGGTTTCCGTTCCGGGCTAGGGTTAGGGTTAGGGAACGGCAAGGCTTAGGGCACAGGTGAAGGTACGGAAACGTGGGAGGCTCGTGCTACGTGCTGACGCACGGGTCAGTGCCAGCGTACGGGCCAGGAGTAGGCAACGGCGTAGGATAAAGTGTAGGCTGGTGGTGGATTTGCGTTCTGGGCTAGGGTTAGGGTTAGGGAACGGCAAGGCTTAGGGCACAGGAGAGGGTACGGAAACGCCAGAGTGTAAGGCTACGTGCTGATGCACGGGGCAGTGCCAGAGTACAGGCCAGGAATAGGCAACGGCGTAGGGTAAGGTGTAGGGCTGGTGGTGGGTTTCCATTCCGGGCTAGGGTTAGGGTTAGGGAACGGCAAGGCTTAGGGCACAGGTGAGGGTACGGAAACGTGGGAGGGTCAGGCTACGTGCTGACGCACGGGTAAGTGCCAGCGTACGGGCCAGATGTAGGCAACGGCGTAATGTAAGGTGTAGGGCTGGTGGTTGTTTTCCGTTCCAGGCTAGGGTTAGGGTTAGGGAACGGCAAGGCTTAGGGCACAGGTGAGGGTACGGAAACGTGGGAGGGTCGGGCTACGTGCTGATGCACGGGTCAGTGCCAGCGTACTGGCCAGGAGTAGGCAACGGCGTAGGATAAAGTGTAGGGCTGGTGGTGGATTTGCGTTCCGGGCTAGGGTTAGGGTTAGGGAACGGCAAGGCTTAGGGCACAGGTGAGGGTACGGAAGCGTGGGAGGGTCAGGCTACGTGCAGACGAACGGGTCAGTGCCAGCGTACGGGTCAGGAGTAGGGTACGGTGTAAGGTAAGGTGTAGGGCTGGTGGTGGGTTTCTATTCCGGGCTAGGGTTAGGGTTAGGGAACGGCAAGGCTTAGGGCACAAGTGAGGGTACGGAAACGTGGGAGGGTCAGGCTACGTGCTGACGCACGGTTCAGTGCCAGCGTACCGGCCAGGAATAGGGTACGGCGTAAGGTAAGGTGTAGGGCTGGTGGTGGGTTTCCATTCCGGGCTAGGGTTAGGGTTAGGGAACGGCAAGGCTTAGGGCACAGCTGAGGGCACGGAAACGTGGGAGGGTCAGGCTACGTGCTGACGCACGGGTCAGTGCCAGCGTACGGGTCAGGAGTAGGGTACGGCGTAAGGTAAGGTGTAGGGCTGGTGGTGGGTTTCTATTCCGGGCTAGGGTTAGGGTTAGGGAACGGCAAGGCTTAGGGCACAGGTCAGGGTACGGAAACGCGGGAGGGTAAGACTACGTGCCGATGAACGGGTCAGTGCCAGAGTACAGGCCAGGAGTAGGCAGCGGCGTAGGGTAAGGTGTAGGGCTGGTGGTTGGTTTCCGTTCCAGGCTAGGGTTAGGGTTAGGGAACGGCAAGGCTTAGGGCACAGGGGAGGGTACGGAAACGTGGGAGGGTCGGGCTACGTGCTGATTCACGGGTCCGTGCCAGCGTTCGGGCCAGGAGTGGGCAACGGCGTAAGGTAAGGTGTAGGGCTTGTGGTTGATTTCCGTTCCGGGATAGGGTTAGGGTTAGGGATCGGCAAGGCTTAGGGCACAGGTGAGGGTATGGAAACGTTGGAGGGTCGGGCTACGTGCAGACGCACGGGTCAGTGCCAGCGTACGGGCCAGGAATAGGCAACGGCGTAGGATAAAGTGTACGGCTGGTGGTGGATTTGCGTTCTGGGCTAGGGTTAGGGTTAGGGAACGGCAAGGCTTACGGCACAGGTCAGGGTACGGAAACGTGGGAGGGTAAGGCTACGTGCTGATGCACGGGTCAGTGCCAGAGTACAGGCCAGGACTAGGCAACGGCGTAGTGTAAGGTGTAGGGCTGGTGGTGGGTTTTCATTCCGGGCTAGGGTTAGCGTTAGGGAAGGCAAGGCTTAGGGCACAGGTGAGGGTACGGAAACGTGGGAGGTTCAGGCTACGTGCTGACGCACGGGTCAGTGCCAGCATACGTGCCACGAGTAGGCAACGGCGTAAGGTAAGGTGTAGGGCTGGTGGTTGGTTTCCGTTCCAGGCTAGGGTTAGGGTTAGGGAACGGCAAGGCTTAGGGCACAGGTGAGGGTACGGAAACGTGGGAGGGTCGGGCTACGTGCTGACGCACGGGTCAGTGCCAGCGTACGGGCCAGGAGTAGGCAACGGCGTAGGATAAAGTGTATGGCTGGTGGTGGATTTGCGTTCCGGGCTAGGGTTAGGGTGAGGGAACGGCAAGGCTTAGGGCACAGGTGAGGGTACGGAAACGTGGCAGGGTCAGGCTACGTGCTGACGCACAGCTCAGTGCCAGCGTACAGGTCAGGAGTAGGGTACAGCGTAAGGAAAAGTGTAGGGCTGGTGGTGGGTTTCTATTCCGGGCTAGGGTTAGGGTTAGGGAACGGCAAGGCTTAGGGCACAGGTGAGGGTACGGAAACGTGGGAGGGTCAGGCTACGTGCTGACGCACGTGTCAGTGCCAGCGTACGGGCCAGGAGTAGGCAACGGCTTAAGGTAGGGTGTAGGGCTGGTGGTGGGTTTCTATTCCGGGCTAGGGTTAGGGTTAGGGAACGGCAAGGCTTAGGGCACAGGTGAGGGTACAGAAACGTGGGAGTGTCGGGCTACGTGCTGACGCACGGGTCAGTGCCAGCATACGGGTCAGGAGTAGGCAACGACGTAGGATAAAGTGTAGGGCTGGTGGTGGGTTTCCATTCCGGGCTAGGGTTAGGGTTAGGGAATGGCAACGCTTAGGGCACAGGTGAGGGTACGGAAACGTGGGAGGGTCAGGCTACGTGCTGACGCACGGGTCAGTGCCAGCGTACGGGCCAGGAGTAGGCAACGGCTTAAGGTAAGGTGTAGGGCTGGTGGTGGGTTTCTATTCCGGGCTAGGGTTAGGGTTAGGGAACGGCAAGGCATAGGGCACAGGTGAGGGTACGGTAACGTGGGAGAGTCGGGCTACGTGCTGACGCACAGGTCAGTGCCAGCGTACAGGTCAGGAGTAGGGTACGGCGTAAGGTAAGGTGTAGGGCTGGTGGTGGGTTTCTATTCCGGGCTAGGGATAGGGTTAGGGAATGGCAAGGCATAGGGCACAGGTGAGGGTACGGAAACGTGGGAGGGTCAGGCTTCGTGCTGACGCACGGGTCAGTGCCAGCGTTCGGGTCAAGAGTAGGTTATGGCGTAAGGTAAGGTGTAGGGCTGGTGGTGGGTTTCCGTTCCGGGCTAGGGTTAGGGTTAGGGAACGGCAAGGCTTAGGGCACAGGTGAAGGTACGGAAACGTGGGAGGCTCGTGCTACGTGCTGACGCACGGGTCAGTGCCAGCGTACGGGCCAGGAGTAGGCAACGGCGTAGGATAAAGTGTAGGCTGGTGGTGGATTTGCGTTCTGGGCTAGGGTTAAGGTTAGGGAACGGCAAGGCTTACGGCACAGGAGAGGGTACGGAAACGCCAGAGTGTAAGGCTACGTGCTGATGCACGGGGCAGTGCCAGAGTACAGGCCAGGAGTAGGCAACGGCGTAGGATAAAGTGTAGGGCTGGTGGTGGGTTTCTATTCAGGGCTAGGGTTAGGGTTAGGGAACGGCAATGCTTAGGGCACAAGTGAGGGTACGGAAACGTGGGAGGGTCAGGCTACGTGCTGACGCACGGTTCAGTGCCAGCGTACGGGCCAGGAATAGGGTACGGCGTAAGGTAAGGTGTAGGGCTGTTGGTGGGTTTCCATTCCGGGCTAGGGTTAGGGTTAGGGAACGGCAAGGCTTAGGGCACAGCTGAGGGTACGGAAACGTGGGAGGGTCAGGCTACGTGCTGACGCACTGGTCAGTGCCAACGTACGGGCCAGGAGTAGGGTACGGCGTAAGGTAAGGTGTAGGGCTTGTGGTTGATTTCCGTTCCAGGCTAGGGTTAGGGTTAGGGAACGGCAAGGCTTAGGGCACAGGTGATGGTACGGAAACGTGGGAGGGTCAGGCTACGTGCTGACGCACAGGTCAGTGCCAGCGTACAGGTCAGGAGTAGGGTACGGCGTAAGGTAAGGTGTAGGGCTGGTGGTGGGTTTCTATTCTGGGCTAGGGTTAGGGTTAGGGAACGGCAAGGCATAGGGCACAGGTGAGGGTACGGAAACGTGGGAGGGTCAGTCTACGTGCTGACGCACGGGTCAGTGCCAGCGTACGGGTCAGGAGTAGGTTATGGCGTAAGATATGGTGTAGGGCTGGTGGTGGGTTTCTATTCCGGGCTAGGGTTAGGGTTAGGGAACGGCAAGGCTTAGGGCACAGGTGAGGGTACGGAAACGTGGGAGGGTCGGGCTACGTGCTGACGCACGGGTCAGTGCCAGGGTACGGGCCAGGAGTAGGCAACGGCGTAGGATAAAGTGTAGGGCTGGTGGTGGATTTGCGTTCCGGGCTAGGGTTAGGGTTAGGGAACGGCATGGCTTAGGGCACAGGTGAGGGTACGGAAACTTGGGAGGGTCAGGCTACGTGCTGACGCACGGTTCAGTGCCAGCGTACGGGCCAGGAATAGGGTACGGCGTAATGTAAGGTGTCAGGCTGGTGGTGGGTTTCCGTTCCGGGCTAGGGTTAGGGTTAGGGAACGGCAAGGCTTAGGGCACAGGTGAAGGTACGGAAACGTGGGAGGCTCGTGCTACGTGCTGACGCACGGGTCAGTGCCAGCGTACGGGCCAGGAGTAGGCAACGGCGTAGGATTAAGTGTAGGCTGGTGGTGGATTTGCGTTCTGGGCTAGGGTTAGGGTTAGGGAACGGCAAGGCTTACGGCACAGGAGAGGGTACGGAAACGCCAGAGTGTAAGGCTACGTGCTGATGCACGGGGCAGTGCCAGAGTACAGGCCAGGAGTAGGCAACGGCGTAGGGTAAGGTGTAGGGCTGGTGGTGGGTTTCCATTCCGGGCTAGGGTTAGGGTTAGGGAACGGCAAGGCTTAGGGCACAGGTGAGGGTACGGAAACGTGGGAGGGTCAGGCTACGTGCTGACGCACGGGTCAGTGCCAGCGTACGGGCCAGGTGTAGGCAACGGCGTAAGGTAAGGTGTAGGGCTGGTGGTTGTTTTCGGTTCCAGGCTAGGGTAAGGGTTAGGGAACGGCAAGGCTTAGGGCACAGGTGAGGGTACGGAAACGTGGGAGGGTCGGGCTACGTGCTGATGCACGGGTCAGTGCCAGCGTACTGGCCAGGGGTAGGCAACGGCGTAGGATAAAGTGTAGGGCTGGTGGTGGATTTGCGTTCCGGGCTAGGGTTAGGGTTAGGGAACGGCAAGGCTTAGGGCACACGTGAGGGTACGGAAGCGTGGGAGGGTCAGGCTACGTGCAGACGAACGGGTCAGTGCCAGCGTACGGGTCAGGAGTAGGGTACGGCGTAAGGTAAGGTGTAGGGCTGGTGGTGGGTTTCTATTCCGGGCTAGGGTTAGGGTTAGGGAACGGCAAGGCTTAGGGCACAAGTGAGGGTACGGAAACGTGGGAGGGTCAGGCTACGTGCTGACGCATGGTTCATTGCCAGCGTACGGGCCAGGAATAGGGTACGGCGTAAGGTAAGGTGTAGGGCTGGTGGTGGGTTTCCATTCCGGGCTAGGGTTAGGGTTAGGGAACGGCAAGTCTTAGGGCACAGCTGAGGGCACGGAAACGTGGGAGGGTCATGCTACTTGCTGACGCACGGGTCAGTGCCAGCGTACGGGTCAGGAGTAGGGTACGGCGTAAGGTAAGGTGTAGGGCTGGTGGTGGGTTTCTATTCCGGGCTAGGGTTAGGGTTAGGGAACGGCAAGGCTTAGGGCACAGGTCAGGGTACGGAAACACGGGAGGGTAAGGCTACGTGCTGATGAACGGGTCAGTGCCAGAGTACAGGCCAGGAGTAGGCAACGGCGTAGGGTAAGGTGTAGGGCTGGTGGTTGGTTTCCGTTCCAGGCTAGGGTTAGGGTTAGGGAACGGCAAGGCTTAGGGCACAGGGGAGGGTACGGAAACGTGGGAGGGTCGGGCTACGTGCTGATTCACGGGTCCGTGCCAGCGTTCGGGCCAGGAGTGGGCAACGGCGTAAGGTAAGGTGTAGGGCTTGTGGTTGATTTCCGTTCCGGGATAGGGTTAGGGTTAGGGATCGGCAAGGCTTAGGGCACAGGTGAGGGTATGGAAACGTGGGAGGGTCGGGCTACGTGCAGACGCACGGGTCAGTGCCAGCGTACGGGCCAGGAGTAGGCAACGGCGTAGGATAAAGTGTACGGCTGGTGGTGGATTTGCGTTCTGGGCTAGGGTTAGGGTTAGGGAACGGCAAGGCTTAGGGCACAGGTCAGGGTACGGAAACGCGGGAGGGTAAGGCTACGTGCTGATGCACGGGTCAGTGCCAGAGTACAGGCCAGGATTAGGCAACGGCGTAGGGTAAGGTGTAGGGCTGGTGGTGGGTTTTCATTCTGGGCTAGGGTTAGGGTTAGGGAAAGGCAAGGCTTAGGGCACAGGTGAGGGTACGGAAACGTGGGAGGTTCAGGCTACGTGCTGACGCTCGGGTCAGTGCCAGCATACGTGCCAGGAGTAGGCAACGGCGTAAGGTAAGGTGTAGGGCTGGTGGTTGGTTTCCGTTCCAGGCTAGGGTTAGGGTTAGGGAACGGCAAGGCTTAGGGCACAGGTGAGGGTACGGAAACGTGGGAGGGTCGGGCTACGTGCTGACGCACGGGTCAGTGCCAGCGTACGGGCCAGGAGTAGGCAACGGCGTAGGATAAAGTGTATGGCTGGTGGTGGATTTGCGTTCCGGGCTAGGGTTAGGGTTAGGGAACGGCAAGGCTTAGGGCACAGGTGAGGGTACGGAAACGTGGCAGGGTCAGGCTACGTGCTGACGCACAGCTCAGTGCCAGCGTACAGGTCAGGAGTAGGGTACAGCGTAAGGAAAAGTGTAGGGCTGGTGGTGGGTTTCTATTCCGGGCTAGGGTTAGGGTTAGGGAACGGCAAGGCTTAGGGCACAGGTGAGGGTACGGAAACGTGGGAGGGTCAGGCTACGTGCTGACGCACGTGTCAGTGCCAGCGTACGGGCCAGGAGTAGGCAACGGCTTAAGGTAGGGTGTAGGGCTGGTGGTGGGTTTCTATTCCGGGCTAGGGTTAGGGTTAGGGAACGGCAAGGCTTAGGGCACAGGTGAGGGTACAGAAACGTGGGAGTGTCGGGCTACGTGCTGACGCACGGGTCAGTGCCAGCATACGGGTCAGGAGTAGGCAACGACGTAGGATAAAGTGTAGGGCTGGTGGTGGGTTTCCATTCCGGGCTAGGGTTAGGGTTAGGGAATGGCAACGCTTAGGGCACAGGTGAGGGTACGGAAACGTGGGAGGGTCAGGCTACGTGCTGACGCACGGGTCAGTGCCAGCGTACGGGCCAGGAGTAGGCAACGGCTTAAGGTAAGGTGTAGGGCTGGTGGTGGGTTTCTATTCCGGGCTAGGGTTAGGGTTAGGGAACGGCAAGGCATAGGGCACAGGTGAGGGTACGGTAACGTGGGAGAGTCGGGCTACGTGCTGACGCACAGGTCAGTGCCAGCGTACAGGTCAGGAGTAGGGTACGGCGTAAGGTAAGGTGTAGGGCTGGTGGTGGGTTTCTATTCCGGGCTAGGGATAGGGTTAGGGAATGGCAAGGCATAGGGCACAGGTGAGGGTACGGAAACGTGGGAGGGTCAGGCTTCGTGCTGACGCACGGGTCAGTGCCAGCGTTCGGGTCAAGAGTAGGTTATGGCGTAAGGTAAGGTGTAGGGCTGGTGGTGGGTTTCCGTTCCGGGCTAGGGTTAGGGTTAGGGAACGGCAAGGCTTAGGGCACAGGTGAAGGTACGGAAACGTGGGAGGCTCGTGCTACGTGCTGACGCACGGGTCAGTGCCAGCGTACGGGCCAGGAGTAGGCAACGGCGTAGGATAAAGTGTAGGCTGGTGGTGGATTTGCGTTCTGGGCTAGGGTTAAGGTTAGGGAACGGCAAGGCTTACGGCACAGGAGAGGGTACGGAAACGCCAGAGTGTAAGGCTACGTGCTGATGCACGGGGCAGTGCCAGAGTACAGGCCAGGAGTAGGCAACGGCGTAGGACAAAGTGTAGGGCTGGTGGTGGGTTTCTATTCAGGGCTAGGGTTAGGGTTAGGGAACGGCAAGGCTTAGGGCACAAGTGAGGGTACGGAAACGTGGGAGGGTCAGGCTACGTGCTGACGCACGGTTCAGTGCCAGCGTACGGGCCAGGAATAGGGTACGGCGTAAGGTAAGGTGTAGGGCTGTTGGTGGGTTTCCATTCCGGGCTAGGGTTAGGGTTAGGGAACGGCAAGGCTTAGGGCACAGCTGAGGGTACGGAAACGTGGGAGGGTCAGGCTACGTGCTGACGCACTGGTCAGTGCCAACGTACGGGCCAGGAGTAGGGTACGGCGTAAGGTAAGGTGTAGGGCTTGTGGTTGATTTCCGTTCCAGGCTAGGGTTAGGGTTAGGGAACGGCAAGGCTTAGGGCACAGGTGATGGTACGGAAACGTGGGAGGGTCAGGCTACGTGCTGACGCACAGGTCAGTGCCAGCGTACAGGTCAGGAGTAGGGTACGGCGTAAGGTAAGGTGTAGGGCTGGTGGTGGGTTTCTATTCCGGGCTAGGGTTAGGGTTAGGGAACGGCAAGGCATAGGGCACAGGTGAGGGTACGGAAACGTGGGAGGGTCAGTCTACGTGCTGACGCACGGGTCAGTGCCAGCGTACGGGTCAGGAGTAGGTTATGGCGTAAGGTATGGTGTAGGGCTGGTGGTGGGTTTCTATTCCGGGCTAGGGTTAGGGTTAGGGAACGGCAAGGCTTAGGGCACAGGTGAGGGTACGGAAACGTGGGAGGGTCGGGCTACGTGCTGACGCACGTGTCAGTGCCAGGGTACGGGCCAGGAGTAGGCAACGGCGTAGGATAAAGTGTAGGGCTCGTGGTGGATTTGCGTTCCGGGCTAGGGTTAGGGTTAGGGAACGGCATGGCTTAGGGCACAGGTGAGGGTACGGAAACGTGGGAGGGTCAGGCTACGTGCTGACGCACGGTTCAGTGCCAGCGTACGGGCCAGGAATAGGGTACGGCGTAATGTAAGGTGTCAGGCTGGTGGTGGGTTTCCGTTCCGGGCTAGGGTTAGGGTTAGGGAACGGCAAGGCTTAGGGCACAGGTGAAGGTACGGAAACGTGGGAGGCTCGTGCTACGTGCTGACGCACGGGTCAGTGCCAGCGTACGGGCCAGGAGTAGGCAACGGCGTAGGATTAAGTGTAGGCTGGTGGTGGATTTGCGTTCTGGGCTAGGGTTAGGGTTAGGGAACGGCAAGGCTTAGGGCACAGGAGAGGGTACGGAAACGCCAGAGTGTAAGGCTACGTGCTGATGCACGGGGCAGTGCCAGAGTACAGGCCAGGAGTAGGCAACGGCGTAGGGTAAGGTGTAGGGCTGGTGGTGGGTTTCCATTCCGGGCTAGGGTTAGGGTTAGGGAACGGCAAGGCTTAGGGCACAGGTGAGGGTACGGAAACGTGGGAGGGTCAGGCTACGTGCTGACGCACGGGTCAGTGCCAGCGTACGGGCCAGGTGTAGGCAACGGCGTAAGGTAAGGTGTAGGGCTGGTGGTTGTTTTCGGTTCCAGGCTAGGGTAAGGGTTAGGGAACGGCAAGGCTTAGGGCACAGGTGAGGGTACGGAAACGTGGGAGGGTCGGGCTACGTGCTGATGCACGGGTCAGTGCCAGCGTACTGGCCAGGGGTAGGCAACGGCGTAGGATAAAGTGTAGGGCTGGTGGTGGATTTGCGTTCCGGGCTAGGGTTAGGGTTAGGGAACGGCAAGGCTTAGGGCACACGTGAGGGTACGGAAGCGTGGGAGGGTCAGGCTACGTGCAGACGAACGGGTCAGTGCCAGCGTACGGGTCAGGAGTAGGGTACGGCGTAAGGTAAGGTGTAGGGCTGGTGGTGGGTTTCTATTCCGGGCTAGGGTTAGGGTTAGGGAACGGCAAGGCTTAGGGCACAAGTGAGGGTACGGAAACGTGGGAGGGTCAGGCTACGTGCTGACGCATGGTTCATTGCCAGCGTACGGGCCAGGAATAGGGTACGGCGTAAGGTAAGGTGTAGGGCTGGTGGTGGGTTTCCATTCCGGGCTAGGGTTAGGGTTAGGGAACGGCAAGTCTTAGGGCACAGCTGAGGGCATGGAAACGTGGGAGGGTCATGCTACTTGCTGACGCACGGGTCAGTGCCAGCGTACGGGTCAGGAGTAGGGTACGGCGTAAGGTAAGGTGTAGGGCTGGTGGTGGGTTTCTATTCCGGGCTAGGGTTAGGGTTAGGGAACGGCAAGGCTTAGGGCACAGGTCAGGGTACGGAAACACGGGAGGGTAAGGCTACGTGCTGATGAACGGGTCAGTGCCAGAGTACAGGCCAGGAGTAGGCAACGGCGTAGGGTAAGGTGTAGGGCTGGTGGTTGGTTTCCGTTCCAGGCTAGGGTTAGGGTTAGGGAACGGCAAGGCTTAGGGCACAGGGGAGGGTACGGAAACGTGGGAGGGTCGGGCTACGTGCTGATTCACGGGTCCGTGCCAGCGTTCGGGCCAGGAGTGGGCAACGGCGTAAGGTAAGGTGTAGGGCTTGTGGTTGATTTCCGTTCCGGGATAGGGTTAGGGTTAGGGATCGGCAAGGCTTAGGGCACAGGTGAGGGTATGGAAACGTGGGAGGGTCGGGCTACGTGCAGACGCACGGGTCAGTGCCAGCGTACGGGCCAGGAGTAGGCAACGGCGTAGGATAAAGTGTACGGCTGGTGGTGGATTTGCGTTCTGGGCTAGGGTTAGGGTTAGGGAACGGCAAGGCTTAGGGCACAGGTCAGGGTACGGAAACGCGGGAGGGTAAGGCTACGTGCTGACGCACAGGTCAGTGCCAGCGTACAGGTCAGGAGTAGGGTACGGCGTAAGGAAAAGTGTAGGGCTGGTGGTGGGTTTCTATTCCGGGCTAGGGTTAGGGTTAGGGAACGGCAAGGCTTAGGGCACAGGTGAGGGTACGGAAACGTGGGAGGGTCAGGCTACGTGCTGACGCACGTGTCAGTGCCAGCGTACTGGCCAGGGGTAGGCAACGGCGTAGGATAAAGTGTAGGGCTGGTGGTGGATTTGCGTTCCGGGCTAGGGTTAGGGTTAGGGAACGGCAAGGCTTAGGGCACACGTGAGGGTACGGAAGCGTGGGAGGGTCAGGCTACGTTCAGACGAACGGTTCAGTGCCAGCGTACGGGTCAGGAGTAGGGTACGGCGTAAGGTAAGGTGTAGGGCTGGTGGTGGCTTTCTATTCCCGGCTAGGGTTAGGGTTAGGGAACGGCAAGGCTTAGGGCACAAGTGAGGGTACGGAAACGTGGGAGGGTCAGGCTACGTGCTGACGCACGGTTCAGTGCCAGCGTACGGGCCAGGAATAGGGTACGGCGTAAGGTAAGGTGTAGGGCTGGTGGTGGGTTTCCATTCCGGGCTAGGGTTAGGGTTAGGGAACGGCAAGTCTTAGGGCACAGCTGAGGGCACGGAAACGTGGGAGGGTCATGCTACTTGCTGACGCACGGGTCAGTGCCAGCGTACGGGTCAGGAGTAGGGTACGGCGTAAGGTAAGGTGTAGGGCTGGTGGTGGGTTTCTATTCCGGGCTAGGGTTAGGGTTAGGGAACGGCAAGGCTTAGGGCACAGGTCAGGGTACGGAAACACGGGAGGGTAAGGCTACGTGCTGATGAACGGGTCAGTGCCAGAGTACAGGCCAGGAGTGGGCAACGGCGTAGGATAAAGGGTAGGGCTGGTGGTGGGTTTCCATTCCGGGCTAGGGTTAGGGTTAGGGAACGGCAACGCTTAGGGCACTGGTGAGGGTACGGAAACGTGGGAGGGTCAGGCTACGTGCTGACGCACGGGTCAGTGCCAACGTACGGGCCAGGAGTAGGCATCGGCTTAAGGTAAGGTGTAGGGCTGGTGGTGGGTTTCTATTCCGGGCTAGGGTTAGGGTTAGGGAACGGCAAGGCTTAGGGCACAGGTGAGGGTACAGAAACGTGGGAGGGTCGGGCTACGTGCTGACGCACGGGTCAGTGCCAGCGTACGGGCCAGGAGTAGGCAATGGCTTAAGGTAAGGTGTAGGGCTGGTGGTGGTTTTCTATTCCGGGCTAGGGTTAGGGTTAGGGAACGGCAAGGCTTAGGGCACAGGTGAGGGTACAGAAACGTGGGAGGGTCGGGCTACGTGCTGACGCACGGTTCAGTGCCAGCGTACGGGCCAGGAGTAGGCAACGGCGTAGGATAAAGTGTAGGGCTGGTGGTGGATTTGCGTTCGGGGCTAGGGTTAGGGTTAGGGAACGGCAAGGCTTAGGGCACAGGTGAGGGTACGGAAACGTGGGAGGGTCAGGCTACGTGCTGACGCACAGGTTAGTGCCAGCGTACAGGTCAGGAGTAGGGTACGGCGTAATGTAAGGTGTCAGGCTGGTGGTGGGTTTCCGTTCCGGGCTAGGGTTAGGGTTAGGGAACGGCAAGGCTTAGGGCACAGGTGAAGGTACGGAAACGTGGGAGGCTCGTGCTACGTGCTGACGCACGGGTCAGTGCCAGCGTACGGGCCAGGAGTAGGCAACGGCGTAGGATAAAGTGTAGGCTGGTGGTGGATTTGCGTTCTGGGCTAGGGTTAGGGTTAGGGAACGGCAAGGCTTAGGGCACAGGAGAGGGTACGGAAACGCCAGAGTGTAAGGCTACGTGCTGATGCACGGGGCAGTGCCAGAGTACAGGCCAGGAGTAGGCAACGGCGTAGGGTAAGGTGTAGGGCTGGTGGTGGGTTTCCATTCCGGGCTAGGGTTAGGGTTAGGGAACGGCTAGGCTTAGGGCACAGGTGAGGGTACGGAAACGTGGGAGGGTTAGGCTACGTGCTCACGCACGGGTAAGTGCCAGCGTACGGGCCAGGTGTAGGCAACGGCGTAAGGTAAGGTGTAGGGCTGGTGGTTGTTTTCCGTTCCAGGCTAGGGTTAGGGTTAGGGAACGGCAAGGCTTAGGGCACAGGTGAGGGTACGGAAACGTGGGAGGGTTGGTCTACGTGCTGATGCACGGGTCAGTGCCAGCGTACTGGCCAGGAGTAGGCAACGGCGTAGGATAAAGTGTAGGGCTGGTGGTGGATTTGCGTTTTGGGCTAGGGTTAGGGTTAGGGAACGGCAAGGCTTAGGGCACAGGTGAGGGTACGGAAGCGTGGGAGGGTCAGGCTACGTGCAGACGAACGGGTCAGTGCCAGCGTACGGGTCAGGAGTAGGGTACGGCGTAAGGTAAGGTGTAGGGCTGCTGGTGGGTTTCTATTCCGGGCTAGGGTTAGGATTAGGGAACGGCAAGGCTTAGGGCACAAGTGAGGGAACGGAAACGTGGGAGGGTCAGGCTACGTGCTGACGCACGGTTCAGTGCCAGCGTACGGGCCAGGAATAGGGTACGGCGTAAGGTAAGGTGTAGGGCTGGTGGTGGGTTTCCATTCCGGGCTAGGGTTAGGGTTAGGGAACGGCAAGGCTTAGGGCACAGCTGAGGGCACGGAAACGTGGGAGGGTCAGGCTACGTGCTGACGCACGGGTCAGTGCCAGCGTACGGGTCAGGAGTAGGGTACGGCGTAAGGTAAGGTGTAGGGCTGGTGGTGGGTTTCTATTCCGGGCTAGGGTTAGGGTTAGGGAACGGCAAGGCTTAGGGCACAGGTCAGGGTACGGAAACGCGGGAGGGTAAGGCTACGTGCTGATGAACGGGTCAGTGCCAGAGTACAGGCCAGGAGTAGGCAACGGCGTAGTGTAAGGTGTAGGGCTGGTGGTTGGTTTCCGTTCCAGGCTAGGGTTAGGGTTAGGGAACGGCAAGGCTTAGGGCACAGGGGAGGGTACGGAAACGTGGGAGGGTCGGGCTACGTGCTGATTCACGGGTCCGTGCCAGCGTTCGGGCCAGGAGTGGGAAACGGCGTAAGGTAAGGTGTAGGGCTTGTGGTTGATTTCCGTTCCGGGATAGGGTTAGGGTTAGGGATCGGCAAGGCTTAGGGCACAGGTGAGGGTATGGAAACGTGGGAGGGTCGGGCTACGTGCAGACGCACGGGTCAGTGCCAGCGTACGGGCCAGGAGTAGGCAACGGCGTAGGATAAAGTGTACGGCTGGTGGTGGATTTGCGTTCTGGGCTAGGGTTAGGGTTAGGGAACGGCAAGGCTTAGGGCACAGGTCAGGGTACGGAAACGCGGGAGGGTAAGGCTACGTGCTGATGCACGGGTCAGTGCCAGAGTACAGGCCAGGACTAGGCAACGGCGTAGGGTAAGGTGTAGGGCTGGTGGTGGGTTTTCATTCCGGGCTAGGGTTAGCGTTAGGGAAAGGCAAGGCTTAGGGCACAGGTGAGGGTACGGAAACGTGGGAGGTTCAGGCTACGTGCTGACGCACGGGTCAGTGCCAGCATACGTGCCAGGAGTAGGCAACGGCGTAAGGTAAGGTGTAGGGCTGGTGGTTGGTTTCCGTTCCAGGCTAGGGTTAGGGTTAGGGAACGGCAAGGCTTAGGGCACAGGTGAGGGTACGGAAACGTGGGAGGGTCGGGCTACGTGCTGACGCACGGGTCAGTGCCAGCGTACGGGCCAGGAGTAGGCAACGGCGTAGGATAAAGTGTAGGGCGAGTGGTGGATTTGCGTTCCAGGCTAGGGTTAGGGTTAGGGAACGGCAAGGCTTAGGGCACAGGTGAGGGTACGGAAACGTGGCAGGGTCAGGCTACGTGCAGACGCACAGCTCAGTTCCAGCATACAGGTCAGGAGTAGGGTACGGCGTAAGGAAAAGTGTAGGGCTGGTGGTGGGTTTCTATTCCGGGCTAGGGTTAGGGTTAGGGAACGGCAAGGCTTAGGGCACAGGTGAGGGTACGGAAACGTGGGAGGGTCAGGCTACGTGCTGACGCACTTGTCAGTGCCAGCGTACGGGTCAGGAGTAGGGTACGGCGTAAGGTAAGGTGTAGGACTGGTGGTGGGTTTCTATTCCGGGCTAGGGTTAGGGTTAGGGAACGGCAAGGCTTAGGGCACAGGTGAGGGTACGGAAACGTGGGAGGGTCAGGCTACGTGCTGACGCACGGGTCAGTGCCAGCGTACGGGCCAGGAGTAGGCAACGGCTTAAGGTAGGGTGTAGGGCTGGTGGTGGGTTTCTATTCCGGGCTAGGGTTAGGGTTAGGGAACGGCAAGGCTTAGGGCACAGGTGAGGGTACAGAAACGTGGGAGGGTCGGGCTACGTGCTGACGCACGGGTCAGTGCCATCATACGGGTCAGGAGTAGGCAACGACGTAGGATAAAGTGTAGGGCTGGTGGTGGGTTTCCATTCCGGGCTAGGGTTAGGGTTAGGGAACGGCAATGCTTAGGGCACAGGTGAGGGTACGGAAACGTGGGAGGGTCTGGCTACGTGCTGACGCACGGGTCAGTGCCAGCGTACGGGCCAGGAGTAGGCAACGGCTTAAGGTAAGGTGTAGGGCTGGTGGTGGGTTTCTATTCCGGGCTAGGGTTAGGGTTAGGGAACGGCAAGGCTTAGGGCACAGGTGAGGGTACAGAAACGTGGGAGGGTCGGGCTACGTGCTGACGCACATGTCAGTGCCAGCGTACGGGCCAGGAGTAGGCAACGGCTGAAGGTAAGGTGTAGGGCTGGTGGTGGGTTTCTATTCCGGGCTAGGGTTAGGGTTAGGGAACGGCAAGGCTTAGGGCACAGGTGAGGGTACAGAAACGTGGGAGGGTCGGGCTACGTGCTGACGCACGGGTCAGTGCTAGCGTACGGGCCAGGAGCAGGCAACGGCGTAGGATAAAGTGTAGGGCTGGTGGTGGATTTGCGTTTGGGGCTAGGGTTAGGGTTAGGGAACGGCAAGGCTTAGGGCACAGGTGAGGGTACGGAAACGTGGGAGGGTCAGGCTACGTGCTGACGCACAGGTCAGTGCCAGCGTACAGGTCAGGAGTTGGGTACGGCGTAAGGTAAGGTGTAGGGCTGGTGGTGGGTTTCTATTCCGGGCTAGGGTTAGGGTTAGGGAACGGCAAGGCATAGGGCACAGGTGAGGGTACGGAAACGTGGGAGGGTCAGGCTTCGTGCTGACGCACGTGTCATTGCCAGCGTACGGGTCAGGAGTAGGGTACGGCGTAAGGTAAGGTGTAGGGCTGGTGGTGGCTTTCTATTCCCGGCTAGGGTTAGGGTTAGGGAACGGCAAGGCTTAGGGCACAGGTGAGGGTACGGAAACGTGGGAGGGTCAGGCTACGTGCTGACGCACTGGTCAGTGCCAGCGTACGGGCCAGGAGTAGGCAACGGCTTAAGGTAAGGTGTAGGGCTGGTGGTGGGTTTCTATTCCGGGCTAGGGATAGGGTTAGGGAACGGCAAGGCTTAGGGCACAGGTGAGGGTACAGAAACGTGGGAGGGTCGGGCTACGTGCTGACGCACGGGTCAGTGCCAGCATACGGGTCAGGAGTAGGCAACGGCGTAGGATAAACTGTAGGGCTGGTGGTGGGTTTCCATTCCGGGCTAGGGTTAGGGTTAGGGAACGGCAACGCTTAGGGCACTGGTGAGGGTACGGAAACGTGGGAGGGTCAGGCTACGTGCTGACGCACGGGTCAGTGCCAGCGTATGGGCCAGGAGTAGCCAACGGCTTAAGGTAAGGTGTAGGGCTGGTGGTGGGTTTCTATTCCGGGCTAGGGTTAGGGTTAGGGAACAGCAAGGCTTAGGGCACAGGTGAGGGTACAGAAACGTGGGAGGGTCGGGCTACGTGCTGACGCACGGTTCAGTGCCAGCGTACGGGCCAGGAATAGGGTACGGCGTAAGGTAAGGTGTAGGGCTGTTGGTGGGTTTCCATTCCGGGCTAGGGTTAGGGTTAGGGAACGGCAAGGCTTAGGGCACAGCTGAGGGTACGGAAACGTGGGAGGGTCAGGCTACGTGCTGACGCACTGGTCAGTGCCAACGTACGGGCCAGGAGTAGGGTACGGCGTAAGGTAAGGTGTAGGGCTTGTGGTTGATTTCCGTTCCAGGCTAGGGTTAGGGTTAGGGAACGGCAAGGCTTAGGGCACAGGTGATGGTACGGAAACGTGGGAGGGTCAGGCTACGTGCTGACGCACAGGTCAGTGCCAGCGTACAGGTCAGGAGTAGGGTACGGCGTAAGGTAAGGTGTAGGGCTGGTGGTGGGTTTCTATTCTGGGCTAGGGTTAGGGTTAGGGAACGGCAAGGCATAGGGCACAGGTGAGGGTACGGAAACGTGGGAGGGTCAGTCTACGTGCTGACGCACGGGTCAGTGCCAGCGTACGGGTCAGGAGTAGGTTATGGCGTAAGATATGGTGTAGGGCTGGTGGTGGGTTTCTATTCCGGGCTAGGGTTAGGGTTAGGGAACGGCAAGGCTTAGGGCACAGGTGAGGGTACGGAAACGTGGGAGGGTCGGGCTACGTGCTGACGCACGGGTCAGTGCCAGGGTACGGGCCAGGAGTAGGCAACGGCGTAGGATAAAGTGTAGGGCTGGTGGTGGATTTGCGTTCCGGGCTAGGGTTAGGGTTAGGGAACGGCATGGCTTAGGGCACAGGTGAGGGTACGGAAACGTGGGAGGGTCAGGCTACGTGCTGACGCACGGTTCAGTGCCAGCGTACGGGCCAGGAATAGGGTACGGCGTAATGTAAGGTGTCAGGCTGGTGGTGGGTTTCCGTTCCGGGCTAGGGTTAGGGTTAGGGAACGGCAAGGCTTAGGGCACAGGTGAAGGTACGGAAACGTGGGAGGCTCGTGCTACGTGCTGACGCACGGGTCAGTGCCAGCGTACGGGCCAGGAGTAGGCAACGGCGTAGGATTAAGTGTAGGCTGGTGGTGGATTTGCGTTCTGGGCTAGGGTTAGGGTTAGGGAACGGCAAGGCTTACGGCACAGGAGAGGGTACGGAAACGCCAGAGTGTAAGGCTACGTGCTGATGCACGGGGCAGTGCCAGAGTACAGGCCAGGAGTAGGCAACGGCGTAGGGTAAGGTGTAGGGCTGGTGGTGGGTTTCCATTCCGGGCTAGGGTTAGGGTTAGGGAACGGCAAGGCTTAGGGCACAGGTGAGGGTACGGAAACGTGGGAGGGTCAGGCTACGTGCTGACGCACGGGTCAGTGCCAGCGTACGGGCCAGGTGTAGGCAACGGCGTAAGGTAAGGTGTAGGGCTGGTGGTTGTTTTCGGTTCCAGGCTAGGGTAAGGGTTAGGGAACGGCAAGGCTTAGGGCACAGGTGAGGGTACGGAAACGTGGGAGGGTCGGGCTACGTGCTGATGCACGGGTCAGTGCCAGCGTACTGGCCAGGGGTAGGCAACGGCGTAGGATAAAGTGTAGGGCTGGTGGTGGATTTGCGTTCCGGGCTAGGGTTAGGGTTAGGGAACGGCAAGGCTTAGGGCACACGTGAGGGTACGGAAGCGTGGGAGGGTCAGGCTACGTGCAGACGAACGGGTCAGTGCCAGCGTACGGGTCAGGAGTAGGGTACGGCGTAAGGTAAGGTGTAGGGCTGGTGGTGGGTTTCTATTCCGGGCTAGGGTTAGGGTTAGGGAACGGCAAGGCTTAGGGCACAAGTGAGGGTACGGAAACGTGGGAGGGTCAGGCTACGTGCTGACGCATGGTTCATTGCCAGCGTACGGGCCAGGAATAGGGTACGGCGTAAGGTAAGGTGTAGGGCTGGTGGTGGGTTTCCATTCCGGGCTAGGGTTAGGGTTAGGGAACGGCAAGTCTTAGGGCACAGCTGAGGGCACGGAAACGTGGGAGGGTCATGCTACTTGCTGACGCACGGGTCAGTGCCAGCGTACGGGTCAGGAGTAGGGTACGGCGTAAGGTAAGGTGTAGGGCTGGTGGTGGGTTTCTATTCCGGGCTAGGGTTAGGGTTAGGGAACGGCAAGGCTTAGGGCACAGGTCAGGGTACGGAAACACGGGAGGGTAAGGCTACGTGCTGATGAACGGGTCAGTGCCAGAGTACAGGCCAGGAGTAGGCAACGGCGTAGGGTAAGGTGTAGGGCTGGTGGTTGGTTTCCGTTCCAGGCTAGGGTTAGGGTTAGGGAACGGCAAGGCTTAGGGCACAGGGGAGGGTACGGAAACGTGGGAGGGTCGGGCTACGTGCTGATTCACGGGTCCGTGCCAGCGTTCGGGCCAGGAGTGGGCAACGGCGTAAGGTAAGGTGTAGGGCTTGTGGTTGATTTCCGTTCCGGGATAGGGTTAGGGTTAGGGATCGGCAAGGCTTAGGGCACAGGTGAGGGTATGGAAACGTGGGAGGGTCGGGCTACGTGCAGACGCACGGGTCAGTGCCAGCGTACGGGCCAGGAGTAGGCAACGGCGTAGGATAAAGTGTACGGCTGGTGGTGGATTTGCGTTCTGGGCTAGGGTTAGGGTTAGGGAACGGCAAGGCTTAGGGCACAGGTCAGGGTACGGAAACGCGGGAGGGTAAGGCTACGTGCTGATGCACGGGTCAGTGCCAGAGTACAGGCCAGGATTAGGCAACGGCGTAGGGTAAGGTGTAGGGCTGGTGGTGGGTTTTCATTCTGGGCTAGGGTTAGGGTTAGGGAAAGGCAAGGCTTAGGGCACAGGTGAGGGTACGGAAACGTGGGAGGTTCAGGCTACGTGCTGACGCTCGGGTCAGTGCCAGCATACGTGCCAGGAGTAGGCAACGGCGTAAGGTAAGGTGTAGGGCTGGTGGTTGGTTTCCGTTCCAGGCTAGGGTTAGGGTTAGGGAACGGCAAGGCTTAGGGCACAGGTGAGGGTACGGAAACGTGGGAGGGTCGGGCTACGTGCTGACGCACGGGTCAGTGCCAGCGTACGGGCCAGGAGTAGGCAACGGCGTAGGATAAAGTGTATGGCTGGTGGTGGATTTGCGTTCCGGGCTAGGGTTAGGGTTAGGGAACGGCAAGGCTTAGGGCACAGGTGAGGGTACGGAAACGTGGCAGGGTCAGGCTACGTGCTGACGCACAGCTCAGTGCCAGCGTACAGGTCAGGAGTAGGGTACAGCGTAAGGAAAAGTGTAGGGCTGGTGGTGGGTTTCTATTCCGGGCTAGGGTTAGGGTTAGGGAACGGCAAGGCTTAGGGCACAGGTGAGGGTACGGAAACGTGGGAGGGTCAGGCTACGTGCTGACGCACGTGTCAGTGCCAGCGTACGGGCCAGGAGTAGGCAACGGCTTAAGGTAGGGTGTAGGGCTGGTGGTGGGTTTCTATTCCGGGCTAGGGTTAGGGTTAGGGAACGGCAAGGCTTAGGGCACAGGTGAGGGTACAGAAACGTGGGAGTGTCGGGCTACGTGCTGACGCACGGGTCAGTGCCAGCATACGGGTCAGGAGTAGGCAACGACGTAGGATAAAGTGTAGGGCTGGTGGTGGGTTTCCATTCCGGGCTAGGGTTAGGGTTAGGGAATGGCAACGCTTAGGGCACAGGTGAGGGTACGGAAACGTGGGAGGGTCAGGCTACGTGCTGACGCACGGGTCAGTGCCAGCGTACGGGCCAGGAGTAGGCAACGGCTTAAGGTAAGGTGTAGGGCTGGTGGTGGGTTTCTATTCCGGGCTAGGGTTAGGGTTAGGGAACGGCAAGGCATAGGGCACAGGTGAGGGTACGGTAACGTGGGAGAGTCGGGCTACGTGCTGACGCACAGGTCAGTGCCAGCGTACAGGTCAGGAGTAGGGTACGGCGTAAGGTAAGGTGTAGGGCTGGTGGTGGGTTTCTATTCCGGGCTAGGGATAGGGTTAGGGAATGGCAAGGCATAGGGCACAGGTGAGGGTACGGAAACGTGGGAGGGTCAGGCTTCGTGCTGACGCACGGGTCAGTGCCAGCGTTCGGGTCAAGAGTAGGTTATGGCGTAAGGTAAGGTGTAGGGCTGGTGGTGGGTTTCCGTTCCGGGCTAGGGTTAGGGTTAGGGAACGGCAAGGCTTAGGGCACAGGTGAAGGTACGGAAACGTGGGAGGCTCGTGCTACGTGCTGACGCACGGGTCAGTGCCAGCGTACGGGCCAGGAGTAGGCAACGGCGTAGGATAAAGTGTAGGCTGGTGGTGGATTTGCGTTCTGGGCTAGGGTTAAGGTTAGGGAACGGCAAGGCTTACGGCACAGGAGAGGGTACGGAAACGCCAGAGTGTAAGGCTACGTGCTGATGCACGGGGCAGTGCCAGAGTACAGGCCAGGAGTAGGCAACGGCGTAGGATAAAGTGTAGGGCTGGTGGTGGGTTTCTATTCAGGGCTAGGGTTAGGGTTAGGGAACGGCAAGGCTTAGGGCACAAGTGAGGGTACGGAAACGTGGGAGGGTCAGGCTACGTGCTGACGCACGGTTCAGTGCCAGCGTACGGGCCAGGAATAGGGTACGGCGTAAGGTAAGGTGTAGGGCTGTTGGTGGGTTTCCATTCCGGGCTAGGGTTAGGGTTAGGGAACGGCAAGGCTTAGGGCACAGCTGAGGGTACGGAAACGTGGGAGGGTCAGGCTACGTGCTGACGCACTGGTCAGTGCCAACGTACGGGCCAGGAGTAGGGTACGGCGTAAGGTAAGGTGTAGGGCTTGTGGTTGATTTCCGTTCCAGGCTAGGGTTAGGGTTAGGGAACGGCAAGGCTTAGGGCACAGGTGATGGTACGGAAACGTGGGAGGGTCAGGCTACGTGCTGACGCACAGGTCAGTGCCAGCGTACAGGTCAGGAGTAGGGTACGGCGTAAGGTAAGGTGTAGGGCTGGTGGTGGGTTTCTATTCCGGGCTAGGGTTAGGGTTAGGGAACGGCAAGGCATAGGGCACAGGTGAGGGTACGGAAACGTGGGAGGGTCAGTCTACGTGCTGACGCACGGGTCAGTGCCAGCGTACGGGTCAGGAGTAGGTTATGGCGTAAGGTATGGTGTAGGGCTGGTGGTGGGTTTCTATTCCGGGCTAGGGTTAGGGTTAGGGAACGGCAAGGCTTAGGGCACAGGTGAGGGTACGGAAACGTGGGAGGGTCGGGCTACGTGCTGACGCACGTGTCAGTGCCAGGGTACGGGCCAGGAGTAGGCAACGGCGTAGGATAAAGTGTAGGGCTCGTGGTGGATTTGCGTTCCGGGCTAGGGTTAGGGTTAGGGAACGGCATGGCTTAGGGCACAGGTGAGGGTACGGAAACGTGGGAGGGTCAGGCTACGTGCTGACGCACGGTTCAGTGCCAGCGTACGGGCCAGGAATAGGGTACGGCGTAATGTAAGGTGTCAGGCTGGTGGTGGGTTTCCGTTCCGGGCTAGGGTTAGGGTTAGGGAACGGCAAGGCTTAGGGCACAGGTGAAGGTACGGAAACGTGGGAGGCTCGTGCTACGTGCTGACGCACGGGTCAGTGCCAGCGTACGGGCCAGGAGTAGGCAACGGCGTAGGATTAAGTGTAGGCTGGTGGTGGATTTGCGTTCTGGGCTAGGGTTAGGGTTAGGGAACGGCAAGGCTTAGGGCACAGGAGAGGGTACGGAAACGCCAGAGTGTAAGGCTACGTGCTGATGCACGGGGCAGTGCCAGAGTACAGGCCAGGAGTAGGCAACGGCGTAGGGTAAGGTGTAGGGCTGGTGGTGGGTTTCCATTCCGGGCTAGGGTTAGGGTTAGGGAACGGCAAGGCTTAGGGCACAGGTGAGGGTACGGAAACGTGGGAGGGTCAGGCTACGTGCTGACGCACGGGTCAGTGCCAGCGTACGGGCCAGGTGTAGGCAACGGCGTAAGGTAAGGTGTAGGGCTGGTGGTTGTTTTCGGTTCCAGGCTAGGGTAAGGGTTAGGGAACGGCAAGGCTTAGGGCACAGGTGAGGGTACGGAAACGTGGGAGGGTCGGGCTACGTGCTGATGCACGGGTCAGTGCCAGCGTACTGGCCAGGGGTAGGCAACGGCGTAGGATAAAGTGTAGGGCTGGTGGTGGATTTGCGTTCCGGGCTAGGGTTAGGGTTAGGGAACGGCAAGGCTTAGGGCACACGTGAGGGTACGGAAGCGTGGGAGGGTCAGGCTACGTGCAGACGAACGGGTCAGTGCCAGCGTACGGGTCAGGAGTAGGGTACGGCGTAAGGTAAGGTGTAGGGCTGGTGGTGGGTTTCTATTCCGGGCTAGGGTTAGGGTTAGGGAACGGCAAGGCTTAGGGCACAAGTGAGGGTACGGAAACGTGGGAGGGTCAGGCTACGTGCTGACGCATGGTTCATTGCCAGCGTACGGGCCAGGAATAGGGTACGGCGTAAGGTAAGGTGTAGGGCTGGTGGTGGGTTTCCATTCCGGGCTAGGGTTAGGGTTAGGGAACGGCAAGTCTTAGGGCACAGCTGAGGGCATGGAAACGTGGGAGGGTCATGCTACTTGCTGACGCACGGGTCAGTGCCAGCGTACGGGTCAGGAGTAGGGTACGGCGTAAGGTAAGGTGTAGGGCTGGTGGTGGGTTTCTATTCCGGGCTAGGGTTAGGGTTAGGGAACGGCAAGGCTTAGGGCACAGGTCAGGGTACGGAAACACGGGAGGGTAAGGCTACGTGCTGATGAACGGGTCAGTGCCAGAGTACAGGCCAGGAGTAGGCAACGGCGTAGGGTAAGGTGTAGGGCTGGTGGTTGGTTTCCGTTCCAGGCTAGGGTTAGGGTTAGGGAACGGCAAGGCTTAGGGCACAGGGGAGGGTACGGAAACGTGGGAGGGTCGGGCTACGTGCTGATTCACGGGTCCGTGCCAGCGTTCGGGCCAGGAGTGGGCAACGGCGTAAGGTAAGGTGTAGGGCTTGTGGTTGATTTCCGTTCCGGGATAGGGTTAGGGTTAGGGATCGGCAAGGCTTAGGGCACAGGTGAGGGTATGGAAACGTGGGAGGGTCGGGCTACGTGCAGACGCACGGGTCAGTGCCAGCGTACGGGCCAGGAGTAGGCAACGGCGTAGGATAAAGTGTACGGCTGGTGGTGGATTTGCGTTCTGGGCTAGGGTTAGGGTTAGGGAACGGCAAGGCTTAGGGCACAGGTCAGGGTACGGAAACGCGGGAGGGTAAGGCTACGTGCTGACGCACAGGTCAGTGCCAGCGTACAGGTCAGGAGTAGGGTACGGCGTAAGGAAAAGTGTAGGGCTGGTGGTGGGTTTCTATTCCGGGCTAGGGTTAGGGTTAGGGAACGGCAAGGCTTAGGGCACAGGTGAGGGTACGGAAACGTGGGAGGGTCAGGCTACGTGCTGACGCACGTGTCAGTGCCAGCGTACTGGCCAGGGGTAGGCAACGGCGTAGGATAAAGTGTAGGGCTGGTGGTGGATTTGCGTTCCGGGCTAGGGTTAGGGTTAGGGAACGGCAAGGCTTAGGGCACACGTGAGGGTACGGAAGCGTGGGAGGGTCAGGCTACGTTCAGACGAACGGTTCAGTGCCAGCGTACGGGTCAGGAGTAGGGTACGGCGTAAGGTAAGGTGTAGGGCTGGTGGTGGCTTTCTATTCCCGGCTAGGGTTAGGGTTAGGGAACGGCAAGGCTTAGGGCACAAGTGAGGGTACGGAAACGTGGGAGGGTCAGGCTACGTGCTGACGCACGGTTCAGTGCCAGCGTACGGGCCAGGAATAGGGTACGGCGTAAGGTAAGGTGTAGGGCTGGTGGTGGGTTTCCATTCCGGGCTAGGGTTAGGGTTAGGGAACGGCAAGTCTTAGGGCACAGCTGAGGGCACGGAAACGTGGGAGGGTCATGCTACTTGCTGACGCACGGGTCAGTGCCAGCGTACGGGTCAGGAGTAGGGTACGGCGTAAGGTAAGGTGTAGGGCTGGTGGTGGGTTTCTATTCCGGGCTAGGGTTAGGGTTAGGGAACGGCAAGGCTTAGGGCACAGGTCAGGGTACGGAAACACGGGAGGGTAAGGCTACGTGCTGATGAACGGGTCAGTGCCAGAGTACAGGCCAGGAGTGGGCAACGGCGTAGGATAAAGGGTAGGGCTGGTGGTGGGTTTCCATTCCGGGCTAGGGTTAGGGTTAGGGAACGGCAACGCTTAGGGCACTGGTGAGGGTACGGAAACGTGGGAGGGTCAGGCTACGTGCTGACGCACGGGTCAGTGCCAACGTACGGGCCAGGAGTAGGCATCGGCTTAAGGTAAGGTGTTGGGCTGGTGGTGGGTTTCTATTCCGGGCTAGGGTTAGGGTTAGGGAACGGCAAGGCTTAGGGCACAGGTGAGGGTACAGAAACGTGGGAGGGTCGGGCTACGTGCTGACGCACGGGTCAGTGCCAGCGTACGGGCCAGGAGTAGGCAATGGCTTAAGGTAAGGTGTAGGGCTGGTGGTGGTTTTCTATTCCGGGCTAGGGTTAGGGTTAGGGAACGGCAAGGCTTAGGGCACAGGTGAGGGTACAGAAACGTGGGAGGGTCGGGCTACGTGCTGACGCACGGGTCAGTGCCAGCGTACGGGCCAGGAGTAGGCAACGGCGTAGGATAAAGTGTAGGGCTGGTGGTGGATTTGCGTTCGGGGCTAGGGTTAGGGTTAGGGAACGGCAAGGCTTAGGGCACAGGTGAGGGTACGGAAACGTGGGAGGGTCAGGCTACGTGCTGACGCACAGGTTAGTGCCAGCGTACAGGTCAGGAGTAGGGTACGGCGTAATGTAAGGTGTCAGGCTGGTGGTGGGTTTCCGTTCCGGGCTAGGGTTAGGGTTAGGGAACGGCAAGGCTTAGGGCACAGGTGAAGGTACGGAAACGTGGGAGGCTCGTGCTACGTGCTGACGCACGGGTCAGTGCCAGCGTACGGGCCAGGAGTAGGCAACGGCGTAGGATAAAGTGTAGGCTGGTGGTGGATTTGCGTTCTGGGCTAGGGTTAGGGTTAGGGAACGGCAAGGCTTAGGGCACAGGAGAGGGTACGGAAACGCCAGAGTGTAAGGCTACGTGCTGATGCACGGGGCAGTGCCAGAGTACAGGCCAGGAGTAGGCAACGGCGTAGGGTAAGGTGTAGGGCTGGTGGTGGGTTTCCATTCCGGGCTAGGGTTAGGGTTAGGGAACGGCTAGGCTTAGGGCACAGGTGAGGGTACGGAAACGTGGGAGGGTTAGGCTACGTGCTCACGCACGGGTAAGTGCCAGCGTACGGGCCAGGTGTAGGCAACGGCGTAAGGTAAGGTGTAGGGCTGGTGGTTGTTTTCCGTTCCAGGCTAGGGTTAGGGTTAGGGAACGGCAAGGCTTAGGGCACAGGTGAGGGTACGGAAACGTGGGAGGGTTGGTCTACGTGCTGATGCACGGGTCAGTGCCAGCGTACTGGCCAGGAGTAGGCAACGGCGTAGGATAAAGTGTAGGGCTGGTGGTGGATTTGCGTTTTGGGCTAGGGTTAGGGTTAGGGAACGGCAAGGCTTAGGGCACAGGTGAGGGTACGGAAGCGTGGGAGGGTCAGGCTACGTGCAGACGAACGGGTCAGTGCCAGCGTACGGGTCAGGAGTAGGGTACGGCGTAAGGTAAGGTGTAGGGCTGCTGGTGGGTTTCTATTCCGGGCTAGGGTTAGGATTAGGGAACGGCAAGGCTTAGGGCACAAGTGAGGGAACGGAAACGTGGGAGGGTCAGGCTACGTGCTGACGCACGGTTCAGTGCCAGCGTACGGGCCAGGAATAGGGTACGGCGTAAGGTAAGGTGTAGGGCTGGTGGTGGGTTTCCATTCCGGGCTAGGGTTAGGGTTAGGGAACGGCAAGGCTTAGGGCACAGCTGAGGGCACGGAAACGTGGGAGGGTCAGGCTACGTGCTGACGCACGGGTCAGTGCCAGCGTACGGGTCAGGAGTAGGGTACGGCGTAAGGTAAGGTGTAGGGCTGGTGGTGGGTTTCTATTCCGGGCTAGGGTTAGGGTTAGGGAACGGCAAGGCTTAGGGCACAGGTCAGGGTACGGAAACGCGGGAGGGTAAGGCTACGTGCTGATGAACGGGTCAGTGCCAGAGTACAGGCCAGGAGTAGGCAACGGCGTAGTGTAAGGTGTAGGGCTGGTGGTTGGTTTCCGTTCCAGGCTAGGGTTAGGGTTAGGGAACGGCAAGGCTTAGGGCACAGGGGAGGGTACGGAAACGTGGGAGGGTCGGGCTACGTGCTGATTCACGGGTCCGTGCCAGCGTTCGGGCCAGGAGTGGGAAACGGCGTAAGGTAAGGTGTAGGGCTTGTGGTTGATTTCCGTTCCGGGATAGGGTTAGGGTTAGGGATCGGCAAGGCTTAGGGCACAGGTGAGGGTATGGAAACGTGGGAGGGTCGGGCTACGTGCAGACGCACGGGTCAGTGCCAGCGTACGGGCCAGGAGTAGGCAACGGCGTAGGATAAAGTGTACGGCTGGTGGTGGATTTGCGTTCTGGGCTAGGGTTAGGGTTAGGGAACGGCAAGGCTTAGGGCACAGGTCAGGGTACGGAAACGCGGGAGGGTAAGGCTACGTGCTGATGCACGGGTCAGTGCCAGAGTACAGGCCAGGACTAGGCAACGGCGTAGGGTAAGGTGTAGGGCTGGTGGTGGGTTTTCATTCCGGGCTAGGGTTAGCGTTAGGGAAAGGCAAGGCTTAGGGCACAGGTGAGGGTACGGAAACGTGGGAGGTTCAGGCTACGTGCTGACGCACGGGTCAGTGCCAGCATACGTGCCAGGAGTAGGCAACGGCGTAAGGTAAGGTGTAGGGCTGGTGGTTGGTTTCCGTTCCAGGCTAGGGTTAGGGTTAGGGAACGGCAAGGCTTAGGGCACAGGTGAGGGTACGGAAACGTGGGAGGGTCGGGCTACGTGCTGACGCACGGGTCAGTGCCAGCGTACGGGCCAGGAGTAGGCAACGGCGTAGGATAAAGTGTAGGGCTAGTGGTGGATTTGCGTTCCAGGCTAGGGTTAGGGTTAGGGAACGGCAAGGCTTAGGGCACAGGTGAGGGTACGGAAACGTGGGAGGGTCGGGCTTCGTGCTGACGCACGGGTCAGTGCCAGCGTACGGGCCAGGAGTAGGCAACGGCGTAGGATAAAGTGTAGGGCTGGTGGTGGATTTGCGTTCGGGGCTAGGGTTAGGGTTAGGGAACGGCAAGGCTTAGGGCACAGGTGAGGGTACGGAAACGTGGGAGGGTCAGGCTACGTGCTGACGCACAGGTCAGTGCCAGCGTACAGGTCAGGAATATGGTACGGCGTAAGGTAACGTGTAGGGCTGGTGGTGGGTTTCTATTCCGGGCTAGGGTTAGGGTTAGGGAACCGCAAGGCTTAGGGCACAGGTGAGGGCACGGAAACGTGGGAGGGTCAGGCTACGTGCTGACGCACGGGTCAGTGCCAGCGTACGGGTCAGGAGTAGGGTATGGCGTAAGGTAAGGTATAGGGCTGGTGGTGGGTATCTATTCCGGGCTAGGGTTAGGGTTAGGGAACGGCAAGGCTTAGGGCACAGGTGAGGGTACAGAAACGTGGGAGGGTCGGGCTCCGTGCTGACGCACGGGTCAGTGCCAGCGTACGGGCCAGGAGTATGCAACGGCGTAGGATAAAGTGTAGGGCTGGTGGTTGATTTCCATTCGGGGCTAGTGTTAGGGTTAGGGAACGGCAAGGCTTAGGGCACAGGTGAGGGTACGGAAACGTGGGAGGGTCAGGCTACGTGGTGACGCACGGGTCAGTGCCAGCGTACGGTCCAGGAGTAGGCAACGGCTTAAGGTAGGGTGTAGGGCTGGTGGTGGGTTTCTATTCCGGGCTAGGGTTAGGGTTAGGGAACGGCAAGGCTTAGGGCACAGGTGAGGGTACAGAAACGTGGGAGGGTCGGGCTATGTGCTGACGCACGGGTCAGTGCCAGCATACGGGTCAGGAGTAGGCAACGACGTAGGATAAAGTGTAGGGCTGGTGGTGGGTTTCCATTCCGGGCTAGGGTTAGGGTTAGGGAACGGCAACGCTTAGGTCACAGGTGAGGGTACGGAAACGTGGGAGGGTCAGGCTACGTGCTGACGCACGGGTCAGTTCCAGCGTACGGGCCAGGAGTAGGCAACGGCTTAATGTAAGGTGTAGGGCTGGTGGTGGGTTTCTATTCCGGGCTAGGGTTAGGGTTAGGGAACGGCAAGGCTTAGGGCACAGGTGAGGGTACAGAAACGTGGGAGGTTCGGGCTACGTGCTGACGCACGGGTCAGTGCCAGCGTACGGGCCAGGAGCAGGCAACGGCGTAGGATAAAGTGTAGGGCTGGTGGTGGATTTGCGTTCGGGGCTAGGGTTAGGGTTAGGGAACGGCAAGGCTTAGGGCACAGGTGAGGGTACGGAAACGTGGGAGGGTCAGGCTACGTGCTGACGCACAGGTCAGTGCCAGCGTACAGGTCAGGAGTAGGGTACGGCGTAAGGTAAGGTGTAGGGCTGGTGGTGGGTTTCTATTCCGGGCTAGGGTTAGGGTTAGGGTACGGCAAGGCATAGGGCACAGGTGAGGGTACGGAAACGTGGGAGGGTCAGGCTACGTGCTGACGCACGGTGCAGTGCCAGCGTACGGGCCAGGAATAGGGTACGGCGTAATGTAAGGTGTCAGGCTGGTGGTGGGTTTCCGTTCCGGGCTAGGGTTAGGGTTAGGGAACGGCAAGGCTTAGGGCACAGGTGAAGGTACGGAAACGTGGGAGGCTCGTGCTACGTGCTGACGCACGGGTCAGTGCCAGCTTACGGGCCATGAGTAGGCAACGGCGTAGGATAAAGTGTAGGCTGGTGGTGGATTTGCGTTCTGGGCTAGGGTTAGGGTTAGGGAACGGCAAGGCTTAGGGCACAGGAGAGGGTACGGAAACGCCAGAGTGTAAGGCTACGTGCTGATGCACGGGGCAGTGCCAGAGTACAGGCCAGGAGTAGGCAACGGCGTAGGGTAAGGTGTAGGGCTGGTGGTGGGTTTTCATTCCGGGCTAGGGTTAGGGTTAGGGAACCGCAAGGCTTAGGGCACAGGTGAGGGTACGGAAACGTGGGAGGGTCAGGCTACGTGCTGACGCACGGGTCAGTGCCAGCGTACGGGCCAGGTGTAGGCAACGGCGTAAGGTAAGGTGTAGGGCTGGTGGCTGTTTTCCGTTCCAGGCTAGGGTTAGGGTTAGGGAACGGCAAGGCTTAGGGCACAGATGAGGGTACGGAAACGTGGGAGGGTCGGGCTACGTGCTGATGCACGGGTCAGTGCCAGCGTACTGGCCAGGAGTAGGCAACGGCGTAGGATAAAGTGTAGGGCTGGTGGTGGATTTGCGTTCCGGGCTAGGGTTAGGGTTAGGGAACGGCAAGGCTTAGGGCACAGGTGAGGGTACGGAAGCGTGGGAGGGTCAGGCTACGTGCAGACGAACGGGTCAGTGCCAGCGTACGGGTCAGGAGTAGGGTACGGCGTAAGGTAAGGTGTAGGGCTGGTGGTGGGTTTCTATTCCGGGCTAGGGTTAGGGTTAGGGAACGGCAAGGCATAGGGCACAGGTGAGGGTACGGTAACGTGGGAGAGTCGGGCTACGTGCTGACGCACAGGTCAGTGCCAGCGTACAGGTCAGGAGTAGGGTACGGCGTAAGGTAAGGTGTAGGGCTGGTGGTGGGTTTCTATTCCGGGCTAGGGATAGGGTTAGGGAATGGCAAGGCATAGGGCACAGGTGAGGGTACGGAAACGTGGGAGGGTCAGGCTTCGTGCTGACGCACGGGTCAGTGCCAGCGTTCGGGTCAAGAGTAGGTTATGGCGTAAGGTAAGGTGTAGGGCTGGTGGTGGGTTTCCGTTCCGGGCTAGGGTTAGGGTTAGGGAACGGCAAGGCTTAGGGCACAGGTGAAGGTACGGAAACGTGGGAGGCTCGTGCTACGTGCTGACGCACGGGTCAGTGCCAGCGTACGGGCCAGGATTAGGCAACGGCGTAGGATAAAGTGTAGGCTGGTGGTGGATTTGCGTTCTGGGCTAGGGTTAAGGTTAGGGAACGGCAAGGCTTACGGCACAGGAGAGGGTACGGAAACGCCAGAGTGTAAGGCTACGTGCTGATGCACGGGGCAGTGCCAGAGTACAGGCCAGGAGTAGGCAACGGCGTAGGATAAAGTGTAGGGCTGGTGGTGGGTTTCTATTCAGGGCTAGGGTTAGGGTTAGGGAACGGCAAGGCTTAGGGCACAAGTGAGGGTACGGAAACGTGGGAGGGTCAGGCTACGTGCTGACGCACTGGTCAGTGCCAACGTACGGGCCAGGAGTAGGGTACGGCGTAAGGTAAGGTGTAGGGCTTGTGGTTGATTTCCGTTCCAGGCTAGGGTTAGGGTTAGGGAACGGCAAGGCTTAGGGCACAGGTGATGGTACGGAAACGTGGGAGGGTCAGGCTACGTGCTGACGCACAGGTCAGTGCCAGCGTACAGGTCAGGAGTAGGGTACGGCGTAAGGTAAGGTGTAGGGCTGGTGGTGGGTTTCTATTCCGGGCTAGGGTTAGGGTTAGGGAACGGCAAGGCATAGGGCACAGGTGAGGGTACGGAAACGTGGGAGGGTCAGTCTACGTGCTGACGCACGGGTCAGTGCCAGCGTACGGGTCAGGAGTAGGTTATGGCGTAAGGTATGGTGTAGGGCTGGTGGTGGGTTTCTATTCCGGGCTAGGGTTAGGGTTAGGGAACGGCAAGGCTTAGGGCACAGGTGAGGGTACGGAAACGTGGGAGGGTCGGGCTACGTGCTGACGCACGGGTCAGTGCCAGGGTACGGGCCAGGAGTAGGCAACGGCGTAGGATAAAGTGTAGGGCTGGTGGTGGATTTGCGTTCCGGGCTAGGGTTAGGGTTAGGGAACGGCATGGCTTAGGGCACAGGTGAGGGTACGGAAACGTGGGAGGGTCAGGCTACGTGCTGACGCACGGTTCAGTGCCAGCGTACGGGCCAGGAATAGGGTACGGCGTAATGTAAGGTGTCAGGCTGGTGGTGGGTTTCCGTTCCGGGGTAGGGTTAGGGTTAGGGAACGGCAAGGCTTAGGGCACAGGTGAAGGTACGGAAACGTGGGAGGCTCGTGCTACGTGCTGACGCACGGGTCAGTGCCAGCGTACGGGCCAGGAGTAGGCAACGGCGTAGGATTAAGTGTAGGCTGGTGGTGGATTTGCGTTCTGGGCTAGGGTTAGGGTTAGGGAACGGCAAGGCTTAGGGCACAGGAGAGGGTACGGAAACGCCAGAGTGTAAGGCTACGTGCTGATGCACGGGGCAGTGCCAGAGTACAGGCCAGGAGTAGGCAACGGCGTAGGGTAAGGTGTAGGGCTGGTGGTGGGTTTCCATTCCGGGCTAGGGTTAGGGTTAGGGAACGGCAAGGCTTAGGGCACAGGTGAGGGTACGGAAACGTGGGAGGGTCAGGCTACGTGCTGATGCACGGGTCAGTGCCAGCGTACGGGCCAGGTGTAGGCAACGGCGTAAGGTAAGGTGTAGGGCTGGTGGTTGTTTTCGGTTCCAGGCTAGGGTAAGGGTTAGGGAACGGCAAGGCTTAGGGCACAGGTGAGGGTACGGAAACGTGGGAGGGTCGGGCTACGTGCTGATGCACGGGTCAGTGCCAGCGTACTGGCCAGGGGTAGGCAACGGCGTAGGATAAAGTGTAGGGCTGGTGGTGGATTTGCGTTCCGGGCTAGGGTTAGGGTTAGGGAACGGCAAGGCTTAGGGCACACGTGAGGGTACGGAAGCGTGGGAGGGTCAGGCTACGTGCAGACGAACGGGTCAGTGCCAGCGTACGGGTCAGGAGTAGGGTACGGCGTAAGGTAAGGTGTAGGGCTGGTGGTGGGTTTCTATTCCGGGCTAGGGTTAGGGTTAGGGAACGGCAAGGCTTAGGGCACAAGTGAGGGTACGGAAACGTGGGAGGGTCAGGCTACGTGCTGACGCATGGTTCATTGCCAGCGTACGGGCCAGGAATAGGGTACGGCGTAAGGTAAGGTGTAGGGCTGGTGGTGGGTTTCCATTCCGGGCTAGGGTTAGGGTTAGGGAACGGCAAGTCTTAGGGCACAGCTGAGGGCACGGAAACGTGGGAGGGTCATGCTACTTGCTGACGCACGGGTCAGTGCCAGCGTACGGGTCAGGAGTAGGGTACGGCGTAAGGTAAGGTGTAGGGCTGGTGGTGGGTTTCTATTCCGGGCTAGGGTTAGGGTTAGGGAACGGCAAGGCTTAGGGCACAGGTCAGGGTACGGAAACACGGGAGGGTAAGGCTACGTGCTGATGAACGGGTCAGTGCCAGAGTACAGGCCAGGAGTAGGCAACGGCGTAGGGTAAGGTGTAGGGCTGGTGGTTGGTTTCCGTTCCAGGCTAGGGTTAGGGTTAGGGAACGGCAAGGCTTAGGGCACAGGGGAGGGTACGGAAACGTGGGAGGGTCGGGCTACGTGCTGATTCACGGGTCCGTGCCAGCGTTCGGGCCAGGAGTGGGCAACGGCGTAAGGTAAGGTGTAGGGCTTGTGGTTGATTTCCGTTCCGGGATAGGGTTAGGGTTAGGGATCGGCAAGGCTTAGGGCACAGGTGAGGGTATGGAAACGTGGGAGGGTCGGGCTACGTGCAGACGCACGGGTCAGTGCCAGCGTACGGGCCAGGAGTAGGCAACGGCGTAGGATAAAGTGTACGGCTGGTGGTGGATTTGCGTTCAGGGCTAGGGTTAGGGTTAGGGAACGGCAAGGCTTAGGGCACAGGTCAGGGTACGGAAACGCGGGAGGGTAAGGCTACGTGCTGACGCACAGGTCAGTGCCAGCGTACAGGTCAGGAGTAGGGTACGGCGTAAGGAAAAGTGTAGGGCTGGTGGTGGGTTTCTATTCCGGGCTAGGGTTAGGGTTAGGGAACGGCAAGGCTTAGGGCACAGGTGAGGGTACGGAAACGTGGGAGGGTCAGGCTACGTGCTGACGCACGTGTCAGTGCCAGCGTACTGGCCAGGGGTAGGCAACGGCGTAGGATAAAGTGTAGGGCTGGTGGTGGATTTGCGTTCCGGGCTAGGGTTAGGGTTAGGGAACGGCAAGGCTTAGGGCACACGTGAGGGTACGGAAGCGTGGGAGGGTCAGGCTACGTTCAGACGAACGGGTCAGTGACAGCGTACGGGTCAGGAGTAGGGTATGGCGTAAGGTAAGGTGTAGGGCTGGTGGTGGCTTTCTATTCCCGGCTAGGGTTAGGGTTAGGGAACGGCAAGGCTTAGGGCACAAGTGAGGGTACGGAAACGTGGGAGGGTCAGGCTACGTGCTGACGCACGGTTCAGTGCCAGCGTACGGGCCAGGAATAGGGTACGGCGTAAGGTAAGGTGTAGGGCTGGTGGTGGGTTTCCATTCCGGGCTAGGGTTAGGGTTAGGGAACGGCAAGTCTTAGGGCACAGCTGAGGGCACGGAAACGTGGGAGGGTCATGCTACTTGCTGACGCACGGGTCAGTGCCAGCGTACGGGTCAGGAGTAGGGTACGGCGTAAGGTAAGGTGTAGGGCTGGTGGTGGGTTTCTATTCCGGGCTAGGGTTAGGGTTAGGGAACGGCAAGGCTTAGGGCACAGGTCAGGGTACGGAAACACGGGAGGGTAAGGCTACGTGCTGATGAACGGGTCAGTGCCAGAGTACAGGCCAGGAGTGGGCAACGGCGTAGGATAAAGGGTAGGGCTGGTGGTGGGTTTCCATTCCGGGCTAGGGTTAGGGTTAGGGAACGGCAACGCTTAGGGCACTGGTGAGGGTACGGAAACGTGGGAGGGTCAGGCTACGTGCTGACGCACGGGTCAGTGCCAACGTACGGGCCAGGAGTAGGCATCGGCTTAAGGTAAGGTGTAGGGCTGGTGGTGGGTTTCTATTCCGGGCTAGGGTTAGGGTTAGGGAACGGCAAGGCTTAGGGCACAGGTGAGGGTACAGAAACGTGGGAGGGTCGGGCTACGTGCTGACGCACGGGTCAGTGCCAGCGTACGGGCCAGGAGTAGGCAATGGCTTAAGGTAAGGTGTAGGGCTGGTGGTGGTTTTCTATTCCGGGCTAGGGTTAGGGTTAGGGAACGGCAAGGCTTAGGGCACAGGTGAGTGTACAGAAACGTGGGAGGGTCGGGCTACGTGCTGACGCACGGGTCAGTGCCAGCGTACGGGCCAGGAGTAGGCAACGGCGTAGGATAAAGTGTAGGGCTGGTGGTGGATTTGCGTTCGGGGCTAGGGTTAGGGTTAGGGAACGGCAAGGCTTAGGGCACAGGTGAGGGTACGGAAACGTGGGAGGGTCAGGCTACGTGCTGACGCACAGGTTAGTGCCAGCGTACAGGTCAGGAGTAGGGTACGGCGTAATGTAAGGTGTCAGGCTGGTGGTGGGTTTCCGTTCCGGGCTAGGGTTAGGGTTAGGGAACGGCAAGGCTTAGGGCACAGGTGAAGGTACGGAAACGTGGGAGGCTCGTGCTACGTGCTGACGCACGGGTCAGTGCCAGCGTACGGGCCAGGAGTAGGCAACGGCGTAGGATAAAGTGTAGGCTGGTGGTGGATTTGCGTTCTGGGCTAGGGTTAGGGTTAGGGAACGGCAAGGCTTAGGGCACAGGAGAGGGTACGGAAACGCCAGAGTGTAAGGCTACGTGCTGATGCACGGGGCAGTGCCAGAGTACAGGCCAGGAGTAGGCAACGGCGTAGGGTAAGGTGTAGGGCTGGTGGTGGGTTTCCATTCCGGGCTAGGGTTAGGGTTAGGGAACGGCTAGGCTTAGGGCACAGGTGAGGGTACGGAAACGTGGGAGGGTTAGGCTACGTGCTGACGCACGGGTAAGTGCCAGCGTACGGGCCAGGTGTAGGCAACGGCGTAAGGTAAGGTGTAGGGCTGGTGGTTGTTTTCCGTTCCAGGCTAGGGTTAGGGTTAGGGAACGGCAAGGCTTAGGGCACAGGTGAGGGTACGGAAACGTGGGAGGGTTGGTCTACGTGCTGATGCACGGGTCAGTGCCAGCGTACTGGCCAGGAGTAGGCAACGGCGTAGGATAAAGTGTAGGGCTGGTGGTGGATTTGCGTTTTGGGCTAGGGTTAGGGTTAGGGAACGGCAAGGCTTAGGGCACAGGTGAGGGTACGGAAGCGTGGGAGGGTCAGGCTACGTGCAGACGAACGGGTCAGTGCCAGCGTACGGGTCAGGAGTAGGGTACGGCGTAAGGTAAGGTGTAGGGCTGCTGGTGGGTTTCTATTCCGGGCTAGGGTTAGGGTTAGGGAACGGCAAGGCTTAGGGCACAAGTGAGGGAACGGAAACGTGGGAGGGTCAGGCTACGTGCTGACGCACGGTTCAGTGCCAGCGTACGGGCCAGGAATAGGGTACGGCGTAAGGTAAGGTGTAGGGCTGGTGGTGGGTTTCCATTCCGGGCTAGGGTTAGGGTTAGGGAACGGCAAGGCTTAGGGCACAGCTGAGGGCACGGAAACGTGGGAGGGTCAGGCTACGTGCTGACGCACGGGTCAGTGCCAGCGTACGGGTCAGGAGTAGGGTACGGCGTAAGGTAAGGTGTAGGGCTGGTGGTGGGTTTCTATTCCGGGCTAGGGTTAGGGTTAGGGAACGGCAAGGCTTAGGGCACAGGTCAGGGTACGGAAACGCGGGAGGGTAAGGCTACGTGCTGATGAACGGGTCAGTGCCAGAGTACAGGCCAGGAGTAGGCAACGGCGTAGGGTAAGGTGTAGGGCTGGTGGTTGGTTTCCGTTCCAGGCTAGGGTTAGGGTTAGGGAACGGCAAGGCTTAGGGCACAGGGGAGGGTACGGAAACGTGGGAGGGTCGGGCTACGTGCTGATTCACGGGTCCGTGCCAGCGTTCGGGCCAGGAGTGGGAAACGGCGTAAGGTAAGGTGTAGGGCTTGTGGTTGATTTCCGTTCCGGGATAGGGTTAGGGTTAGGGATCGGCAAGGCTTAGGGCACAGGTGAGGGTATGGAAACGTGGGAGGGTCGGGCTACGTGCAGACGCACGGGTCAGTGCCAGCGTACGGGCCAGGAGTAGGCAACGGCGTAGGATAAAGTGTACGGCTGGTGGTGGATTTGCGTTCTGGGCTAGGGTTAGGGTTAGGGAACGGCAAGGCTTAGGGCACAGGTCAGGGTACGGAAACGCGGGAGGTTCAGGCTACGTGCTGACGCACGGGTCAGTGCCAGCATACGTGCCAGGAGTAGGCAACGGCGTAAGGTAAGGTGTAGGGCTGGTGGTTGGTTTCCGTTCCAGGCTAGGGTTAGGGTTAGGGAACGGCAAGGCTTAGGGCACAGGTGAGGGTACGGAAACGTGGGAGGGTCGGGCTACGTGCTGACGCACGGGTCAGTGCCAGCGTACGGGCCAGGAGTAGGCAACGGCGTAGGATAAAGTGTAGGGCTAGTGGTGGATTTGCGTTCCAGGCTAGGGTTAGGGTTAGGGAACGGCAAGGCTTAGGGCACAGGTGAGGGTACGGAAACGTGGGAGGGTCGGGCTTCGTGCTGACGCACGGGTCAGTGCCAGCGTACGGGCCAGGAGTAGGCAACGGCGTAGGATAAAGTGTAGGGCTGGTGGTGGATTTGCGTTCGGGGCTAGGGTTAGGGTTAGGGAACGGCAAGGCTTAGGGCACAGGTGAGGGTACGGAAACGTGGGAGGGTCAGGCTACGTGCTGACGCACAGGTCAGTGCCAGCGTACAGGTCAGGAATATGGTACGGCGTAAGGTAACGTGTAGGGCTGGTGGTGGGTTTCTATTCCGGGCTAGGGTTAGGGTTAGGGAACCGCAAGGCTTAGGGCACAGGTGAGGGCACGGAAACGTGGGAGGGTCAGGCTACGTGCTGACGCACGGGTCAGTGCCAGCGTACGGGTCAGGAGTAGGGTATGGCGTAAGGTAAGGTATAGGGCTGGTGGTGGGTATCTATTCCGGGCTAGGGTTAGGGTTAGGGAACGGCAAGGCTTAGGGCACAGGTGAGGGTACAGAAACGTGGGAGGGTCGGGCTCCGTGCTGACGCACGGGTCAGTGCCAGCGTACGGGCCAGGAGTATGCAACGGCGTAGGATAAAGTGTAGGGCTGGTGGTTGATTTCCATTCGGGGCTAGTGTTAGGGTTAGGGAACGGCAAGGCTTAGGGCACAGGTGAGGGTACGGAAACGTGGGAGGGTCAGGCTACGTGGTGACGCACGGGTCAGTGCCAGCGTACGGTCCAGGAGTAGGCAACGGCTTAAGGTAGGGTGTAGGGCTGGTGGTGGGTTTCTATTCCGGGCTAGGGTTAGGGTTAGGGAACGGCAAGGCTTAGGGCACAGGTGAGGGTACAGAAACGTGGGAGGGTCGGGCTATGTGCTGACGCACGGGTCAGTGCCAGCATACGGGTCAGGAGTAGGCAACGACGTAGGATAAAGTGTAGGGCTGGTGGTGGGTTTCCATTCCGGGCTAGGGTTAGGGTTAGGGAACGGCAACGCTTAGGTCACAGGTGAGGGTACGGAAACGTGGGAGGGTCAGGCTACGTGCTGACGCACGGGTCAGTTCCAGCGTACGGGCCAGGAGTAGGCAACGGCTTAATGTAAGGTGTAGGGCTGGTGGTGGGTTTCTATTCCGGGCTAGGGTTAGGGTTAGGGAACGGCAAGGCTTAGGGCACAGGTGAGGGTACAGAAACGTGGGAGGTTCGGGCTACGTGCTGACGCACGGGTCAGTGCCAGCGTACGGGCCAGGAGCAGGCAACGGCGTAGGATAAAGTGTAGGGCTGGTGGTGGATTTGCGTTCGGGGCTAGGGTTAGGGTTAGGGAACGGCAAGGCTTAGGGCACAGGTGAGGGTACGGAAACGTGGGAGGGTCAGGCTACGTGCTGACGCACAGGTCAGTGCCAGCGTACAGGTCAGGAGTAGGGTACGGCGTAAGGTAAGGTGTAGGGCTGGTGGTGGGTTTCTATTCCGGGCTAGGGTTAGGGTTAGGGTACGGCAAGGCATAGGGCACAGGTGAGGGTACGGAAACGTGGGAGGGTCAGGCTACGTGCTGACGCACGGTTCAGTGCCAGCGTACGGGCCAGGAATAGGGTACGGCGTAATGTAAGGTGTCAGGCTGGTGGTGGGTTTCCGTTCCGGGCTAGGGTTAGGGTTAGGGAACGGCAAGGCTTAGGGCACAGGTGAAGGTACGGAAACGTGGGAGGCTCGTGCTACGTGCTGACGCACGGGTCAGTGCCAGCTTACGGGCCAGGAGTAGGCAACGGCGTAGGATAAAGTGTAGGCTGGTGGTGGATTTGCGTTCTGGGCTAGGGTTAGGGTTAGGGAACGGCAAGGCTTAGGGCACAGGAGAGGGTACGGAAACGCCAGAGTGTAAGGCTACGTGCTGATGCACGGGGCAGTGCCAGAGTACAGGCCAGGAGTAGGCAACGGCGTAGGGTAAGGTGTAGGGCTGGTGGTGGGTTTTCATTCCGGGCTAGGGTTAGGGTTAGGGAACCGCAAGGCTTAGGGCACAGGTGAGGGTACGGAAACGTGGGAGGGTCAGGCTACGTGCTGACGCACGGGTCAGTGCCAGCGTACGGGCCAGGTGTAGGCAACGGCGTAAGGTAAGGTGTAGGGCTGGTGGTGGGTTTCTATTCCGGGCTAGGGTTAGGTTTAGGGAACGGCAAGGCTTAGGGCACAGGTGAGGGTACAGAAACGTGGGAGGGTCGGGCTACGTGCTGACGCACGGGTCAGTGCCAGCGTACGGGCCAGGAGTAGGCAACGGCGTAGGATAAAGTGTAGGGCTGGTGGTGGATTTGCATTCGGGGCTAGGGTTAGGGTTAGGGAACGGCAAGGCTTAGGGCACAGGTGAGGGTACGGAAACGTGGGAGGGTCAGGCTACGTGCTGACGCACAGGTCAGTGCCAGCGTACAGGTTAGGAGTATGGTACGGCGTAAGGTACCGTGTAGGGCTGGTGGTGGGTTTCTATTCCGGGCTAGGGTTAGGGTTAGCGAACGGCAAGGCTTAGGGCACAGGTGAGGGCACGGAAACGTGGGAGGGTCAGGCTACGTGCTGACGCACGGGTCAGTGCCAGCGTAAGGGTCAGGAGTAGGGTATGGCGTAAGGTAAGGTGTAGGGCTGGTGGTGGGTTTCTATTCCGGGCTAGGGTTAGGGTTAGGGAACGGCAAGGCTTAGGGCACAGGTGAGGGTACAGAAACGTGGGAGGGTCGGGCTACGTGCTGACGCACGGGTCAGTGCCAGCGTACGGGCCAGGAGTAGGCAACGGCGTAGGATAAAGTGTAGGGCTGGTGGTGGATTTGCGTTCCTGGCTAGGGTTAGGGTTAGGGAATGACAAGGCTTAGGGCACAGGTGAGGGTACGGAAACGTGGGAGGGTCAGGCTACGTGCTGACGCACAGATCAGTGCCAGCGTACATGTCAGGAGTAGGGTACGGCGTAAGGAAAAGTGTAGGGCTGGTGGTGGGTTTCTATTCCGGGCTAGGGTTAGGGTTAGGGAACGGCAAGGCTTAGGGCACAGGTGAGGGTACGGAAACGTGGGAGGGTCGGGCTACGTGCTGACGCACGTGTCAGAGCCAGCGTACGGGCCAGGAGTAGGCAACGGCGTAGGATAAAGTGTATGGCTGGTGGTGGATTTGTGTTCCGGGCTAGGGTTAGGGTTAGGGAACGGCAAGGCTTAGGGCACAGGTGAGGGTACGGAAACGTGGCAGGGTCAGGCTACGTGCTGACGCACAGCTCAGTGCCAGCGTACAGGTCAGGAGTAGGGTACGGCGTAAGGAAAAGTGTAGGGCTGGTGGTGGGTTTCTATTGCGGGCTAGGGTTAGGGTTAGGGAACGGCAAGGCTTAGGGCACAGGTGAGGGTACGGAAACGTGGGAGGGTCAGGCTACGTGCTGACGCACGTGTCAGTGCCAGCGTACGGGTCAGGAGTAGGGTACGGCGTAAGGTAAGGTGTAGGGCTGGTGGTGGGTTTCTATTCCGGGCTAGGGTTAGGGTTAGGGAACGGCAAGGCTTAGGGCACAGGTGAGGGTACGGAAACGTGGGAGGGTCAGGCTACGTGCTGACGCACGGCTCAGTGCCAGCGTACGGGCCAGGAGTAGGCAACGGCTTAAGGTAGGGTATAGGGCTGGTGGTGGGTTTCTATTCCGGGCTAGGGTTAGGGTTAGGGAACGGCAAGGCTTAGGGCACAGGTGAGGGTACAGAAACGTGGGAGGGTCGGGCTACGTGCTGACGCACGGGTCAGTGCCAGCATACGGGTCAGGAGTAGGCAACGACGTAGGATAAAGTGTAGGGCTGGTGGTGGGTTTCCATTCGGGGCTAGGGTTAGGGTTAGGGAACGGCAACGCTTAGGGCACAGGTGAGGGTACGGAAACGTGGGAGGGTCAGGCTACGTGCTGACGCACGGGTCAGTGCCAGCGTACGGGCCAGGAGTAGGCAACGGCTTAAGGTAAGGTGTAGGGCTGGTGGTGGGTTTCTATTCCGGGCTAGGGTTAGGGTTAGGGAACGGCAAGGCTTAGGGCACAGGTGAGGGTACGAAAACGTGGGAGGGTCAGGCTACGTGCTGACGCACAGGTCAGTGCAAGCGTACAGGTCAGGAGTATGGTACGGCGTAAGGTACCGTGTAGGGCTGGTGGTGGGTTTCTATTCCGGGCTAGGGTTAGGGTTAGCGAACGGCAAGGCTTAGGGCACAGGTGAGAGCACGGAAACGTGGGAGGGTCAGGCTACGTGCTGACGCACGGGTCAGTGCCAGCGTACGGGTCAGGAGTAGGGTATGGCGTAAGGTAAGGTGTAGGGCTGGTGGTGGGTTTCTATTCCGGGCTAGGGTTAGGGTTAGGGAACGGCAAGGCTTAGGGCACAGGTGAGGGTACAGAAACGTGGGAGGGTCGGGCTACGTGCTGACGCACGGGTCAGTGCCAGCGTACGGGCCAGGAGTAGGCAACGGCGTAGGATAAAGTGTAGGGCTGGTGGTTGATTTCCGTTCCGGGCTAGTGTTAGGGTTAGGGAACGGCAAGGCTTAGGGCACAGGTGAGGTTACGGAAACGTGGGAGGGTCAGGCTACGTGCTGACGCTCGGGTCAGTGCCAGCGTACGGGCCAGGAGTAAGCAACGGCGTAAGGTAAGGTGTAGGGCTCGTGGTTGGTTTCCGTTCCAGGCTAGGGTTAGGGTTAGGGAACGGCGAGGCTTAGGGCACAGGTGAGGGTACGGAAACGTGGGAGGGTCGGGCTACGTGCTGACGCACGTGTCAGTGCCAGCGTACGGGCCAGGAGTAGGCAACGGCGTAGGATAAAGTGTATGGCTGGTGGTGGATTTGCGTTCCGGGCTAGGGTTAGGGTTAGGGAATGACAAGGCATAGGGCACAGGTGAGGGTACGGAAATGTGGGAGGGTCAGGCTACGTGCTGACGCACAGGTCAGTGCCAGCGTACAGGTCAGGAGTAGGGTACGGCGTAAGGAAAAGTGTAGGGCTGGTGGTGGGTTTCTATTCCGGGCTAGGGTTAGGGTTAGGGAACGGCAAGGCTTAGGGCACAGGTGAGGGTACGGAAACGTGGGTGGGTCAGGCTACGTGCTGACGCACGTGTCAGTGCCAGCGTATGGGTCAGGAGTAGGGTACGGCGTAAGGTAAGGTGTAGGGCTGGTGGTGGCTTTCTATACCCGGCTAGGGTTAGGGTTAGGGAACGGCAAGGCTTAGGGCACAGGTGAGGGTACGGAAACGTGGGAGGGTCAGGCTACGTGCTGACGCACGGGTCAGTGCCAGCGTACGGGCCAGGAGTAGGCAACGGCTTAAGGTAAGGTGTAGGGCTGGTGGTGGGTTTCTATTCCGGGCTAGGGTTAGGGTTAGGGAACGGCAAGGCTTAGGGCACAGGTGAGGGTACAGAAACGTGGGAGGGTCGGGCTACGTGCTGACGCACGGGTCAGTGCCAGCATACGGGTCAGGAGTAGGCAACGGCGTAGGATAAAGTGTAGGGCTGGTGGTGGGTTTCCATTCCGGGCTAGGGTTAGGGTTAGGGAACGGCAACGCTTAGGGCACTGGTGAGGGTACGGAAACGTGGGAGGGTCAGGCTACATGCTGACGCATGGGTCAGTGCCAGCGTACGGGCCAGGAGTAGGCATCGGCTTAAGGTAAGGTGTAGGGCTGGTGGTGGGTTTCTATTCCGGGCTAGGGTTAGGGTTAGGGAACGGCAAGGCTTAGGGCACAGGTGAGGGTACAGAAACGTGGGAGGGTCGGGCTACGTGCTGACGCACGGGTCAGTGCCAGCGTACGGGCCAGGAGTAGGCAATGGCTTAAGGTAAGGTGTAGGGCTGGTGGTGGGTTTCTATTCCGGGCTAGGGTTAGGGTTAGGGAACGGCAAGGCTTAGGGCACAGGTGAGGGTACAGAAACATGGGAGGGTCGGGCTACGTGCTGACGCACGGGTCAGTGCCAGCGTACGGGCCAGGAGTAGGCAACGGCGTAGGATAAAGTGTAGGGCTGGTGGTGGATTTGCGTTCGGGGCTAGGGTTAGGGTTAGGGAACGGCAAGGCTTAGGGCACAGGTGAGGGTACGGAAACGTGGGAGGGTCAGGCTACGTGCTGACGCACAGGTCAGTGCCAGCGTACAGGTCAGGAGTAGGGTACGGCGTAAGGTAAGGTGTAGGGCTGGTGGTGGGTTTCTATTCCGGGCTAGGGTTAGGGTTAGGGAACGGCAAGGCATAGGGCACAGGTGAGGGTACGGAAACGTGGGAGGGTCAGTCTACGTGCTGACGCACGGGTCAGTGCCAGCGTACGGGTCAGGAGTAGGTTATGGCGTAAGGTAAGGTGTAGGGCTGGTGGTGGGTTTCTATTCCGGGCTAGGGTTAGGGTTAGGGAACGGCAAGGCTTAGGGCACAGGTGAGGGTACGGAAACGTGGGAGGGTCAGGCTACGTGGTGACGCACGGGTCAGTGCCAGCGTACGGTCCAGGAGTAGGCAACGGCTTAAGGTAGGGTGTAGGGCTGGTGGTGGGTTTCTATTCCGGGCTAGGGTTAGGGTTAGGGAACGGCAAGGCTTAGGGCACAGGTGAGGGTACAGAAACGTGGGAGGGTCGGGCTATGTGCTGACGCACGGGTCAGTGCCAGCATACGGGTCAGGAGTAGGCAACGACGTAGGATAAAGTGTAGGGCTGGTGGTGGGTTTCCATTCCGGGCTAAGGTTAGGGTTAGGGAACGGCAAGGCTTAGGGCACAGGTGAGGGTACAGAAACGTGGGAGGGTCGGGCTACGTGCTGACGCACGGGTCAGTGCCAGCGTACGGGCCAGGAGTAGGCAACAGCTTAAGGTAAGGTGTAGGGCTGGTGGTGGGTTTCTATTCCGGGCTAGGGTTAGGGTTAGGGAACGGCAAGGCTTAGGGCACAGGTGAGGGTACGGAAACGTGGGAGGGTCAGGCTACGTGCTGACGCACGGTTCAGTGCCAGCGTACGGGCCAGGAATAGGGTACGGCGTAATGTAAGGTGTCAGGTTGGTGGTGGGTTTCCGTTCCGGGCTAGGGTTAGGGTTAGGGAACGGCAAGGCTTAGGGCACAGGTGAAGGTACGGAAACGTGGGAGGCTCGTGCTACGTGCTGACGCACGGGTCAGTGCCAGCGTACGGGCCAGGAGTAGGCAACGGCGTAGGATAAAGTGTAGGCTGGTGGTGGATTTGCGTTCTGGGCTAGGTTTAGGGTTAGGGAACGGCAAGGCTTAGGGCACAGGAGAGGGTACGGAAACGCCAGAGTGTAAGGCTACGTGCTGATGCACGGGGAAGTGCCAGAGTACAGGCCAGGAGTAGGCAACGGCGTAGGGTAAGGTGTAGGGCTGGTGGTGGGTTTTCATTCCGGGCTAGGGTTAGGGTTAGGGAACGGCAAGGCTTAGGGCACAGGTGAGGGTACGGAAACGTGGGAGGGTCAGGCTACGTGCTGACGCACGGGTCAGTGCCAGCGTACGGGCCAGGTGTAGGCAACGGCGTAAGGTAAGGTGTAGGGCTGGTGGCTGTTTTCCGTTCCAGGCTAGGGTTAGGGTTAGGGAACGGCAAGGCTTAGGGCACAGGTGAGGGTACGGAAACGTGGGAGGGTCGGGCTACGTGCTGATGCACGGGTCAGTGCCAGCGTACTGGCCAGGAGTAGGCAACGGCGTAGGATAAAGTGTAGGGCTGGTGGTGGATTTGCGTTCCGGGCTAGGGTTAGGGTTAGGGAACGGCAAGGCTTAGGGCACAGGTGAGGGTACGGAAGCGTGGGAGGGTCAGGCTACGTGCAGACGAACGGGTCAGTGCCAGCGTACGGGTCAGGAGTAGGGTACGGCGTAAGGTAAGGTGTAGGGCTCGTGGTGGGTTTCTATTCCGGGCTAGGGTTAGGGTTAGGGAACGGCAAGGCTTAGGGCACAAGTGAGGGTCCGGAAACGTGGGAGGGTCAGGCTACGTGCTGACGCACGGTTCAGTGCCAGCGTACGGGCCAGGAATAGGGTACGGCGTAAGGTAAGGTGTAGGGCTGGTGGTGGGTTTCCATTCCGGGCTAGGGTTAGGGTTAGGGAACGGCAAGGCTTAGGGCACAGCTGAGGGCACGGAAACGTGGGAGGGTCAGGCTACGTGCTGACGCACGGGTCAGTGCCAGCGTACGGGTCAGGAGTAGGGTACGGCGTAAGGTAAGGTGTAGGGCTGGTGGTGGGTTTCTATTCCGGGCTAGGGTTAGGGTTAGGGAACGGCAAGTCTTAGGGCACAGGTCAGGGTACGGAAACGCGGGAGGGTAAGGCTACGTGCTGATGAACGGGTCAGTGCCAGAGTACAGGCCAGGAGTAGGCAACGGCGTAGGGTAAGGTGTAGGGCTGGTGGTTGGTTTCCGTTCCAGGCTAGGGTTAGGGTTAGGGAACGGCAAGGCTTAGGGCACAGGTGAGGGTACGGAAACGTGGGAGGGTCGGGCTACGTGCTGATTCACGGGTCCGTGCCAGCGTTCGGGCCAGGAGTGGGCAACGGCGTAAGGTAAGGTGTAGGGCTTGTGGTTGATTTCCGTTCCGGGATAGGGTTAGGGTTAGGGATCGGCAAGGCTTAGGGCACAGGTGAGGGTATGGAAACGTGGGAGGGTCGGGCTACGTGCTGACGCACGGGTCAGTGCCAGCGTACGGGCCAGGAGTATGCAACGGCGTAGGATAAAGTGTAGGGCTGGTGGTTGATTTCCGTTCCGGGCTAGTGTTAGGGTTAGGGAACGGCAAGGCTTAGGGCACAGGTGAGGTTACGGAAACGTCGGAGGGTCAGGCTACGTGCTGACGCACGGGTCAGTGCCAGCGTACGGGCCAGGAATAGGGTACGGCATAAGGTAAGGTGCAGGGCTGGTGGTGGGTTTCCGTTCCGGGCTAGGGTTAGGGTTAGGGAACGGCAAGGCTTAGGGCACAGGTGAGGGTACGGAAACGTGGGAGGGTGAGGCTACGTGCTGACGCACGGGTCCGTGTCAGCGTACAGGCCAGGAATAGGCAACGGTGTAAGGTAAGGTGAAGGGCTTGAGGTTGATTTCCATTCCAGGCTAGGGTTAGGGTTAGGGAAAGGCATGGCTTAGGGCACAGGTGAGGGTATGGAAACGTGGGAGGGTCAGGCTACGTGCTGACGCACGGGTCAGTGCCAGCGTACGGGCCAGGAGTAGGCAACGGCGTAGGATAAAGTGTACGGCTTGTGGTGAATTTGCGTTCAGGGCTAGGGTTAGGGTTAGGGAACGGCAAGGCTTAGGGCACAGGTCAGAGTAAGGAAACGCGGGAGGTTAAGGCTACGTGCTGATGCACGGGTCAGTGCCAGAGTACAGGCCAGGAGTAGGCAACGGCGTAGGGTAAGGTTTAGGGCTGGTGGTGGGTTTCCATTCCGGGCTAGTGTTAGGGTTAGGGAACGGCAAGGCTTAGGGCACAGGTGAGGGTACGGAAACGTGGGAGGTTCAGGCTACGTGCTGACGCAGGGGTCACTGCCAGCGTACGGGCCAGGAGTAGGCAACGGCGTATGGTAAGCTGTAGGGCTGGTGCTTGGTTTCCGTTCCAGGCTAGGGTTAGGGTTATGGAACGGCAAGGCTTAGGGCACAGGTGAGGGTACGGAAACGAGGGCGGGTCGGGCTACGTGCTGACGCACGGGTCAGTGCCAGCGTACGGGCCAGGAGTAGGCAACGGCGTAGGATAAAGTGTATGGCTGGTGGTGGATTTGCGTTCCGGGCTAGGGTTAGGGTTAGGGAACGGCAAGGCTTAGGGCACAGGTGAGGGTACGGAAACGTGGCAGGGTCAGGCTACGTGCTGACGCACAGCTCAGTGCCAGCGTACAGGTCAGGAGTAGGGTACGGCGTAAGGAAAAGTGTAGGGCTGGTGGTGGGTTTCTATTCCGGGCTAGGGTTAGGGTTAGGGAACGGCAAGGCTTAGGGCACAGGTGAGGGTACAGAAGCGTGGGAGGGTCGGGCTACGTGCTGATGCACGGGTCAGTGCCAGCATACGGGTCAGGAGTAGGCAACGACGTAGGATAAAGTGTAGGGCTGGTGGTGGGTTTCCATTCCGGGCTAGGGTTAGGGTTAGGGAACGGCAACGCTTAGGGCACAGGTGAGGGTACGGAAACGTGGGAGGGTCAGGCTACGTGCTGACGCACGGGTCAGTGCCAGCGTACGGGCCAGGAGTAGGCAACGGCTTAAGGTAAGGTGTAGGGCTGGTGGTGGGTTTCTATTCCGGGCTAGGGTTAGGGTTAGGGAACGGCAAGGCTTAGGGCACAGGTGAGAGTACAGAAACGTGGGAGGGTCGGGCTACGTGCTGACGCACGGGTCAGTGCCAGCGTACGGCCAGGAGTAGGCAACGGCGTAGGATAAAGTGTAGGGCTGGTGGTTGATTTCCGTTCCGGGCTAGTGTTAGGGTTAGGGAACGGCAAGGCTTAGGGCACAGGTGAGGTTACGGAAACGTGGGAGGGTCAGGCTACGTGCTGACGCTCGGGTCAGTGCCAGCGTACGGGCCAGGAGTAAGCAACGGCGTAAGGTAAGGTGTAGGGCTCGTGGTTGGTTTCCGTTCCAGGCTAGGGTTAGGGTTAGGGAACGGCAAGGCTTAGGGCACAGGTGAGGGTACGGAAACGTGGGGGGGTCGGGCTACGTGCTGACGCACGTGTCAGTGCCAGCGTACGGGCAAGGAGTAGGCCACGGCGTAGGATAAAGTGTATGGCTGGTGGTGGATTTGCGTTCCGGGCTAGGGTTAGGGTTAGGGAATGACAAGGCTTAGGGCACAGGTGAGGGTACGGAAACGTGGGAGGGTCAGGCTACGTGCTGACGCACAGGTCAGTGCCAGCGTACATGTCAGGAGTAGGGTACGGCGTAAGGAAAAGTGTAGGGCTGGTGGTGGGTTTCTATTCCGGGCTAGGGTTAGGGTTAGGGAACGGCAAGGCTTAGGGCACAGGTGAGGGTACGGAAACGTGGGAGGGTCAGGCTACGTGCTGACGCACGTGTCAGTGCCAGCGTACGGGTCAGGAGTAGGGTACGGCGTAAGGTAAGGTGTAGGGCTGGTGGTGGCTTTCTATTCCCGGCTAGGGTTAGGGATAGGGAACGGCAAGGCTTAGGGCACAGGTGAGGGTACGGAAACGTGGGAGGGTCAGGCTACGTGCTGACGCACGGGTCAGTGCCAGCGTACGGGCCAGGAGTAGGCAACGGCTTAAGGTAAGGTGTAGGGCTGGTGGTGGGTTTCTATTCCGGGCTAGGGTTAGGGTTAGGGAACGGCAAGGCTTAGGGCACAGGTGAGGGTACAGAAACGTGGGAGGGTCGGGCTACGTGCTGACGCACGGGTCAGTGCCAGCGTACGGGCCAGGAGTAGGCAACGGCTTAAGGTAAGGTGTAGGGCTGGTGGTGGGTTTCTATTCCGGGCTAGGGTTAGGGTTAGGGAACGGCAAGGCTTAGGGCACAGGTGAGGGTACAGAAACGTGGGAGGGTCGGGCTACGTTCTGACGCACGGGTCAGTGCCAGCGTACGGGCCAGGAGTAGGCAACGGCGTAGGATAAAGTGTAGGCCTGGTGGTGGATTTGCGTTCGGGGCTAGGGTTAGGGTTAGGGAACGGCAAGGCTTAGGGCACAGGTGAGGGTACGGAAACGTGGGAGGGTCAGGCTACGTGCTGACGCACATGTCAGTGCCAGCGTACAGGTCAGGAGTAGGGTACGGCGTAAGGTAAGGTGTAGGGCTGGTGGTGGGTTTCTATTCCGGGCTAGGGTAAGGGTTAGGGAACGGCAAGGCATAGGGCACAGGTGAGGGTACGGAAACGTGGGAGGGTCAGTCTACGTGCTGACGCAGGGGTCAGTGCCAGCGTAATGGTCAGGAGTAGGTTAAGGCGTAAGGTAAGGTGTAGGGCTGGTGGTGGGTTTCTATTCCGGGCTAGGGTTAGGGTTAGGGAACGGCAAGGCTTAGGGCACAGGTGAGGGTACGGAAACGTGGGAGGGTCGGGCTACGTGCTGACGCACGGGTCAGTGCCAGCGTACGGGCCAGGAGTAGGCCATGGCGTAGGAAAAAGTGTAGGGCTGGTGGTGGATTTGCGTTCCGGGCTAGGGTTAGGGTTAGGGAACGGCATGGCTTAGGGCACAGGTGAGGGTACGGAAACGTGGGAGGGTTAGGCTACGTGCTGACGCACGGTTCAGTGCCAGCGTACGGGCCAGGAATAGGGTACGGCGTAATGTAAGGTGTCAGGCTGGTGGTGGGTTTCCGTTCCGGGCTAGGGTTAGGGTTAGGGAACGGCAAGGCTTAGGACACAGGTGAAGGTACGGAAACGTGGGAGGCTCGTGCTACGTGCTGACGCACGGGTCAGTGCCAGCGTACGGGCCAGGAGTAGGCAACGGCGTAGGATAAAGTGTAGGCTGGTGGTGGATTTGCGTTCTGGGCTAGGGTTAGGGTTAGGGAACGGCAAGGCTTAGGGCACAGGAGAGGGTACGGAAACGCCAGAGTGTAAGGCTACGTGCTGATGCACGGGGCAGTGCCAGAGTACAGGCCAGGAGTAGGCAACGGCGTAGGGTAAGGTGTAGGGCTGGTGGTGGGTTTCCATTCCGGGCTAGGGTTAGGGTTAGGGAACGGCAAGGCTTAGGGCACAGGTGAGGGTACGGAAACGTGGGAGGGTCAGGCTACGTGCTGACGCACAGGTCAGTGCCAGCGTACGGGCCAGGTGTAGGCAACGGCGTAAGGTAAGGTGTAGGGCTGGTGGTTGTTTTCCGTTCCAGGCTAGGGTTAGGGTTAGGGAACGGCAAGGCTTAGGGCACAGGTGAGGGTACGGAAACGTGGGAGGGTCGGGCTACGTGCTGATGCACGGGTCAGTGCCAGCGTACTGGCGAGGAGTAGGCAACGGCGTAGGATAAAGTGTAGGGCTGGTGGTGGATTTGCGTTCCGGGCTAGGGTTAGGGTTAGGGAACGGCAAGGCTTAGGGCACAGGTGAGGGTACGGAAGCGTGGGAGGGTCAGGCTACGTGCAGACGAACGGGTCAGTGCCAGCGTACGGGTCAGGAGTAGGGTACGGCGTAAGGTAAGGTGTAGGGCTGGTGGTGGGTTTCTATTCCGGGCTAGGGTTAGGGTTAGGGAACGGCAAGGCTTAGGGCACAAGTGAGGGTACGGAAACGTGGGAGGGTCAGGCTACGTGCTGACGCACGGTTCAGTGCCAGCGTACGGGCCAGGAATAGGGTACGGCGTAAGGTAAGGTGTAGGGCTGGTGGTGGGTTTCCATTCCGGGCTAGGGTTAGCGTTAGGGAAAGGCAAGGCTTAGGGCACAAGTGAGGGCACGGAAACGTGGGAGGGTAAGGCTACGTGCTGATGCACGGGTCAGTGCCAGAGTACAGGCCAGGACTAGGCAACGGCGTAGGGTAAGGTGTAGGGCTGGTGGTGGGTTTTCATTCCGGGCTAGGGTTAGCGTTAGGGAAAGGCAAGGCTTAGGGCACAGGTGAGGGTACGGAAACGTGGGAGGTTCAGGCTACGTGCTGACGCACGGGTCAGTGCCAGCATACGTGCCAGGAGTAGGCAAAGGCGTAAGGTAAGGTGTAGGGCTGGTGGTTGGTTTCCGTTCCAGGCTAGGGTTAGGGTTAGGGAACGGCAAGGCTTAGGGCACAGGTGAGGGTACGGAAACGTGGGAGGGTCGGGCTACGTGCTGACGCACGCGTCAGTGCCAGCGTACGGGCCAGGAGTAGGCAACGGCGTAGGATAAAGTCTAGGGCTAGTGGTGGATTTGCGTTCCAGGCTAGGGTTAGGGTTAGGGAACGGCAAGGCTTAGGGCACAGGTGAGGGTACGGAAACGTGGGAGGGTCGGACTACGTGCTGACGCACGGGTCAGTGCCAGCGTACGGGCCAGGAGTAGGCAACGGCGTAGGATAAAGTGTAGGGCTGGTGGTGGATTTGCGTTCGGGGCTAGGGTTAGGGTTAGGGAACGGCAAGGCTTAGGGCACAGGTGAGGGTACGGAAACGTGGGAGGGTCAGGCTACGTACTGACGCACAGGTCAGTGCCAGCGTACAGGTCAGGAATATGGTACAGCGTAAGGTAACGTGTAGGGCTGGTGGTGGGTTTCTATTCCGGGCTAGGGTTAGGGTTAGGGAACGGCAAGGCTTAGGGCACAGGTGAGGGTACAGAAACGTGGGTGGGTCGGGCTACGTGCTGACGCACGGGTCAGTGCCAGCGTACGGGCCAGGAGTATGCAACGGCGTAGGATAAAGTGTAGGGCTGGTGGTTGATTTCCGTTCCGGGCTAGTGTTAGGGTTAGGGAACGGCAAGGCTTAGGGCACAGGTGAGGTTACGGAAACGTGGGAGGGTCAGGCTACGTGCTGACGCACGGGTCAGTGCCAGCGTACGGGCCAGTTGTAAGCAACGGCGTAAGGTAAGGTGTAGGGCTGGTGGTTGGTTTCCGTTCCAGGCTAGGGTTAGGGTTAGGGAACGGCAAGGCTTAGGGCACAGGTGAGGGTACGGAAACGTGGGAGGGTCGGGCTACGTGCTGACGCACGTGTCAGTGCCAGCGTACGGGCCAGGAGTAGGCAACGGCGTAGGATAAAGTGTATGGCTGGTGGTGGATTTGCGTTCCGGGCTTGGGTTAGGGTTAGGGAACGGCAAGGCTTAGGGCACAGGTGAGGGTACGGAAACGTGGCAGGGTCAGGCTACGTGCTGACGCACAGCTCAGTGCCAGCGTACAGGTCAGGAGTAGGGTACGGCGTAAGGAAAAGTGTAGGGCTGGTGGTGGGTTTCTATTCCGGGCTAGGGTTAGGGTTAGGGAACGGCAAGGCTTAGGGCACAGGTGAGGGTACGGAAACGTGGGAGGGTCAGGCTACGTGCTGACGCACGTGTCAGTGCCAGCGTACGGGTCAGGAGTAGGGTACGGCGTAAGGTAAGGTGTAGGGCTGGTGGTGGGTTTCTATTCCGGGCTAGGGTTAGGGTTAGGGAACGGCAAGGCTTAGGGCACAGGTGAGGGTACGGAAACGTGGGAGGGTCAGGCTACGTGCTGACGCTCGGGTCAGTGCCAGCGTACGGGCCAGGAGTAGGCAACGGCTTAAGGTAGGGTGTAGGGCTGGTGGTGGGTTTCTATTCCGGGCTAGGGTTAGGGTTAGGGAACGGCAAGGCTTAGGGCACAGGTGAGGGTACAGAAACGTGGGAGGGTCGGGCTACGTGCTGACGCACGGGTCAGTGCCAGCATACGGGTCAGGAGTAGGCAACGACGTAGGATAAAGTGTAGGGCTGGTGGTGGGTTTCCATTCCGGGCTAGGGTTAGGGTTAGGGAACGGCAACGCTTAGGGCACAGGTGAGGGTACGGAAACGTGGGAGGGTCAGGCTACGTGCTGACGCACGGGTCAGTGCCAGCGTACGGGCCAGGAGTAGGCAACGGCGTAGGATAAAGTGTATGGCTGGTGGTGGATTTGCGTTCCGGGCTAGGGTTAGGGTTAGGGAACGGCAAGGCTTAGGGCACAGGTGAGGTTACAGAAACGTGGGAGGGTCGGGCTACGTGCTGACGCACGGGTCAGTGCCAGGGTACGGGCCAGGAGTAGGCAACGGCTTAAGGTAAAGTGTAGGGCTGGTGGTGGGTTTCTATTCCGGGCTAGGGTTAGGGTTAGGGAACGGCAACGCTTAGGGCACAGGTGAGGGTACGGAAACGTGGGAGGGTCAGGCTACGTGCTGACGCACAGGTCATTGCCACCGTACAGGTCAGGAGTATGGTACGGCGTAAGGTACCGTGTAGGGCTGGTGGTGGGTTTCTATTCCGGGCTAGGGATAGGGTTAGCGAACGGCAAGGCTTAGGGCACAGGTGAGGGCACGGAAACGTGGGAGGGTCAGGCTACGTGCTGACGCACGGGTCAGTGCCAGCGTACGGGTCAGGAGTAGGGTATGGCGTAAGGTAAGGTGTAGGGCTGGTGGTGGGTTTCTATTCCGGGCTAGGGTTAGGGTTAGGGAACGGCAAGGCTTAGGGCACAGGTGAGGGTACAGAAACGTGGGAGGGTCGGGCTACGTGCTGACGCACGGGTCAGTGCCAGCGTACGGGCCAGGAGTAGGCAACGGCGTAGGATAAAGTGTAGGGCTGGTGGTTGATTTCCGTTCCGGGCTAGTGTTAGGGTTAGGGAATGGCAAACCTTAGGGCACAGGTGAGGTTACGGAAACGTGGGAGGGTCAGGCTACGTGCTGACGCTCGGGTCAGTGCCAGCGTACGGGCCAGGAGTAAGCAACGGCGTAAGGTAAGGTGTAGGGCTCGTGGTTGGTTTCCGTTCCAGGCTAGGGTTAGGGTTAGGGAACGGCAAGGCTTAGGGTACAGGTGAGGGTACGGAAACGTGGGAGGGTCGGGCTACGTGCTGACGCACGTGTCAGTGCCAGCGTACGGGCCAGGAGTAGGCAACGGCGTAGGATAAAGTGTATGGCTGGTGGTGGATTTGCGTTCCGGGCTAGGGTTAGGGTTAGGGAATGACAAGGCTTAGGGCACAGGTGAGGGTACGGAAACGTGGGAGGGTCAGGCTACGTGCTGACGCACAGGTCAGTGCCAGCGTACAGGTCAGGAGTAGGGTACGGCGTAAGGAAAAGTGTAGGGCTGGTGGTGGGTTTCTATTCTGGGCTAGGGTTAGGGTTAGGGAACGGCAAGGATTAGGGCACAGGTGAGGGTACGGAAACGTGGGAGGGTCAGGCTACGTGCTGACGCACGTGTCAGTGCCAGCGTACGGGTCAGGAGTAGGGTACGGCGTAAGGTAAGGTGTAGGGCTGGTGGTGGCTTTCTATTCCCGGCTAGGGTTAGGGATAGGGAACGGCAAGGCTTAGGGCACAGGTGAGGGTACGGAAACGTGGGAGGGTCAGGCTACGTGCTGACGCACGGGTCAGTGCCAGCGTACGGGCCAGGAGTAGGCAACGGCTTAAGGTAAGGTGTAGGGCTGGTGGTGGGTTTCTATTCCGGGCTAGGGTTAGGGTTAGGGAACGGCAAGGCATAGGGCACAGGTGAGGGTACAGAAACGTGGGAGGGTCGGGCTACGTGCTGACGCACGGGTCAGTGCCAGCATACGGGCCAGGAGTAGGCAACGGCTTAAGGTAAGGTGTAGGGCTGGTGGTGGGTTTCTATTCCGGGCTAGGGTTAGGGTTAGGGAACGGCAAGGCTTAGGGCACAGGTGAGGGTACAGAAACGTGGGAGGGTCGGGCTACGTTCTGACGCACGGGTCAGTGCAAGCGTACGGGCCAGTAGTAGGCAACGGCGTAGGATAAAGTGTAGGGCTGGTGGTGGATTTGCGTTCGGGGCTAGGGTTAGGGTTAGGGAACGGCAAGGCTTAGGGCACAGGTGAGGGTACGGAAACGTGGGAGGGTCAGGCTACGTGCTGACGCACATGTCAGTGCCAGCGTACAGGTCAGGTGTAGGGTACGGCGTAAGGTAAGGTGTAGGGCTGGTGGTGGGTTTCTATTCCGGGCTAGGGTTAGGGTTAGGGAACGGCAAGGCATAGGGCACAGGTGAGGGTACGGAAACGTGGGAGGGTCAGTCTACGTGCTGACGCACGGGTCAGTGCCAGCGTACGGGTCAGGAGTAGGTTATGGCGTAAAGTAAGGTGTAGGGCTGGTGGTGGGTTTCTATTCAGGGCTAGGGTTAGGGTTAGGGAATGGCAAGGCTTAGGGCACAGGTGAGGGTACGGAAACGTGGGAGGGTCGGGCTACGTGCTGACGCACGTGTCAGTGCCAGCGTACGGGCCAGGAGTAGGCAACGGCGTAGGATAAAGTGTAGGGCTGGTGGTGGATTTGCGTTCCGGGCTAGGGTTAGGGTTAGGGAACGGCATGGCATAGGGCACAGGTGAGGGTACGGAAACGTGGGAGGGTCAGGCTACGTGCTGACGCACGGTTCAGTGCCAGCGTACGGGCCAGGAATAGGGTACGGCGTAATGTAAGGTGTCAGGCTGGTGGTGGGTTTCCGTTCCGGGCTAGGGTTAGGGTTAGGGAACGGCAAGGCTTAGGGCACAGGTGAAGGTACGGAAACGTGGGAGGCTCGTGCTACGTGCTGACGCACGTGTCAGTGCCAGCGTACGGGCCAGGAGTAGGCAACGGCGTAGGATAAAGTGTAGGCTGGTGGTGGATTTGCGTTCTGGGCTAGGGTTAGGGTTAGGGAACGGCAAGGCTTAGGGCACAGGAGAGGGTACGGAAACGCCAGAGTGTAAGGCTACGTGCTGATGCACGGGGCAGTGCCAGAGTACAGGCCAGGAGTAGGCAACGGCGTAGGGTAAGGTGTAGGGCTGGTGGTGGGTTTCCATTCCGGGCTAGGGTTAGGGTTAGGGAACGGCAAGGCTTAGGGCACAGGTGAGGGTACGGAAACGTGGGAGGGTCGGGCTACGTGCTGATGCACGGGTCAGTGCCAGCGTACTGGCCAGGAGTAGGCAACGGCGTAGGATAAAGTGTAGGGTTGGTGGTGGATTTGCGTTCCGGGCTAGGGTTAGGGTTAGGGAACGGCAAGGCTTTGGGCACAGGTGAGGGTACGGAAGCGTGGGAGGGTCAGGCTACGTGCAGACGAACGGGTCAGTGCCAGCGTACGGGTCAGGAGTAGGGTACGGCGTAAGGTAAGGTGTAGGGCTGGTGGTGGGTTTCTATTCCGGGCTAGGGTTAGGGTTAGGGAACGGCAAGGCTTAGGGCACAAGTGAGGGTACGGAAACGTGGGAGGGTCAGGCTACGTGCTGACGCACGGTTCAGTGCCAGCGTACGGGCCAGGAATAGGGTACGGCATAAGGTAATGTGTAGGGCTGGTGGTGGGTTTCCATTCAGGGCTAGGGTTAGGGTTAGGGAACGGCAAGGCTTAGGGCACAGCTGAGGGCACGGAAACGTGGGAGGGTCAGGCTACGTGCTGACGCACGTGTCAGTGCCAGCGTACGGGTCAGGAGTAGGGTACGGCGTAAGGTAAGGTGTAGGGCTGGTGGTGGGTTTCTATTCCGGGCTAGGGTTAGGGTTATGGAACGGCAAGGCTTAGGGCACAGGTCAGGGTACGGAAACGCGGGAGGGTAAGGCTACGTGCTGATGAACGGGTCAGTGCCAGAGTACAGGCCAGGAGTAGGCAACGGCGTAGGGTAAGGTGTAGGGCTGGTGGTTGGTTTCCTTTCCAGGCTAGGGTTAGGGTTAGGGAACGGCAAGGCTTAGGGCACAGGGGAGGGTACGGAAACGTGGGAGGGTCGGGCTACGTGCTGATTCACGGGTCCGTGCCAGCGTTCGGGCCAGGAGTGGGCAACGGCGTAAGGTAAGGTGTAGGGCTTGTGGTTGATTTCCGTTCCGGGATAGGGTTAGGGTTAGGGATCGGCAAGGCTTAGGGCACAGGTGAGGGTATGGAAACGTGGGAGGGTCGGGCTACGTGCAGACGCACGGGTCAGTGCCAGCGTACGGGCCAGGAGTAGGCAACGGCGTAGGATAAAGTGTACGGCTGGTGGTGGATTTGCGTTCTGGGCTAGGGTTAGGGTTAGGGAATGGCAAGGCTTAGGGCACAGGTCAGGGTACGGAAACGCGGGAGGGTAAGGCTACGTGCTGATGCACGGGTCAGTGCCAGAGTACAGGCCAGGACTAGGCAACGGCGTAGGGTAAGGTGTAGGGATGGTGGTGGGTTTTCATTCCGGGCTAGGGTTAGCGTTAGGGAAAGGCAATGCTTAGGGCACAGGTGAGGGTACGGAAACGTGGGAGGTTCAGGCTACGTGCTGACGCACGGGTCAGTGCCAGCATACGTGCCAGGAGTAGGCAACGGCGTAAGGTAAGGTGTAGGGCTGGTGGTTGGTTTCCGTTCCAGGCTATGGTTAGGGTTAGGGAACGGCAAGGCTTAGGGCACAGGTGAGGGTACGGAAACGTGGGAGGGTCGGGCTACGTGCTGACGCACGGGTCAGTGCCAGCGTACGGGCCAGGATTAGGCAACGGCGTAGGATAAAGTGTAGGGCTAGTGGTGGATTTGCGTTCCAGGCTAGGGTTAGGGTTAGGGAACGGCAAGGCTTAGGGCACAGGTGAGGGTACGGAAACGTGGGAGGGTCGGGCTACGTGCTGACGCACGGGTCAGTGCCAGCGTACGGGCCAGGAGTAGGCAACGGCGTAGGATAAAGTGTAGGGCTGGTGGTGGAATTGCGTTCGGGGCTAGGGTTAGTGTTAGGGAACGGCAAGGCTTAGGGCACAGGTGAGGGTACGGAAACGTGGGAGGGTCAGGCTACGTGCTGACGCACAGGTCAGTGCCAGCGTACAGGTCAGGAATATGGTACGGCGTAAGGTAACGTGTAGGGCTTGTGGTGGGTTTCTATTCCGGGCTAGGGTTAGGGTTAGGGAACGGCAAGGCTTAGGGCACAGGTGAGGGTACAGAAACGTGGGTGGGTCGGGCTACATGCTGACGCACGGGTCAGTGCCAGCGTACGGGCCAGGAGTATGCAACGGCGTAGGATAAAGTGTAGGGCTGGTGGTTGATTTCCGTTCCGGGCTAGTGTTAGGGTTAGGGAACGGCAAGGCTTAGGGCACAGGTGAGGTTACGGAAACGTGGGAGGGTCAGGCTACGTGCTGACGCACGGGTCAGTGCCAGCGTACGGGCCAGGAGTAAGCAACGGCGTAAGGTAAGGTGTAGGGCTGGTGGTTGGTTTCCGTTCCAGGCTAGGGTTAGGGTTAGGGAACGGCAAGGCTTAGGGCACAGGTGAGTGTACGGAAACGTGGGAGGGTCGGGCTACGTGCTGACGCACGTGTCAGTGCCAGCGTACGTGCCAGGAGTAGGCAACGGCGTAGGATAAAGTGTATGGCTGGTGGTGGATTTGCGTTCCGGGCTAGGGTTAGAGTTAGGGAACGGCAAGGCTTAGGGCACAGGTGAGGGTACGGAAACGTGGCAGGGTCAGGCTACGTGCAGACGCACAGCTCAGTTCCAGCATACAGGTCAGGAGTAGGGTACGGCGTAAGGAAAAGTGTAGGGCTGGTGGTGGGTTTCTATTCCGGGCTAGGGTTAGGGTTAGGGAACGGCAAGGCTTAGGGCACAGGTGAGGGTACGGAAACGTGGGAGGGTCAGGCTACGTGCTGACGCACGTGTCAGTGCCAGCGTACGGGTCAGGAGTAGGGTACGGCGTAAGGTAAGGTGTAGGACTGGTGGTGGGTTTCTATTCCGGGCTAGGGTTAGGGTTAGGGAACGGCAAGGCTTAGGGCACAGGTGAGGGTACGGAAACGTGGGAGGGTCAGGCTACGTGCTGACGCACGGGTCAGTGCCAGCGTACGGGCCAGGAGTAGGCAACGGCTTAAGGTAGGGTGTAGGGCTGGTGGTGGGTTTCTATTCCGGGCTAGATTTAGGGTTAGGGAACGGCAAGGCTTAGGGCACAGGTGAGGGTACAGAAACGTGGGAGGGTCGGGCTACGTGCTGACGCACGGGTCAGTGCCATCATACGGGTCAGGAGTAGGCAACGACGTAGGATAAAGTGTAGGGCTGGTGGTGGGTTTCCATTCCGGGCTAGGGTTAGGGTTAGGGAACGGCAATGCTTAGGGCACAGGTGAGGGTACGGAAACGTGGGAGGGTCTGGCTACGTGCTGACGCACGGGTCAGTGCCAGCGTACGGGCCAGGAGTAGGCAACGGCTTAAGGTAAGGTGTAGGGCTGGTGGTGGGTTTCTATTCCGGGCTAGGGTTAGGGTTAGGGAACGGCAAGGCTTAGGGCACAGGTGAGGGTACAGAAACGTGGGAGGGTCGGGCTACGTGCTGACGCACATGTCAGTGCCAGCGTACGGGCCAGGAGTAGGCAACGGCTGAAGGTAAGGTGTAGGGCTGGTGGTGGGTTTCTATTCCGGGCTAGGGTTAGGGTTAGGGAACGGCAAGGCTTAGGGCACAGGTGAGGGTACAGAAACGTGGGAGGGTCGGGCTACGTGCTGACGCACGGGTCAGTGCTAGCGTACGGGCCAGGAGCAGGCAACGGCGTAGGATAAAGTGTAGGGCTGGTGGTGGATTTGCGTTTGGGGCTAGGGTTAGGGTTAGGGAACGGCAAGGCTTAGGGCACAGGTGAGGGTACGGAAACGTGGGAGGGTCAGGCTACGTGCTGACGCACAGGTCAGTGCCAGCGTACAGGTCAGGAGTAGGGTACGGCGTAAGGTAAGGTGTAGGGCTGGTGGTGGGTTTCTATTCCGGGCTAGGGTTAGGGTTAGGGAACGGCAAGGCATAGGGCACAGGTGAGGGTACGGAAACGTGGGAGGGTCAGGCTTCGTGCTGACGCACGGGTCAGTGCCAGCGTTCGGGTCAGGAGTAGGTTATGGCGTAAGGTAAGGTGTAGGGCTGGTGGTGGATTTCCGTTCCGGGCTAGGGTTAGGGTTAGGGAACGGCAAGGCTTAGGGCACAGGTGAAGGTACGGAAACGTGGGAGGCTCGTGCTACGTGCTGACGCACGGGTCAGTGCCAGCGTACGGGCCAGGAGTAGGCAACGGCGTAGGATAAAGTGTAGGCTGGTGGTGGATTTGCGTTCTGGGCTAGGGTTAGGGTTAGGGAACGGCAAGGCTTACGGCACAGGAGAGGGTACGGAAACGCCAGAGTGTAAGGCTACGTGCTGACGCACGGGTCAGTGCCAGCGTACGGGCCAGGAGTAGGCAACGGCGTAGGATAAAGTGTATGGCTGGTGGTGGATTTGCGTTCCGGGCTAGGGTTAGGGTTAGGGAATGACAAGGCTTAGGGCACAGGTGAGGGTACGGAAACGTGGGAGGGTCAGGCTACGTGCTGACGCACAGGTCAGTGCCAGCGTACAGGTCAGGAGTAGGGTACGGCGTAAGGAAAAGTGTAGGGCTGGTGGTGGGTTTCTATTCCGGGCTAGGGTTAGGGTTAGGGAACGGCAAGGCTTAGGGCACAGGTGAGGGTACGGAAACGTGGGAGGGTCAGGCTACGTGCTGACGCACGTGTCATTGCCAGCGTACGGGTCAGGAGTAGGGTACGGCGTAAGGTAAGGTGTAGGGCTGGTGGTGGCTTTCTATTCCCGGCTAGGGTTAGGGTTAGGGAACGGCAAGGCTTAGGGCACAGGTGAGGGTACGGAAACGTGGGAGGGTCAGGCTACGTGCTGACGCACTGGTCAGTGCCAGCGTACGGGCCAGGAGTAGGCAACGGCTTAAGGTAAGGTGTAGGGCTGGTGGTGGGTTTCTATTCCGGGCTAGGGATAGGGTTAGGGAACGGCAAGGCTTAGGGCACAGGTGAGGGTACAGAAACGTGGGAGGGTCGGGCTACGTGCTGACGCACGGGTCAGTGCCAGCATACGGGTCAGGAGTAGGCAACGGCGTAGGATAAACTGTAGGGCTGGTGGTGGGTTTCCATTCCGGGCTAGGGTTAGGGTTAGGGAACGGCAACGCTTAGGGCACTGGTGAGGGTACGGAAACGTGGGAGGGTCAGGCTACGTGCTGACGCACGGGTCAGTGCCAGCGTATGGGCCAGGAGTAGCCAACGGCTTAAGGTAAGGTGTAGGGCTGGTGGTGGGTTTCTATTCCGGGCTAGGGTTAGGGTTAGGGAACAGCAAGGCTTAGGGCACAGGTGAGGGTACAGAAACGTGGGAGGGTCGGGCTACGTGCTGACGCACGGGTCAGTGCCAGCGTACGGGCCAGGAGTAGGCAACGGCTTAAGGTAAGGTGTAGGGCTGGTGGTGGGTTTCTATTCCGGGCTAGGGTTAGGGTTAGGGAACGGCAAGGCTTAGGGCACAGATGAGGGTACAGAAACGTGGGAGGGTCGGGCTATGTGCTGACGCACGGGTCAGTGCCAGCGTACGGGCCAGGAGTAGGCAACGGCGTAGGATAAAGTGTAGGGCTGGTGGTGGATTTGCGTTCGGGGCTAGGGTTAGGGTTAGGGAACGGCAAGGCTTAGGGCACAGGTGAGGGTACGGAAACGTGGGAGGGTCAGGCTACGTGCTGACGCACAGGTCAGTGCCAGCGTACAGGTCAGGAGTAGGGTACGGCGTAAGGTAAGGTGTAGGGCTGGTGGTGGGTTTCTATTCCGGGCTAGGGTTAGGGTTAGGGAACGGCAAGGCATAGGGCACAGGTGAGGGTACGGAAACGTGGGAGGGTCAGTCTACGTGCTGACGCATGGGTCAGTGCCAGCGTACGGGTCAGGAGTAGGTTATGGCGTAAGGTAAGGTGTAGGGCTGGTGGTGGGTTTCTATTCCGGGCTAGCGTTAGGGTTAGGGAACGGCAAGGCTTAGGGCACAGGTGAGGGTACGGAAACGTGGGAGGGTCGGGCTACGTGCTGACGCACGGGTCAGTGCCAGCGTACGGGCGAGGAGTAGGCAACGGCGTAGGATAAAGTGTAGGGCTGGTTGTGGATTTGCGTTCCGGGCTAGGGTTAGGGTTAGGGAACGGCATGGCTTAGGGCACAGGTGAGGTTACGGAAACGTGGGAGGGTCAGGCTACGTGCTGACGCACGGTTCAGTGCCAGCGTACGGGCCAGGAATAGGGTACGGCGTAATGTAAGGTGTCAGGCTGGTGGTGGGTTTCCGTTCCGGGCTAGGGTTAGGGTTAGGGAACGGCAAGGCTTAGGGCACAGGTGAAGGTACGGAAACGTGGGAGGCTCGTGCTACGTGCTGACGCACGGGTCAGTGCCAGCGTACGGGCCAGGAGTAGGCAACGGCGTAGGATAAAGTGTAGGCTGGTGGTGGATTTGCGTTCTGGGCTAGGGTTAGGGTTAGGGAACGGCAAGGCTTAGGGCACAGGAGAGGGTACGGAAACGCCAGAGTGTAAGGCTACGTGCTGATGCACGGGGCAGTGCCAGAGTACAGGCCAGGAGTAGGCAACGGCGTAGGGTAAGGTGTAGGGCTGGTGGTGGGTTTCCATTCCGGGCTAGGGTTAGGGTTAGGGAACGGCAAGGCTTAGGGCACAGGTGAGGGTACGGAAACGTGGGAGGGTCAGGCTACGTGCTGACGCACGGGTAAGTGCCAGCGTACGGGCCAGATGTAGGCAACGGCGTAATGTAAGGTGTAGGGCTGGTGGTTGTTTTCCGTTCCAGGCTAGGGTTAGGGTTAGGGAACGGCAAGGCTTAGGGCACAGGTGAGGGTACGGAAACGTGGGAGGGTCGGGCTACGTGCTGATGCACGGGTCAGTGCCAGCGTACTGGCCAGGAGTAGGCAACGGCGTAGGATAAAGTGTAGGGCTGGTGGTGGATTTGCGTTCCGGGCTAGGGTTAGGGTTAGGGAACGGCAAGGCTTAGGGCACAGGTGAGGGTACGGAAGCGTGGGAGGGTCAGGCTACGTGCAGACGAACGGGTCAGTGCCAGCGTACGGGTCAGGAGTAGGGTACGGTGTAAGGTAAGGTGTAGGGCTGGTGGTGGGTTTCTATTCCGGGCTAGGGTTAGGGTTAGGGAACGGCAAGGCTTAGGGCACAAGTGAGGGTACGGAAACGTGGGAGGGTCAGGCTACGTGCTGACGCACGGTTCAGTGCCAGCGTACCGGCCAGGAATAGGGTACGGCGTAAGGTAAGGTGTAGGGCTGGTGGTGGGTTTCCATTCCGGGCTAGGGTTAGGGTTAGGGAACGGCAAGGCTTAGGGCACAGCTGAGGGCACGGAAACGTGGGAGGGTCAGGCTACGTGCTGACGCACGGGTCAGTGCCAGCGTACGGGTCAGGAGTAGGGTACGGCGTAAGGTAAGGTGTAGGGCTGGTGGTGGGTTTCTATTCCGGGCTAGGGTTAGGGTTAGGGAACGGCAAGGCTTAGGGCACAGGTCAGGGTACGGAAACGCGGGAGGGTAAGACTACGTGCCGATGAACGGGTCAGTGCCAGAGTACAGGCCAGGAGTAGGCAGCGGCGTAGGGTAAGGTGTAGGGCTGGTGGTTGGTTTCCGTTCCAGGCTAGGGTTAGGGTTAGGGAACGGCAAGGCTTAGGGCACAGGGGAGGGTACGGAAACGTGGGAGGGTCGGGCTACGTGCTGATTCACGGGTCCGTGCCAGCGTTCGGGCCAGGAGTGGGCAACGGCGTAAGGTAAGGTGTAGGGCTTGTGGTTGATTTCCGTTCCGGGATAGGGTTAGGGTTAGGGATCGGCAAGGCTTAGGGCACAGGTGAGGGTATGGAAACGTTGGAGGGTCGGGCTACGTGCAGACGCACGGGTCAGTGCCAGCGTACGGGCCAGGAATAGGCAACGGCGTAGGATAAAGTGTACGGCTGGTGGTGGATTTGCGTTCTGGGCTAGGGTTAGGGTTAGGGAACGGCAAGGCTTACGGCACAGGTCAGGGTACGGAAACGTGGGAGGGTAAGGCTACGTGCTGATGCACGGGTCAGTGCCAGAGTACAGGCCAGGACTAGGCAACGGCGTAGTGTAAGGTGTAGGGCTGGTGGTGGGTTTTCATTCCGGGCTAGGGTTAGCGTTAGGGAAGGCAAGGCTTAGGGCACAGGTGAGGGTACGGAAACGTGGGAGGTTCAGGCTACGTGCTGACGCACGGGTCAGTGCCAGCATACGTGCCAGGAGTAGGCAACGGCGTAAGGTAAGGTGTAGGGCTGGTGGTTGGTTTCCGTTCCAGGCTAGGGTTAGGGTTAGGGAACGGCAAGGCTTAGGGCACAGGTGAGGGTACGGAAACGTGGGAGGGTCGGGCTACGTGCTGACGCACGGGTCAGTGCCAGCGTACGGGCCAGGAGTAGGCAACGGCGTAGGATAAAGTGTATGGCTGGTGGTGGATTTGCGTTCCGGGCTAGGGTTAGGGTTAGGGAACGGCAAGGCTTAGGGCACAGGTGAGGGTACGGAAACGTGGCAGGGTCAGGCTACGTGCTGACGCACAGCTCAGTGCCAGCGTACAGGTCAGGAGTAGGGTACAGCGTAAGGAAAAGTGTAGGGCTGGTGGTGGGTTTCTATTCCGGGCTAGGGTTAGGGTTAGGGAACGGCAAGGCTTAGGGCACAGGTGAGGGTACGGAAACGTGGGAGGGTCAGGCTACGTGCTGACGCACGTGTCAGTGCCAGCGTACGGGCCAGGAGTAGGCAACAGCTTAAGGTAGGGTGTAGGGCTGGTGGTGGGTTTCTATTCCGGGCTAGGGTTAGGGTTAGGGAACGGCAAGGCTTAGGGCACAGGTGAGGGTACAGAAACGTGGGAGTGTCGGGCTACGTGCTGACGCACGGGTCAGTGCCAGCATACGGGTCAGGAGTAGGCAACGACGTAGGATAAAGTGTAGGGCTGGTGGTGGGTTTCCATTCCGGGCTAGGGTTAGGGTTAGGGAATGGCAACGCTTAGGGCACAGGTGAGGGTACGGAAACGTGGGAGGGTCAGGCTACGTGCTGACGCACGGGTCAGTGCCAGCGTACGGGCCAGGAGTAGGCAACGGCTTAAGGTAAGGTGTAGGGCTGGTGGTGGGTTTCTATTCCGGGCTAGGGTTAGGGTTAGGGAACGGCAAGGCATAGGGCACAGGTGAGGGTACGGTAACGTGGGAGAGTCGGGCTACGTGCTGACGCACAGGTCAGTGCCAGCGTACAGGTCAGGAGTAGGGTACGGCGTAAGGTAAGGTGTAGGGCTGGTGGTGGGTTTCTATTCCGGGCTAGGGATAGGGTTAGGGAATGGCAAGGCATAGGGCACAGGTGAGGGTACGGAAACGTGGGAGGGTCAGGCTTCGTGCGGACGCACGGGTCAGTGCCAGCGTTCGGGTCAAGAGTAGGTTATGGCGTAAGGTAAGGTGTAGGGCTGGTGGTGGGTTTCCGTTCCGGGCTAGGGTTAGGGTTAGGGAACGGCAAGGCTTAGGGCACAGGTGAAGGTACGGAAACGTGGGAGGCTCGTGCTACGTGCTGACGCACGGGTCAGTGCCAGCGTACGGGCCAGGAGTAGGCAACGGCGTAGGATAAAGTGTAGGCTGGTGGTGGATTTGCGTTCTGGGCTAGGGTTAAGGTTAGGGAACGGCAAGGCTTACGGCACAGGAGAGGGTACGGAAACGCCAGAGTGTAAGGCTACGTGCTGATGCACGGGGCAGTGCCAGAGTACAGGCCAGGAGTAGGCAACGGCGTAGGATAAAGTGTAGGGCTGGTGGTGGGTTTCTATTCAGGGCTAGGGTTAGGGTTAGGGAACGGCAAGGCTTAGGGCACAAGTGAGGGTACGGAAACGTGGGAGGGTCAGGCTACGTGCTGACGCACGGTTCAGTGCCAGCGTACGGGCCAGGAATAGGGTACGGCGTAAGGTAAGGTGTAGGGCTGTTGGTGGGTTTCCATTCCGGGCTAGGGTTAGGGTTAGGGAACGGCAAGGCTTAGGGCACAGCTGAGGGTACGGAAACGTGGGAGGGTCAGGCTACGTGCTGACGCACTGGTCAGTGCCAACGTACGGGCCAGGAGTAGGGTACGGCGTAAGGTAAGGTGTAGGGCTTGTGGTTGATTTCCGTTCCAGGCTAGGGTTAGGGTTAGGGAACGGCAAGGCTTAGGGCACAGGTGATGGTACGGAAACGTGGGAGGGTCAGGCTACGTGCTGACGCACAGGTCAGTGCCAGCGTACAGGTCAGGAGTAGGGTACGGCGTAAGGTAAGGTGTAGGGCTGGTGGTGGGTTTCTATTCCGGGCTAGGGTTAGGGTTAGGGAACGGCAAGGCATAGGGCACAGGTGAGGGTACGGAAACGTGGGAGGGTCAGTCTACGTGCTGACGCACGGGTCAGTGCCAGCGTACGGGTCAGGAGTAGGTTATGGCGTAAGGTATGGTGTAGGGCTGGTGGTGGGTTTCTATTCCGGGCTAGGGTTAGGGTTAGGGAACGGCAAGGCTTAGGGCACAGGTGAGGGTACGGAAACGTGGGAGGGTCGGGCTACGTGCTGACGCACGGGTCAGTGCCAGGGTACGGGCCAGGAGTAGGCAACGGCGTAGGATAAAGTGTAGGGCTGGTGGTGGATTTGCGTTCCGGGCTAGGGTTAGGGTTAGGGAACGGCATGGCTTAGGGCACAGGTGAGGGTACGGAAACGTGGGAGGGTCAGGCTACGTGCTGACGCACGGTTCAGTGCCAGCGTACGGGCCAGGAATAGGGTACGGCGTAATGTAAGGTGTCAGGCTGGTGGTGGGTTTCCGTTCCGGGCTAGGGTTAGGGTTAGGGAACGGCAAGGCTTAGGGCACAGGTGAAGGTACGGAAACGTGGGAGGCTCGTGCTACGTGCTGACGCACGGGTCAGTGCCAGCGTACGGGCCAGGAGTAGGCAACGGCGTAGGATTAAGTGTAGGCTGGTGGTGGATTTGCGTTCTGGGCTAGGGTTAGGGTTAGGGAACGGCAAGGCTTAGGGCACAGGAGAGGGTACGGAAACGCCAGAGTGTAAGGCTACGTGCTGATGCACGGGGCAGTGCCAGAGTACAGGCCAGGAGTAGGCAACGGCGTAGGGTAAGGTGTAGGGCTGGTGGTGGGTTTCCATTCCGGGCTAGGGTTAGGGTTAGGGAACGGCAAGGCTTAGGGCACAGGTGAGGGTACGGAAACGTGGGAGGGTCAGGCTACGTGCTGACGCACGGGTCAGTGCCAGCGTACGGGCCAGGTGTAGGCAACGGCGTAAGGTAAGGTGTAGGGCTGGTGGTTGTTTTCGGTTCCAGGCTAGGGTAAGGGTTAGGGAACGGCAAGGCTTAGGGCACAGGTGAGGGTACGGAAACGTGGGAGGGTCGGGCTACGTGCTGATGCACGGGTCAGTGCCAGCGTACTGGCCAGGGGTAGGCAACGGCGTAGGATAAAGTGTAGGGCTGGTGGTGGATTTGCGTTCCGGGCTAGGGTTAGGGTTAGGGAACGGCAAGGCTTAGGGCACACGTGAGGGTACGGAAGCGTGGGAGGGTCAGGCTACGTGCAGACGAACGGGTCAGTGCCAGCGTACGGGTCAGGAGTAGGGTACGGCGTAAGGTAAGGTGTAGGGCTGGTGGTGGGTTTCTATTCCGGGCTAGGGTTAGGGTTAGGGAACGGCAAGGCTTAGGGCACAAGTGAGGGTACGGAAACGTGGGAGGGTCAGGCTACGTGCTGACGCATGGTTCATTGCCAGCGTACGGGCCAGGAATAGGGTACGGCGTAAGGTAAGGTGTAGGGCTGGTGGTGGGTTTCCATTCCGGGCTAGGGTTAGGGTTAGGGAACGGCAAGTCTTAGGGCACAGCTGAGGGCACGGAAACGTGGGAGGGTCATGCTACTTGCTGACGCACGGGTCAGTGCCAGCGTACGGGTCAGGAGTAGGGTACGGCGTAAGGTAAGGTGTAGGGCTGGTGGTGGGTTTCTATTCCGGGCTAGGGTTAGGGTTAGGGAACGGCAAGGCTTAGGGCACAGGTCAGGGTACGGAAACACGGGAGGGTAAGGCTACGTGCTGATGAACGGGTCAGTGCCAGAGTACAGGCCAGGAGTAGGCAACGGCGTAGGGTAAGGTGTAGGGCTGGTGGTTGGTTTCCGTTCCAGGCTAGGGTTAGGGTTAGGGAACGGCAAGGCTTAGGGCACAGGGGAGGGTACGGAAACGTGGGAGGGTCGGGCTACGTGCTGATTCACGGGTCCGTGCCAGCGTTCGGGCCAGGAGTGGGCAACGGCGTAAGGTAAGGTGTAGGGCTTGTGGTTGATTTCCGTTCCGGGATAGGGTTAGGGTTAGGGATCGGCAAGGCTTAGGGCACAGGTGAGGGTATGGAAACGTGGGAGGGTCGGGCTACGTGCAGACGCACGGGTCAGTGCCAGCGTACGGGCCAGGAGTAGGCAACGGCGTAGGATAAAGTGTACGGCTGGTGGTGGATTTGCGTTCTGGGCTAGGGTTAGGGTTAGGGAACGGCAAGGCTTAGGGCACAGGTCAGGGTACGGAAACGCGGGAGGGTAAGGCTACGTGCTGACGCACAGGTCAGTGCCAGCGTACAGGTCAGGAGTAGGGTACGGCGTAAGGAAAAGTGTAGGGCTGGTGGTGGGTTTCTATTCCGGGCTAGGGTTAGGGTTAGGGAACGGCAAGGCATAGGGCACAGGTGAGGGTACGGTAACGTGGGAGAGTCGGGCTACGTGCTGACGCACAGGTCAGTGCCAGCGTACAGGTCAGGAGTAGGGTACGGCGTAAGGTAAGGTGTAGGGCTGGTGGTGGGTTTCTATTCCGGGCTAGGGATAGGGTTAGGGAATGGCAAGGCATAGGGCACAGGTGAGGGTACGGAAACGTGGGAGGGTCAGGCTTCGTGCTGACGCACGGGTCAGTGCCAGCGTTCGGGTCAAGAGTAGGTTATGGCGTAAGGTAAGGTGTAGGGCTGGTGGTGGGTTTCCGTTCCGGGCTAGGGTTAGGGTTAGGGAACGGCAAGGCTTAGGGCACAGGTGAAGGTACGGAAACGTGGGAGGCTCGTGCTACGTGCTGACGCACGGGTCAGTGCCAGCGTACGGGCCAGGAGTAGGCAACGGCGTAGGATAAAGTGTAGGCTGGTGGTGGATTTGCGTTCTGGGCTAGGGTTAAGGTTAGGGAACGGCAAGGCTTACGGCACAGGAGAGGGTACGGAAACGCCAGAGTGTAAGGCTACGTGCTGATGCACGGGGCAGTGCCAGAGTACAGGCCAGGAGTAGGCAACGGCGTAGGATAAAGTGTAGGGCTGGTGGTGGGTTTCTATGCAGGGCTAGGGTTAGGGTTAGGGAACGGCAAGGCTTAGGGCACAAGTGAGGGTACGGAAACGTGGGAGGGTCAGGCTACGTGCTGACGCACGGTTCAGTGCCAGCGTACGGGCCAGGAATAGGGTACGGCGTAAGGTAAGGTGTAGGGCTGTTGGTGGGTTTCCATTCCGGGCTAGGGTTAGGGTTAGGGAACGGCAAGGCTTAGGGCACAGCTGAGGGTACGGAAACGTGGGAGGGTCAGGCTACGTGCTGACGCACTGGTCAGTGCCAACGTACGGGCCAGGAGTAGGGTACGGCGTAAGGTAAGGTGTAGGGCTTGTGGTTGATTTCCGTTCCAGGCTAGGGTTAGGGTTAGGGAACGGCAAGGCTTAGGGCACAGGTGATGGTACGGAAACGTGGGAGGGTCAGGCTACGTGCTGACGCACAGGTCAGTGCCAGCGTACAGGTCAGGAGTAGGGTACGGCGTAAGGTAAGGTGTAGGGCTGGTGGTGGGTTTCTATTCCGGGCTAGGGTTAGGGTTAGGGAACGGCAAGGCATAGGGCACAGGTGAGGGTACGGAAACGTGGGAGGGTCAGTCTACGTGCTGACGCACGGGTCAGTGCCAGCGTACGGTTCAGGAGTAGGTTATGGCGTAAGGTATGGTGTAGGGCTGGTGGTGGGTTTCTATTCCGGGCTAGGGTTAGGGTTAGGGAACGGCAAGGCTTAGGGCACAGGTGAGGGTACGGAAACGTGGGAGGGTCGGGCTACGTGCTGACGCACGGGTCAGTGCCAGGGTACGGGCCAGGAGTAGGCAACGGCGTAGGATAAAGTGTAGGGCTGGTGGTGGATTTGCGTTCCGGGCTAGGGTTAGGGTTAGGGAACGGCATGGCTTAGGGCACAGGTGAGGGTACGGAAACGTGGGAGGGTCAGGCTACGTGCTGACGCACGGTTCAGTGCCAGCGTACGGGCCAGGAATAGGGTACGGCGTAATGTAAGGTGTCAGGCTGGTGGTGGGTTTCCGTTCCGGGCTAGGGTTAGGGTTAGGGAACGGCAAGGCTTAGGGCACAGGTCAGGGTACGGAAACGTGGGAGGGTCGGGCTACGTGCTGATGCACGGGTCAGTGCCAGCGTACTGGCCAGGAGTAGGCAACGGCGTAGGATAAAGTGTAGGGCTGGTGGTGGATTTGCGTTCCGGGCTAGGGTTAGGGTTAGGGAACGGCAAGGCTTAGGGCACAGGTGAGGGTACGGAAGCGTGGGAGGGTCAGGCTACGTGCAGACGAACGGGTCAGTGCCAGCGTACGGGTCAGGAGTAGGGTACGGCGTAAGGTAAGGTGTAGGGCTGGTGGTGGGTTTCTATTCCGGGCTAGGGTTAGGGTTAGGGAACGGCAAGGCATAGGGCACAGGTGAGGGTACGGTAACGTGGGAGAGTCGGGCTACGTGCTGACGCACAGGTCAGTGCCAGCGTACAGGTCAGGAGTAGGGTACGGCGTAAGGTAAGGTGTAGGGCTGGTGGTGGGTTTCTATTCCGGGCTAGGGATAGGGTTAGGGAATGGCAAGGCATAGGGCACAGGTGAGGGTACGGAAACGTGGGAGGGTCAGGCTTCGTGCTGACGCACGGGTCAGTGCCAGCGTTCGGGTCAAGAGTAGGTTATGGCGTAAGGTAAGGTGTAGGGCTGGTGGTGGGTTTCCGTTCCGGGCTAGGGTTAGGGTTAGGGAACGGCAAGGCTTAGGGCACAGGTGAAGGTACGGAAACGTGGGAGGCTCGTGCTACGTGCTGACGCACGGGTCAGTGCCAGCGTACGGGCCAGGAGTAGGCAACGGCGTAGGATAAAGTGTAGGCTGGTGGTGGATTTGCGTTCTGGGCTAGGGTTAAGGTTAGGGAACGGCAAGGCTTACGGCACAGGAGAGGGTACGGAAACGCCAGAGTGTAAGGCTACGTGCTGATGCACGGGGCAGTGCCAGAGTACAGGCCAGGAGTAGGCAACGGCGTAGGATAAAGTGTAGGGCTGGTGGTGGGTTTCTATTCAGGGCTAGGGTTAGGGTTAGGGAACGGCAAGGCTTAGGGCACAAGTGAGGGTACGGAAACGTGGGAGGGTCAGGCTACGTGCTGACGCACGGTTCAGTGCCAGCGTACGGGCCAGGAATAGGGTACGGCGTAAGGTAAGGTGTAGGGCTGTTGGTGGGTTTCCATTCCGGGCTAGGGTTAGGGTTAGGGAACGGCAAGGCTTAGGGCACAGCTGAGGGTACGGAAACGTGGGAGGGTCAGGCTACGTGCTGACGCACTGGTCAGTGCCAACGTACGGGCCAGGAGTAGGGTACGGCGTAAGGTAAGGTGTAGGGCTTGTGGTTGATTTCCGTTCCAGGCTAGGGTTAGGGTTAGGGAACGGCAAGGCTTAGGGCACAGGTGATGGTACGGAAACGTGGGAGGGTCAGGCTACGTGCTGACGCACAGGTCAGTGCCAGCGTACAGGTCAGGAGTAGGGTACGGCGTAAGGTAAGGTGTAGGGCTGGTGGTGGGTTTCTATTCCGGGCTAGGGTTAGGGTTAGGGAACGGCAAGGCATAGGGCACAGGTGAGGGTACGGAAACGTGGGAGGGTCAGTCTACGTGCTGACGCACGGGTCAGTGCCAGCGTACGGTTCAGGAGTAGGTTATGGCGTAAGGTATGGTGTAGGGCTGGTGGTGGGTTTCTATTCCGGGCTAGGGTTAGGGTTAGGGAACGGCAAGGCTTAGGGCACAGGTGAGGGTACGGAAACGTGGGAGGGTCGGGCTACGTGCTGACGCACGGGTCAGTGCCAGGGTACGGGCCAGGAGTAGGCAACGGCGTAGGATAAAGTGTAGGGCTGGTGGTGGATTTGCGTTCCGGGCTAGGGTTAGGGTTAGGGAACGGCATGGCTTAGGGCACAGGTGAGGGTACGGAAACGTGGGAGGGTCAGGCTACGTGCTGACGCACGGTTCAGTGCCAGCGTACGGGCCAGGAATAGGGTACGGCGTAATGTAAGGTGTCAGGCTGGTGGTGGGTTTCCGTTCCGGGCTAGGGTTAGGGTTAGGGAACGGCAAGGCTTAGGGCACAGGTGAAGGTACGGAAACGTGGGAGGCTCGTGCTACGTGCTGACGCACGGGTCAGTGCCAGCGTACGGGCCAGGAGTAGGCAACGGCGTAGGATTAAGTGTAGGCTGGTGGTGGATTTGCGTTCTGGGCTAGGGTTAGGGTTAGGGAACGGCAAGGCTTAGGGCACAGGAGAGGGTACGGAAACGCCAGAGTGTAAGGCTACGTGCTGATGCACGGGGCAGTGCCAGAGTACAGGCCAGGAGTAGGCAACTGCGTAGGGTAAGGTGTAGGGCTGGTGGTGGGTTTCCATTCCGGGCTAGGGTTAGGGTTAGGGAACGGCAAGGCTTAGGGCACAGGTGAGGGTACGGAAACGTGGGAGGGTCAGGCTACGTGCTGACGCACGGGTCAGTGCCAGCGTACGGGCCAGGTGTAGGCAACGGCGTAAGGTAAGGTGTAGGGCTGGTGGTTGTTTTCGGTTCCAGGCTAGGGTAAGGGTTAGGGAACGGCAAGGCTTAGGGCACAGGTGAGGGTACGGAAACGTGGGAGGGTCGGGCTACGTGCTGATGCACGGGTCAGTGCCAGCGTACTGGCCAGGGGTAGGCAACGGCGTAGGATAAAGTGTAGGGCTGGTGGTGGATTTGCGTTCCGGGCTAGGGTTAGGGTTAGGGAACGGCAAGGCTTAGGGCACACGTGAGGGTACGGAAGCGTGGGAGGGTCAGGCTACGTGCAGACGAACGGGTCAGTGCCAGCGTACGGGTCAGGAGTAGGGTACGGCGTAAGGTAAGGTGTAGGGCTGGTGGTGGGTTTCTATTCCGGGCTAGGGTTAGGGTTAGGGAACGGCAAGGCTTAGGGCACAAGTGAGGGTACGGAAACGTGGGAGGGTCAGGCTACGTGCTGACGCATGGTTCATTGCCAGCGTACGGGCCAGGAATAGGGTACGGCGTAAGGTAAGGTGTAGGGCTGGTGGTGGGTTTCCATTCCGGGCTAGGGTTAGGGTTAGGGAACGGCAAGTCTTAGGGCACAGCTGAGGGCACGGAAACGTGGGAGGGTCATGCTACTTGCTGACGCACGGGTCAGTGCCAGCGTACGGGTCAGGAGTAGGGTACGGCGTAAGGTAAGGTGTAGGGCTGGTGGTGGGTTTCTATTCCGGGCTAGGGTTAGGGTTAGGGAACGGCAAGGCTTAGGGCACAGGTCAGGGTACGGAAACACGGGAGGGTAAGGCTACGTGCTGATGAACGGGTCAGTGCCAGAGTACAGGCCAGGAGTAGGCAACGGCGTAGGGTAAGGTGTAGGGCTGGTGGTTGGTTTCCGTTCCAGGCTAGGGTTAGGGTTAGGGAACGGCAAGGCTTAGGGCACAGGGGAGGGTACGGAAACGTGGGAGGGTCGGGCTACGTGCTGATTCATGGGTCCGTGCCAGCGTTCGGGCCAGGAGTGGGCAACGGCGTAAGGTAAGGTGTAGGGCTTGTGGTTGATTTCCGTTCCGGGATAGGGTTAGGGTTAGGGATCGGCAAGGCTTAGGGCACAGGTGAGGGTATGGAAACGTGGGAGGGTCGGGCTACGTGCAGACGCACGGGTCAGTGCCAGCGTACGGGCCAGGAGTAGGCAACGGCGTAGGATAAAGTGTACGGCTGGTGGTGGATTTGCGTTCTGGGCTAGGGTTAGGGTTAGGGAACGGCAAGGCTTAGGGCACAGGACAGGGTACGGAAACGCGGGAGGGTAAGGCTACGTGCTGACGCACAGGTCAGTGCCAGCGTACAGGTCAGGAGTAGGGTACGGCGTAAGGAAAAGTGTAGGGCTGGTGGTGGGTTTCTATTCCGGGCTAGGGTTAGGGTTAGGGAACGGCAAGGCTTAGGGCACAGGTGAGGGTACGGAAACGTGGGAGGGTCAGGCTACGTGCTGACGCACGTGTCAGTGCCAGCGTACTGGCCAGGGGTAGGCAACGGCGTAGGATAAAGTGTAGGGCTGGTGGTGGATTTGCGTTCCGGGCTAGGGTTAGGGTTAGGGAACGGCAAGGCTTAGGGCACACGTGAGGGTACGGAAGCGTGGGAGGGTCAGGCTACGTTCAGACGAACGGGTCAGTGCCAGCGTACGGGTCAGGAGTAGGGTACGGCGTAAGGTAAGGTGTAGGGCTGGTGGTGGCTTTCTATTCCCGGCTAGGGTTAGGGTTAGGGAACGGCAAGGCTTAGGGCACAAGTGAGGGTACGGAAACGTGGGAGGGTCAGGCTACGTGCTGACGCACGGTTCAGTGCCAGCGTACGGGCCAGGAATAGGGTACGGCGTAAGGTAAGGTGTAGGGCTGGTGGTGGGTTTCCATTCCGGGCTAGGGTTAGGGTTAGGGAACGGCAAGTCTTAGGGCACAGCTGAGGGCACGGAAACGTGGGAGGGTCATGCTACTTGCTGACGCACGGGTCAGTGCCAGCGTACGGGTCAGGAGTAGGGTACGGCGTAAGGTAAGGTGTAGCGCTGGTGGTGGGTTTCTATTCCGGGCTAGGGTTAGGGTTAGGGAACGGCAAGGCTTAGGGCACAGGTCAGGGTACGGAAACACGGGAGGGTAAGGCTACGTGCTGATGAACGGGTCAGTGCCAGAGTACAGGCCAGGAGTGGGCAACGGCGTAGGATAAAGGGTAGGGCTGGTGGTGGGTTTCCATTCCGGGCTAGGGTTAGGGTTAGGGAACGGCAACGCTTAGGGCACTGGTGAGGGTACGGAAACGTGGGAGGGTCAGGCTACGTGCTGACGCACGGGTCAGTGCCAACGTACGGGCCAGGAGTAGGCATCGGCTTAAGGTAAGGTGTAGGGCTGGTGGTGGGTTTCTATTCCGGGCTAGGGTTAGGGTTAGGGAACGGCAAGGCTTAGGGCACAGGTGAGGGTACAGAAACGTGGGAGGGTCGGGCTACGTGCTGACGCACGGGTCAGTGCCAGCGTACGGGCCAGGAGTAGGCAATGGCTTAAGGTAAGGTGTAGGGCTGGTGGTGGTTTTCTATTCCGGGCTAGGGTTAGGGTTAGGGAACGGCAAGGCTTAGGGCACAGGTGAGGGTACAGAAACGTGGGAGGGTCGGGCTACGTGCTGACGCACGGGTCAGTGCCAGCGTACGGGCCAGGAGTAGGCAACGGCGTAGGATAAAGTGTAGGGCTGGTGGTGGATTTGCGTTCGGGGCTAGGGTTAGGGTTAGGGAACGGCAAGGCTTAGGGCACAGGTGAGGGTACGGAAACGTGGGAGGGTCAGGCTACGTGCTGACGCACAGGTTAGTGCCAGCGTACAGGTCAGGAGTAGGGTACGGCGTAATGTAAGGTGTCAGGCTGGTGGTGGGTTTCCGTTCCGGGCTAGGGTTAGGGTTAGGGAACGGCAAGGCTTAGGGCACAGGTGAAGGTACGGAAACGTGGGAGGCTCGTGCTACGTGCTGACGCACGGGTCAGTGCCAGCGTACGGGCCAGGAGTAGGCAACGGCGTAGGATAAAGTGTAGGCTGGTGGTGGATTTGCGTTCTGGGCTAGGGTTAGGGTTAGGGAACGGCAAGGCTTAGGGCACAGGAGAGGGTACGGAAACGCCAGAGTGTAAGGCTACGTGCTGATGCACGGGGCAGTGCCAGAGTACAGGCCAGGAGTAGGCAACGGCGTAGGGTAAGGTGTAGGGCTGGTGGTGGGTTTCCATTCCGGGCTAGGGTTAGGGTTAGGGAACGGCTAGGCTTAGGGCACAGGTGAGGGTACGGAAACGTGGGAGGGTTAGGCTACGTGCTGACGCACGGGTAAGTGCCAGCGTACGGGCCAGGTGTAGGCAACGGCGTAAGGTAAGGTGTAGGGCTGGTGGTTGTTTTCCGTTCCAGGCTAGGGTTAGGGTTAGGGAACGGCAAGGCTTAGGGCACAGGTGAGGGTACGGAAACGTGGGAGGGTTGGTCTACGTGCTGATGCACGGGTCAGTGCCAGCGTACTGGCCAGGAGTAGGCAACGGCGTAGGATAAAGTGTAGGGCTGGTGGTGGATTTGCGTTTTGGGCTAGGGTTAGGGTTAGGGAACGGCAAGGCTTAGGGCACAGGTGAGGGTACGGAAGCGTGGGAGGGTCAGGCTACGTGCAGACGAACGGGTCAGTGCCAGCGTACGGGTCAGGAGTAGGGTACGGCGTAAGGTAAGGTGTAGGGCTGCTGGTGGGTTTCTATTCCGGGCTAGGGTTAGGGTTAGGGAACGGCAAGGCTTAGGGCACAAGTGAGGGAACGGAAACGTGGGAGGGTCAGGCTACGTGCTGACGCACGGTTCAGTGCCAGCGTACGGGCCAGGAATAGGGTACGGCGTAAGGTAAGGTGTAGGGCTGGTGGTGGGTTTCCATTCCGGGCTAGGGTTAGGGTTAGGGAACGGCAAGGCTTAGGGCACAGCTGAGGGCACGGAAACGTGGGAGGGTCAGGCTACGTGCTGACGCACGGGTCAGTGCCAGCGTACGGGTCAGGAGTAGGGTACGGCGTAAAGTAAGGTGTAGGGCTGGTGGTGGGTTTCTATTCCGGGCTAGGGTTAGGGTTAGGGAACGGCGAGGCTTAGGGCACAGGTCAGGGTACGGAAACGCGGGAGGGTAAGGCTACGTGCTGATGAACGGGTCAGTGCCAGAGTACAGGCCAGGAGTAGGCAACGGCGTAGGGTAAGGTGTAGGGCTGGTGGTTGGTTTCCGTTCCAGGCTAGGGTTAGGGTTAGGGAACGGCAAGGCTTAGGGCACAGGGGAGGTTACGGAAACGTGGGAGGGTCGGGCTACGTGCTGATTCACGGGTCCGTGCCAGCGTTCGGGCCAGGAGTGGGAAACGGCGTAAGGTAAGGTGTAGGGCTTGTGGTTGATTTCCGTTCCGGGATAGGGTTAGGGTTAGGGATCGGCAAGGCTTAGGGCACAGGTGAGGGTATGGAAACGTGGGAGGGTCGGGCTACGTGCAGACGCACGGGTCAGTGCCAGCGTACGGGCCAGGAGTAGGCAACGGCGTAGGATAAAGTGTACGGCTGGTGGTGGATTTGCGTTCTGGGCTAGGGTTAGGGTTAGGGAACGGCAAGGCTTAGGGCACAGGTCAGGGTACGGAAACGCGGGAGGGTAAGGCTACGTGCTGATGCACGGGTCAGTGCCAGAGTACAGGCCAGGACTAGGCAACGGCGTAGGGTAAGGTGTAGGGCTGGTGGTGGGTTTTCATTCCGGGCTAGGGTTAGCGTTAGGGAAAGGCAAGGCTTAGGGCACAGGTGAGGGTACGGAAACGTGGGAGGTTCAGGCTACGTGCTGACGCACGGGTCAGTGCCAGCATACGTGCCAGGAGTAGGCAACGGCGTAAGGTAAGGTGTAGGGCTGGTGGTTGGTTTCCGTTCCAGGCTAGGGTTAGGGTTAGGGAACGGCAAGGCTTAGGGCACAGGTGAGGGTACGGAAACGTGGGAGGGTCGGGCTACGTGCTGACGCACGGGTCAGTGCCAGCGTACGGGCCAGGAGTAGGCAACGGCGTAGGATAAAGTGTAGGGCTAGTGGTGGATTTGCGTTCCAGGCTAGGGTTAGGGTTAGGGAACGGCAAGGCTTAGGGCACAGGTGAGGGTACGGAAACGTGGGAGGGTCGGGCTTCGTGCTGACGCACGGGTCAGTGCCAGCGTACGGGCCAGGAGTAGGCAACGGCGTAGGATAAAGTGTAGGGCTGGTGGTGGATTTGCGTTCGGGGCTAGGGTTAGGGTTAGGGAACGGCAAGGCTTAGGGCACAGGTGAGGGTACGGAAACGTGGGAGGGTCAGGCTACGTGCTGACGCACAGGTCAGTGCCAGCGTACAGGTCAGGAATATGGTACGGCGTAAGGTAACGTGTAGGGCTGGTGGTGGGTTTCTATTCCGGGCTAGGGTTAGGGTTAGGGAACCGCAAGGCTTAGGGCACAGGTGAGGGCACGGAAACGTGGGAGGGTCAGGCTACGTGCTGACGCACGGGTCAGTGCCAGCGTACGGGTCAGGAGTAGGGTATGGCGTAAGGTAAGGTATAGGGCTGGTGGTGGGTATCTATTCCGGGCTAGGGTTAGGGTTAGGGAACGGCAAGGCTTAGGGCACAGGTGAGGGTACAGAAACGTGGGAGGGTCGGGCTCCGTGCTGACGCACGGGTCAGTGCCAGCGTACGGGCCAGGAGTATGCAACGGCGTAGGATAAAGTGTAGGGCTGGTGGTTGATTTCCATTCGGGGCTAGTGTTAGGGTTAGGGAACGGCAAGGCTTAGGGCACAGGTGAGGGTACGGAAACGTGGGAGGGTCAGGCTACGTGGTGACGCACGGGTCAGTGCCAGCGTACGGTCCAGGAGTAGGCAACGGCTTAAGGTAGGGTGTAGGGCTGGTGGTGGGTTTCTATTCCGGGCTAGGGTTAGGGTTAGGGAACGGCAAGGCTTAGGGCACAGGTGAGGGTACAGAAACGTGGGAGGGTCGGGCTATGTGCTGACGCACGTGTCAGTGCCAGCATACGGGTCAGGAGTAGGCAACGACGTAGGATAAAGTGTAGGGCTGGTGGTGGGTTTCCATTCCGGGCTAGGGTTAGGGTTAGGGAACGGCAACGCTTAGGTCACAGGTGAGGGTACGGAAACGTGGGAGGGTCAGGCTACGTGCTGACGCACGGGTCAGTTCCAGCGTACGGGCCAGGAGTAGGCAACGGCTTAATGTAAGGTGTAGGGCTGGTGGTGGGTTTCTATTCCGGGCTAGGGTTAGGGTTAGGGAACGGCAAGGCTTAGGGCACAGGTGAGGGTACAGAAACGTGGGAGGATCGGGCTACGTGCTGACGCACGGGTCAGTGCCAGCGTACGGGCCAGGAGCAGGCAACGGCGTAGGATAAAGTGTAGGGCTGGTGGTGGATTTGCGTTCGGGGCTAGGGTTAGGGTTAGGGAACGGCAAGGCTTAGGGCACAGGTGAGGGTACGGAAACGTGGGAGGGTCAGGCTACGTGCTGACGCACAGGTCAGTGCCAGCGTACAGGTCAGGAGTAGGGTACGGCGTAAGGTAAGGTGTAGGGCTGGTGGTGGGTTTCTATTCCGGGCTAGGGTTAGGGTTAGGGTACGGCAAGGCATAGGGCACAGGTGAGGGTACGGAAACGTGGGAGGGTCAGGCTACGTGCTGACGCACGGTTCAGTGCCAGCGTACGGGCCAGGAATAGGGTACGGCGTAATGTAAGGTGTCAGGCTGGTGGTGGGTTTCCGTTCCGGGCTAGGGTTAGGGTTAGGGAACGGCAAGGCTTAGGGCACAGGTGAAGGTACGGAAACGTGGGAGGCTCGTGCTACGTGCTGACGCACGGGTCAGTGCCAGCTTACGGGCCAGGAGTAGGCAACGGCGTAGGATAAAGTGTAGGCTGGTGGTGGATTTGCGTTCTGGGCTAGGGTTAGGGTTAGGGAACGGCAAGGCTTAGGGCACAGGAGAGGGTACGGAAACGCCAGAGTGTAAGGCTACGTGCTGATGCACGGGGCAGTGCCAGAGTACAGGCCAGGAGTAGGCAACGGCGTAGGGTAAGGTGTAGGGCTGGTGGTGGGTTTTCATTCCGGGCTAGGGTTAGGGTTAGGGAACCGCAAGGCTTAGGGCACAGGTGAGGGTACGGAAACGTGGGAGGGTCAGGCTACGTGCTGACGCACGGGTCAGTGCCAGCGTACGGGCCAGGTGTAGGCAACGGCGTAAGGTAAGGTGTAGGGCTGGTGGCTGTTTTCCGTTCCAGGCTAGGGTTAGGGTTAGGGAACGGCAAGGCTTAGGGCACAGATGAGGGTACGGAAACGTGGGAGGGTCGGGCTACGTGCTGATGCACGGGTCAGTGCCAGCGTACTGGCCAGGAGTAGGCAACGGCGTAGGATAAAGTGTAGGGCTGGTGGTGGATTTGCGTTCCGGGCTAGGGTTAGGGTTAGGGAACGGCAAGGCTTAGGGCACAGGTGAGGGTACGGAAGCGTGGGAGGGTCAGGCTACGTGCAGACGAACGGGTCAGTGCCAGCGTACGGGTCAGGAGTAGGGTACGGCGTAAGGTAAGGTGTAGGGCTGGTGGTGGGTTTCTATTCCGGGCTAGGGTTAGGGTTAGGGAACGGCAAGGCTTAGGGCACAAGTGAGGGTACGGAAACGTGGGAGGGTCAGGCTACGTGCTGACGCACGGTTCAGTGCCAGCGTACGGGCCAGGAATAGGGTACGGCGTAAGGTAAGGTGTAGGGCTGGTGGTGGGTTTCCATTCCGGGCTAGGGTTAGGGTTAGGGAACGGCAAGGCTTAGGGCACAGCTGAGGGCACGGAAACGTGGGAGGGTCAGGCTACGTGCTGACGCACGGGTCAGTGCCAGCGTACGGGTCAGGAGTAGGGTACGGCGTAAGGTAAGGTGTAGGGCTGGTGGTGGGTTTCTATTCCGGGCTAGGGTTAGGGTTAGGGAACGGCAAGGCTTAGGGCACAGGTCAGGGTACGGAAACGCGGGAGGGTAAGGCTACGTGCTGATGAACGGGTCAGTGCCAGAGTACAGGCCAGGAGTAGGCAACGGCGTAGGGTAAGGTGTAGGGCTGGTGGTTGGTTTCCGTTCCAGGCTAGGGTTAGGGTTAGGGAACGGCAAGGCTTAGGGCACAGGGGAGGGTACGGAAACGTGGGAGGGTCGGGCTACGTGCTGATTCATGGGTCCGTGCCAGCGTTCGGGCCAGGAGTGGGCAACGGCGTAAGGTAAGGTGTAGGGCTTGTGGTTGATTTCCGTTCCGGGATAGGGTTAGGGTTAGGGATCGGCAAGGCTTAGGGCACAGGTGAGGGTATGGAAACGTGGGAGGGTCGGGCTACGTGCAGACGCATGGGTCAGTGCCAGCGTACGGGCCAGGAGTAGGCAACGGCGTAGGATAAAGTGTACGGCTGGTGGTGGATTTGCGTTCTGGGCTAGGGTTAGGTTTAGGGAACGGCAAGGCTTAGGGCACAGGTCAGGGTACAGAAACGCGGGAGGGTAAGGCTACGTGCTGATGCACGGGTCAGTGCCAGAGTACAGGCCAGGACTAGGCAACGGCGTAGGGTAAGGTGTAGGGCTGGTGGTGGGTTTTCATTCCGGGCTAGGGTTAGCGTTAGGGAAAGGCAAGGCTTAGGGCACAGGTGAGGGTACGGAAACGTGGGAGGTTCAGGCTACGTGCTGACGCATGGGTCAGTGCCAGCATACGTGCCAGGAGTAGGCAACGGCGTAAGGTAAGGTGTAGGGCTGGTGGTTGGTTTCCGTTCCAGGCTAGGGTTAGGGTTAGGGAACGGCAAGGCTTAGGGCACAGGTGAGGGTACGGAAACGTGGGAGGGTCGGGCTACGTGCTGACGCACGGGTCAGTGCCAGCGTACGGGCCAGGAGTAGGCAACGGCGTACGATAAAGTGTAGGGCTAGTGGTGGATTTGCTTTCTGGGCTAGGGTTAGGGTTAGGGAACGGCAAGGCTTAGGGCACAGGTGAGGGTACGGAAACGTGGGAGGGTCGGGCTACGTGCTGACGCACGGGTCAGTGCCAGCGTACGGGCCAGGAGTAGGCAACGGCGTACAATAAAGTGTAGGGCTGGTGGTGGATTTGCGTTCGGGGCTAGGGTTAGGGTTAGGGAACGGCAAGGCTTAGGGCACAGGTGAGGGTACGGAAACGTGGGAGGGTCAGGCTACGTGCTGACGCACGTGTCAGTGCCAGCGTACGGGTCAGGAGTAGGGTACGGCGTAACGTAAGGTGTAGGGCTGGTGGTGGGTTTCTATTCCGGGCTAGGGTTAGGGTTAGGGAATGGCAAGGCTTAGGGCACAGGTGAGGGTAGGAAACGTGGGAGGGTCAGGCTACGTGCTGCCGCACGGGTCAGTGCCAGCGTACGGGCCAGGAGTAGGCAACGGCTTAAGGTAGGGTGTAGGGCTGGTGGTGGGTTTCTATTCCGGGCTAGGGTTAGGGTTAGGGAACGGCAAGGCTTGGGGCACAGGTGAGGGTACAGAAACGTGGGAGGGTCGGGCTACGTGCTGACGCACGGGTCAGTGCCAGCATACGGGTCAGGAGTAGGCAACGACGTAGGATAAAGTGTAGGGCTGGTGGTGGGTTTCCATTCCGGGCTAGGGTTAGGGTTAGGGAACGGCAACGCTTAGGGCACAGGTGAGGGTACGGAAACGTGGGAGGGTCAGGCTACGTGCTGACGCACGGGTCAGTGCCAGCGTACGGGCCAGGAGTAGGCAACGGCTTAAGGTAAGGTGTAGGGCTGGTGGTGGGTTTCTATTCCGGGCTAGGGTTAGGGTTAGGGAACGGCAAGGCTTAGGGCACAGGTGAGGGTACAGAAACGTGGGAGGGTCGGGCTACGTGCTGACGCACGGGTCAGTGCCAGCGTACGGGCCAGGAGTAGGCAACGGCTTAAGGTAAGGTGTAGGGCTGGTGGTGGGTTTCTATTCCGGGCTAGGGTTAGGGTTAGGGAACGGCAAGGCTTAGGGCACAGGTGAGGGTACAGAAACGTGGGAGGGTCGGGCTACGTGCTGACGCATGGGTGAGTGCCAGCGTACGGGCCAGGAGCAGGCAACGGCGTAGGATAAAGTGTAGGGCTCGTGGTGGATTTGCGTTCGGGGCTAGGTTTAGGGTTAGGGAACGGCAAGGCTTAGGGCACAGGTGAGGGTACGGAAACGTGGGAGGGTCAGGCTACGTGCTGACGCACAGGTCAGTGCCAGCGTACAGGTCAGGAGTATTGTACGGCGTAAGGTACCGTTTAGGGCTGGTGGTGGGTTTCTATTCCGGGCTAGGGTTAGGGTTAGCGAACGGCAAGGCTTAGGGCACAGGTGAGGGCACGGAAACGTGGGAGGGTCAGGCTACGTGCTGACGCACGGGTCAGTGCCAGCGTACGGGTCAGGAGTAGGGTATGGCGTAAGGTAAGGTGTAGGGCTGGTGGTGGGTTTCTATTCCGGGCTAGGGTTAGGGTTAGGGAACGGCAAGGCTTAGGGCACAGGTGAGGGTACAGAAACGTGGGAGGGTCGGGCTACGTGCTGACGCACGGGTCAGTGCCAGCGTACGGGCCAGGAGTAGGCAACGGCGTAGGATAAAGTGTAGGGCTGGTGGTTGATTTCCGTTCCGGGCTAGTGTTAGGGTTAGGGAACGGCAAGGCTTAGGGCACAGGTGAGGTTACGGAAACGTGGGAGGGTCAGGCTACGTGCTGACGCTCGGGTCAGTGCCAGCGTACGGGCCAGGAGTAAGCAACGGCGTAAGGTAAGGTGTAGGGCTCGTGGTTGGTTTCCGTTCCAGGCTAGGGTTAGGGTTAGGGAACGGCAAGGCTTAGGGCACAGGTGAGGGTACGGAAACGTGGGAGGGTCGGGCTACGTGCTGACGCACGTGTCAGTGCCAGCGTACGGGCCAGGAGTAGGCAACGGCGTAGGATAAAGTGTATGGCTGGTGGTGGATTTGCGTTCCGGGCTAGGGTTAGGGTTAGGGAATGACAAGGCTTAGGGCACAGGTGAGGGTACGGAAACGTGGGAGGGTCAGGCTACGTGCTGACGCACAGGTCAGTGCCAGCGTACAGGTCAGGAGTAGGGTACGGCGTAAGGAAAAGTGTAGGGCTGGTGGTGGGTTTCTATTCCGGGCTAGGGTTAGGGTTAGGGAACGGCAAGGCTTAGGGCACAGGTGAGGGTACGGAAACGTGGGAGGGTCAGGCTACGTGCTGACGCACGTGTCAGTGCCAGCGTACGGGTCAGGAGTAGGTTACGGCGTAAGGTAAGGTGTAGCGCTGGTGGTGGCTTTCTATTCCCGGCTAGGGTTAGGGTTAGGGAACGGCAAGGCTTAGGGCACAGGTGAGGGTACGGAAACGTGGGAGGGTCAGGCTACGTGCTGACGCACGTGTCAGTGCCAGCGTACGGGTCAGGAGTAGGGTACGGCGTAAGGTAAGGTGTAGGGCTGGTGGTGGGTTTCTATTCCGGGCTAGGGTTAGGGTTAGGGAACGGCAAGGCTTAGGGCACAGGTGAGGGTACGGAAACGTGGGAGGGTCAGGCTACGTGCTGACGCACGTGTCAGTGCCAGCGTACGGGCCAGGAGTAGGCAACGGCTTAAGGTAGGGTGTAGGGCTGGTGGTGGGTTTCTATTCCGGGCTAGGTTTAGGGTTAGGGAACGGCAAGGCTTAGTGCACAGGTGAGGGTACAGAAACGTGGGAGGGTCGGGCTACGTGCTGACGCACGGGTCAGTGCCAGCATACGGGTCAGGAGTAGGCAACGACGTAGGATAAAGTGTAGGGCTGGTGGTGGGTTTCCATTCCGGGCTAGGGTTAGGGTTAGGGAACGGCAACGCTTAGGGCACAGGTGAGGGTACGGAAACGTGGGAGGGTCAGGCTACGTGCTGACGCACGGGTCAGTGCCAGCGTACGGGCCAGGAGTAGGCAACGGCTTAAGGTAAGGTGTAGGGCTGGTGGTGGGTTTCTATTCCGGGCTAGGGTTAGGGTTAGGGAACGGCAAGTCATAGGGCACAGGTGAGGGTACGGAAACGTGGGAGGGTCAGGCTACGTGCTGACGCACAGGTCAGTGCCAGCGTACAGGTCAGGAGTAGGGTACGGCGTAAGGTAAGGTGTAGGGCTGGTGGTGGGTTTCTATTCCGGGCTAGGGTTAGGGATAGGGAACGGCAAGGCATAGGGCACAGGTGAGGGTACGGAAACGTGGGAGGGTCAGGCTTCGTGCTGACGCACGGGTCAGTGCCAGCGTTCGGGTCAGGAGTAGGTTATGGCGTAAGGTAAGGTGTAGGGCTGGTGGTGGGTTTCCGTTCGGGGCTAGGGTTAGGGTTAGGGAACGGCAAGGCTTAGGGCACAGGTGAAGGTACGGAAACGTGGGAGGCTCGTGCTACGTGCTGACGCACGGGTCAGTGCCAGCGTACGGGCCAGGAGTAGGCAACGGCGTAGGATAAAGTGTAGGCTGGTGGTGGATTTGCGTTCTGGGCTAGGGTTAGGGTTAGGGAACGGCAAGGCTTACGGCACAGGAGAGGGTACGGAAACGCCGGAGTGTAAGGCTACGTGCTGATGCACGGGGCAGTGCCAGAGTACAGGCCAGGAGTAGGCAACGGCGTAGGATAAAGTGTAGGGCTGGTGGTGGGTTTCTATTCCGGGCTAGGGTTAGGGTTAGGGAACGGCAAGGCTTAGGGCACAAGTGAGGGTACGGAAACGTGGGAGGGTCAGGCTACGTGCTGACGCACGGTTCAGTGCCAGCGTACGGGCCAGGAATAGGGTACGGCGTAAGGTATGGTGTAGGGCTGGTGGTGGGTTTCCATTCCGGGCTAGGGTTAGGGTTAGGGAACGGCAAGGCTTAGGGCACAGGTGAGGGTTCGGAAACGTGGGAGGGTCAGGCTACGTGCTGACGCACTTGTCAGTGCCAACGTACGGGCCAGGAGTAGGGTACGGCGTAAGGTAAGGTGTAGGGCTTGTGGTTGATTTCCGTTCCAGGCTAGGGTTAGGGTTAGGGAACGGCAAGGCTTAGGGCAAAGGAGAGGGTACGGAAACGTGGGAGGGTCGGGCCCCGTGCTGACGCACGGGTTAGTGCCAGCATACGGGCCAGGAGTAGGCAACGGCGTAGGATAAAGTGTAGGGCTGGTGGTGGGTTTCCATTCCGGGCTAGGGTTAGGGTTAGGGTACGGCAACGCTTAGGGCACAGGTGAGGGTACGGAAACGTGGGAGGGTCAGGCTACGTGCTGACGCACGTGTCAGTGCCAGCGTACGGGCCAGGATTAGGCAACGGCTTAAGGTAAGGTGTAGGGCTGGTGGTGGGTTTCTATTCCGGGCTAGGGTTAGGGTTAGGGAACGGCAAGGCTTAGGGCACAGGTGAGGGTACAGAAACGTGGGAGGGTCGGGCTACGTGCTGACGCACGGGTCAGTGCCAGCGTACGGGCCAGGAGTAGGCAACGGCGTAGGATAAAGTGTAGGGCTGGTGGTGGATTTGCGTTCGGGGCTAGGGTTAGGCTTAGGGAACGGCAAGGCTTAGGGCACAGGTGAGGGTACGGAAACGTGGGAGGGTCAGGCTACGTGCTGACGCACAGGTCAGTGCCAGCGTACAGGTCAGGAGTAGGGTACGGCGTAAGGTAAGGTGTAGGGCTGGTGGTGGGTTTCTATTCCGGGCTAGGGTTAGGGTTAGGGAACGGCAAGGCATAGGGCACAGGTGAGGGTACGGAAACGTGGGAGGGTCAGTCTACGTGCTGACGCACGGGTCAGTGCCAGCGTACGGGCCAGGAATAGGGTACGGCGTAATGTAAGGTGTCAGGCTGGTGGTGGGTTTCCGTTCCGGGCTAGGGTTAGGGTTAGGGAACGGCAAGGCTTAGGGCACAGGTGAATGTACGGAAACGTGGGAGGCTCGTGCTACGTGCTGACGCACGGGTCAGTGCCAGCGTACGGGCCAGGAGTAGGCAACGGCGTAGGATAAAGTGTAGGCTGGTGGTGGATTTGCGTTCTGGGCTAGGGTTAGGGTTAGGGAACGGCAAGGCTTAGGGCACAGGAGATGGTACGGAAACGCCAGAGTGTAAGGCTACGTGCTGATGCACGGGGCAGTGCCAGAGTACAGGTCAGGAGTAGGCAACGGCGTAGGGTAAGGTGTAGGGCTGGTGGTGGGTTTCCATTCCGGGCTAGGGTTAGGGTTAGGGAACGGCAAGGCTTAGGGCACAGGTGAGGGTACGGAAACGTGGGAGGATCAGGCTACGTGCTGACGCACGGGTCTGTGCCAGCGTACGGGCCAGGTGTAGGCAACGGCGTAAGGTAAGGTGTAGGGCTGGTGGTTGTTTTCCGTTCCAGGATAGGGTTAGGGTTAGGGAACGGCAAGGCTTAGGGCACAGGTGAGGGTACGGAAACGTGGGAGGGTCGGGCTACGTGCTGATGCACGGGTCAGTGCCAGCGTACTGGCCAGGAGTAGGCAACGGCGTAGGATATAGTGTAGGGCTGGTGGTGGATTTGCGTTCCGGGCTAGGGTTACGGTTAGGGAACGGCAAGGTTTAGGGCACAGGTGAGGGTACGGAAGCGTGGGAGGGTCAGGCTACGTGCAGACGAACGGGTCAGTGCCAGCGTACGGGTCAGGGGTAGGGTACGGCGTAAGGTAAGGTGTAGGGCTGGTGGTGGGTTTCTATTCCGGGCTAGGGTTAGGGTTAGGGAACGGCAAGGCTTAGGGCACAAGTGAGGGTACGGAAACGTGGGAGGGTCAGGCTACGTGCTGACGCACGGTTCAGTGCCAGCGTACGGGCCAGGAATAGGGTACGGCGTAAGGTAAGGTGTAGGGCTGGTGGTGGGTTTCCATTCCGGGCTAGGGTTAGGGTTAGGGAACAGCAAGGCTTAGGGCACAGCTGAGGGCACGGAAACGTGGGAGGGTCAGGCTACGTGCTGACGCACGGGTCAGTGCCAGCGTACGGGTCAGGAGTAGGGTACGGCGTAAGGTAAGGTGTAGGGCTGGTGGTGGGTTTCTATTCCGGGCTAGGGTTAGGGTTAGGGAACGGCAAGTCTTAGGGCACAGGTCAGGGTACGGAAACGCGGGAGGGTAAGGCTACGTGCTGATGAACGGGTCAGTGCCAGAGTACAGGCCAGGAGTAGGCAACGGCGTAGGGTAAGGTGTAGGGCTGGTGGTTGGTTTCCGTTCCAGGCTAGGGTTAGGGTTAGGGAACGGCAAGGCTTAGGGCACAGGGGAGGGTACGGAAACGTGGGAGGGTCGGGCTACGTGCTGATTCACGGGTCCGTGCCAGCGTTCGGGCCAGGAGTGGGCAACGGCGTAAGGTAAGGTGTAGGGCTTGTGGTTGATTTCCGTTCCGGTATAGGGTTAGGGTTAGGGATCGGCAAGGCTTAGGGCACAGGTGAGGGTATGGAAACGTGGGAGGGTCGGGCTACGTGCAGACGCACGGGTCAGTGCCAGCGTACGGGCCAGGAGTAGGCAACGGCGTAGGATAAAGTGTACGGCTGGTGGTGGATTTGCGTTCTGGGCTAGGGTTAGGGTTAGGGAACGACAAGGCTTAGGGCACAGGTCAGGGTACAGAAACGCGGGAGGGTAAGGCTACGTGCTGATGCACGGGTCAGTGCCAGAGTACAGGCCAGGACTAGGCAACGGCGTAGGGTAAGGTGTAGGGCTGGTGGTGGGTTTTCATTCCGGGCTAGGGTTAGCGTTAGGGAAAGGCAAGGCTTAGGGCACAGCTGAGGGTACGGAAACGTGGGAGGTTCAGGCTACGTGCTGACGCATGGGTCAGTGCCAGCATACGTGCCAGGAGTAGACAACGGCGTAAGGTAAGGTGTAGGGCTGGTGGTTGGTTTCCGTTCCAGGCTAGGGTTAGGGTTAGGGAACGGCAAGGCTTAGGGCACAGGTGAGGGTACGGAAACGTGGGAGGGTCGGGCTACGTGCTGACGCACGGGTCAGTGCCAGCGTACGGGCCAGGAGTAGGCAACGGCGTACAATAAAGTGTAGGGCTGGTGGTGGATTTGCGTTCGGGGCTAGGGTTAGGGTTAGGGAACGGCAAGGCTTAGGGCACAGGTGAGGGTACGGAAACGTGGGAGGGTCAGGCTACGTGCTGACGCACAGGTCAGTGCCAGCGTACAGGTCAGGAATATGGTACGGCGTAAGGTAACGTGTAGGGCTGGTGGTGAGTTTCTATTCTGGGCCAGGGTTAGGGTTAGGGAACCGCAAGGCTTAGGGCACAGGTGAGGGTACGGAAACGTGGCAGGGTCAGGCTACGTGCTGACGCACAGCTCAGTGCCAGCGTACAGGTCAGGAGTAGGGTACGGCGTAAGGAAAAGTGTAGGGCTGGGGGTGGGTTTCTATACCGGGCTAGGGTTTGGGTTAGGGAACGGCAAGGCTTAGGGCACAGGTGAGGGTACGGAAACGTGGGAGGGTCAGGCTACGTGCTGACGCACGTGTCAGTGCCAGCGTACGGGTCAGGAGTAGGGTACGGCGTAAGGTAAGGTGTAGGGCTGGTGGTGGGTTTCTATTCCGGGCTAGGGTTAGGGTTAGGGAACGGCAAGGCTTAGGGCACAGGTGAGGGTACAGAAACGTGGGAGGGTCGGGCTACGTGCTGACGCACGGGTCAGTGCCAGCGTACGGGCCAGGAGTAGGCAACGGCTTAAGGTAAGGTGTAGGGCTGGTGGTGGGTTTCTATTCCGGGCTAGGGTTAGGGTTAGGGAACGGCAAGGCTTAGGGCACAGGTGAGGGTACAGAAACGTGGGAGGGTCGGGCTACGTGCTGACGCACGGGTGAGTGCCAGCGTACGGGCCAGGAGCAGGCAACGGCGTAGGATAAAGTGTAGGGCTGGTGGTGGATTTGCGTTCGGGGCTAGGGTTAGGGTTAGGGAACGGCAAGGCTTAGGGCACAGGTGAGGGTACGGAAACGTGGGAGGGTCAGGCTACGTGCTGACGCACAGGTCAGTGACAGCGTACAGGTCAGGAGTAGGGTACGGCGTAAGGTAAGGTGTAGGGCTGGTGGTGGGTTTCTATTCCGGGCTAGGGTTAGGGTTAGGGAACGGCAAGGCATAGGGCACAGGTGAGTGTACGGAAACGTGGGAGGGTCAGGCTTCGTGCTGACGCACGGGTCAGTGCCAGCGTTCGGGTCAGGAGTAGGTTATGGCGTAAGGTAAGGTGTAGGGCTGGTGGTGGGTTTCCGTTCCGGGCTAGGGTTAGGGTTAGGGAACGGCAAGGCTTAGGGCACAGGTGAAGGTACGGAAACGTGGGAGGCTCGTGCTACGTGCTGACGCACGGGTCAGTGCCAGCGTACGGGCCAGGAGTAGGCAACGGCGTAGGATAAAGTGTAGGCTGGTGGTGGATTTGCGTTCTGGGCTAGGGTTAGGGTTAGGGAACGGCAAGGCTTACGGCACAGGAGAGGGTACGGAAACGCCAGATTGTAAGGCTACGTGCTGATGCACGGGGCAGTGCCAGAGTACAGGCCAGGAGTAGGCAACGGCGTAGGATAAAGTGTAGGGCTGGTGGTGGGTTTCTATTCCGGGCTAGGGTTAGGGTTAGGGAACGGCAAGGCTTAGGGCACAAGTGAGGGTACGGAAACGTGGGAGGGTCAGGCTACGTGCTGACGCACGGTTCAGTGCCAGCGTACGGGCCAGGAATAGGGTACGGCGTAAGGTAAGGTGTAGGGCTGGTGGTGGGTTTCCATTCCGGGCTAGGGTTAGGGTTAGGGAACGGCAAGGCTTAGGGCACAGCTGAGGGTACGGAAACGTGGGAGGGTCAGGCTACGTGCTGACGCCCTGGTCAGTGCCAACGTACGGGCCAGGAGTAGGGTACGGCGTAAGGTAAGGTGTAGGGCTTGTGGTTGATTTCCGTTCCAGGCTAGGGTTAGGGTTAGGGAACGGCAAGGCTTAGGGCAAAGGAGAGGGTACGGAAACGTGGGAGGGTCGGGCCCCGTGCTGACGCACGGGTTAGTGCCAGCGTACGGGCCAGGAGTAGGCAACGGCGTAGGATAAAGTGTAGGGCTGGTGGTGGATTTGCGTTCGGGGCTAGGGTTAGGGTTAGGGAACGGCAAGGCTTAGGGCACAGGTGAGGGTACGGAAACGTGGGAGGGTCAGGCTACGTACTGACGCACAGGTCAGTGCCAGCGTACAGGTCAGGAATATGGTACAGCGTAAGGTAACGTGTAGGGCTGGTGGTGGGTTTCTATTCCGGGCTAGGGTTAGGGTTAGGGAACGGCAAGGCTTAGGGCACAGGTGAGGGTACAGAAACGTGGGTGGGTCGGGCTACGTGCTGACGCACGGGTCAGTGCCAGCGTACGGGCCAGGAGTATGCAACGGCGTAGGATAAAGTGTAGGGCTGGTGGTTGATTTCCGTTCCGGGCTAGTGTTAGGGTTAGGGAACGGCAAGGCTTAGGGCACAGGTGAGGTTACGGAAACGTGGGAGGGTCAGGCTACGTGCTGACGCACGGGTCAGTGCCAGCGTACGGGCCAGGAGTAGGCAACGGCGTAGGATAAAGTGTATGGCTGGTGGTGGATTTGCGTTCCGGGCTTGGGTTAGGGTTAGGGAACGGCAAGGCTTAGGGCACAGGTGAGGGTACGGAAACGTGGCAGGGTCAGGCTACGTGCTGACGCACAGCTCAGTGCCAGCGTACAGGTCAGGAGTAGGGTACGGCGTAAGGAAAAGTGTAGGGCTGGTGGTGGGTTTCTATTCCGGGCTAGGGTTAGGGTTAGGGAACGGCAAGGCTTAGGGCACAGGTGAGGGTACGGAAACGTGGGAGGGTCAGGCTACGTGCTGACGCACGTGTCAGTGCCAGCGTACGGGTCAGGAGTAGGGTACGGCGTAAGGTAAGGTGTAGGGCTGGTGGTGGGTTTCTATTCCGGGCTAGGGTTAGGGTTAGGGAACGGCAAGGCTTAGGGCACAGGTGAGGGTACGGAAACGTGGGAGGGTCAGGCTACGTGCTGACGCACGGGTCAGTGCCAGCGTACGGGCCAGGAGTAGGCAACGGCTTAAGGTAGGGTGTAGGGCTGGTGGTGGGTTTCTATTCCGGGCTAGGGTTAGGGTTAGGGAACGGCAAGGCTTAGGGCACAGGTGAGGGTACAGAAACGTGGGAGGGTCGGGCTACGTGCTGACGCACGGGTCAGTGCCAGCATACGGGTCAGGAGTAGGCAACGACGTAGGATAAATTGTAGGGCTGGTGGTGGGTTTCCATTCCGGGCTAGGGTTAGGGTTAGGGAACGGCAACGCTTAGGGCACAGGTGAGGGTACGGAAACGTGGGAGGGTCAGGCTACGTGCTGACGCACGGGTCAGTGCCAGCGTACGGGCCAAGAGTAGGCAACGGCTTAAGGTAAGGTGTAGGGCTGGTGGTGGGTTTCTATTCCGGGCTAGGGTTAGGGTTAGGGAACGGCAAGGCTTAGGGCACAGGTGAGGTTACAGAAACGTGGGAGGGTCGGGCTACGTGCTGACGCACGGGTCAGTGCCAGGGTACGGGCCAGGAGTAGGCAACGGCTTAAGGTAAAGTGTAGGGCTGGTGGTGGGTTTCTATTCCGGGCTAGGGTTAGGGTTAGGGAACGGCAACGCTTAGGGCACAGGTGAGGGTACGGAAACGTGGGAGGGTCAGGCTACGTGCTGACGCACAGGTCATTGCCACCGTACAGGTCAGGAGTATGGTACGGCGTAAGGTACCGTGTAGGGCTGGTGGTGGGTTTCTATTCCGGGCTAGGGATAGGGTTAGCGAACGGCAAGGCTTAGGGCACAGGTGAGGGCACGGAAACGTGGGAGGGTCAGGCTACGTGCTGACGCACGGGTCAGTGCCAGCGTACGGGTCAGGAGTAGGGTATGGCGTAAGGTAAGGTGTAGGGCTGGTGGTGGGTTTCTATTCCGGGCTAGGGTTAGGGTTAGGGAACGGCAAGGCTTAGGGCACAGGTGAGGGTACAGAAACGTGGGAGGGTCGGGCTACGTGCTGACGCACGGGTCAGTGCCAGCGTACGGGCCAGGAGTAGGCAACGGCGTAGGATAAAGTGTAGGGCTGGTGGTTGATTTCCGTTCCGGGCTAGTGTTAGGGTTAGGGAATGGCAAAGCTTAGGGCACAGGTGAGGTTACGGAAACGTGGGAGGGTCAGGCTACGTGCTGACGCTCGGGTCAGTGCCAGCGTACGGGCCAGGAGTAAGCAACGGCGTAAGGTAAGGTGTAGGGCTCGTGGTTGGTTTCCGTTCCAGGCTAGGGTTAGGGTTAGGGAACGGCAAGGCTTAGGGTACAGGTGAGGGTACGGAAACGTGGGAGGGTCGGGCTACGTGCTGACGCACGTGTCAGTGCCAGCGTACGGGCCAGGAGTAGGCAACGGCGTAGGATAAAGTGTATGGCTGGTGGTGGATTTGCGTTCCGGGCTAGGGTTAGGGTTAGGGAATGACAAGGCTTAGGGCACAGGTGAGGGTACGGAAACGTGGGAGGGTCAGGCTACGTGCTGACGCACAGGTCAGTGCCAGCGTACAGGTCAGGAGTAGGGTACGGCGTAAGGAAAAGTGTAGGGCTGGTGGTGGGTTTCTATTCCGGGCTAGGGTTAGGGTTAGGGAACGGCAAGGATTAGGGCACAGGTGAGGGTACGGAAACGTGGGAGGGTCAGGCTACGTGCTGACGCACGTGTCAGTGCCAGCGTACGGGTCAGGAGTAGGGAACGGCGTAAGGTAAGGTGTAGGGCTGGTGGTGGCTTTCTATTCCCGGCTAGGGTTAGGGATAGGGAACGGCAAGGCTTAGGGCACAGGTGAGGGTACGGAAACGTGGGAGGGTCAGGCTACGTGCTGACGCACGGGTCAGTGCCAGCGTACGGGCCAGGAGTAGGCAACGGCTTAAGGTAAGGTGTAGGGCTGGTGGTGGGTTTCTATTCCGGGCTAGGGTTAGGGTTAGGGAACGGCAAGGCATAGGGCACAGGTGAGGGTACAGAAACGTGGGAGGGTCGGGCTACGTGCTGACGCACGGGTCAGTGCCAGCATACGGGCCAGGAGTAGGCAACGGCTTAAGGTAAGGTGTAGGGCTGGTGGTGGGTTTCTATTCCGGGCTAGGGTTAGGGTTAGGGAACGGCAAGGCTTAGGGCACAGGTGAGGTTACAGAAACGTGGGAGGGTCGGGCTACGTTCTGACGCACGGGTCAGTGCAAGCGTACGGGCCAGTAGTAGGCAACGGCGTAGGATAAAGTGTAGGGCTGGTGGTGGATTTGCGTTCGGGGCTAGGGTTAGGGTTAGGGAACGGCAAGGCTTAGGGCACAGGTGAGGGTACGGAAACGTGGGAGGGTCAGGCTACGTGCTGACGCACATGTCAGTGCCAGCGTACAGGTCAGGTGTAGGGTACGGCGTAAGGTAAGGTGTAGGGCTGGTGGTGGGTTTCTATTCCGGGCTAGGGTTAGGGTTAGGGAACGGCAAGGCATAGGGCACAGGTGAGGGTACGGAAACGTGGGAGGGTCAGTCTACGTGCTGACGCACGGGTCAGTGCCAGCGTACGGGTCAGGAGTAGGTTATGGCGTAAGGTAAGGTGTAGGGCTGGTGGTGGGTTTCTATTCAGGGCTAGGGTTAGGGTTAGGGAATGGCAAGGCTTAGGGCACAGGTGAGGGTACGGAAACGTGGGAGGGTCGGGCTACGTGCTGACGCACGTGTCAGTGCCAGCGTACGGGCCAGGAGTAGGCAACGGCGTAGGATAAAGTGTAGGGCTGGTGGTGGATTTGCGTTCCGGGCTAGGGTTAGGGTTAGGGAACGGCATGGCATAGGGCACAGGTGAGGGTACGGAAACGTGGGAGGGTCAGGCTACGTGCTGACGCACGGTTCAGTGCCAGCGTACGGGCCAGGAATAGGGTACGGCGTAATGTAAGGTGTCAGGCTGGTGGTGGGTTTCCGTTCCGGGCTAGGGTTAGGGTTAGGGAACGGCAAGGCTTAGGGCACAGGTGAAGGTACGGAAACGTGGGAGGCTCGTGCTACGTGCTGACGCACGGGTCAGTGCCAGCGTACGGGCCAGGAGTAGGCAACGGCGTAGGATAAAGTGTAGGCTGGTGGTGGATTTGCGTTCTGGGCTAGGGTTAGGGTTAGGGAACGGCAAGGCTTAGGGCACAGGAGAGGGTACGGAAACGCCAGAGTGTAAGGCTACGTGCTGATGCACGGGGCAGTGCCAGAGTACAGGCCAGGAGTAGGCAACGGCGTAGGGTAAGGTGTAGGGCTGGTGGTGGGTTTCCATTCCGGGCTAGGGTTAGGGTTAGGGAACGGCAAGGCTTAGGGCACAGGTGAGGGTACGGAAACGTGGGAGGGTCGGGCTACGTGCTGATGCACGGGTCAGTGCCAGCGTACTGGCCAGGAGTAGGCAACGGCGTAGGATAAAGTGTAGGGTTGGTGGTGGATTTGCGTTCCGGGCTAGGGTTAGGGTTAGGGAACGGCAAGGCTTAGGGCACAGGTGAGGGTACGGAAGCGTGGGAGGGTCAGGCTACGTGCAGACGAACGGGTCAGTGCCAGCGTACGGGTCAGGAGTAGGGTACGGCGTAAGGTAAGGTGTAGGGCTGGTGGTGGGTTTCTATTCCGGGCTAGGGTTAGGGTTAGGGAACGGCAAGGCTTAGGGCACAAGTGAGGGTACGGAAACGTGGGAGGGTCAGGCTACGTGCTGACGCACGGTTCAGTGCCAGCGTACGGGCCAGGAATAGGGTACGGCATAAGGTAATGTGTAGGGCTGGTGGTGGGTTTCCATTCAGGGCTAGGGTTAGGGTTAGGGAACGGCAAGGCTTAGGGCACAGCTGAGGGCACGGAAACGTGGGAGGGTCAGGCTACGTGCTGACGCACGTGTCAGTGCCAGCGTACGGGTCAGGAGTAGGGTACGGCGTAAGGTAAGGTGTAGGGCTGGTGGTGGGTTTCTATTCCGGGCTAGGGTTAGGGTAATGGAACGGCAAGGCTTAGGGCACAGGTCAGGGTACGGAAACGCGGGAGGGTAAGGCTACGTGTTGATGAACGGGTCAGTGCCAGAGTACAGGCCAGGAGTAGGCAACGGCGTAGGGTAAGGTGTAGGGCTGGTGGTTGGTTTTCTTTCCAGGCTAGGGTTAGGGTTAGGGAACGGCAAGGCTTAGGGCACAGGGGAGGGTACAGAAACGTGGGAGGGTCGGGCTACGTGCTGATTCACGGGTCCGTGCCAGCGTTCGGGCCAGGAGTGGGCAACGGCGTAAGGTAAGCTGTAGGGCTTGTGGTTGATTTCCGTTCCGGGATAGGGTTAGGGTTAGGGATCGGCAAGGCTTAGGGCACAGGTGAGGGTATGGAAACGTGGGAGGGTCGGGCTACGTGCAGACGCACGGGTCAGTGCCAGCGTACGGTCCAGGAGTAGGCAACGGCGTAGGATAAAGTGTACGGCTGGTGGTGGATTTGCGTTCTGGGCTAGGGTTAGGGTTAGGGAATGGCAAGGCTTAGGGCACAGGTCAGGGTACGGAAACGCGGGAGGGTAAGGCTACGTGCTGATGCACGGGTCAGTGCCAGAGTACAGGCCAGGACTAGGCAACAGCGTAGGGTAAGGTGTAGGGATGGTGGTGGGTTTTCATTCCGGGCTAGGGTTAGCGTTAGGGAAAGGCAATGCTTAGGGCACAGGTGAGGGTACGGAAACGTGGGAGGTTCAGGCTACGTGCTGACGCACGGGTCAGTGCCAGCATACGTGCCAGGAGTAGGCAACGGCGTAAGGTAAGGTGTAGGGCTGGTGGTTGGTTTCCGTTCCAGGCTATGGTTAGGGTTAGGGAACGGCAAGGCTTAGGGCACAGGTGAGGGTACGGAAACGTGGGAGGGTCGGGCTACGTGCTGACGCACGGGTCAGTGCCAGCGTACGGGCCAGGATTAGGCAACGGCGTAGGATAAAGTGTAGGGCTAGTGGTGGATTTGCGTTCCAGGCTAGGGTTAGGGTTAGGGAACGGCAAGGCTTAGGGCACAGGTGAGGGTACGGAAACGTGGGAGGGTCGGGCTACGTGCTGACGCACGGGTCAGTGCCAGCGTACGGGCCAGGAGTAGGCAACGGCGTAGGATAAAGTGTAGGGCTGGTGGTGGAATTGCGTTCGGGGCTAGGGTTAGTGTTAGGGAACGGCAAGGCTTAGGGCACAGGTGAGGGTACGGAAACGTGGGAGGGTCAGGCTACGTGCTGACGCACAGGTCAGTGCCAGCGTACAGGTCAGGAATATGGTACGGCGTAAGGTAACGTGTAGGGCTTGTGGTGGGTTTCTATTCCGGGCTAGGGTTAGGGTTAGGGAACGGCAAGGCTTAGGGCACAGGTGAGGGTACAGAAACGTGGGTGGGTCGGGCTACATGCTGACGCACGGGTCAGTGCCAGCGTACGGGCCAGGAGTATGCAACGGCGTAGGATAAAGTGTAGGGCTGGTGGTTGATTTCCGTTCCGGGCTAGTGTTAGGGTTAGGGAACGGCAAGGCTTAGGGCACAGGTGAGGTTACGGAAACGTGGGAGGGTCAGGCTACGTGCTGACGCACGGGTCAGTGCCAGCGTACGGGCCAGGAGTAAGCAACGGCGTAAGGTAAGGTGTAGGGCTGGTGGTTGGTTTCCGTTCCAGGCTAGGGTTAGGGTTAGGGAACGGCAAGGCTTAGGGCACAGGTGAGTGTACGGAAACGTGGGAGGGTCGGGCTACGTGCTGACGCACGTGTCAGTGCCAGCGTACGTGCCAGGAGTAGGCAACGGCGTAGGATAAAGTGTATGGCTGGTGGTGGATTTGCGTTCCGGGCTAGGGTTAGGGTTAGGGAATGACAAGGCTTAGGGCACAGGTGAGGGTACGGAAACGTGGCAGGGTCAGGCTACGTGCAGACGCACAGCTCAGTTCCAGCATACAGGTCAGGAGTAGGGTACGGCGTAAGGAAAAGTGTAGGGCTGGTGGTGGGTTTCTATTCCGGGCTAGGGTTAGGGTTAGGGAACGGCAAGGCTTAGGGCACAGGTGAGGGTACGGAAACGTGGGAGGGTCAGGCTACGTGCTGACGCACGTGTCAGTGCCAGCGTATGGGTCAGGAGTAGGGTACGGCGTAAGGTAAGCTGTAGGACTGGTGGTGGGTTTCTATTCCGGGCTAGGGTTAGGGTTAGGGAACTGCAAGGCTTAGGGCACAGGTGAGGGTACGGAAACGTGGGAGGGTCAGGCTACGTGCTGACGCACGGGTCAGTGCCAGCGTACGGGCCAGGAGTAGGCAACGGCTTAAGGTAGGGTGTAGGGCTGGTGGTGGGTTTCTATTCCGGGCTAGGGTTAGGGTTAGGGAACGGCAAGGCTTAGGGCACAGGTGAGGGTACAGAAACGTGGGAGGGTCGGGCTACGTGCTGACGCACGGGTCAGTGCCATCATACGGGTCAGGAGTAGGCAACGACGTAGGATAAAGTGTAGGGCTGGTGGTGGGTTTCCATTCCGGGCTAGGGTTAGGGTTAGGGAACGGCAATGCTTAGGGCACAGGTGAGGGTACGGAAACGTGGGAGGGTCTGGCTACGTGCTGACGCACGGGTCAGTGCCAGCGTACGGGCCAGGAGTAGGCAACGGCTTAAGGTAAGGTGTAGGGCTGGTGGTGGGTTTCTATTCCGGGCTAGGGTTAGGGTTAGGGAACGGCAAGGCTTAGGGCACAGGTGAGGGTACAGAAACGTGGGAGGGTCGGGCTACGTGCTGACGCACATGTCAGTGCCAGCGTATGGGCCAGGAGTAGGCAACGGCTGAAGGTAAGGTGTAGGGCTGGTGGTGGGTTTCTATTCCGGGCTAGGGTTAGGGTTAGGGAACGGCAAGGCTTAGGGCACAGGTGAGGGTACAGAAACGTGGGAGGGTCGGGCTACGTGCTGACGCACGGGTCAGTGCTAGCGTACGGGCCAGGAGCAGGCAACGGCGTAGGATAAAGTGTAGGGCTGGTGGTGGATTTGCGTTTGGGGCTAGGGTTAGGGTTAGGGAACGGCAAGGCTTAGGGCACAGGTGAGGGTACGGAAACGTGGGAGGGTCAGGCTACGTGCTGACGCACAGGTCAGTGCCAGCGTACAGGTCAGGAGTAGGGTACGGCGTAAGGTAAGGTGTAGGGCTGGTGGTGGGTTTCTATTCCGGGCTAGGGTTAGGGTTAGGGAACGGCAAGGCATAGGGCACAGGTGAGGGTACGGAAACGTGGGAGGGTCAGGCTTCGTGCTGACGCACGGGTCAGTGCCAGCGTACGGGCCAGGAGTAGGCAACGGCGTAGGATAAAGTGTAGGCTGGTGGTGGATTTGCGTTCTGGGCTAGGGTTAGGGTTAGGGAACGGCAAGGCTTACGGCACAGGAGAGGGTACGGAAACGCCAGAGTGTAAGGCTACGTGCTGACGCACGGGTCAGTGCCAGCGTACGGGCCAGGAGTAGGCAACGGCGTAGGATAAAGTGTATGGCTGGTGGTGGATTTGCGTTCCGGGCTAGGGTTAGGGTTAGGGAATGACAAGGCTTAGGGCACAGGTGAGGGTACGGAAACGTGGGAGGGTCAGGCTACGTGCTGACGCACAGGTCAGTGCCAGCGTACAGGTCAGGAGTAGGGTACGGCGTAAGGAAAAGTGTAGGGCTGGTGGTGGGTTTCTATTCCGGGCTAGGGTTAGGGTTAGGGAACGGCAAGGCTTAGGGCACAGGTGAGGGTACGGAAACGTGGGAGGGTCAGGCTACGTGCTGACGCACGTGTCATTGCCAGCGTACGGGTCAGGAGTAGGGTACGGCGTAAGGTAAGGTGTAGGGCTGGTGGTGGCTTTCTATTCCCGGCTAGGGTTAGGGTTAGGGAACGGCAAGGCTTAGGGCACAGGTGAGGGTACGGAAACGTGGGAGGGTCAGGCTACGTGCTGACGCACGGGTCAGTGCCAGCGTACGGGCCAGGAGTAGGCAACGGCTTAAGGTAAGGTGTAGGGCTGGTGGTGGGTTTCTATTCCGGGCTAGGGATAGGGTTAGGGAACGGCAAGGCTTAGGGCACAGGTGAGGGTACAGAAACGTGGGAGGGTCGGGCTACGTGCTGACGCACGGGTCAGTGCCAGCATACGGGTCAGGAGTAGGCAACGGCGTAGGATAAACTGTAGGGCTGGTGGTGGGTTTCCATTCCGGGCTAGGGTTAGGGTTAGGGAACGGCAACGCTTAGGGCACTGGTGAGGGTACGGAAACGTGGGAGGGTCAGGCTACGTGCTGACGCACGGGTCAGTGCCAGCGTATGGGCCAGGAGTAGCCAACGGCTTAAGGTAAGGTGTAGGGCTGGTGGTGGGTTTCTATTCTGGGCTAGGGTTAGGGTTAGGGAACAGCAAGGCTTAGGGCACAGGTGAGGGTACAGAAACGTGGGAGGGTCGGGCTACGTGCTGACGCACGGGTCAGTGCCAGCGTACGGGCCAGGAGTAGGCAACGGCTTAAGGTAAGGTGTAGGGCTGGTGGTGGGTTTCTATTCCGGGCTAGGGTTAGGGTTAGGGAACGGCAAGGCTTAGGGCACAGATGAGGGTACAGAAACGTGGGAGGGTCGGGCTATGTGCTGACGCACGGGTCAGTGCCAGCGTACGGGCCAGGAGTAGGCAACGGCGTAGGATAAAGTGTAGGGCTGGTGGTGGATTTGCGTTCGGGGCTAGGGTTAGGGTTAGGGAACGGCAAGGCTTAGGGCACAGGTGAGGGTACGGAAATGTGGGAGGGTCAGGCTACGTGCTGACGCACAGGTCAGTGCCAGCGTACAGGTCAGGAGTAGGGTACGGCGTAAGGTAAGGTGTAGGGCTGGTGGTGGGTTTCTATTCCGGGCTAGGGTTAGGGTTAGGGAACGGCAAGGCATAGGGCACAGGTGAGGGTACGGAAACGTGGGAGGGTCAGTCTACGTGCTGACGCACGGGTCAGTGCCAGCGTACGGGTCAGGAGTAGGTTATGGCGTAAGGTAAGGTGTAGGGCTGGTGGTGGGTTTCTATTCCGGGCTAGGGTTAGGGTTAGGGAACGGCAAGGCTTAGGGCACAGGTGAGGGTACGGAAACGTGGGAGGGTCGGGCTACGTGCTGACGCACGGGTCAGTGCCAGCGTACGGGCGAGGAGTAGGCAACGGCGTAGGATAAAGTGTAGGGCTGGTTGTGGATTTGCGTTCCGGGCTAGGGTTAGGGTTAGGGAACGGCATGGCTTAGGGCACAGGTGAGGGTACGGAAACGTGGGAGGGTCAGGCTACGTGCTGACGCACCGTTCAGTGCCAGCGTACGGGCCAGGAATAGGGTACGGCGTAATGTAAGGTGTCAGGCTGGTGGTGGGTTTCCGTTCCGGGCTAGGGTTAGGGTTAGGGAACGGCAAGGCTTAGGGCACAGGTGAAGGTACGGAAACGTGGGAGGCTCGTGCTACGTGCTGACGCACGGGTCAGTGCCAGCGTACGGGCCAGGAGTAGGCAACGGCGTAGGATAAAGTGTAGGCTGGTGGTGGATTTGCGTTCTGGGCTAGGGTTAGGGTTAGGGAACGGCAAGGCTTAGGGCACAGGAGAGGGTACGGAAACGCCAGAGTGTAAGGCTACGTGCTGATGCACGGGGCAGTGCCAGAGTACAGGCCAGGAATAGGCAACGGCGTAGGGTAAGGTGTAGGGCTGGTGGTGGGTTTCCATTCCGGGCTAGGGTTAGGGTTAGGGAACGGCAAGGCTTAGGGCACAGGTGAGGGTACGGAAACGTGGGAGGGTCAGGCTACGTGCTGACGCACGGGTAAGTGCCAGCGTACGGGCCAGATGTAGGCAACGGCGTAATATAAGGTGTAGGGCTGGTGGTTGTTTTCCGTTCCAGGCTAGGGTTAGGGTTAGGGAACGGCAAGGCTTAGGGCACAGGTGAGGGTACGGAAACGTGGGAGGGTCGGGCTACGTGCTGATGCACGGGTCAGTGCCAGCGTACTGGCCAGGAGTAGGCAACGGCGTAGGATAAAGTGTAGGGCTGGTGGTGGATTTGCGTTCCGGGCTAGGGTTAGGGTTAGGGAACGGCAAGGCTTAGGGCACAGGTGAGGGTACGGAAGCGTGGGAGGGTCAGGCTACGTGCAGACGAACGGGTCAGTGCCAGCGTACGGGTCAGGAGTAGGGTACGGTGTAAGGTAAGGTGTAGGGCTGGTGGTGGGTTTCTATTCCGGGCTAGGGTTAGGGTTAGGGAACGGCAAGGCTTAGGGCACAAGTGAGGGTACGGAAACGTGGGAGGGTCAGGCTACGTGCTGACGCACGGTTCAGTGCCAGCGTACGGGCCAGGAATAGGGTACGGCGTAAGGTAAGGTGTAGGGCTGGTGGTGGGTTTCCATTCCGGGCTAGGGTTAGGGTTAGGGAACGGCAAGGCTTAGGGCACAGCTGAGGGCACGGAAACGTGGGAGGGTCAGGCTACGTGCTGACGCACGGGTCAGTGCCAGCGTACGGGTCAGGAGTAGGGTACGGCGTAAGGTAAGGTGTAGGGCTGGTGGTGGGTTTCTATTCCGGGCTAGGGTTAGGGTTAGGGAACGGCAAGGCTTAGGGCACAGGTCAGGGTACGGAAACGCGGGAGGGTAAGACTACGTGCCGATGAACGGGTCAGTGCCAGAGTACAGGCCAGGAGTAGGCAGCGGCGTAGGGTAAGGTGTAGGGCTGGTGGTTGGTTTCCGTTCCAGGCTAGGGTTAGGGTTAGGGAACGGCAAGGCTTAGGGCACAGGGGAGGGTACGGAAACGTGGGAGGGTCGGGCTACGTGCTGATTCACGGGTCCGTGCCAGCGTTCGGGCCAGGAGTGGGCAACGGCGTAAGGTAAGGTGTAGGGCTTGTGGTTGATTTCCGTTCCGGGATAGGGTTAGGGTTAGGGATCGGCAAGGCTTAGGGCACAGGTGAGGGTATGGAAACGTTGGAGGGTCGGGCTACGTGCAGACGCACGGGTCAGTGCCAGCGTACGGGCCAGGAATAGGCAACGGCGTAGGATAAAGTGTTCGGCTGGTGGTGGATTTGCGTTCTGGGCTAGGGTTAGGGTTAGGGAACGGCAAGGCTTACGGCACAGGTCAGGGTACGGAAACGCGGGAGGGTAAGGCTACGTGCTGATGCACGGGTCAGTGCCAGAGTACAGGCCAGGACTAGGCAACGGCGTAGTGTAAGGTGTAGGGCTGGTGGTGGGTTTTCATTCCGGGCTAGGGTTAGCGTTAGGTAAGGCAAGGCTTAGGGCACAGGTGAGGGTACGGAAACGTGGGAGGTTCAGGCTACGTGCTGACGCACGGGTCAGTGCCAGCATACGTGCCAGGAGTAGGCAACGGCGTAAGGTAAGGTGTAGGGCTGGTGGTTGGTTTCCGTTCCAGGCTAGGGTTAGGGTTAGGGAACGGCAAGGCTTAGGGCACAGGTGAGGGTACGGAAACGTGGGAGGGTCGGGCTACGTGCTGACGCACGGGTCAGTGCCAGCGTACGGGCCAGGAGTAGGCAACGGCGTAGGATAAAGTGTATGGCTGGTGGTGGATTTGCGTTACGGGCTAGGGTTAGGGTTAGGGAACGGCAAGGCTTAGGGCACAGGTGAGGGTACGGAAACGTGGCAGGGTCAGGCTACGTGCTGACGCACAGCTCAGTGCCAGCGTACAGGTCAGGAGTAGGGTACGGCGTAAGGAAAAGTGTAGGGCTGGTGGTGGGTTTCTATTCCGGGCTAGGGTTAGGGTTAGGGAACGGCAAGGCTTAGGGCACAGGTGAGGGTACGGAAACGTGGGAGGGTCAGGCTACGTGCTGACGCACGTGTCAGTGCCAGCGTACGGGCCAGGAGTAGGCAACGGCTTAAGGTAGGGTGTAGGGCTGGTGGTGGGTTTCTATTCCGGGCTAGGGTTAGGGTTAGGGAACGGCAAGGCTTAGGGCACAGGTGAGGGTACAGAAACGTGGGAGTGTCGGGCTACGTGCTGACGCACGGGTCAGTGCCAGCATACGGGTCAGGAGTAGGCAACGACGTAGGATAAAGTGTAGGGCTGGTGGTGGGTTTCCATTCCGGGCTAGGGTTAGGGTTAGGGAATGGCAACGCTTAGGGCACAGGTGAGGGTACGGAAACGTGGGAGGGTCAGGCTACGTGCTGACGCACGGGTCAGTGCCAGCGTACGGGCCAGGAGTAGGCAACGGCTTAAGGTAAGGTGTAGGGCTGGTGGTGGGTTTCTATTCCGGGCTAGGGTTAGGGTTAGGGAACGGCAAGGCATAGGGCACAGGTGAGGGTACGGTAACGTGGGAGAGTCGGGCTACGTGCTGACGCACAGGTCAGTGCCAGCGTACAGGTCAGGAGTAGGGTACGGCGTAAGGTAAGGTGTAGGGCTGGTGGTGGGTTTCTATTCCGGGCTAGGGATAGGGTTAGGGAATGGCAAGGCATAGGGCACAGGTGAGGGTACGGAAACGTGGGAGGGTCAGGCTTCGTGCTGACGCACGGGTCAGTGCCAGCGTTCGGGTCAAGAGTAGGTTATGGCGTAAGGTAAGGTGTAGGGCTGGTGGTGGGTTTCCGTTCCGGGCTAGGGTTAGGGTTAGGGAACGGCAAGGCTTAGGGCACAGGTGAAGGTACGGAAACGTGGGAGGCTCGTGCTACGTGCTGACGCACGGGTCAGTGCCAGCGTACGGGCCAGGAGTAGGCAACGGCGTAGGATAAAGTGTAGGCTGGTGGTGGATTTGCGTTCTGGGCTAGGGTTAAGGTTAGGGAACGGCAAGGCTTACGGCACAGGAGAGGGTACGGAAACGCCAGAGTGTAAGGCTACGTGCTGATGCACGGGGCAGTGCCAGAGTACAGGCCAGGAGTAGGCAACGGCGTAGGATAAAGTGTAGGGCTCGTGGTGGGTTTCTATTCAGGGCTAGGGTTAGGGTTAGGGAACGGCAAGGCTTAGGGCACAAGTGAGGGTACGGAAACGTGGGAGGGTCAGGCTACGTGCTGACGCACGGTTCAGTGCCAGCGTACGGGCCAGGAATAGGGTACGGCGTAAGGTAAGGTGTAGGGCTGTTGGTGGGTTTCCATTCCGGGCTAGGGTTAGGGTTAGGGAACGGCAAGGCTTAGGGCACAGCTGAGGGTACGGAAACGTGGGAGGGTCAGGCTACGTGCTGACGCACTGGTCAGTGCCAACGTACGGGCCAGGAGTAGGGTACGGCGTAAGGTAAGGTGTAGGGCTTGTGGTTGATTTCCGTTCCAGGCTAGGGTTAGGGTTAGGGAACGGCAAGGCTTAGGGCACAGGTGATGGTACGGAAACGTGGGAGGGTCAGGCTACGTGCTGACGCACAGGTCAGTGCCAGCGTACAGGTCAGGAGTAGGGTACGGCGTAAGGTAAGGTGTAGGGCTGGTGGTGGGTTTCTATTCCGGGCTAGGGTTAGGGTTAGGGAACGGCAAGGCATAGGGCACAGGTGAGGGTACGGAAACGTGGGAGGGTCAGTCTACGTGCTGACGCACGGGTCAGTGCCAGCGTACGGGTCAGGAGTAGGTTATGGCGTAAGGTATGGTGTAGGGCTGGTGGTGGGTTTCTATTCCGGGCTAGGGTTAGGGTTAGGGAACGGCAAGGCTTAGGGCACAGGTGAGGGTACGGAAACGTGGGAGGGTCGGGCTACGTGCTGACGCACGGGTCAGTGCCAGGGTACGGGCCAGGAGTAGGCAACGGCGTAGGATAAAGTGTAGGGCTCGTGGTGGATTTGCGTTCCGGGCTAGGGTTAGGGTTAGGGAACGGCATGGCTTAGGGCACAGGTGAGGGTACGGAAACGTGGGAGGGTCAGGCTACGTGCTGACGCACGGTACAGTGCCAGCGTACGGGCCAGGAATAGGGTACGGCGTAATGTAAGGTGTCAGGCTGGTGGTGGGTTTCCGTTCCGGGCTAGGGTTAGGGTTAGGGAACGGCAAGGCTTAGGGCACAGGTGAAGGTACGGAAACGTGGGAGGCTCGTGCTACGTGCTGACGCACGGGTCAGTGCCAGCGTACGGGCCAGGAGTAGGCAACGGCGTAGGATTAAGTGTAGGCTGGTGGTGGATTTGCGTTCTGGGCTAGGGTTAGGGTTAGGGAACGGCAAGGCTTAGGGCACAGGAGAGGGTACGGAAACGCCAGAGTGTAAGGCTACGTGCTGATGCACGGGGCAGTGCCAGAGTACAGGCCAGGAGTAGGCAACGGCGTAGGGTAAGGTGTAGGGCTGGTGGTGGGTTTCCATTCCGGGCTAGGGTTAGGGTTAGGGAACGGCAAGGCTTAGGGCACAGGTGAGGGTACGGAAACGTGGGAGGGTCAGGCTACGTGCTGACGCACGGGTCAGTGCCAGCGTACGGGCCAGGTGTAGGCAACGGCGTAAGGTAAGGTGTAGGGCTGGTGGTTGTTTTCGGTTCCAGGCTAGGGTAAGGGTTAGGGAACGGCAAGGCTTAGGGCACAGGTGAGGGTACGGAAACGTGGGAGGGTCGGGCTACGTGCTGATGCACGGGTCAGTGCCAGCGTACTGGCCAGGGGTAGGCAACGGCGTAGGATAAAGTGTAGGGCTGGTGGTGGATTTGCGTTCCGGGCTAGGGTTAGGGTTAGGGAACGGCAAGGCTTAGGGCACACGTGAGGGTACGGAAGCGTGGGAGGGTCAGGCTACGTGCAGACGAACGGGTCAGTGCCAGCGTACGGGTCAGGAGTAGGGTACGGCGTAAGGTAAGGTGTAGGGCTGGTGGTGGGTTTCTATTCCGGGCTAGGGTTAGGGTTAGGGAACGGCAAGGCTTAGGGCACAAGTGAGGGTACGGAAACGTGGGAGGGTCAGGCTACGTGCTGACGCATGGTTCATTGCCAGCGTACGGGCCAGGAATAGGGTACGGCGTAAGGTAAGGTGTAGGGCTGGTGGTGGGTTTCCATTCCGGGCTAGGGTTAGGGTTAGGGAACGGCAAGTCTTAGGGCACAGCTGAGGGCACGGAAACGTGGGAGGGTCATGCTACTTGCTGACGCACGGGTCAGTGCCAGCGTACGGGTCAGGAGTAGGGTACGGCGTAAGGTAAGGTGTAGGGCTGGTGGTGGGTTTCTATTCCGGGCTAGGGTTAGGGTTAGGGAACGGCAAGGCTTAGGGCACAGGTCAGGGTACGGAAACACGGGAGGGTAAGGCTACGTGCTGATGAACGGGTCAGTGCCAGAGTACAGGCCAGGAGTAGGCAACGGCGTAGGGTAAGGTGTAGGGCTGGTGGTTGGTTTCCGTTCCAGGCTAGGGTTAGGGTTAGGGAACGGCAAGGCTTAGGGCACAGGGGAGGGTACGGAAACGTGGGAGGGTCGGGCTACGTGCTGATTCACGGGTCCGTGCCAGCGTTCGGGCCAGGAGTGGGCAACGGCGTAAGGTAAGGTGTAGGGCTTGTGGTTGATTTCCGTTCCGGGATAGGGTTAGGGTTAGGGATCGGCAAGGCTTAGGGCACAGGTGAGGGTATGGAAACGTGGGAGGGTCGGGCTACGTGCAGACGCACGGGTCAGTGCCAGCGTACGGGCCAGGAGTAGGCAACGGCGTAGGATAAAGTGTACGGCTGGTGGTGGATTTGCGTTCTGGGCTAGGGTTAGGGTTAGGGAACGGCAAGGCTTAGGGCACAGGTCAGGGTACGGAAACGCGGGAGGGTAAGGCTACGTGCTGATGCACGGGTCAGTGCCAGAGTACAGGCCAGGATTAGGCAACGGCGTAGGGTAAGGTGTAGGGCTGTTGGTGGGTTTCTATTCCGGGCTAGGGTTAGGGTTAGGGAACGGCAAGGCTTAGGGCACTGGTGAGGGTACAGAAACGTGGGAGTGTCGGGCTACGTGCTGACGCACGGGTCAGTGCCAGCGTACGGGCCAGGAGTAGGCAACGGCGTAGGATAAAGTGTAGGGCTGGTGGTGGATTTGCATTCGGGTCTAGGGTTAGGGTAAGGGAACGGCAAGGCTTAGGGCACAGGTGAGGGTACGGAAACGTGGGAGGGTCAGGCTACGTGCTGACGCACAGGTCAGTGCCAGCGTACAGGTCAGGAGTATGGTACGGCGTAAGGTACCGTGTAGGGCTGGTGGTGGGTTTCTATTCCGGGCTAGGGTTAGGGTTAGCGAACGGCAAGGCTTAGGGCACAGGTGAGAGCACGGAAACGTGGGAGGGTCAGGCTACGTGCTGACGCACGGGTCAGTGCCAGCGTACGGGTCAGGAGTAGGGTATGGCGTAAGGTAAGGTGTAGGGCTGGTGGTGGGTTTCTATTCCGGGCTAGGGTTAGGGTTAGGGAACGGCAAGGCTTAGGGCACAGGTGAGGGTACAGAAACGTGGGAGGGTCGGGCTACGTGGTGACGCACGGGTCAGTGCCAGCGTACGGGCCAGGAGTAGGCAACGGCGTAGGATAAAGTGTAGGGCTGGTGGTTGATTTCCGTTCCGGGCTAGTGTTAGGGTTAGGGAACGGCAAGGCTTAGGGCACAGGTGAGGTTACGGAAACGTGGGAGGGTCAGGCTACGTGCTGACGCTCGGGTCAGTGCCAGCGTACGGGCCAAGAGTAAGCAACGGCGTAAGGTAAGGTGTAGGGCTGGTGGTTGGTTTCCGTTCCAGGCTAGGGTTAGGGTTAGGGAACGGCAAGGCTTAGGGCACAGGTGAGGGTACGGAAACGTGGGAGGGTCGGGCTACGTGCTGACGCACGTGTCAGTGCCAGCGATCGGGCCAGGAGTAGGCAACGGCGTAGGATAAAGTGTATGGCTGGTGGTGGATTTGCGTTCCGGGCTAGGGTTAGGGTTAGGGAATGACAAGGCTTAGGGCACAGGTGAGGGTACGGAAATGTGGGAGGGTCAGGCTACGTGCTGACGCACAGGTCAGTGCCAGCGTACAGGTCAGGAGTAGGGTACGGCGTAAGGAAAAGTGTAGGGCTGGTGGTGGGTTTCTATTCCGGGCTAGGGTTAGGGTTAGGGAACGGCAAGGCTTAGGGCACAGGTGAGGGTACGGAAACGTGGGAGGGTCAGGCTACGTGCTGACGCACGGTTCAGTGCCAGCGTACAGGCCAGGAATAGGGTACGGCGTAAGGTAAGGTGTAGGGCTGGTGGTGGGTTTCCATTCCGGGCTAGGGTTAGGGTTAGGGAACGGCAAGGCTTAGGGCACAAGTGAGGGTACGGAAACGTGGGAGGGTCAGGCTACGTGCTGACGCACGGTTCAGTGCCAGCGTACAGGCCAGGAATAGGGTACGGCGTAAGGTAAGGTGTAGGGCTGGTGGTGGGTTTCCATTCCGGGCTAGGGTTAGGGTTAGGGAACGACAAGTCTTAGGGCACAGCTGAGGGCACGGAAACGTGGGAGGGTCATGCTACTTGCTGACGCACGGGTCAGTGCCAGCGTACGGGTCAGGAGTAGGGTACGGCGTAAGGTAAGGTGTAGGGCTGGTGGTGGGTTTCTATTCCGGGCTAGGGTTAGGGTTAGGGAACGGCAAGGCTTAGGGCACAGGTCAGGGTACGGAAACACGGGAGGGTAAGGCTACGTGCTGATGAACGGGTCAGTGCCAGAGTACAGGCCAGGAGTGGGCAACGGCGTAGGATAAAGGGTAGGGCTGGTGGTGGGTTTCCATTCCGGGCTAGGGTTAGGGTTAGGGAACGGCAACGCTTAGGGCACTGGTGAGGGTACGGAAACGTGGGAGGGTCAGGCTACGTGCTGACGCACGGGTCAGTGCCAACGTACGGGCCAGGAGTAGGCATCGGCTTAAGGTAAGGTGTAGGGCTGGTGGTGGGTTTCTATTCCGGGCTAGGGTTAGGGTTAGGGAACGGCAAGGCTTAGGGCACAGGTGAGGGTACAGAAACGTGGGAGGGTCGGGCTACGTGCTGACGCACGGGTCAGTGCCAGCGTACGGGCCAGGAGTAGGCAATGGCTTAAGGTAAGGTGTAGGGCTGGTGGTGGTTTTCTATTCCGGGCTAGGGTTAGGGTTAGGGAACGGCAAGGCTTAGGGCACAGGTGAGGGTACAGAAACGTGGGAGGGTCGGGCTACGTGCTGACGCACGGGTCAGTGCCAGCGTACGGGCCAGGAGTAGGCAACGGCGTAGGATAAAGTGTAGGGCTGGTGGTGGATTTGCGTTCGGGGCTAGGGTTAGGGTTAGGGAACGGCAAGGCTTAGGGCACAGGTGAGGGTACGGAAACGTGGGAGGGTCAGGCTACGTGCTGACGCACAGGTTAGTGCCAGCGTACAGGTCAGGAGTAGGGTACGGCGTAATGTAAGGTGTCAGGCTGGTGGTGGGTTTCCGTTCCGGGCTAGGGTTAGGGTTAGGGAACGGCAAGGCTTAGGGCACAGGTGAAGGTACGGAAACGTGGGAGGCTCGTGCTACGTGCTGACGCACGGGTCAGTGCCAGCGTACGGGCCAGGAGTAGGCAACGGCGTAGGATAAAGTGTAGGCTGGTGGTGGATTTGCGTTCTGGGCTAGGGTTAGGGTTAGGGAACGGCAAGGCTTAGGGCACAGGAGAGGGTACGGAAACGCCAGAGTGTAAGGCTACGTGCTGATGCACGGGGCAGTGCCAGAGTACAGGCCAGGAGTAGGCAACGGCGTAGGGTAAGGTGTAGGGCTGGTGGTGGGTTTCCATTCCGGGCTAGGGTTAGGGTTAGGGAACGGCTAGGCTTAGGGCACAGGTGAGGGTACGGAAACGTGGGAGGGTTAGGCTACGTGCTGACGCACGGGTAAGTGCCAGCGTACGGGCCAGGTGTAGGCAACGGCGTAAGGTAAGGTGTAGGGCTGGTGGTTGTTTTCCGTTCCAGGCTAGGGTTAGGGTTAGGGAACGGCAAGGCTTAGGGCACAGGTGAGGGTACGGAAACGTGGGAGGGTTGGTCTACGTGCTGATGCACGGGTCAGTGCCAGCGTACTGGCCAGGAGTAGGCAACGGCGTAGGATAAAGTGTAGGGCTGGTGGTGGATTTGCGTTTTGGGCTAGGGTTAGGGTTAGGGAACGGCAAGGCTTAGGGCACAGGTGAGGGTACGGAAGCGTGGGAGGGTCAGGCTACGTGCAGACGAACGGGTCAGTGCCAGCGTACGGGTCAGGAGTAGGGTACGGCGTAAGGTAAGGTGTAGGGCTGCTGGTGGGTTTCTATTCCGGGCTAGGGTTAGGGTTAGGGAACGGCAAGGCTTAGGGCACAAGTGAGGGAACGGAAACGTGGGAGGGTCAGGCTACGTGCTGACGCACGGTTCAGTGCCAGCGTACGGGCCAGAAATAGGGTACGGCATAAGGTAAGGTGTAGGGCTGGTGGTGGGTTTCCATTCCGGGCTAGGGTTAGGGTTAGGGAACGGCAAGGCTTAGGGCACAGCTGAGGGCACGGAAACGTGGGAGGGTCAGGCTACGTGCTGACGCACGGGTCAGTGCCAGCGTACGGGTCAGGAGTAGGGTACGGCGTAAAGTAAGGTGTAGGGCTGGTGGTGGGTTTCTATTCCGGGCTAGGGTTAGGGTTAGGGAACGGCAAGGCTTAGGGCACAGGTCAGGGTACGGAAACGCGGGAGGGTAAGGCTACGTGCTGATGAACGGGTCAGTGCCAGAGTACAGGCCAGGAGTAGGCAACGGCGTAGGGTAAGGTGTAGGGCTGGTGGTTGGTTTCCGTTCCAGGCTAGGGTTAGGGTTAGGGAACGGCAAGGCTTAGGGCACAGGGGAGGTTACGGAAACGTGGGAGGGTCGGGCTACGTGCTGATTCACGGGTCCGTGCCAGCGTTCGGGCCAGGAGTGGGAAACGGCGTAAGGTAAGGTGTAGGGCTTGTGGTTGATTTCCGTTCCGGGATAGGGTTAGGGTTAGGGATCGGCAAGGCTTAGGGCACAGGTGAGGGTATGGAAACGTGGGAGGGTCGGGCTACGTGCAGACGCACGGGTCAGTGCCAGCGTACGGGCCAGGAGTAGGCAACGGCGTAGGATAAAGTGTACGGCTGGTGGTGGATTTGCGTTCTGGGCTAGGGTTAGGGTTAGGGAACGGCAAGGCTTACGGCACAGGTCAGGGTACGGAAACGCGGGAGGGTAAGGCTACGTGCTGATGCACGGGTCAGTGCCAGAGTACAGGCCAGGACTAGGCAACGGCGTAGGGTAAGGTGTAGGGCTGGTGGTGGGTTTTCATTCCGGGCTAGGGTTAGCGTTAGGGAAAGGCAAGGCTTAGGGCACAGGTGAGGGTACGGAAACGTGGGAGGTTCAGGCTACGTGCTGACGCACGGGTCAGTGCCAGCATACGTGCCAGGAGTAGGCAACGGCGTAAGGTAAGGTGTAGGGCTGGTGGTTGGTTTCCGTTCCAGGCTAGGGTTAGGGTTAGGGAACGGCAAGGCTTAGGGCACAGGTGAGGGTACGGAAACGTGGGAGGGTCGGGCTACGTGCTGACGCACGGGTCAGTGCCAGCGTACGGGCCAGGAGTAGGCAACGGCGTAGGATAAAGTGTAGGGCTAGTGGTGGATTTGCGTTCCAGGCTAGGGTTAGGGTTAGGGAACGGCAAGGCTTAGGGCACAGGTGAGGGTACGGAAACGTGGGAGGGTCGGGCTTCGTGCTGACGCACGGGTCAGTGCCAGCGTACGGGCCAGGAGTAGGCAACGGCGTAGGATAAAGTGTAGGGCTGGTGGTGGATTTGCGTTCTGGGCTAGGGTTAGGGTTAGGGAACGGCAAGGCTTAGGGCACAGGTGAGGGTACGGAAACGTGGGAGGGTCAGGCTACGTGCTGACGCACAGGTCAGTGCCAGCGTACAGGTCAGGAATATGGTACGGCGTAAGGTAACGTGTAGGGCTGGTGGTGGGTTTCTATTCCGGGCTAGGGTTAGGGTTAGGGAACCGCAAGGCTTAGGGCACAGGTGAGGGCACGGAAACGTGGGAGGGTCAGGCTACGTGCTGACGCACGGGTCAGTGCCAGCGTACGGGTCAGGAGTAGGGTATGGCGTAAGGTAAGGTATAGGGCTGGTGGTGGGTATCTATTCCGGGCTAGGGTTAGGGTTAGGGAACGGCAAGGCTTAGGGCACAGGTGAGGGTACAGAAACGTGGGAGGGTCGGGCTCCGTGCTGACGCACGGGTCAGTGCCAGCGTACGGGCCAGGAGTATGCAACGGCGTAGGATAAAGTGTAGGGCTGGTGGTTGATTTCCATTCGGGGCTAGTGTTAGGGTTAGGGAACGGCAAGGCTTAGGGCACAGGTGAGGGTACGGAAACGTGGGAGGGTCAGGCTACGTGGTGACGCACGGGTCAGTGCCAGCGTACGGTCCAGGAGTAGGCAACGGCTTAAGGTAGGGTGTAGGGCTGGTGGTGGGTTTCTATTCCGGGCTAGGGTTAGGGTTAGGGAACGGCAAGGCTTAGGGCACAGGTGAGGGTACAGAAACGTGGGAGGGTCGGGCTATGTGCTGACGCACGGGTCAGTGCCAGCATACGGGTCAGGAGTAGGCAACGACGTAGGATAAAGTGTAGGGCTGGTGGTGGGTTTCCATTCCGGGCTAGGGTTAGGGTTAGGGAACGGCAACGCTTAGGTCACAGGTGAGGGTACGGAAACGTGGGAGGGTCAGGCTACGTGCTGACGCACGGGTCAGTTCCAGCGTACGGGCCAGGAGTAGTCAACGGCTTAATGTAAGGTGTAGGGCTGGTGGTGGGTTTCTATTCCGGGCTAGGGTTAGGGTTAGGGAACGGCAAGGCTTAGGGCACAGGTGAGGGTACAGAAACGTGGGAGGTTCGGGCTACGTGCTGACGCACGGGTCAGTGCCAGCGTACGGGCCAGGAGCAGGCAACGGCGTAGGATAAAGTGTAGGGCTGGTGGTGGATTTGCGTTCGGGGCTAGGGTTAGGGTTAGGGAACGGCAAGGCTTAGGGCACAGGTGAGGGTACGGAAACGTGGGAGGGTCAGGCTACGTGCTGACGCACAGGTCAGTGCCAGCGTACAGGTCAGGAGTAGGGTACGGCGTAAGGTAAGGTGTAGGGCTGGTGGTGGGTTTCTATTCCGGGCTAGGGTTAGGGTTAGGGTACGGCAAGGCATAGGGCACAGGTGAGGGTACGGAAACGTGGGAGGGTCAGGCTACGTGCTGACGCACGGTTCAGTGCCAGCGTACGGGCCAGGAATAGGGTACGGCGTAATGTAAGGTGTCAGGCTGGTGGTGGGTTTCCGTTCCGGGCTAGGGTTAGGGTTAGGGAACGGCAAGGCTTAGGGCACAGGTGAAGGTACGGAAACGTGGGAGGCTCGTGCTACGTGCTGACGCACGGGTCAGTGCCAGCGTACGGGCCAGGAGTAGGCAACGGCGTAGGATTAAGTGTAGGCTGGTGGTGGATTTGCGTTCTGGGCTAGGGTTAGGGTTAGGGAACGGCAAGGCTTAGGGCACAGGAGAGGGTACGGAAACGCCAGAGTGTAAGGCTACGTGCTGATGCACGGGGCAGTGCCAGAGTACAGGCCAGGAGTAGGCAACGGCGTAGGGTAAGGTGTAGGGCTGGTGGTGGGTTTCCATTCCGGGCTAGGGTTAGGGTTAGGGAACGGCAAGGCTTAGGGCACAGGTGAGGGTACGGAAACGTGGGAGGGTCAGGCTACGTGCTGACGCACGGGTCAGTGCCAGCGTACGGGCCAGGTGTAGGCAACGGCGTAAGGTAAGGTGTAGGTCTGGTGGTTGTTTTCGGTTCCAGGCTAGGGTAAGGGTTAGGGAACGGCAAGGCTTAGGGCACAGGTGAGGGTACGGAAACGTGGGAGGGTCGGGCTACGTGCTGATGCACGGGTCAGTGCCAGCGTACTGGCCAGGGGTAGGCAACGGCGTAGGATAAAGTGTAGGGCTGGTGGTGGATTTGCGTTCCGGGCTAGGGTTAGGGTTAGGGAACGGCAAGGCTTAGGGCACACGTGAGGGTACGGAAGCGTGGGAGGGTCAGGCTACGTGCAGACGAACGGGTCAGTGCCAGCGTACGGGTCAGGAGTAGGGTACGGCGTAAGGTAAGGTGTAGGGCTGGTGGTGGGTTTCTATTCCGGGCTAGGGTTAGGGTTAGGGAACGGCAAGGCTTAGGGCACAAGTGAGGGTACGGAAACGTGGGAGGGTCAGGCTACGTGCTGACGCATGGTTCATTGCCAGCGTACGGGCCAGGAATAGGGTACGGCGTAAGGTAAGGTGTAGGGCTGGTGGTGGGTTTCCATTCCGGGCTAGGGTTAGGGTTAGGGAACGGCAAGTCTTAGGGCACAGCTGAGGGCACGGAAACGTGGGAGGGTCATGCTACTTGCTGACGCACGGGTCAGTGCCAGCGTACGGGTCAGGAGTAGGGTACGGCGTAAGGTAAGGTGTAGGGCTGGTGGTGGGTTTCTATTCCGGGCTAGGGTTAGGGTTAGGGAACGGCAAGGCTTAGGGCACAGGTCAGGGTACGGAAACACGGGAGGGTAAGGCTACGTGCTGATGAACGTGTCAGTGCCAGAGTACAGGCCAGGAGTAGGCAACGGCGTAGGGTAAGGTGTAGGGCTGGTGGTTGGTTTCCGTTCCAGGCTAGGGTTAGGGTTAGGGAACGGCAAGGCTTAGGGCACAGGGGAGGGTACCGAAACGTGGGAGGGTCGGGCTACGTGCTGATTCACGGGTCCGTGCCAGCGTTCGGGCCAGGAGTGGGCAACGGCGTAAGGTAAGGTGTAGGGCTTGTGGTTGATTTCCGTTCCGGGATAGGGTTAGGGTTAGGGATCGGCAAGGCTTAGGGCACAGGTGAGGGTATGGAAACGTGGGAGGGTCGGGCTACGTGCAGACGCACGGGTCAGTGCCAGCGTACGGGCCAGGAGTAGGCAACGGCGTAGGATAAAGTGTACGGCTGGTGGTGGATTTGCGTTCTGGGCTAGGGTTAGGGTTAGGGAACGGCAAGGCTTAGGGCACAGGTCAGGGTACGGAAACGCGGGAGGGTAAGGCTACGTGCTGATGCACGGGTCAGTGCCAGAGTACAGGCCAGGATTAGGCAACGGCGTAGGGTAAGGTGTAGGGCTGTTGGTGGGTTTCTATTCCGGGCTAGGGTTAGGGTTAGGGAACGGCAAGGCTTAGGGCACTGGTGAGGGTACAGAAACGTGGGAGTGTCGGGCTACGTGCTGACGCACGGGTCAGTGCCAGCGTACGGGCCAGGAGTAGGCAACGGCGTAGGATAAAGTGTAGGGCTGGTGGTGGATTTGCATTCGGGTCTAGGGTTAGGGTAAGGGAACGGCAAGGCTTAGGGCACAGGTGAGGGTACGGAAACGTGGGAGGGTCAGGCTACGTGCTGACGCACAGGTCAGTGCCAGCGTACAGGTCAGGAGTATGGTACGGCGTAAGGTACCGTGTAGGGCTGGTGGTGGGTTTCTATTCCGGGCTAGGGTTAGGGTTAGCGAACGGCAAGGCTTAGGGCACAGGTGAGAGCACGGAAACGTGGGAGGGTTAGGCTACGTGCTGACGCACGGGTCAGTGCCAGCGTACGGGTCAGGAGTAGGGTATGGCGTAAGGTAAGGTGTAGGGCTGGTGGTGGGTTTCTATTCCGGGCTAGGGTTAGGGTTAGGGAACGGCAAGGCTTAGGGCACAGGTGAGGGTACAGAAACGTGGGAGGGTCGGGCTACGTGGTGACGCACGGGTCAGTGCCAGCGTACGGGCCAGGAGTAGGCAACGGCGTAGGATAAAGTGTAGGGCTGGTGGTTGATTTCCGTTCCGGGCTAGTGTTAGGGTTAGGGAACGGCAAGGCTTAGGGCACAGGTGAGGTTACGGAAACGTGGGAGGGTCGGGCTACGTGCTGACGCACGGGTCAGTGCCAGCGTACGGGCCAGGAGTAGGCAACGGCGTAGGATAAAGTGTAGGGCTAGTGGTGGATTTGCGTTCCAGGCTAGGGTTAGGGTTAGGGAACGGCAAGGCTTAGGGCACAGGTGAGGGTACGGAAACGTGGGAGGGTCGGGCTTCGTGCTGACGCACGGGTCAGTGCCAGCGTACGGGCCAGGAGTAGGCAACGGCGTAGGATAAAGTGTAGGGCTGGTGGTGGATTTGCGTTCTGGGCTAGGGTTAGGGTTAGGGAACGGCAAGGCTTAGGGCACAGGTGAGGGTACGGAAACGTGGGAGGGTCAGGCTACGTGCTGACGCACAGGTCAGTGCCAGCGTACAGGTCAGGAATATGGTACGGCGTAAGGTAACGTGTAGGGCTGGTGGTGGGTTTCTATTCCGGGCTAGGGTTAGGGTTAGGGAACCGCAAGGCTTAGGGCACAGGTGAGGGCACGGAAACGTGGGAGGGTCAGGCTACGTGCTGACGCATGGGTCAGTGCCAGCGTACGGGTCAGGAGTAGGGTATGGCGTAAGGTAAGGTATAGGGCTGGTGGTGGGTATCTATTCCGGGCTAGGGTTAGGGTTAGGGAACGGCAAGGCTTAGGGCACAGGTGAGGGTACAGAAACGTGGGAGGGTCGGGCTCCGTGCTGACGCACGGGTCAGTGCCAGCGTACGGGCCAGGAGTATGCAACGGCGTAGGATAAAGTGTAGGGCTGGTGGTTGATTTCCATTCGGGGCTAGTGTTAGGGTTAGGGAACGGCAAGGCTTAGGGCACAGGTGAGGGTACGGAAACGTGGGAGGGTCAGGCTACGTGGTGACGCACGGGTCAGTGCCAGCGTACGGTCCAGGAGTAGGCAACGGCTTAAGGTAGGGTGTAGGGCTGGTGGTGGGTTTCTATTCCGGGCTAGGGTTAGGGTTAGGGAACGGCAAGGCTTAGGGCACAGGTGAGGGTACAGAAACGTGGGAGGGTCGGGCTATGTGCTGACGCACGGGTCAGTGCCAGCATACGGGTCAGGAGTAGGCAACGACGTAGGATAAAGTGTAGGGCTGGTGGTGGGTTTCCATTCCGGGCTAGGGTTAGGGTTAGGGAACGGCAACGCTTAGGTCACAGGTGAGGGTACGGAAACGTGGGAGGGTCAGGCTACGTGCTGACGCACGGGTCAGTTCCAGCGTACGGGCCAGGAGTAGGCAACGGCTTAATGTAAGGTGTAGGGCTGGTGGTGGGTTTCTATTCCGGGCTAGGGTTAGGGTTAGGGAACGGCAAGTCTTAGGGCACAGGTGAGGGTACAGAAACGTGGGAGGTTCGGGCTACGTGCTGACGCACGGGTCAGTGCCAGCGTACGGGCCAGGAGCAGGCAACGGCGTAGGATAAAGTGTAGGGCTGGTGGTGGATTTGCGTTCGGGGCTAGGGTTAGGGTTAGGGAACGGCAAGGCTTAGGGCACAGGTGAGGGTACGGAAACGTGGGAGGGTCAGGCTACGTGCTGACGCACAGGTCAGTGCCAGCGTACAGGTCAGGAGTAGGGTACGGCATAAGGTAAGGTGTAGGGCTGGTGGTGGGTTTCTATTCCGGGCTAGGGTTAGGGTTAGGGTACGGCAAGGCATAGGGCACAGGTGAGGGTACGGAAACGTGGGAGGGTCAGGCTACGTGCTGACGCACGGTTCAGTGCCAGCGTACGGGCCAGGAATAGGGTACGGCGTAATGTAAGGTGTCAGGCTGGTGGTGGGTTTCCGTTCCGGGCTAGGGTTAGGGTTAGGGAACGGCAAGGCTTAGGGCACAGGTGAAGGTACGGAAACGTGGGAGGCTCGTGCTACGTGCTGACGCACGGGTCAGTGCCAGCGTACGGGCCAGGAGTAGGCAACGGCGTAGGATTAAGTGTAGGCTGGTGGTGGATTTGCGTTCTGGGCTAGGGTTAGGGTTAGGGAACGGCAAGGCTTAGGGCACAGGAGAGGGTACGGAAACGCCAGAGTGTAAGGCTACGTGCTGATGCACGGGGCAGTGCCAGAGTACAGGCCAGGAGTAGGCAACGGCGTAGGGTAAGGTGTAGGGCTGGTGGTGGGTTTCCATTCCGGGCTAGGGTTAGGGTTAGGGAACGGCAAGGCTTAGGGCACAGGTGAGGGTACGGAAACGTGGGAGGGTCAGGCTACGTGCTGACGCACGGGTCAGTGCCAGCGTACGGGCCAGGTGTAGGCAACGGCGTAAGGTAAGGTGTAGGGCTGGTGGTTGTTTTCGGTTCCAGGCTAGGGTAAGGGTTAGGGAACGGCAAGGCTTAGGGCACAGGTGAGGGTACGGAAACGTGGGAGGGTCGGGCTACGTGCTGATGCACGGGTCAGTGCCAGCGTACTGGCCAGGGGTAGGCAACGGCGTAGGATAAAGTGTAGGGCTGGTGGTGGATTTGCGTTCCGGGCTAGGGTTAGGGTTAGGGAACGGCAAGGCTTAGGGCACACGTGAGGGTACGGAAGCGTGGGAGGGTCAGGCTACGTGCAGACGAACGGGTCAGTGCCAGCGTACGGGTCAGGAGTAGGGTACGGCGTAAGGTAAGGTGTAGGGCTGGTGGTGGGTTTCTATTCCGGGCTAGGGTTAGGGTTAGGGAACGGCAAGGCTTAGGGCACAAGTGAGGGTACGGAAACGTGGGAGGGTCAGGCTACGTGCTGACGCATGGTTCATTGCCAGCGTACGGGCCAGGAATAGGGTACGGCGTAAGGTAAGGTGTAGGGCTGGTGGTGGGTTTCCATTCCGGGCTAGGGTTAGGGTTAGGGAACGGCAAGTCTTAGGGCACAGCTGAGGGCACGGAAACGTGGGAGGGTCATGCTACTTGCTGACGCACGGGTCAGTGCCAGCGTACGGGTCAGGAGTAGGGTACGGCGTAAGGTAAGGTGTAGGGCTGGTGGTGGGTTTCTATTCCGGGCTAGGGTTAGGGTTAGGGAACGGCAAGGCTTAGGGCACAGGTCAGGGTACGGAAACACGGGAGGGTAAGGCTACGTGCTGATGAACGTGTCAGTGCCAGAGTACAGGCCAGGAGTAGGCAACGGCGTAGGGTAAGGTGTAGGGCTGGTGGTTGGTTTCCGTTCCAGGCTAGGGTTAGGGTTAGGGAACGGCAAGGCTTAGGGCACAGGGGAGGGTACGGAAACGTGGGAGGGTCGGGCTACGTGCTGATTCACGGGTCCGTGCCAGCGTTCGGGCCAGGAGTGGGCAACGGCGTAAGGTAAGGTGTAGGGCTTGTGGTTGATTTCCGTTCCGGGATAGGGTTAGGGTTAGGGATCGGCAAGGCTTAGGGCACAGGTGAGGGTATGGAAACGTGGGAGGGTCGGGCTACGTGCAGACGCACGGGTCAGTGCCAGCGTACGGGCCAGGAGTAGGCAACGGCGTAGGATAAAGTGTACGGCTGGTGGTGGATTTGCGTTCTGGGCTAGGGTTAGGGTTAGGGAACGGCAAGGCTTAGGGCACAGGTCAGGGTACGGAAACGCGGGAGGGTAAGGCTACGTGCTGATGCACGGGTCAGTGCCAGAGTACAGGCCAGGATTAGGCAACGGCGTAGGGTAAGGTGTAGGGCTGTTGGTGGGTTTCTATTCCGGGCTAGGGTTAGGGTTAGGGAACGGCAAGGCTTAGGGCACTGGTGAGGGTACAGAAACGTGGGAGTGTCGGGCTACGTGCTGACGCACGGGTCAGTGCCAGCGTACGGGCCAGGAGTAGGCAACGGCGTAGGATAAAGTGTAGGGCTGGTGGTGGATTTGCATTCGGGTCTAGGGTTAGGGTAAGGGAACGGCAAGGCTTAGGGCACAGGTGAGGGTACGGAAACGTGGGAGGGTCAGGCTACGTGCTGACGCACAGGTCAGTGCCAGCGTACAGGTCAGGAGTATGGTACGGCGTAAGGTACCGTGTAGGGCTGGTGGTGGGATTCTATTCCGGGCTAGGGTTAGGGTTAGCGAACGGCAAGGCTTAGGGCACAGGTGAGAGCACGGAAACGTGGGAGGGTCAGGCTACGTGCTGACGCACGGGTCAGTGCCAGCGTACGGGTCAGGAGTAGGGTATGGCGTAAGGTAAGGTGTAGGGCTGGTGGTGGGTTTCTATTCCGGGCTAGGGTTAGGGTTAGGGAACGGCAAGGCTTAGGGCACAGGTGAGGGTACAGAAACGTGGGAGGGTCGGGCTACGTGGTGACGCACGGGTCAGTGCCAGCGTACGGGCCAGGAGTAGGCAACGGCGTAGGATAAAGTGTAGGGCTGGTGGTTGATTTCCGTTCCGGGCTAGAGTTAGGGTTAGGGAACGGCAAGGCTTAGGGCACAGGTGAGGTTACGGAAACGTGGGAGGGTCAGGCTACGTGCTGACGCTCGGGTCAGTGCCAGCGTACGGGCCAAGAGTAAGCAACGGCGTAAGGTAAGGTGTAGGGCTGGTGGTTGGTTTCCGTTCCAGGCTAGGGTTAGGGTTAGGGAACGGCAAGGCTTAGGGCACAGGTGAGGGTACGGAAACGTGGGAGGGTCGGGCTACGTGCTGACGCACGTGTCAGTGCCAGCGTTCGGGCCAGGAGTAGGCAACGGCGTAGGATAAAGTGTATGGCTGGTGGTGGATTTGCGTTCCGGGCTAGGGTTAGGGTTAGGGAATGACAAGGCTTAGGGCACAGGTGAGGGTACGGAAATGTGGGAGGGTCAGGCTACGTGCTGACGCACAGGTCAGTGCCAGCGTACAGGTCAGGAGTAGGGTACGGCGTAAGGAAAAGTGTAGGGCTGGTGGTGGGTTTCTATTCCGGGCTAGGGTTAGGGTTAGGGAACGGCAAGGCTTAGGGCACAGGTGAGGGTACGGAAACGTGGGAGGGTCAGGCTACGTGCTGACGCACGTGTCAGTGCCAGCGTACTGGCCAGGGGTAGGCAACGGCGTAGGATAAAGTGTAGGGCTGGTGGTGGATTTGCGTTCCGGGCTAGGGTTAGGGTTAGGGAACGGCAAGGCTTAGGGCACACGTGAGGGTACGGAAGCGTGGGAGGGTCAGGCTACGTTCAGACGAACGGGTCAGTGCCAGCGTACGGGTCAGGAGTAGGGTACGGCGTAAGGTAAGGTGTAGGGCTGGTGGTGGCTTTCTATTCCCGGCTAGGGTTAGGGTTAGGGAACGGCAAGGCTTAGGGCACAAGTGAGGGTACGGAAACGTGGGAGGGTCAGGCTACGTGCTGACGCACGGTTCAGTGCCAGCGTACGGGCCAGGAATAGGGTACGGCGTAAGGTAAGGTGTAGGGCTGGTGGTGGGTTTCCATTCCGGGCTAGGGTTAGGGTTAGGGAACGGCAAGTCTTAGGGCACAGCTGAGGGCACGGAAACGTGGGAGGGTCATGCTACTTGCTGACGCACGGGTCAGTGCCAGCGTACGGGTCAGGAGTAGGGTACGGCGTAAGGTAAGGTGTAGGGCTGGTGGTGGGTTTCTATTCCGGGCTAGGGTTAGGGTTAGGGAACGGCAAGGCTTAGGGCACAGGTCAGGGTACGGAAACACGGGAGGGTAAGGCTACGTGCTGATGAACGGGTCAGTGCCAGAGTACAGGCCAGGAGTGGGCAACGGCGTAGGATAAAGGGTAGGGCTGGTGGTGGGTTTCCATTCCGGGCTAGGGTTAGGGTTAGGGAACGGCAACGCTTAGGGCACTGGTGAGGGTACGGAAACGTGGGAGGGTCAGGCTACGTGCTGACGCACGGGTCAGTGCCAACGTACGGGCCAGGAGTAGGCATCGGCTTAAGGTAAGGTGTAGGGCTGGTGGTGGGTTTCTATTCCGGGCTAGGGTTAGGGTTAGGGAACGGCAAGGCTTAGGGCACAGGTGAGGGTACAGAAACGTGGGAGGGTCGGGCTACGTGCTGACGCACGGGTCAGTGCCAGCGTACGGGCCAGGAGTAGGCAATGGCTTAAGGTAAGGTGTAGGGCTGGTGGTGGTTTTCTATTCCGGGCTAGGGTTAGGGTTAGGGAACGGCAAGGCTTAGGGCACAGGTGAGGGTACAGAAACGTGGGAGGGTCGGGCTACGTGCTGACGCACGGGTCAGTGCCAGCGTACGGGCCAGGAGTAGGCAACGGCGTAGGATAAAGTGTAGGGCTGGTGGTGGATTTGCGTTCGGGGCTAGGGTTAGGGTTAGGGAACGGCAAGGCTTAGGGCACAGGTGAGGGTACGGAAACGTGGGAGGGTCAGGCTACGTGCTGACGCACAGGTTAGTGCCAGCGTACAGGTCAGGAGTAGGGTACGGCGTAATGTAAGGTGTCAGGCTGGTGGTGGGTTTCCGTTCCGGGCTAGGGTTAGGGTTAGGGAACGGCAAGGCTTAGGGCACAGGTGAAGGTACGGAAACGTGGGAGGCTCGTGCTACGTGCTGACGCACGGGTCAGTGCCAGCGTACGGGCCAGGAGTAGGCAACGGCGTAGGATAAAGTGTAGGCTGGTGGTGGATTTGCGTTCTGGGCTAGGGTTAGGGTTAGGGAACGGCAAGGCTTAGGGCACAGGAGAGGGTACGGAAACGCCAGAGTGTAAGGCTACGTGCTGATGCACGGGGCAGTGCCAGAGTACAGGCCAGGAGTAGGCAACGGCGTAGGGTAAGGTGTAGGGCTGGTGGTGGGTTTCCATTCCGGGCTAGGGTTAGGGTTAGGGAACGGCTAGGCTTAGGGCACAGGTGAGGGTACGGAAACGTGGGAGGGTTAGGCTACGTGCTGACGCACGGGTAAGTGCCAGCGTACGGGCCAGGTGTAGGCAACGGCGTAAGGTAAGGTGTAGGGCTGGTGGTTGTTTTCCGTTCCAGGCTAGGGTTAGGGTTAGGGAACGGCAAGGCTTAGGGCACAGGTGAGGGTACGGAAACGTGGGAGGGTTGGTCTACGTGCTGATGCACGGGTCAGTGCCAGCGTACTGGCCAGGAGTAGGCAACGGCGTAGGATAAAGTGTAGGGCTGGTGGTGGATTTGCGTTTTGGGCTAGGGTTAGGGTTAGGGAACGGCAAGGCTTAGGGCACAGGTGAGGGTACGGAAGCGTGGGAGGGTCAGGCTACGTGCAGACGAACGGGTCAGTGCCAGCGTACGGGTCAGGAGTAGGGTACGGCGTAAGGTAAGGTGTAGGGCTGCTGGTGGGTTTCTATTCCGGGCTAGGGTTAGGGTTAGGGAACGGCAAGGCTTAGGGCACAAGTGAGGGAACGGAAACGTGGGAGGGTCAGGCTACGTGCTGACGCACGGTTCAGTGCCAGCGTACGGGCCAGGAATAGGGTACGGCGTAAGGTAAGGTGTAGGGCTGGTGGTGGGTTTCCATTCCGGGCTAGGGTTAGGGTTAGGGAACGGCAAGGCTTAGGGCACAGCTGAGGGCACGGAAACGTGGGAGGGTCAGGCTACGTGCTGACGCACGGGTCAGTGCCAGCGTACGGGTCAGGAGTAGGGTACGGCGTAAGGTAAGGTGTAGGGCTGGTGGTGGGTTTCTATTCCGGGCTAGGGTTAGGGTTAGGGAACGGCAAGGCTTAGGGCACAGGTCAGGGTACGGAAACGCGGGAGGGTAAGGCTACGTGCTGATGAACGGGTCAGTGCCAGAGTACAGGCCAGGAGTAGGCAACGGCGTAGGGTAAGGTGTAGGGCTGGTGGTTGGTTTCCGTTCCAGGCTAGGGTTAGGGTTAGGGAACGGCAAGGCTTAGGGCACAGGGGAGGGTACGGAAACGTGGGAGGGTCGGGCTACGTGCTGATTCACGGGTCCGTGCCAGCGTTCGGGCCAGGAGTGGGAAACGGCGTAAGGTAAGGTGTAGGGCTTGTGGTTGATTTCCGTTCCGGGATAGGGTTAGGGTTAGGGATCGGCAAGGCTTAGGGCACAGGTGAGGGTATGGAAACGTGGGAGGGTCGGGCTACGTGCAGACGCACGGGTCAGTGCCAGCGTACGGGCCAGGAGTAGGCAACGGCGTAGGATAAAGTGTACGGCTGGTGGTGGATTTGCGTTCTGGGCTAGGGTTAGGGTTAGGGAACGGCAAGGCTTAGGGCACAGGTCAGGGTACGGAAACGCGGGAGGGTAAGGCTACGTGCTGATGCACGGGTCAGTGCCAGAGTACAGGCCAGGACTAGGCAACGGCGTAGGGTAAGGTGTAGGGCTGGTGGTGGGTTTTCATTCCGGGCTAGGGTTAGCGTTAGGGAAAGGCAAGGCTTAGGGCACAGGTGAGGGTACGGAAACGTGGGAGGTTCAGGCTACGTGCTGACGCACGGGTCAGTGCCAGCATACGTGCCAGGAGTAGGCAACGGCGTAAGGTAAGGTGTAGGGCTGGTGGTTGGTTTCCGTTCCAGGCTAGGGTTAGGGTTAGGGAACGGCAAGGCTTAGGGCACAGGTGAGGGTACGGAAACGTGGGAGGGTCGGGCTACGTGCTGACGCACGGGTCAGTGCCAGCGTACGGGCCAGGAGTAGGCAACGGCGTAGGATAAAGTGTAGGGCTAGTGGTGGATTTGCGTTCCAGGCTAGGGTTAGGGTTAGGGAACGGCAAGGCTTAGGGCACAGGTGAGGGTACGGAAACGTGGGAGGGTCGGGCTTCGTGCTGACGCACGGGTCAGTGCCAGCGTACGGGCCAGGAGTAGGCAACGGCGTAGGATAAAGTGTAGGGCTGGTGGTGGATTTGCGTTCTGGGCTAGGGTTAGGGTTAGGGAACGGCAAGGCTTAGGGCACAGGTGAGGGTACGGAAACGTGGGAGGGTCAGGCTACGTGCTGACGCACAGGTCAGTGCCAGCGTACAGGTCAGGAATATGGTACGGCGTAAGGTAACGTGTAGGGCTGGTGGTGGGTTTCTATTCCGGGCTAGGGTTAGGGTTAGGGAACCGCAAGGCTTAGGGCACAGGTGAGGGTACGGAAACGTGGGAGGGTTAGGCTACGTGCTGACGCACGGGTAAGTGCCAGCGTACGGGCCAGGTGTAGGCAACGGCGTAAGGTAAGGTGTAGGGCTGGTGGTTGTTTTCCGTTCCAGGCTAGGGTTAGGGTTAGGGAACGGCAAGGCTTAGGGCACAGGTGAGGGTACGGAAACGTGGGTGGGTTGGTCTACGTGCTGATGCACGGGTCAGTGCCAGCGTACTGGCCAGGAGTAGGCAACGGCGTAGGATAAAGTGTAGGGCTGGTGGTGGATTTGCGTTTTGGGCTAGGGTTAGGGTTAGGGAACGGCAAGGCTTAGGGCACAGGTGAGGGTACGGAAGCGTGGGAGGGTCAGGCTACGTGCAGACGAACGGGTCAGTGCCAGCGTACGGGTCAGGAGTAGGGTACGGCGTAAGGTAAGGTGTAGGGCTGCTGGTGGGTTTCTATTCCGGGCTAGGGTTAGGGTTAGGGAACGGCAAGGCTTAGGGCACAAGTGAGGGAACGGAAACGTGGGAGGGTCAGGCTACGTGCTGACGCACGGTTCAGTGCCAGCGTACGGGCCAGGAATAGGGTACGGCGTAAGGTAAGGTGTAGGGCTGGTGGTGGGTTTCCATTCCGGGCTAGGGTTAGGGTTAGGGAACGGCAAGGCTTAGGGCACAGCTGAGGGCACGGAAACGTGGGAGGGTCAGGCTACGTGCTGACGCACGGGTCAGTGCCAGCGTACGGGTCAGGAGTAGGGTACGGCGTAAGGTAAGGTGTAGGGCTGGTGGTGGGTTTCTATTCCGGGCTAGGGTTAGGGTTAGGGAACGGCAAGGCTTAGGGCACAGGTCAGGGTACGGAAACGCGGGAGGGTAAGGCTACGTGCTGATGAACGGGTCAGTGCCAGAGTACAGGCCAGGAGTAGGCAACGGCGTAGGGTAAGGTGTAGGGCTGGTGGTTGGTTTCCGTTCCAGGCTAGGGTTAGGGTTAGGGAACGGCAAGGCTTAGGGCACAGGGGAGGGTACGGAAACGTGGGAGGGTCGGGCTACGTGCTGATTCACGGGTCCGTGCCAGCGTTCGGGCCAGGAGTGGGAAACGGCGTAAGGTAAGGTGTAGGGCTTGTGGTTGATTTCCGTTCCGGGATAGGGTTAGGGTTAGGGATCGGCAAGGCTTAGGGCACAGGTGAGGGTATGGAAACGTGGGAGGGTCGGGCTACGTGCAGACGCACGGGTCAGTGCCAGCGTACGGGCCAGGAGTAGGCAACGGCGTAGGATAAAGTGTACGGCTGGTGGTGGATTTGCGTTCTGGGCTAGGGTTAGGGTTAGGGAACGGCAAGGCTTAGGGCACAGGTCAGGGTACGGAAACGCGGGAGGGTAAGGCTACGTGCTGATGCACGGGTCAGTGCCAGAGTACAGGCCAGGACTAGGCAACGGCGTAGGGTAAGGTGTAGGGCTGGTGGTGGGTTTTCATTCCGGGCTAGGGTTAGCGTTAGGGAAAGGCAAGGCTTAGGGCACAGGTGAGGGTACGGAAACGTGGGAGGTTCAGGCTACGTGCTGACGCACGGGTCAGTGCCAGCATACGTGCCAGGAGTAGGCAACGGCGTAAGGTAAGGTGTAGGGCTGGTGGTTGGTTTCCGTTCCAGGCTAGGGTTAGGGTTAGGGAACGGCAAGGCTTAGGGCACAGGTGAGGGTACGGAAACGTGGGAGGGTCGGGCTACGTGCTGACGCACGGGTCAGTGCCAGCGTACGGGCCAGGAGTAGGCAACGGCGTAGGATAAAGTGTAGGGCTAGTGGTGGATTTGCGTTCCAGGCTAGGGTTAGGGTTAGGGAACGGCAAGGCTTAGGGCACAGGTGAGGGTACGGAAACGTGGGAGGGTCGGGCTTCGTGCTGACGCACGGGTCAGTGCCAGCGTACGGGCCAGGAGTAGGCAACGGCGTAGGATAAAGTGTAGGGCTGGTGGTGGATTTGCGTTCTGGGCTAGGGTTAGGGTTAGGGAACGGCAAGGCTTAGGGCACAGGTGAGGGTACGGAAACGTGGGAGGGTCAGGCTACGTGCTGACGCACAGGTCAGTGCCAGCGTACAGGTCAGGAATATGGTACGGCGTAAGGTAACGTGTAGGGCTGGTGGTGGGTTTCTATTCCGGGCTAGGGTTAGGGTTAGGGAACCGCAAGGCTTAGGGCACAGGTGAGGGCACGGAAACGTGGGAGGGTCAGGCTACGTGCTGACGCACGGGTCAGTGCCAGCGTACGGGTCAGGAGTAGGGTATGGCGTAAGGTAAGGTATAGGGCTGGTGGTGGGTATCTATTCCGGGCTAGGGTTAGGGTTAGGGAACGGCAAGGCTTAGGGCACAGGTGAGGGTACAGAAACGTGGGAGGGTCGGGCTCCGTGCTGACGCACGGGTCAGTGCCAGCGTACGGGCCAGGAGTATGCAACGGCGTAGGATAAAGTGTAGGGCTGGTGGTTGATTTCCATTCGGGGCTAGTGTTAGAGTTAGGGAACGGCAAGGCTTAGGGCACAGGTGAGGGTACGGAAACGTGGGAGGGTCAGGCTACGTGGTGACGCACGGGTCAGTGCCAGCGTACGGTCCAGGAGTAGGCAACGGCTTAAGGTAGGGTGTAGGGCTGGTGGTGGGTTTCTATTCCGGGCTAGGGTTAGGGTTAGGGAACGGCAAGGCTTAGGGCACAGGTGAGGGTACAGAAACGTGGGAGGGTCGGGCTATGTGCTGACGCACGGGTCAGTGCCAGCATACGGGTCAGGAGTAGGCAACGACGTAGGATAAAGTGTAGGGCTGGTGGTGGGTTTCCATTCCGGGCTAGGGTTAGGGTTAGGGAACGGCAACGCTTAGGTCACAGGTGAGGGTACGGAAACGTGGGAGGGTCAGGCTACGTGCTGACGCACGGGTCAGTTCCAGCGTACGGGCCAGGAGTAGGCAACGGCTTAATGTAAGGTGTAGGGCTGGTGGTGGGTTTCTATTCCGGGCTAGGGTTAGGGTTAGGGAACGGCAAGGCTTAGGGCACAGGTGAGGGTACAGAAACGTGGGAGGTTCGGGCTACGTGCTGACGCACGGGTCAGTGCCAGCGTACGGGCCAGGAGCAGGCAACGGCGTAGGATAAAGTGTAGGGCTGGTGGTGGATTTGCGTTCGGGGCTAGGGTTAGGGTTAGGGAACGGCAAGGCTTAGGGCACAGGTGAGGGTACGGAAACGTGGGAGGGTCAGGCTACGTGCTGACGCACAGGTTAGTGCCAGCGTACAGGTCAGGAGTAGGGTACGGCGTAATGTAAGGTGTCAGGCTGGTGGTGGGTTTCCGTTCCGGGCTAGGGTTAGGGTTAGGGAACGGCAAGGCTTAGGGCACAGGTGAAGGTACGGAAACGTGGGAGGCTCGTGCTACGTGCTGACGCACGGGTCAGTGCCAGCGTACGGGCCAGGAGTAGGCAACGGCGTAGGATAAAGTGTAGGCTGGTGGTGGATTTGCGTTCTGGGCTAGGGTTAGTGTTAGGGAACGGCAAGGCTTAGGGCACAGGAGAGGGTACGGAAACGCCAGAGTGTAAGGCTACGTGCTGATGCACGGGGCAGTGCCAGAGTACAGGCCAGGAGTAGGCAACGGCGTAGGGTAAGGTGTAGGGCTGGTGGTGGGTTTCCATTCCGGGCTAGGGTTAGGGTTAGGGAACGGCTAGGCTTAGGGCACAGGTGAGGGTACGGAAACGTGGGAGGGTTAGGCTACGTGCTGACGCACGGGTAAGTGCCAGCGTACGGGCCAGGTGTAGGCAACGGCGTAAGGTAAGGTGTAGGGCTGGTGGTTGTTTTCCGTTCCAGGCTAGGGTTAGGGTTAGGGAACGGCAAGGCTTAGGGCACAGGTGAGGGTACGGAAACGTGGGAGGGTTGGTCTACGTGCTGATGCACGGGTCAGTGCCAGCGTACTGGCCAGGAGTAGGCAACGGCGTAGGATAAAGTGTAGGGCTGGTGGTGGATTTGCGTTTTGGGCTAGGGTTAGGGTTAGGGAACGGCAAGGCTTAGGGCACAGGTGAGGGTACGGAAGCGTGGGAGGGTCAGGCTACGTGCAGACGAACGGGTCAGTGCCAGCGTACGGGTCAGGAGTAGGGTACGGCGTAAGGTAAGGTGTAGGGCTGCTGGTGGGTTTCTATTCCGGGCTAGGGTTAGGGTTAGGGAACGGCAAGGCTTAGGGCACAAGTGAGGGAACGGAAACGTGGGAGGGTCAGGCTACGTGCTGACGCACGGTTCAGTGCCAGCGTACGGGCCAGGAATAGGGTACGGCGTAAGGTAAGGTGTAGGGCTGGTGGTGGGTTTCCATTCCGGGCTAGGGTTAGGGTTAGGGAACGGCAAGGCTTAGGGCACAGCTGAGGGCACGGAAACGTGGGAGGGTCAGGCTACGTGCTGACGCACGGGTCAGTGCCAGCGTACGGGTCAGGAGTAGGGTACGGCGTAAAGTAAGGTGTAGGGCTGGTGGTGGGTTTCTATTCCGGGCTAGGGTTAGGGTTAGGGAACGGCAAGGCTTAGGGCACAGGTCAGGGTACGGAAACGCGGGAGGGTAAGGCTACGTGCTGATGAACGGGTCAGTGCCAGAGTACAGGCCAGGAGTAGGCAACGGCGTAGGGTAAGGTGTAGGGCTGGTGGTTGGTTTCCGTTCCAGGCTAGGGTTAGGGTTAGGGAACGGCAAGGCTTAGGGCACAGGGGAGGTTACGGAAACGTGGGAGGGTCGGGCTACGTGCTGATTCACGGGTCCGTGCCAGCGTTCGGGCCAGGAGTGGGAAACGGCGTAAGGTAAGGTGTAGGGCTTGTGGTTGATTTCCGTTCCGGGATAGGGTTAGGGTTAGGGATCGGCAAGGCTTAGGGCACAGGTGAGGGTATGGAAACGTGGGAGGGTCGGGCTACGTGCAGACGCACGGGTCAGTGCCAGCGTACGGGCCAGGAGTAGGCAACGGCGTAGGATAAAGTGTACGGCTGGTGGTGGATTTGCGTTCTGGGCTAGGGTTAGGGTTAGGGAACGGCAAGGCTTAGGGCACAGGTCAGGGTACGGAAACGCGGGAGGGTAAGGCTACGTGCTGATGCACGGGTCAGTGCCAGAGTACAGGCCAGGACTAGGCAACGGCGTAGGGTAAGGTGTAGGGCTGGTGGTGGGTTTTCATTCCGGGCTAGGGTTAGCGTTAGGGAAAGGCAAGGCTTAGGGCACAGGTGAGGGTACGGAAACGTGGGAGGTTCAGGCTACGTGCTGACGCACGGGTCAGTGCCAGCATACGTGCCAGGAGTAGGCAACGGCGTAAGGTAAGGTGTAGGGCTGGTGGTTGGTTTCCGTTCCAGGCTAGGGTTAGGGTTAGGGAACGGCAAGGCTTAGGGCACAGGTGAGGGTACGGAAACGTGGGAGGGTCGGGCTACGTGCTGACGCACGGGTCAGTGCCAGCGTACGGGCCAGGAGTAGGCAACGGCGTAGGATAAAGTGTAGGGCTAGTGGTGGATTTGCGTTCCAGGCTAGGGTTAGGGTTAGGGAACGGCAAGGCTTAGGGCACAGGTGAGGGTACGGAAACGTGGGAGGGTCGGGCTTCGTGCTGACGCACGGGTCAGTGCCAGCGTACGGGCCAGGAGTAGGCAACGGCGTAGGATAAAGTGTAGGGCTGGTGGTGGATTTGCGTTCTGGGCTAGGGTTAGGGTTAGGGAACGGCAAGGCTTAGGGCACAGGTGAGGGTACGGAAACGTGGGAGGGTCAGGCTACGTGCTGACGCACAGGTCAGTGCCAGCGTACAGGTCAGGAATATGGTACGGCGTAAGGTAACGTGTAGGGCTGGTGGTGGGTTTCTATTCCGGGCTAGGGTTAGGGTTAGGGAACCGCAAGGCTTAGGGCACAGGTGAGGGCACGGAAACGTGGGAGGGTCAGGCTACGTGCTGACGCACGGGTCAGTGCCAGCGTACGGGTCAGGAGTAGGGTATGGCGTAAGGTAAGGTATAGGGCTGGTGGTGGGTATCTATTCCGGGCTAGGGTTAGGGTTAGGGAACGGCAAGGCTTAGGGCACAGGTGAGGGTACAGAAACGTGGGAGGGTCGGGCTCCGTGCTGACGCATGGGTCAGTGCCAGCGTACGGGCCAGGAGTATGCAACGGCGTAGGATAAAGTGTAGGGCTGGTGGTTGATTTCCATTCGGGGCTAGTGTTAGGGTTAGGGAACGGCAAGGCTTAGGGCACAGGTGAGGGTACGGAAACGTGGGAGGGTCAGGCTACGTGGTGACGCACGGGTCAGTGCCAGCGTACGGTCCAGGAGTAGGCAACGGCTTAAGGTAGGGTGTAGGGCTGGTGGTGGGTTTCTATTCCGGGCTAGGGTTAGGGTTAGGGAACGGCAAGGCTTAGGGCACAGGTGAGGGTACAGAAACGTTGGAGGGTCGGGCTATGTGCTGACGCACGGGTCAGTGCCAGCATACGGGTCAGGAGTAGGCAACGACGTAGGATAAAGTGTAGGGCTGGTGGTGGGTTTCCATTCCGGGCTAGGGTTAGGGTTAGGGAACGGCAACGCTTAGGTCACAGGTGAGGGTACGGAAACGTGGGAGGGTCAGGCTACGTGCTGACGCACGGGTCAGTTCCAGCGTACGGGCCAGGAGTAGGCAACGGCTTAATGTAAGGTGTAGGGCTGGTGGTGGGTTTCTATTCCGGGCTAGGGTTAGGGTTAGGGAACGGCAAGGCTTAGGGCACAGGTGAGGGTACAGAAACGTGGGAGGTTCGGGCTACGTGCTGACGCACGGGTCAGTGCCAGCGTACGGGCCAGGAGCAGGCAACGGCGTAGGATAAAGTGTAGGGCTGGTGGTGGATTTGCGTTCGGGGCTAGGGTTAGGGTTAGGGAACGGCAAGGCTTAGGGCACAGGTGAGGGTACGGAAACGTGGGAGGGTCAGGCTACGTGCTGACGCACAGGTCAGTGCCAGCGTACAGGTCAGGAGTAGGGTACGGCGTAAGGTAAGGTGTAGGGCTGGTGGTGGGTTTCTATTCCGGGCTAGGGTTAGGGTTAGGGTACGGCAAGGCATAGGGCACAGGTGAGGGTACGGAAACGTGGGAGGGTCAGGCTACGTGCTGACGCACGGTTCAGTGCCAGCGTACGGGCCAGGAATAGGGTACGGCGTAATGTAAGGTGTCAGGCTGGTGGTGGGTTTCCGTTCCGGGCTAGGGTTAGGGTTAGGGAACGGCAAGGCTTAGGGCACAGGTGAAGGTACGGAAACGTGGGAGGCTCGTGCTACGTGCTGACGCACGGGTCAGTGCCAGCGTACGGGCCAGGAGTAGGCAACGGCGTAGGATTAAGTGTAGGCTGGTGGTGGATTTGCGTTCTGGGCTAGGGTTAGGGTTAGGGAACGGCAAGGCTTAGGGCACAGGAGAGGGTACGGAAACGCCAGAGTGTAAGGCTACGTGCTGATGCACGGGGCAGTGCCAGAGTACAGGCCAGGAGTAGGCAACGGCGTAGGGTAAGGTGTAGGGCTGGTGGTGGGTTTCCATTCCGGGCTAGGGTTAGGGTTAGGGAACGGCAAGGCTTAGGGCACAGGTGAGGGTACGGAAACGTGGGAGGGTCAGGCTACGTGCTGACGCACGGGTCAGTGCCAGCGTACGGGCCAGGTGTAGGCAACGGCGTAAGGTAAGGTGTAGGGCTGGTGGTTGTTTTCGGTTCCAGGCTAGGGTAAGGGTTAGGGAACGGCAAGGCTTAGGGCACAGGTGAGGGTACGGAAACGTGGGAGGGTCGGGCTACGTGCTGATGCACGGGTCAGTGCCAGCGTACTGGCCAGGGGTAGGCAACGGCGTAGGATAAAGTGTAGGGCTGGTGGTGGATTTGCGTTCCGGGCTAGGGTTAGGGTTAGGGAACGGCAAGGCTTAGGGCACACGTGAGGGTACGGAAGCGTGGGAGGGTCAGGCTACGTGCAGACGAACGGGTCAGTGCCAGCGTACGGGTCAGGAGTAGGGTACGGCGTAAGGTAAGGTGTAGGGCTGGTGATGGGTTTCTATTCCGGGCTAGGGTTAGGGTTAGGGAACGGCAAGGCTTAGGGCACAAGTGAGGGTACGGAAACGTGGGAGGGTCAGGCTACGTGCTGACGCATGGTTCATTGCCAGCGTACGGGCCAGGAATAGGGTACGGCGTAAGGTAAGGTGTAGGGCTGGTGGTGGGTTTCCATTCCGGGCTAGGGTTAGGGTTAGGGAACGGCAAGTCTTAGGGCACAGCTGAGGGCACGGAAACGTGGGAGGGTCATGCTACTTGCTGACGCACGGGTCAGTGCCAGCGTACGGGTCAGGAGTAGGGTACGGCGTAAGGTAAGGTGTAGGGCTGGTGGTGGGTTTCTATTCCGGGCTAGGGTTAGGGTTAGGGAACGGCAAGGCTTAGGGCACAGGTCAGGGTACGGAAACACGGGAGGGTAAGGCTACGTGCTGATGAACGTGTCAGTGCCAGAGTACAGGCCAGGAGTAGGCAACGGCGTAGGGTAAGGTGTAGGGCTGGTGGTTGGTTTCCGTTCCAGGCTAGGGTTAGGGTTAGGGAACGGCAAGGCTTAGGGCACAGGGGAGGGTACCGAAACGTGGGAGGGTCGGGCTACGTGCTGATTCACGGGTCCGTGCCAGCGTTCGGGCCAGGAGTGGGCAACGGCGTAAGGTAAGGTGTAGGGCTTGTGGTTGATTTCCGTTCCGGGATAGGGTTAGGGTTAGGGATCGGCAAGGCTTAGGGCACAGGTGAGGGTATGGAAACGTGGGAGGGTCGGGCTACGTGCAGACGCACGGGTCAGTGCCAGCGTACGGGCCAGGAGTAGGCAACGGCGTAGGATAAAGTGTACGGCTGGTGGTGGATTTGCGTTCTGGGCTAGGGTTAGGGTTAGGGAACGGCAAGGCTTAGGGCACAGGTCAGGGTACGGAAACGCGGGAGGGTAAGGCTACGTGCTGATGCACGGGTCAGTGCCAGAGTACAGGCCAGGATTAGGCAACGGCGTAGGGTAAGGTGTAGGGCTGTTGGTGGGTTTCTATTCCGGGCTAGGGTTAGGGTTAGGGAACGGCAAGGCTTAGGGCACTGGTGAGGGTACAGAAACGTGGGAGTGTCGGGCTACGTGCTGACGCACGGGTCAGTGCCAGCGTACGGGCCAGGAGTAGGCAACGGCGTAGGATAAAGTGTAGGGCTGGTGGTGGATTTGCATTCGGGTCTAGGGTTAGGGTAAGGGAACGGCAAGGCTTAGGGCACAGGTGAGGGTACGGAAACGTGGGAGGGTCAGGCTACGTGCTGACGCACAGGTCAGTGCCAGCGTACAGGTCAGGAGTATGGTACGGCGTAAGGTACCGTGTAGGGCTGGTGGTGGGTTTCTATTCCGGGCTAGGGTTAGGGTTAGCGAACGGCAAGGCTTAGGGCACAGGTGAGAGCACGGAAACGTGGGAGGGTTAGGCTACGTGCTGACGCACGGGTCAGTGCCAGCGTACGGGTCAGGAGTAGGGTATGGCGTAAGGTAAGGTGTAGGGCTGGTGGTGGGTTTCTATTCCGGGCTAGGGTTAGGGTTAGGGAACGGCAAGGCTTAGGGCACAGGTGAGGGTACAGAAACGTGGGAGGGTCGGGCTACGTGGTGACGCACGGGTCAGTGCCAGCGTACGGGCCAGGAGTAGGCAACGGCGTAGGATAAAGTGTAGGGCTGGTGGTTGATTTCCGTTCCGGGCTAGTGTTAGGGTTAGGGAACGGCAAGGCTTAGGGCACAGGTGAGGTTACGGAAACGTGGGAGGGTCGGGCTACGTGCTGACGCACGGGTCAGTGCCAGCGTACGGGCCAGGAGTAGGCAACGGCGTAGGATAAAGTGTAGGGCTAGTGGTGGATTTGCGTTCCAGGCTAGGGTTAGGGTTAGGGAACGGCAAGGCTTAGGGCACAGGTGAGGGTACGGAAACGTGGGAGGGTCGGGCTTCGTGCTGACGCACGGGTCAGTGCCAGCGTACGGGCCAGGAGTAGGCAACGGCGTAGGATAAAGTGTAGGGCTGGTGGTGGATTTGCGTTCTGGGCTAGGGTTAGGGTTAGGGAACGGCAAGGCTTAGGGCACAGGTGAGGGTACGGAAACGTGGGAGGGTCAGGCTACGTGCTGACGCACAGGTCAGTGCCAGCGTACAGGTCAGGAATATGGTACGGCGTAAGGTAACGTGTAGGGCTGGTGGTGGGTTTCTATTCCGGGCTAGGGTTAGGGTTAGGGAACCGCAAGGCTTAGGGCACAGGTGAGGGCACGGAAACGTGGGAGGGTCAGGCTACGTGCTGACGCACGGGTCAGTGCCAGCGTACGGGTCAGGAGTAGGGTATGGCGTAAGGTAAGGTATAGGGCTGGTGGTGGGTATCTATTCCGGGCTAGGGTTAGGGTTAGGGAACGGCAAGGCTTAGGGCACAGGTGAGGGTACAGAAACGTGGGAGGGTCGGGCTCCGTGCTGACGCACGGGTCAGTGCCAGCGTACGGGCCAGGAGTATGCAACGGCGTAGGATAAAGTGTAGGGCTGGTGGTTGATTTCCATTCGGGGCTAGTGTTAGGGTTAGGGAACGGCAAGGCTTAGGGCACAGGTGAGGGTACGGAAACGTGGGAGGGTCAGGCTACGTGGTGACGCACGGGTCAGTGCCAGCGTACGGTCCAGGAGTAGGCAACGGCTTAAGGTAGGGTGTAGGGCTGGTGGTGGGTTTCTATTCCGGGCTAGGGTTAGGGTTAGGGAACGGCAAGGCTTAGGGCACAGGTGAGGGTACAGAAACGTGGGAGGGTCGGGCTATGTGCTGACGCACGGGTCAGTGCCAGCATACGGGTCAGGAGTAGGCAACGACGTAGGATAAAGTGTAGGGCTGGTGGTGGGTTTCCATTCCGGGCTAGGGTTAGGGTTAGGGAACGGCAACGCTTAGGTCACAGGTGAGGGTACGGAAACGTGGGAGGGTCAGGCTACGTGCTGACGCACGGGTCAGTTCCAGCGTACGGGCCAGGAGTAGGCAACGGCTTAATGTAAGGTGTAGGGCTGGTGGTGGGTTTCTATTCCGGGCTAGGGTTAGGGTTAGGGAACGGCAAGTCTTAGGGCACAGGTGAGGGTACAGAAACGTGGGAGGTTCGGGCTACGTGCTGACGCACGGGTCAGTGCCAGCGTACGGGCCAGGAGCAGGCAACGGCGTAGGATAAAGTGTAGGGCTGGTGGTGGATTTGCGTTCGGGGCTAGGGTTAGGGTTAGGGAACGGCAAGGCTTAGGGCACAGGTGAGGGTACGGAAACGTGGGAGGGTCAGGCTACGTGCTGACGCACAGGTCAGTGCCAGCGTACAGGTCAGGAGTAGGGTACGGCGTAAGGTAAGGTGTAGGGCTGGTGGTGGGTTTCTATTCCGGGCTAGGGTTAGGGTTAGGGTACGGCAAGGCATAGGGCACAGGTGAGGGTACGGAAACGTGGGAGGGTCAGGCTACGTGCTGACGCACGGTTCAGTGCCAGCGTACGGGCCAGGAATAGGGTACGGCGTAATGTAAGGTGTCAGGCTGGTGGTGGGTTTCCGTTCCGGGCTAGGGTTAGGGTTAGGGAACGGCAAGGCTTAGGGCACAGGTGAAGGTACGGAAACGTGGGAGGCTCGTGCTACGTGCTGACGCACGGGTCAGTGCCAGCGTACGGGCCAGGAGTAGGCAACGGCGTAGGATTAAGTGTAGGCTGGTGGTGGATTTGCGTTCTGGGCTAGGGTTAGGGTTAGGGAACGGCAAGGCTTAGGGCACAGGAGAGGGTACGGAAACGCCAGAGTGTAAGGCTACGTGCTGATGCACGGGGCAGTGCCAGAGTACAGGCCAGGAGTAGGCAACGGCGTAGGGTAAGGTGTAGGGCTGGTGGTGGGTTTCCATTCCGGGCTAGGGTTAGGGTTAGGGAACGGCAAGGCTTAGGGCACAGGTGAGGGTACGGAAACGTGGGAGGGTCAGGCTACGTGCTGACGCACGGGTCAGTGCCAGCGTACGGGCCAGGTGTAGGCAACGGCGTAAGGTAAGGTGTAGGGCTGGTGGTTGTTTTCGGTTCCAGGCTAGGGTAAGGGTTAGGGAACGGCAAGGCTTAGGGCACAGGTGAGGGTACGGAAACGTGGGAGGGTCGGGCTACGTGCTGATGCACGGGTCAGTGCCAGCGTACTGGCCAGGGGTAGGCAACGGCGTAGGATAAAGTGTAGGGCTGGTGGTGGATTTGCGTTCCGGGCTAGGGTTAGGGTTAGGGAACGGCAAGGCTTAGGGCACACGTGAGGGTACGGAAGCGTGGGAGGGTCAGGCTACGTGCAGACGAACGGGTCAGTGCCAGCGTACGGGTCAGGAGTAGGGTACGGCGTAAGGTAAGGTGTAGGGCTGGTGGTGGGTTTCTATTCCGGGCTAGGGTTAGGGTTAGGGAACGGCAAGGCTTAGGGCACAAGTGAGGGTACGGAAACGTGGGAGGGTCAGGCTACGTGCTGACGCATGGTTCATTGCCAGCGTACGGGCCAGGAATAGGGTACGGCGTAAGGTAAGGTGTAGGGCTGGTGGTGGGTTTCCATTCCGGGCTAGGGTTAGGGTTAGGGAACGGCAAGTCTTAGGGCACAGCTGAGGGCACGGAAACGTGGGAGGGTCATGCTACTTGCTGACGCACGGGTCAGTGCCAGCGTACGGGTCAGGAGTAGGGTACGGCGTAAGGTAAGGTGTAGGGCTGGTGGTGGGTTTCTATTCCGGGCTAGGGTTAGGGTTAGGGAACGGCAAGGCTTAGGGCACAGGTCAGGGTACGGAAACACGGGAGGGTAAGGCTACGTGCTGATGAACGTGTCAGTGCCAGAGTACAGGCCAGGAGTAGGCAACGGCGTAGGGTAAGGTGTAGGGCTGGTGGTTGGTTTCCGTTCCAGGCTAGGGTTAGGGTTAGGGAACGGCAAGGCTTAGGGCACAGGGGAGGGTACGGAAACGTGGGAGGGTCGGGCTACGTGCTGATTCACGGGTCCGTGCCAGCGTTCGGGCCAGGAGTGGGCAACGGCGTAAGGTAAGGTGTAGGGCTTGTGGTTGATTTCCGTTCCGGGATAGGGTTAGGGTTAGGGATCGGCAAGGCTTAGGGCACAGGTGAGGGTATGGAAACGTGGGAGGGTCGGGCTACGTGCAGACGCACGGGTCAGTGCCAGCGTACGGGCCAGGAGTAGGCAACGGCGTAGGATAAAGTGTACGGCTGGTGGTGGATTTGCGTTCTGGGCTAGGGTTAGGGTTAGGGAACGGCAAGGCTTAGGGCACAGGTCAGGGTACGGAAACGCGGGAGGGTAAGGCTACGTGCTGATGCACGGGTCAGTGCCAGAGTACAGGCCAGGATTAGGCAACGGCGTAGGGTAAGGTGTAGGGCTGTTGGTGGGTTTCTATTCCGGGCTAGGGTTAGGGTTAGGGAACGGCAAGGCTTAGGGCACTGGTGAGGGTACAGAAACGTGGGAGTGTCGGGCTACGTGCTGACGCACGGGTCAGTGCCAGCGTACGGGCCAGGAGTAGGCAACGGCGTAGGATAAAGTGTAGGGCTGGTGGTGGATTTGCATTCGGGTCTAGGGTTAGGGTAAGGGAACGGCAAGGCTTAGGGCACAGGTGAGGGTACGGAAACGTGGGAGGGTCAGGCTACGTGCTGACGCACAGGTCAGTGCCAGCGTACAGGTCAGGAGTATGGTACGGCGTAAGGTACCGTGTAGGGCTGGTGGTGGGATTCTATTCCGGGCTAGGGTTAGGGTTAGCGAACGGCAAGGCTTAGGGCACAGGTGAGAGCACGGAAACGTGGGAGGGTCAGGCTACGTGCTGACGCACGGGTCAGTGCCAGCGTACGGGTCAGGAGTAGGGTATGGCGTAAGGTAAGGTGTAGGGCTGGTGGTGGGTTTCTATTCCGGGCTAGGGTTAGGGTTAGGGAACGGCAAGGCTTAGGGCACAGGTGAGGGTACAGAAACGTGGGAGGGTCGGGCTACGTGGTGACGCACGGGTCAGTGCCAGCGTACGGGCCAGGAGTAGGCAACGGCGTAGGATAAAGTGTAGGGCTGGTGGTTGATTTCCGTTCCGGGCTAGTGTTAGGGTTAGGGAACGGCAAGGCTTAGGGCACAGGTGAGGTTACGGAAACGTGGGAGGGTCAGGCTACGTGCTGACGCTCGGGTCAGTGCCAGCGTACGGGCCAAGAGTAAGCAACGGCGTAAGGTAAGGTGTAGGGCTGGTGGTTGGTTTCCGTTCCAGGCTAGGGTTAGGGTTAGGGAACGGCAAGGCTTAGGGCACAGGTGAGGGTACGGAAACGTGGGAGGGTCGGGCTACGTGCTGACGCACGTGTCAGTGCCAGCGTTCGGGCCAGGAGTAGGCAACGGCGTAGGATAAAGTGTATGGCTGGTGGTGGATTTGCGTTCCGGGCTAGGGTTAGGGTTAGGGAATGACAAGGCTTAGGGCACAGGTGAGGGTACGGAAACGTGGGAGGGTCAGGCTACGTGGTGACGCACGGGTCAGTGCCAGCGTACGGTCCAGGAGTAGGCAACGGCTTAAGGTAGGGTGTAGGGCTGGTGGTGGGTTTCTATTCCGGGCTAGGGTTAGGGTTAGGGAACGGCAAGGCTTAGGGCACAGGTGAGGGTACAGAAACGTGGGAGGGTCGGGCTATGTGCTGACGCACGGGTCAGTGCCAGCATACGGGTCAGGAGTAGGCAACGACGTAGGATAAAGTGTAGGGCTGGTGGTGGGTTTCCATTCCGGGCTAGGGTTAGGGTTAGGGAACGGCAACGCTTAGGTCACAGGTGAGGGTACGGAAACGTGGGAGGGTCAGGCTACGTGCTGACGCACGGGTCAGTTCCAGCGTACGGGCCAGGAGTAGGCAACGGCTTAATGTAAGGTGTAGGGCTGGTGGTGGGTTTCTATTCCGGGCTAGGGTTAGGGTTAGGGAACGGCAAGTCTTAGGGCACAGGTGAGGGTACAGAAACGTGGGAGGTTCGGGCTACGTGCTGACGCACGGGTCACTGCCAGCGTACGGGCCAGGAGCAGGCAACGGCGTAGGATAAAGTGTAGGGCTGGTGGTGGATTTGCGTTCGGGGCTAGGGTTAGGGTTAGGGAACGGCAAGGCTTAGGGCACAGGTGAGGGTACGGAAACGTGGGAGGGTCAGGCTACGTGCTGACGCACAGGTCAGTGCCAGCGTACAGGTCAGGAGTAGGGTACGGCGTAAGGTAAGGTGTAGGGCTGGTGGTGGGTTTCTATTCCGGGCTAGGGTTAGGGTTAGGGTACGGCAAGGCATAGGGCACAGGTGAGGGTACGGAAACGTGGGAGGGTCAGGCTACGTGCTGACGCACGGTTCAGTGCCAGCGTACGGGCCAGGAATAGGGTACGGCGTAATGTAAGGTGTCAGGCTGGTGGTGGGTTTCCGTTCCGGGCTAGGGTTAGGGTTAGGGAACGGCAAGGCTTAGGGCACAGGTGAAGGTACGGAAACGTGGGAGGCTCGTGCTACGTGCTGACGCACGGGTCAGTGCCAGCGTACGGGCCAGGAGTAGGCAACGGCGTAGGATTAAGTGTAGGCTGGTGGTGGATTTGCGTTCTGGGCTAGGGTTAGGGTTAGGGAACGGCAAGGCTTAGGGCACAGGAGAGGGTACGGAAACGCCAGAGTGTAAGGCTACGTGCTGATGCACGGGGCAGTGCCAGAGTACAGGCCAGGAGTAGGCAACGGCGTAGGGTAAGGTGTAGGGCTGGTGGTGGGTTTCCATTCCGGGCTAGGGTTAGGGTTAGGGAACGGCAAGGCTTAGGGCACAGGTGAGGGTACGGAAACGTGGGAGGGTCAGGCTACGTGCTGACGCACGGGTCAGTGCCAGCGTACGGGCCAGGTGTAGGCAACGGCGTAAGGTAAGGTGTAGGGCTGGTGGTTGTTTTCGGTTCCAGGCTAGGGTAAGGGTTAGGGAACGGCAAGGCTTAGGGCACAGGTGAGGGTACGGAAACGTGGGAGGGTCGGGCTACGTGCTGATGCACGGGTCAGTGCCAGCGTACTGGCCAGGGGTAGGCAACGGCGTAGGATAAAGTGTAGGGCTGGTGGTGGATTTGCGTTCCGGGCTAGGGTTAGGGTTAGGGAACGGCAAGGCTTAGGGCACACGTGAGGGTACGGAAGCGTGGGAGGGTCAGGCTACGTGCAGACGAACGGGTCAGTGCCAGCGTACGGGTCAGGAGTAGGGTACGGCGTAAGGTAAGGTGTAGGGCTGGTGGTGGGTTTCTATTCCGGGCTAGGGTTAGGGTTAGGGAACGGCAAGGCTTAGGGCACAAGTGAGGGTACGGAAACGTGGGAGGGTCAGGCTACGTGCTGACGCATGGTTCATTGCCAGCGTACGGGCCAGGAATAGGGTACGGCGTAAGGTAAGGTGTAGGGCTGGTGGTGGGTTTCCATTCCGGGCTAGGGTTAGGGTTAGGGAACGGCAAGTCTTAGGGCACAGCTGAGGGCACGGAAACGTGGGAGGGTCATGCTACTTGCTGACGCACGGGTCAGTGCCAGCGTACGGGTCAGGAGTAGGGTACGGCGTAAGGTAAGGTGTAGGGCTGGTGGTGGGTTTCTATTCCGGGCTAGGGTTAGGGTTAGGGAACGGCAAGGCTTAGGGCACAGGTCAGGGTACGGAAACACGGGAGGGTAAGGCTACGTGCTGATGAACGTGTCAGTGCCAGAGTACAGGCCAGGAGTAGGCAACGGCGTAGGGTAAGGTGTAGGGCTGGTGGTTGGTTTCCGTTCCAGGCTAGGGTTAGGGTTAGGGAACGGCAAGGCTTAGGGCACAGGGGAGGGTACGGAAACGTGGGAGGGTCGGGCTACGTGCTGATTCACGGGTCCGTGCCAGCGTTCGGGCCAGGAGTGGGCAACGGCGTAAGGTAAGGTGTAGGGCTTGTGGTTGATTTCCGTTCCGGGATAGGGTTAGGGTTAGGGATCGGCAAGGCTTAGGGCACAGGTGAGGGTATGGAAACGTGGGAGGGTCGGGCTACGTGCAGACGCACGGGTCAGTGCCAGCGTACGGGCCAGGAGTAGGCAACGGCGTAGGATAAAGTGTACGGCTGGTGGTGGATTTGCGTTCTGGGCTAGGGTTAGGGTTAGGGAACGGCAAGGCTTAGGGCACAGGTCAGGGTACGGAAACGCGGGAGGGTAAGGCTACGTGCTGATGCACGGGTCAGTGCCAGAGTACAGGCCAGGATTAGGCAACGGCGTAGGGTAAGGTGTAGGGCTGTTGGTGGGTTTCTATTCCGGGCTAGGGTTAGGGTTAGGGAACGGCAAGGCTTAGGGCACTGGTGAGGGTACAGAAACGTGGGAGTGTCGGGCTACGTGCTGACGCACGGGTCAGTGCCAGCGTACGGGCCAGGAGTAGGCAACGGCGTAGGATAAAGTGTAGGGCTGGTGGTGGATTTGCATTCGGGTCTAGGGTTAGGGTAAGGGAACGGCAAGGCTTAGGGCACAGGTGAGGGTACGGAAACGTGGGAGGGTCAGGCTACGTGCTGACGCACAGGTCAGTGCCAGCGTACAGGTCAGGAGTATGGTACGGCGTAAGGTACCGTGTAGGGCTGGTGGTGGGATTCTATTCCGGGCTAGGGTTAGGGTTAGCGAACGGCAAGGCTTAGGGCACAGGTGAGAGCACGGAAACGTGGGAGGGTCAGGCTACGTGCTGACGCACGGGTCAGTGCCAGCGTACGGGTCAGGAGTAGGGTATGGCGTAAGGTAAGGTGTAGGGCTGGTGGTGGGTTTCTATTCCGGGCTAGGGTTAGGGTTAGGGAACGGCAAGGCTTAGGGCACAGGTGAGGGTACAGAAACGTGGGAGGGTCGGGCTACGTGGTGACGCACGGGTCAGTGCCAGCGTACGGGCCAGGAGTAGGCAACGGCGTAGGATAAAGTGTAGGGCTGGTGGTTGATTTCCGTTCCGGGCTAGTGTTAGGGTTAGGGAACGGCAAGGCTTAGGGCACAGGTGAGGTTACGGAAACGTGGGAGGGTCAGGCTACGTGCTGACGCTCGGGTCAGTGCCAGCGTACGGGCCAAGAGTAAGCAACGGCGTAAGGTAAGGTGTAGGGCTGGTGGTTGGTTTCCGTTCCAGGCTAGGGTTAGGGTTAGGGAACGGCAAGGCTTAGGGCACAGGTGAGGGTACGGAAACGTGGGAGGGTCGGGCTACGTGCTGACGCACGTGTCAGTGCCAGCGTTCGGGCCAGGAGTAGGCAACGGCGTAGGATAAAGTGTATGGCTGGTGGTGGATTTGCGTTCCGGGCTAGGGTTAGGGTTAGGGAATGACAAGGCTTAGGGCACAGGTGAGGGTACGGAAATGTGGGAGGGTCAGGCTACGTGCTGACGCACAGGTCAGTGCCAGCGTACAGGTCAGGAGTAGGGTACGGCGTAAGGAAAAGTGTAGGGCTGGTGGTGGGTTTCTATTCCGGGCTAGGGTTAGGGTTAGGGAACGGCAAGGCTTAGGGCACAGGTGAGGGTACGGAAACGTGGGAGGGTCAGGCTACGTGCTGACGCACGTGTCAGTGCCAGCGTACTGGCCAGGGGTAGGCAACGGCGTAGGATAAAGTGTAGGGCTGGTGGTGGATTTGCGTTCCGGGCTAGGGTTAGGGTTAGGGAACGGCAAGGCTTAGGGCACACGTGAGGGTACGGAAGCGTGGGAGGGTCAGGCTACGTTCAGACGAACGGGTCAGTGCCAGCGTACGGGTCAGGAGTAGGGTACGGCGTAAGGTAAGGTGTAGGGCTGGTGGTGGCTTTCTATTCCCGGCTAGGGTTAGGGTTAGGGAACGGCAAGGCTTAGGGCACAAGTGAGGGTACGGAAACGTGGGAGGGTCAGGCTACGTGCTGACGCACGGTTCAGTGCCAGCGTACGGGCCAGGAATAGGGTACGGCGTAAGGTAAGGTGTAGGGCTGGTGGTGGGTTTCCATTCCGGGCTAGGGTTAGGGTTAGGGAACGGCAAGTCTTAGGGCACAGCTGAGGGCACGGAAACGTGGGAGGGTCATGCTACTTGCTGACGCACGGGTCAGTGCCAGCGTACGGGTCAGGAGTAGGGTACGGCGTAAGGTAAGGTGTAGGGCTGGTGGTGGGTTTCTATTCCGGGCTAGGGTTAGGGTTAGGGAACGGCAAGGCTTAGGGCACAGGTCAGGGTACGGAAACACGGGAGGGTAAGGCTACGTGCTGATGAACGGGTCAGTGCCAGAGTACAGGCCAGGAGTGGGCAACGGCGTAGGATAAAGGGTAGGGCTGGTGGTGGGTTTCCATTCCGGGCTAGGGTTAGGGTTAGGGAACGGCAACGCTTAGGGCACTGGTGAGGGTACGGAAACGTGGGAGGGTCAGGCTACGTGCTGACGCACGGGTCAGTGCCAGCGTACGGGCCAGGTGTAGGCAACGGCGTAAGGTAAGGTGTAGGGCTGGTGGTTGTTTTCGGTTCCAGGCTAGGGTAAGGGTTAGGGAACGGCAAGGCTTAGGGCACAGGTGAGGGTACGGAAACGTGGGAGGGTCGGGCTACGTGCTGATGCACGGGTCAGTGCCAGCGTACTGGCCAGGGGTAGGCAACGGCGTAGGATAAAGTGTAGGGCTGGTGGTGGATTTGCGTTCCGGGCTAGGGTTAGGGTTAGGGAACGGCAAGGCTTAGGGCACACGTGAGGGTACGGAAGCGTGGGAGGGTCAGGCTACGTGCAGACGAACGGGTCAGTGCCAGCGTACGGGTCAGGAGTAGGGTACGGCGTAAGGTAAGGTGTAGGGCTGGTGGTGGGTTTCTATTCCGGGCTAGGGTTAGGGTTAGGGAACGGCAAGGCTTAGGGCACAAGTGAGGGTACGGAAACGTGGGAGGGTCAGGCTACGTGCTGACGCATGGTTCATTGCCAGCGTACGGGCCAGGAATAGGGTACGGCGTAAGGTAAGGTGTAGGGCTGGTGGTGGGTTTCCATTCCGGGCTAGGGTTAGGGTTAGGGAACGGCAAGTCTTAGGGCACAGCTGAGGGCACGGAAACGTGGGAGGGTCATGCTACTTGCTGACGCACGGGTCAGTGCCAGCGTACGGGTCAGGAGTAGGGTACGGCGTAAGGTAAGGTGTAGGGCTGGTGGTGGGTTTCTATTCCGGGCTAGGGTTAGGGTTAGGGAACGGCAAGGCTTAGGGCACAGGTCAGGGTACGGAAACACGGGAGGGTAAGGCTACGTGCTGATGAACGTGTCAGTGCCAGAGTACAGGCCAGGAGTAGGCAACGGCGTAGGGTAAGGTGTAGGGCTGGTGGTTGGTTTCCGTTCCAGGCTAGGGTTAGGGTTAGGGAACGGCAAGGCTTAGGGCACAGGGGAGGGTACGGAAACGTGGGAGGGTCGGGCTACGTGCTGATTCACGGGTCCGTGCCAGCGTTCGGGCCAGGAGTGGGCAACGGCGTAAGGTAAGGTGTAGGGCTTGTGGTTGATTTCCGTTCCGGGATAGGGTTAGGGTTAGGGATCGGCAAGGCTTAGGGCACAGGTGAGGGTATGGAAACGTGGGAGGGTCGGGCTACGTGCAGACGCACGGGTCAGTGCCAGCGTACGGGCCAGGAGTAGGCAACGGCGTAGGATAAAGTGTACGGCTGGTGGTGGATTTGCGTTCTGGGCTAGGGTTAGGGTTAGGGAACGGCAAGGCTTAGGGCACAGGTCAGGGTACGGAAACGCGGGAGGGTAAGGCTACGTGCTGATGCACGGGTCAGTGCCAGAGTACAGGCCAGGATTAGGCAACGGCGTAGGGTAAGGTGTAGGGCTGTTGGTGGGTTTCTATTCCGGGCTAGGGTTAGGGTTAGGGAACGGCAAGGCTTAGGGCACTGGTGAGGGTACAGAAACGTGGGAGTGTCGGGCTACGTGCTGACGCACGGGTCAGTGCCAGCGTACGGGCCAGGAGTAGGCAACGGCGTAGGATAAAGTGTAGGGCTGGTGGTGGATTTGCATTCGGGTCTAGGGTTAGGGTAAGGGAACGGCAAGGCTTAGGGCACAGGTGAGGGTACGGAAACGTGGGAGGGTCAGGCTACGTGCTGACGCACAGGTCAGTGCCAGCGTACAGGTCAGGAGTATGGTACGGCGTAAGGTACCGTGTAGGGCTGGTGGTGGGATTCTATTCCGGGCTAGGGTTAGGGTTAGCGAACGGCAAGGCTTAGGGCACAGGTGAGAGCACGGAAACGTGGGAGGGTCAGGCTACGTGCTGACGCACGGGTCAGTGCCAGCGTACGGGTCAGGAGTAGGGTATGGCGTAAGGTAAGGTGTAGGGCTGGTGGTGGGTTTCTATTCCGGGCTAGGGTTAGGGTTAGGGAACGGCAAGGCTTAGGGCACAGGTGAGGGTACAGAAACGTGGGAGGGTCGGGCTACGTGGTGACGCACGGGTCAGTGCCAGCGTACGGGCCAGGAGTAGGCAACGGCGTAGGATAAAGTGTAGGGCTGGTGGTTGATTTCCGTTCCGGGCTAGTGTTAGGGTTAGGGAACGGCAAGGCTTAGGGCACAGGTGAGGTTACGGAAACGTGGGAGGGTCAGGCTACGTGCTGACGCTCGGGTCAGTGCCAGCGTACGGGCCAAGAGTAAGCAACGGCGTAAGGTAAGGTGTAGGGCTGGTGGTTGGTTTCCGTTCCAGGCTAGGGTTAGGGTTAGGGAACGGCAAGGCTTAGGGCACAGGTGAGGGTACGGAAACGTGGGAGGGTCGGGCTACGTGCTGACGCACGTGTCAGTGCCAGCGTTCGGGCCAGGAGTAGGCAACGGCGTAGGATAAAGTGTATGGCTGGTGGTGGATTTGCGTTCCGGGCTAGGGTTAGGGTTAGGGAATGACAAGGCTTAGGGCACAGGTGAGGGTACGGAAATGTGGGAGGGTCAGGCTACGTGCTGACGCACAGGTCAGTGCCAGCGTACAGGTCAGGAGTAGGGTACGGCGTAAGGAAAAGTGTAGGGCTGGTGGTGGGTTTCTATTCCGGGCTAGGGTTAGGGTTAGGGAACGGCAAGGCTTAGGGCACAGGTGAGGGTACGGAAACGTGGGAGGGTCAGGCTACGTGCTGACGCACGTGTCAGTGCCAGCGTACTGGCCAGGGGTAGGCAACGGCGTAGGATAAAGTGTAGGGCTGGTGGTGGATTTGCGTTCCGGGCTAGGGTTAGGGTTAGGGAACGGCAAGGCTTAGGGCACACGTGAGGGTACGGAAGCGTGGGAGGGTCAGGCTACGTTCAGACGAACGGGTCAGTGCCAGCGTACGGGTCAGGAGTAGGGTACGGCGTAAGGTAAGGTGTAGGGCTGGTGGTGGCTTTCTATTCCCGGCTAGGGTTAGGGTTAGGGAACGGCAAGGCTTAGGGCACAAGTGAGGGTACGGAAACGTGGGAGGGTCAGGCTACGTGCTGACGCACGGTTCAGTGCCAGCGTACGGGCCAGGAATAGGGTACGGCGTAAGGTAAGGTGTAGGGCTGGTGGTGGGTTTCCATTCCGGGCTAGGGTTAGGGTTAGGGAACGGCAAGTCTTAGGGCACAGCTGAGGGCACGGAAACGTGGGAGGGTCATGCTACTTGCTGACGCACGGGTCAGTGCCAGCGTACGGGTCAGGAGTAGGGTACGGCGTAAGGTAAGGTGTAGGGCTGGTGGTGGGTTTCTATTCCGGGCTAGGGTTAGGGTTAGGGAACGGCAAGGCTTAGGGCACAGGTCAGGGTACGGAAACACGGGAGGGTAAGGCTACGTGCTGATGAACGGGTCAGTGCCAGAGTACAGGCCAGGAGTGGGCAACGGCGTAGGATAAAGGGTAGGGCTGGTGGTGGGTTTCCATTCCGGGCTAGGGTTAGGGTTAGGGAACGGCAACGCTTAGGGCACTGGTGAGGGTACGGAAACGTGGGAGGGTCAGGCTACGTGCTGACGCACGGGTCAGTGCCAACGTACGGGCCAGGAGTAGGCATCGGCTTAAGGTAAGGTGTAGGGCTGGTGGTGGGTTTCTATTCCGGGCTAGGGTTAGGGTTAGGGAACGGCAAGGCTTAGGGCACAGGTGAGGGTACAGAAACGTGGGAGGGTCGGGCTACGTGCTGACGCACGGGTCAGTGCCAGCGTACGGGCCAGGAGTAGGCAATGGCTTAAGGTAAGGTGTAGGGCTGGTGGTGGTTTTCTATTCCGGGCTAGGGTTAGGGTTAGGGAACGGCAAGGCTTAGGGCACAGGTGAGGGTACAGAAACGTGGGAGGGTCGGGCTACGTGCTGACGCACGGGTCAGTGCCAGCGTACGGGCCAGGAGTAGGCAACGGCGTAGGATAAAGTGTAGGGCTGGTGGTGGATTTGCGTTCGGGGCTAGGGTTAGGGTTAGGGAACGGCAAGGCTTAGGGCACAGGTGAGGGTACGGAAACGTGGGAGGGTCAGGCTACGTGCTGACGCACAGGTTAGTGCCAGCGTACAGGTCAGGAGTAGGGTACGGCGTAATGTAAGGTGTCAGGCTGGTGGTGGGTTTCCGTTCCGGGCTAGGGTTAGGGTTAGGGAACGGCAAGGCTTAGGGCACAGGTGAAGGTACGGAAACGTGGGAGGCTCGTGCTACGTGCTGACGCACGGGTCAGTGCCAGCGTACGGGCCAGGAGTAGGCAACGGCGTAGGATAAAGTGTAGGCTGGTGGTGGATTTGCGTTCTGGGCTAGGGTTAGGGTTAGGGAACGGCAAGGCTTAGGGCACAGGAGAGGGTACGGAAACGCCAGAGTGTAAGGCTACGTGCTGATGCACGGGGCAGTGCCAGAGTACAGGCCAGGAGTAGGCAACGGCGTAGGGTAAGGTGTAGGGCTGGTGGTGGGTTTCCATTCCGGGCTAGGGTTAGGGTTAGGGAACGGCTAGGCTTAGGGCACAGGTGAGGGTACGGAAACGTGGGAGGGTTAGGCTACGTGCTGACGCACGGGTAAGTGCCAGCGTACGGGCCAGGTGTAGGCAACGGCGTAAGGTAAGGTGTAGGGCTGGTGGTTGTTTTCCGTTCCAGGCTAGGGTTAGGGTTAGGGAACGGCAAGGCTTAGGGCACAGGTGAGGGTACGGAAACGTGGGAGGGTTGGTCTACGTGCTGATGCACGGGTCAGTGCCAGCGTACTGGCCAGGAGTAGGCAACGGCGTAGGATAAAGTGTAGGGCTGGTGGTGGATTTGCGTTTTGGGCTAGGGTTAGGGTTAGGGAACGGCAAGGCTTAGGGCACAGGTGAGGGTACGGAAGCGTGGGAGGGTCAGGCTACGTGCAGACGAACGGGTCAGTGCCAGCGTACGGGTCAGGAGTAGGGTACGGCGTAAGGTAAGGTGTAGGGCTGCTGGTGGGTTTCTATTCCGGGCTAGGGTTAGGGTTAGGGAACGGCAAGGCTTAGGGCACAAGTGAGGGAACGGAAACGTGGGAGGGTCAGGCTACGTGCTGACGCACGGTTCAGTGCCAGCGTACGGGCCAGGAATAGGGTACGGCGTAAGGTAAGGTGTAGGGCTGGTGGTGGGTTTCCATTCCGGGCTAGGGTTAGGGTTAGGGAACGGCAAGGCTTAGGGCACAGCTGAGGGCACGGAAACGTGGGAGGGTTAGGCTACGTGCTGACGCACGGGTCAGTGCCAGCGTACGGGTCAGGAGTAGGGTACGGCGTAAGGTAAGGTGTAGGGCTGGTGGTGGGTTTCTATTCCGGGCTAGGGTTAGGGTTAGGGAACGGCAAGGCTTAGGGCACAGGTCAGGGTACGGAAACGCGGGAGGGTAAGGCTACGTGCTGATGAACGGGTCAGTGCCAGAGTACAGGCCAGGAGTAGGCAACGGCGTAGGGTAAGGTGTAGGGCTGGTGGTTGGTTTCCGTTCCAGGCTAGGGTTAGGGTTAGGGAACGGCAAGGCTTAGGGCACAGGGGAGGGTACGGAAACGTGGGAGGGTCGGGCTACGTGCTGATTCACGGGTCCGTGCCAGCGTTCGGGCCAGGAGTGGGAAACGGCGTAAGGTAAGGTGTAGGGCTTGTGGTTGATTTCCGTTCCGGGATAGGGTTAGGGTTAGGGATCGGCAAGGCTTAGGGCACAGGTGAGGGTATGGAAACGTGGGAGGGTCGGGCTACGTGCAGACGCACGGGTCAGTGCCAGCGTACGGGCCAGGAGTAGGCAACGGCGTAGGATAAAGTGTACGGCTGGTGGTGGATTTGCGTTCTGGGCTAGGGTTAGGGTTAGGGAACGGCAAGGCTTAGGGCACAGGTCAGGGTACGGAAACGCGGGAGGGTAAGGCTACGTGCTGATGCACAGGTCAGTGCCAGAGTACAGGCCAGGACTAGGCAACGGCGTAGGGTAAGGTGTAGGGCTGGTGGTGGGTTTTCATTCCGGGCTAGGGTTAGCGTTAGGGAAAGGCAAGGCTTAGGGCACAGGTGAGGGTACGGAAACGTGGGAGGTTCAGGCTACGTGCTGACGCACGGGTCAGTGCCAGCATACGTGCCAGGAGTAGGCAACGGCGTAAGGTAAGGTGTAGGGCTGGTGGTTGGTTTCCGTTCCAGGCTAGGGTTAGGGTTAGGGAACGGCAAGGCTTAGGGCACAGGTGAGGGTACGGAAACGTGGGAGGGTCGGGCTACGTGCTGACGCACGGGTCAGTGCCAGCGTACGGGCCAGGAGTAGGCAACGGCGTAGGATAAAGTGTAGGGCTAGTGGTGGATTTGCGTTCCAGGCTAGGGTTAGGGTTAGGGAACGGCAAGGCTTAGGGCACAGGTGAGGGTACGGAAACGTGGGAGGGTCGGGCTTCGTGCTGACGCACGGGTCAGTGCCAGCGTACGGGCCAGGAGTAGGCAACGGCGTAGGATAAAGTGTAGGGCTGGTGGTGGATTTGCGTTCTGGGCTAGGGTTAGGGTTAGGGAACGGCAAGGCTTAGGGCACAGGTGAGGGTACGGAAACGTGGGAGGGTCAGGCTACGTGCTGACGCACAGGTCAGTGCCAGCGTACAGGTCAGGAATATGGTACGGCGTAAGGTAACGTGTAGGGCTGGTGGTGGGTTTCTATTCCGGGCTAGGGTTAGGGTTAGGGAACCGCAAGGCTTAGGGCACAGGTGAGGGTACGGAAACGTGGGAGGGTTAGGCTACGTGCTGACGCACGGGTAAGTGCCAGCGTACGGGCCAGGTGTAGGCAACGGCGTAAGGTAAGGTGTAGGGCTGGTGGTTGTTTTCCGTTCCAGGCTAGGGTTAGGGTTAGGGAACGGCAAGGCTTAGGGCACAGGTGAGGGTACGGAAACGTGGGAGGGTTGCTCTACGTGCTGATGCACGGGTCAGTGCCAGCGTACTGGCCAGGAGTAGGCAACGGCGTAGGATAAAGTGTAGGGCTGGTGGTGGATTTGCGTTTTGGGCTAGGGTTAGGGTTAGGGAACGGCAAGGCTTAGGGCACAGGTGAGGGTACGGAAGCGTGGGAGGGTCAGGCTACGTGCAGACGAACGGGTCAGTGCCAGCGTACGGGTCAGGAGTAGGGTACGGCGTAAGGTAAGGTGTAGGGCTGCTGGTGGGTTTCTATTCCGGGCTAGGGTTAGGGTTAGGGAACGGCAAGGCTTAGGGCACAAGTGAGGGAACGGAAACGTGGGAGGGTCAGGCTACGTGCTGACGCACGGTTCAGTGCCAGCGTACGGGCCAGGAATAGGGTACGGCGTAAGGTAAGGTGTAGGGCTGGTGGTGGGTTTCCATTCCGGGCTAGGGTTAGGGTTAGGGAACGGCAAGGCTTAGGGCACAGCTGAGGGCACGGAAACGTGGGAGGGTCAGGCTACGTGCTGACGCACGGGTCAGTGCCAGCGTACGGGTCAGGAGTAGGGTACGGCGTAAGGTAAGGTGTAGGGCTGGTGGTGGGTTTCTATTCCGGGCTAGGGTTAGGGTTAGGGAACGGCAAGGCTTAGGGCACAGGTCAGGGTACGGAAACGCGGGAGGGTAAGGCTACGTGCTGATGAACGGGTCAGTGCCAGAGTACAGGCCAGGAGTAGGCAACGGCGTAGGGTAAGGTGTAGGGCTGGTGGTTGGTTTCCGTTCCAGGCTAGGGTTAGGGTTAGGGAACGGCAAGGCTTAGGGCACAGGGGAGGGTACGGAAACGTGGGAGGGTCGGGCTACGTGCTGATTCACGGGTCCGTGCCAGCGTTCGGGCCAGGAGTGGGAAACGGCGTAAGGTAAGGTGTAGGGCTTGTGGTTGATTTCCGTTCCGGGATAGGGTTAGGGTTAGGGATCGGCAAGGCTTAGGGCACAGGTGAGGGTATGGAAACGTGGGAGGGTCGGGCTACGTGCAGACGCACGGGTCAGTGCCAGCGTACGGGCCAGGAGTAGGCAACGGCGTAGGATAAAGTGTACGGCTGGTGGTGGATTTGCGTTCTGGGCTAGGGTTAGGGTTAGGGAACGGCAAGGCTTAGGGCACAGGTCAGGGTACGGAAACGCGGGAGGGTAAGGCTACGTGCTGATGCACGGGTCAGTGCCAGAGTACAGGCCAGGACTACGCAACGGCGTAGGGTAAGGTGTAGGGCTGGTGGTGGGTTTTCATTCCGGGCTAGGGTTAGCGTTAGGGAAAGGCAAGGCTTAGGGCACAGGTGAGGGTACGGAAACGTGGGAGGTTCAGGCTACGTGCTGACGCACGGGTCAGTGCCAGCATACGTGCCAGGAGTAGGCAACGGCGTAAGGTAAGGTGTAGGGCTGGTGGTTGGTTTCCGTTCCAGGCTAGGGTTAGGGTTAGGGAACGGCAAGGCTTAGGGCACAGGTGAGGGTACGGAAACGTGGGAGGGTCGGGCTACGTGCTGACGCACGGGTCAGTGCCAGCGTACGGGCCAGGAGTAGGCAACGGCGTAGGATAAAGTGTAGGGCTAGTGGTGGATTTGCGTTCCAGGCTAGGGTTAGGGTTAGGGAACGGCAAGGCTTAGGGCACAGGTGAGGGTACGGAAACGTGGGAGGGTCGGGCTTCGTGCTGACGCACGGGTCAGTGCCAGCGTACGGGCCAGGAGTAGGCAACGGCGTAGGATAAAGTGTAGGGCTGGTGGTGGATTTGCGTTCTGGGCTAGGGTTAGGGTTAGGGAACGGCAAGGCTTAGGGCACAGGTGAGGGTACGGAAACGTGGGAGGGTCAGGCTACGTGCTGACGCACAGGTCAGTGCCAGCGTACAGGTCAGGAATATGGTACGGCGTAAGGTAACGTGTAGGGCTGGTGGTGGGTTTCTATTCCGGGCTAGGGTTAGGGTTAGGGAACCGCAAGGCTTAGGGCACAGGTGAGGGCACGGAAACGTGGGAGGGTCAGGCTACGTGCTGACGCACGGGTCAGTGCCAGCGTACGGGTCAGGAGTAGGGTATGGCGTAAGGTAAGGTATAGGGCTGGTGGTGGGTATCTATTCCGGGCTAGGGTTAGGGTTAGGGAACGGCAAGGCTTAGGGCACAGGTGAGGGTACAGAAACGTGGGAGGGTCGGGCTCCGTGCTGACGCACGGGTCAGTGCCAGCGTACGGGCCAGGAGTATGCAACGGCGTAGGATAAAGTGTAGGGCTGGTGGTTGATTTCCATTCGGGGCTAGTGTTAGAGTTAGGGAACGGCAAGGCTTAGGGCACAGGTGAGGGTACGGAAACGTGGGAGGGTCAGGCTACGTGGTGACGCACGGGTCAGTGCCAGCGTACGGTCCAGGAGTAGGCAACGGCTTAAGGTAGGGTGTAGGGCTGGTGGTGGGTTTCTATTCCGGGCTAGGGTTAGGGTTAGGGAACGGCAAGGCTTAGGGCACAGGTGAGGGTACAGAAACGTGGGAGGGTCGGGCTATGTGCTGACGCACGGGTCAGTGCCAGCATACGGGTCAGGAGTAGGCAACGACGTAGGATAAAGTGTAGGGCTGGTGGTGGGTTTCCATTCCGGGCTAGGGTTAGGGTTAGGGAACGGCAACGCTTAGGTCACAGGTGAGGGTACGGAAACGTGGGAGGGTCAGGCTACGTGCTGACGCACGGGTCAGTTCCAGCGTACGGGCCAGGAGTAGGCAACGGCTTAATGTAAGGTGTAGGGCTGGTGGTGGGTTTCTATTCCGGGCTAGGGTTAGGGTTAGGGAATGGCAAGGCTTAGGGCACAGGTGAGGGTACAGAAACGTGGGAGGTTCGGGCTACGTGCTGACGCACGGGTCAGTGCCAGCGTACGGGCCAGGAGCAGGCAACGGCGTAGGATAAAGTGTAGGGCTGGTGGTGGATTTGCGTTCGGGGCTAGGGTTAGGGTTAGGGAACGGCAAGGCTTAGGGCACAGGTGAGGGTACGGAAACGTGGGAGGGTCAGGCTACGTGCTGACGCACAGGTCAGTGCCAGCGTACAGGTCAGGAGTAGGGTACGGCGTAAGGTAAGGTGTAGGGCTGGTGGTGGGTTTCTATTCCGGGCTAGGGTTAGGGTTAGGGTACGGCAAGGCATAGGGCACAGGTGAGGGTACGGAAACGTGGGAGGGTCAGGCTACGTGCTGACGCACGGTTCAGTGCCAGCGTACGGGCCAGGAATAGGGTACGGCGTAATGTAAGGTGTCAGGCTGGTGGTGGGTTTCCGTTCCGGGCTAGGGTTAGGGTTAGGGAACGGCAAGGCTTAGGGCACAGGTGAAGGTACGGAAACGTGGGAGGCTCGTGCTACGTGCTGACGCACGGGTCAGTGCCAGCTTACGGGCCAGGAGTAGGCAACGGCGTAGGATAAAGTGTAGGCTGGTGGTGGATTTGCGTTCTGGGCTAGGGTTAGGGTTAGGGAACGGCAAGGCTTAGGGCACAGGAGAGGGTACGGAAACGCCAGAGTGTAAGGCTACGTGCTGATGCACGGGGCAGTGCCAGAGTACAGGCCAGGAGTAGGCAACGGCGTAGGGTAAGGTGTAGGGCTGGTGGTGGGTTTTCATTCCGGGCTAGGGTTAGGGTTAGGGAACCGCAAGGCTTAGGGCACAGGTGAGGGTACGGAAACGTGGGAGGGTCAGGCTACGTGCTGACGCACGGGTCAGTGCCAGCGTACGGGCCAGGTGTAGGCAACGGCGTAAGGTAAGGTGTAGGGCTGGTGGCTGTTTTCCGTTCCAGGCTAGGGTTAGGGTTAGGGAACGGCAAGGCTTAGGGCACAGATGAGGGTACGGAAACGTGGGAGGGTCGGGCTACGTGCTGATGCACGGGTCAGTGCCAGCGTACTGGCCAGGAGTAGGCAACGGCGTAGGATAAAGTGTAGGGCTGGTGGTGGATTTGCGTTCCGGGCTAGGGTTAGGGTTAGGGAACGGCAAGGCTTAGGGCACAGGTGAGGGTACGGAAGCGTGGGAGGGTCAGGCTACGTGCAGACGAACGGGTCAGTGCCAGCGTACGGGTCAGGAGTAGGGTACGGCGTAAGGTAAGGTGTAGGGCTGGTGGTGGGTTTCTATTCCGGGCTAGGGTTAGGGTTAGGGAACGGCAAGGCTTAGGGCACAAGTGAGGGTACGGAAACGTGGGAGGGTCAGGCTACGTGCTGACGCACGGTTCAGTGCCAGCGTACGGGCCAGGAATAGGGTACGGCGTAAGGTAAGGTGTAGGGCTGGTGGTGGGTTTCCATTCCGGGCTAGGGTTAGGGTTAGGGAACGGCAAGGCTTAGGGCACAGCTGAGGGCACGGAAACGTGGGAGGGTCAGGCTACGTGCTGACGCACGGGTCAGTGCCAGCGTACGGGTCAGGAGTAGGGTACGGCGTAAGGTAAGGTGTAGGGCTGGTGGTGGGTTTCTATTCCGGGCTAGGGTTAGGGTTAGGGAACGGCAAGGCTTAGGGCACAGGTCAGGGTATGGAAACGCGGGAGGGTAAGGCTACGTGCTGATGAACGGGTCAGTGCCAGAGTACAGGCCAGGAGTAGGCAACGGCGTAGGGTAAGGTGTAGGGCTGGTGGTTGGTTTCCGTTCCAGGCTAGGGTTAGGGTTAGGGAACGGCAAGGCTTAGGGCACAGGGGAGGGTACGGAAACGTGGGAGGGTCGGGCTACGTGCTGATTCATGGGTCCGTGCCAGCGTTCGGGCCAGGAGTGGGCAACGGCGTAAGGTAAGGTGTAGGGCTTGTGGTTGATTTCCGTTCCGGGATAGGGTTAGGGTTAGGGATCGGCAAGGCTTAGGGCACAGGTGAGGGTATGGAAACGTGGGAGGGTCGGGCTACGTGCAGACGCATGGGTCAGTGCCAGCGTACGGGCCAGGAGTAGGCAACGGCGTAGGATAAAGTGTACGGCTGGTGGTGGATTTGCGTTCTGGGCTAGGGTTAGGTTTAGGGAACGGCAAGGCTTAGGGCACAGGTCAGGGTACAGAAACGCGGGAGGGTAAGGCTACGTGCTGATGCACGGGTCAGTGCCAGAGTACAGGCCAGGACTAGGCAAAGGCGTAGGGTAAGGTGTAGGGCTGGTGGTGGGTTTTCATTCCGGGCTAGGGTTAGCGTTAGGGAAAGGCAAGGCTTAGGGCACAGGTGAGGGTACGGAAACGTGGGAGGTTCAGGCTACGTGCTGACGCATGGGTCAGTGCCAGCATACGTGCCAGGAGTAGGCAACGGCGTAAGGTAAGGTGTAGGGCTGGTGGTTGGTTTCCGTTCCAGGCTAGGGTTAGGGTTAGGGAACGGCAAGGCTTAGGGCACAGGTGAGGGTACGGAAACGTGGGAGGGTCGGGCTACGTGCTGACGCACGGGTCAGTGCCAGCGTACGGGCCAGGAGTAGGCAACGGCGTACGATAAAGTGTAGGGCTAGTGGTGGATTTGCGTTCTGGGCTAGGGTTAGGGTTAGGGAACGGCAAGGCTTAGGGCACAGGTGAGGGTACGGAAACGTGGGAGGGTCGGGCTACGTGCTGACGCACGGGTCAGTGCCAGCGTACGGGCCAGGAGTAGGAAACGGCGTAAAATAAAGTGTAGGGCTGGTGGTGGATTTGCGTTCGGGGCTAGGGTTAGGGTTAGGGAACGGCAAGGCTTAGGGCACAGGTGAGGGTACGGAAACGTGGGAGGGTCAGGCTACGTGCTGACGCACGTGTCAGTGCCAGCGTACGGGTCAGGAGTAGGGTACGGCGTAACGTAAGGTGTAGGGCTGGTGGTGGGTTTCTATTCCGGGCTAGGGTTAGGGTTAGGGAATGGCAAGGCTTAGGGCACAGGTGAGGGTAGGAAACGTGGGAGGGTCAGGCTACGTGCTGCCGCACGGGTCAGTGCCAGCGTACGGGCCAGGAGTAGGCAACGGCTTAAGGTAGGGTGTAGGGCTGGTGGTGGGTTTCTATTCCGGGCTAGGGTTAGGGTTAGGGAACGGCAAGGCTTGGGGCACAGGTGAGGGTACAGAAACGTGGGAGGGTCGGGCTACGTGCTGACGCACGGGTCAGTGCCAGCATACGGGTCAGGAGTAGGCAACGACGTAGGATAAAGTGTAGGGCTGGTGGTGGGTTTCCATTCCGGGCTAGGGTTAGGGTTAGGGAACGGCAACGCTTAGGGCACAGGTGAGGGTACGGAAACGTGGGAGGGTCAGGCTACGTGCTGACGCACGGGTCAGTGCCAGCGTACGGGCCAGGAGTAGGCAACGGCTTAAGGTAAGGTGTAGGGCTGGTGGTGGGTTTCTATTCCGGGCTAGGGTTAGGGTTAGGGAACGGCAAGGCTTAGGGCACAGGTGAGGGTACAGAAACGTGGGAGGGTCGGGCTACGTGCTGACGCACGGGTCAGTGCCAGCGTACGGGCCAGGAGTAGGCAACGGCTTAAGGTAAGGTGTAGGGCTGGTGGTGGGTTTCTATTCCGGGCTAGGGTTAGGGTTAGGGAACGGCAAGGCTTAGGGCACAGGTGAGGGTACAGAAACGTGGGAGGGTCGGGCTACGTGCTGACGCATGGGTGAGTGCCAGCGTACGGGCCAGGAGCAGGCAACGGCGTAGGATAAAGTGTAGGGCTGGTGGTGGATTTGCGTTCGGGGCTAGGTTTAGGGTTAGGGAACGGCAAGGCTTAGGGCACAGGTGAGGGTACGGAAACGTGGGAGGGTCAGGCTACGTGCTGACGCACAGGTCAGTGCCAGCGTACAGGTCAGGAGTATTGTACGGCGTAAGGTACCGTTTAGGGCTGGTGGTGGGTTTCTATTCCGGGCTAGGGTTAGGGTTAGCGAACGGCAAGGCTTAGGGCACAGGTGAGGGCACGGAAACGTGGGAGGGTCAGGCTACGTGCTGACGCACGGGTCAGTGCCAGCGTACGGGTCAGGAGTAGGGTATGGCGTAAGGTAAGGTGTAGGGCTGGTGGTGGGTTTCTATTCCGGGCTAGGGTTAGGGTTAGGGAACGGCAAGGCTTAGGGCACAGGTGAGGGTACAGAAACGTGGGAGGGTCGGGCTACGTGCTGACGCACGGGTCAGTGCCAGCGTACGGGCCAGGAGTAGGCAACGGCGTAGGATAAAGTGTAGGGCTGGTGGTTGATTTCCGTTCCGGGCTAGTGTTAGGGTTAGGGAACGGCAAGGCTTAGGGCACAGGTGAGGTTACGGAAACGTGGGAGGGTCAGGCTACGTGCTGACGCTCGGGTCAGTGCCAGCGTACGGGCCAGGAGTAAGCAACGGCGTAAGGTAAGGTGTAGGGCTCGTGGTTGGTTTCCGTTCCAGGCTACGGTTAGGGTTAGGGAACGGCAAGGCTTAGGGCACAGGTGAGGGTACGGAAACGTGGGAGGGTCGGGCTACGTGCTGACGCACGTGTCAGTGCCAGCGTACGGGCCAGGAGTAGGCAACGGCGTAGGATAAAGTGTATGGCTGGTGGTGGATTTGCGTTCCGGGCTAGGGTTAGGGTTAGGGAATGACAAGGCTTAGGGCACAGGTGAGGGTACGGAAACGTGGGAGGGTCAGGCTACGTGCTGACGCACAGGTCAGTGCCAGCGTACAGGTCAGGAGTAGGGTACGGCGTAAGGAAAAGTGTAGGGCTGGTGGTGGGTTTCTATTCCGGGCTAGGGTTAGGGTTAGGGAACGGCAAGGCTTAGGGCACAGGTGAGGGTACGGAAACGTGGGAGGGTCAGGCTACGTGCTGACGCACGTGTCAGTGCCAGCGTACGGGTCAGGAGTAGGTTACGGCGTAAGGTAAGGTGTAGCGCTGGTGGTGGCTTTCTATTCCCGGCTAGGGTTAGGGTTAGGGAACGGCAAGGCTTAGGGCACAGGTGAGGGTACGGAAACGTGGGAGGGTCAGGCTACGTGCTGACGCACGTGTCAGTGCCAGCGTACGGGTCAGGAGTAGGGTACGGCGTAAGGTAAGGTGTAGGGCTGGTGGTGGGTTTCTATTCCGGGCTAGGGTTAGGGTTAGGGAACGGCAAGGCTTAGGGCACAGGTGAGGGTACGGAAACGTGGGAGGGTCAGGCTACGTGCTGACGCACGTGTCAGTGCCAGCGTACGGGCCAGGAGTAGGCAACGGCTTAAGGTAGGGTGTAGGGCTGGTGGTGGGTTTCTATTCCGGGCTAGGTTTAGGGTTAGGGAACGGCAAGGCTTAGTGCACAGGTGAGGGTACAGAAACGTGGGAGGGTCGGGCTACGTGCTGACGCACGGGTCAGTGCCAGCATACGGGTCAGGAGTAGGCAACGACGTAGGATAAAGTGTAGGGCTGGTGGTGGGTTTCCATTCCGGGCTAGGGTTAGGGTTAGGGAACGGCAACGCTTAGGGCACAGGTGAGGGTACGGAAACGTGGGAGGGTCAGGCTACGTGCTGACGCACGGGTCAGTGCCAGCGTACGGGCCAGGAGTAGGCAACGGCTTAAGGTAAGGTGTAGGGCTGGTGGTGGGTTTCTATTCCGGGCTAGGGTTAGGGTTAGGGAACGGCAAGTCATAGGGCACAGGTGAGGGTACGGAAACGTGGGAGGGTCAGGCTACGTGCTGACGCACAGGTCAGTGCCAGCGTACAGGTCAGGAGTAGGGTACGGCGTAAGGTAAGGTGTAGGGCTGGTGGTGGGTTTCTATTCCGGGCTAGGGTTAGGGATAGGGAACGGCAAGGCATAGGGCACAGGTGAGGGTACGGAAACGTGGGAGGGTCAGGCTTCGTGCTGACGCACGGGTCAGTGCCAGCGTTCGGGTCAGGAGTAGGTTATGGCGTAAGGTAAGGTGTAGGGCTGGTGGTGGGTTTCCGTTCGGGGCTAGGGTTAGGGTTAGGGAACGGCAAGGCTTAGGGCACAGGTGAAGGTACGGAAACGTGGGAGGCTCGTGCTACGTGCTGACGCACGGGTCAGTGCCAGCGTACGGGCCAGGAGTAGGCAACGGCGTAGGATAAAGTGTAGGCTGGTGGTGGATTTGCGTTCTGGGCTAGGGTTAGGGTTAGGGAACGGCAAGGCTTACGGCACAGGAGAGGGTACGGAAACGCCGGAGTGTAAGGCTACGTGCTGATGCACGGGGCAGTGCCAGAGTACAGGCCAGGAGTAGGCAACGGCGTAGGATAAAGTGTAGGGCTGGTGGTGGGTTTCTATTCCGGGCTAGGGTTAGGGTTAGGGAACGGCAAGGCTTAGGGCACAAGTGAGGGTACGGAAACGTGGGAGGGTCAGGCTACGTGCTGACGCACAGTTCAGTGCCAGCGTACGGGCCAGGAATAGGGTACGGCGTAAGGTATGGTGTAGGGCTGGTGGTGGGTTTCCATTCCGGGCTAGGGTTAGGGTTAGGGAACGGCAAGGCTTAGGGCACAGGTGAGGGTTCGGAAACGTGGGAGGGTCAGGCTACGTGCTGACGCACTTGTCAGTGCCAACGTACGGGCCAGGAGTAGGGTACGGCGTAAGGTAAGGTGTAGGGCTTGTGGTTGATTTCCGTTCCAGGCTAGGGTTAGGGTTAGGGAACGGCAAGGCTTAGGGCAAAGGAGAGGGTACGGAAACGTGGGAGGGTCGGGCCCCGTGCTGACGCACGGGTTAGTGCCAGCATACGGGCCAGGAGTAGGCAACGGCGTAGGATAAAGTGTAGGGCTGGTGGTGGGTTTCCATTCCGGGCTAGGGTTAGGGTTAGGGTACGGCAACGCTTAGGGCACAGGTGAGGGTACGGAAACGTGGGAGGGTCAGGCTACGTGCTGACGCACGGGTCAGTGCCAGCGTACGGGCCAGGATTAGGCAACGGCTTAAGGTAAGGTGTAGGGCTGGTGGTGGGTTTCTATTCCGGGCTAGGGTTAGGGTTAGGGAACGGCAAGGCTTAGGGCACAGGTGAGGGTACAGAAACGTGGGAGGGTCGGGCTACGTGCTGACGCACGGGTCAGTGCCAGCGTACGGGCCAGGAGTAGGCAACGGCGTAGGATAAAGTGTAGGGCTGGTGGTGGATTTGCGTTCGGGGCTAGGGTTAGGCTTAGGGAACGGCAAGGCTTAGGGCACAGGTGAGGGTACGGAAACGTGGGAGGGTCAGGCTACGTGCTGACGCACAGGTCAGTGCCAGCGTACAGGTCAGGAGTAGGGTACGGCGTAAGGTAAGGTGTAGGGCTGGTGGTGGGTTTCTATTCCGGGCTAGGGTTAGGGTTAGGGAACGGCAAGGCATAGGGCACAGGTGAGGGTACGGAAACGTGGGAGGGTCAGTCTACGTGCTGACGCACGGGTCAGTGCCAGCGTACGGGCCAGGAATAGGGTACGGCGTAATGTAAGGTGTCAGGCTGGTGGTGGGTTTCCGTTCCGGGCTAGGGTTAGGGTTAGGGAACGGCAAGGCTTAGGGCACAGGTGAATGTACGGAAACGTGGGAGGCTCGTGCTACGTGCTGACGCACGGGTCAGTGCCTGCGTACGGGCCAGGAGTAGGCAACGGCGTAGGATAAAGTGTAGGCTGGTGGTGGATTTGCGTTCTGGGCTAGGGTTAGGGTTAGGGAACGGCAAGGCTTAGGGCACAGGAGATGGTACGGAAACGCCAGAGTGTAAGGCTACGTGCTGATGCACGGGGCAGTGCCAGAGTACAGGTCAGGAGTAGGCAACGGCGTAGGGTAAGGTGTAGGGCTGGTGGTGGGTTTCCATTCCGGGCTAGGGTTAGGGTTAGGGAACGGCAAGGCTTAGGGCACAGGTGAGGGTACGGAAACGTGGGAGGATCAGGCTACGTGCTGACGCACGGGTCAGTGCCAGCGTACGGGCCAGGTGTAGGCAACGGCGTAAGGTAAGGTGTAGGGCTGGTGGTTGTTTTCCGTTCCAGGATAGGGTTAGGGTTAGGGAACGGCAAGGCTTAGGGCACAGGTGAGGGTACGGAAACGTGGGAGGGTCGGGCTACGTGCTGATGCACGGGTCAGTGCCAGCGTACTGGCCAGGAGTAGGCAACGGCGTAGGATATAGTGTAGGGCTGGTGGTGGATTTGCGTTCCGGGCTAGGGTTACGGTTAGGGAACGGCAAGGTTTAGGGCACAGGTGAGGGTATGGAAGCGTGGGAGGGTCAGGCTACGTGCAGACGAACGGGTCAGTGCCAGCGTACGGGCCAGGAGTAGGCAACGGCGTACAATAAAGTGTAGGGCTGGTGGTGGATTTGCGTTCGGGGCTAGGGTTAGGGTTAGGGAACGGCAAGGCTTAGGGCACAGGTGAGGGTACGGAAACGTGGGAGGGTCAGGCTACGTGCTGACGCACAGGTCAGTGCCAGCGTACAGGTCAGGAATATGGTACGGCGTAAGGTAACGTGTAGGGCTGGTGGTGAGTTTCTATTCCGGGCCAGGGTTAGGGTTAGGGAACCGCAAGGCTTAGGGCACAGGTGAGGGTACGGAAACGTGGCAGGGTCAGGCTACGTGCTGACGCACAGCTCAGTGCCAGCGTACAGGTCAGGAGTAGGGTACGGCGTAAGGAAAAGTGTAGGGCTGGTGGTGGGTTTCTATACCGGGCTAGGGTTAGGGTTAGGGAACGGCAAGGCTTAGGGCACAGGTGAGGGTACGGAAACGTGGGAGGGTCAGGCTACGTGCTGACGCACGTGTCAGTGCCAGCGTACGGGTCAGGAGTAGGGTACGGCGTAAGGTAAGGTGTAGGGCTGGTGGTGGGTTTCTATTCCGGGCTAGGGTTAGGGTTAGGGAACGGCAAGGCTTAGGGCACAGGTGAGGGTACAGAAACGTGGGAGGGTCGGGCTACGTGCTGACGCACGGGTCAGTGCCAGCGTACGGGCCAGGAGTAGGCAACGGCTTAAGGTAAGGTGTAGGGCTGGTGGTGGGTTTCTATTCCGGGCTAGGGTTAGGGTTAGGGAACGGCAAGGCTTAGGGCACAGGTGAGGGTACAGAAACGTGGGAGGGTCGGGCTACGTGCTGACGCACGGGTGAGTGCCAGCGTACGGGCCAGGAGCAGGCAACGGCGTAGGATAAAGTGTAGGGCTGGTGGTGGATTTGCGTTCGGGGCTAGGGTTAGGGTTAGGGAACGGCAAGGCTTAGGGCACAGGTGAGGGTACGGAAACGTCGGAGGGTCAGGCTACGTGCTGACGCACAGGTCAGTGCCAGCGTACAGGTCAGGAGTAGGGTACGGCGTAAGGTAAGGTGTAGGGCTGGTGGTGGGTTTCTATTCCGGGCTAGGGTTAGGGTTAGGGAACTGCAAGGCATAGGGCACAGGTGAGTGTACGGAAACGTGGGAGGGTCAGGCTTCGTGCTGACGCACGGGTCAGTGCCAGCGTTCGGGTCAGGAGTAGGTTATGGCGTAAGGTAAGGTGTAGGGCTGGTGGTGGGTTTCCGTTCCGGGCTAGGGTTAGGGTTAGGGAACGGCAAGGCTTAGGGCACAGGTGAAGGTACGGAAACGTGGGAGGCTCGTGCTACGTGCTGACGCACGGGTCAGTGCCAGCGTACGGGCCAGGAGTAGGCAACGGCGTAGGATAAAGTGTAGGCTGGTGGTGGATTTGCGTTCTGGGCTAGGGTTAGGGTTAGGGAACGGCAAGGCTTACGGCACAGGAGAGGGTACGGAAACGCCAGATTGTAAGGCTACGTGCTGATGCACGGGGCAGTGCCAGAGTACAGGCCAGGAGTAGGCAACGGCGTAGGATAAAGTGTAGGGCTGGTGGTGGGTTTCTATTCCGGGCTAGGGTTAGGGTTAGGGAACGGCAAGGCTTAGGGCACAAGTGAGGGTACGGAAACGTGGGAGGGTCAGGCTACGTGCTGACGCACGGTTCAGTGCCAGCGTACGGGCCAGGAATAGGTTACGGCGTAAGGTAAGGTGTAGGGCTGGTGGTGGGTTTCCATTCCGGGCTAGGGTTAGGGTTAGGGAACGGCAAGGCTTAGGGCACAGCTGAGGGTACGGAAACGTGGGAGGGTCAGGCTACGTGCTGACGCCCTGGTCAGTGCCAACGTACGGGCCAGGAGTAGGGTACGGCGTAAGGTAAGGTGTAGGGCTTGTGGTTGATTTCCGTTCCAGGCTAGGGTTAGGGTTAGGGAACGGCAAGGCTTAGGGCAAAGGAGAGGGTACGGAAACGTGGGAGGGTCGGGCCCCGTGCTGACGCACGGGTTAGTGCCAGCATACGGGCCAGGAGTAGGCAACGACGTAGGATAAAGTGTAGGGCTGGTGGTGGATTTGCGTTCGGGGCTAGGGTTAGGGTTAGGGAACGGCAAGGCTTAGGGCACAGGTGAGGGTACGGAAACGTGGGAGGGTCAGGCTACGTGCTGACGCACAGGTCAGTGCCAGCATACAGGTCAGGAGTAGGGTACGGCGTAAGGTAAGGTGTAGGGCTGGTGGTGGGTTTCTATTCCAGGCTAGGGTTAGGGTTAGGGAACGGCAAGGCATAGGGCACAGGTGAGGGTACGGAAACGTGGGAGGGTCAGTCTACGTGCTGACGCACGGGTCAGTGCCAGCGTACGGGTCAGGAGTAGGTTATGGCGTAAGGTATGGTGTAGGGCTGGTGGTGGGTTTCTATTCCGGGCTAGGGTTAGGGTTAGGGAACGGCAAGGCTTAGGGCACAGGTGAGGGTACGGAAACGTGGGAGGGTCGGGCTACGTGCTGACGCACGGGTCAGTGCCAGCGTACGGGCCAGGAGTAGGCAACGGCGTAGGATAAAGTGTAGGGCTGGTGGTGGATTTGCGTTCCGGGCTAGGGTTAGGGTTAGGGAACGGCATGGCTTAGGGCACAGGTGAGGGTACGGAAACGTGGGAGGGTCAGGCTACGTGCTGACCCACGGTTCAGTGCCAGCGTACGGGCCAGGAATAGGGTACGGCGTAATGTAAGGTGTCAGGCTGGTGGTGGGTTTCCGTTCCGGGCTAGGGTTAGGGTTAGGGAACGGCAAGGCTTAGGGCACAGGTGAAGGTACGGAAACGTGGGAGGCTCGTGCTACGTGCTGACGCACGGGTCAGTGCCAGCGTACGGGCCAGGAGTAGGCAACGGCGTAGGATAAAGTGTAGGCTGGTGGTGGATTTGCGTTCTGGGCTAGGGTTAGGGTTAGGGAACGGCAAGGCTTAGGGCACAGGAGAGGGTACGGAAACGCCAGAGTGTAAGGCTACGTGCTGATGCACGAGGCAGTGCCAGAGTACAGGCCAGGAGTAGGCAACGGCGTAGGGTAAGGTGTAGGGCTGGTGGTGGGTTTCCATTCCGGGCTAGGGTTAGGGTTAGGGAACGGCAAGGCTTAGGGCACAGGTGAGGGTACGGAAACGTGGGAGGGTCAGGCTACGTGCTGACGCACGGGTCAGTGCCAGCGTACGGGCCAGGTGTAGGCAACGGCGTAAGGTAAGGTGTAGGGCTGGTGGTTGTTTTCCGTTCCAGGCTAGGGTAAGGGTTAGGGAACGGCAAGGCTTAGGGCACAGGTGAGGGTACGGAAACGTGGGAGGGTCGGGCTACGTGCTGATGCACGGGTCAGTGCCAGCGTACTGGCCAGGAGTAGGCAACGGCGTAGGATAAAGTGTAGGGCTGGTGGTGGATTTGCGTTCCGGGCTAGGGTTAGGGTTAGGGAACGGCAAGGCTTAGGGCACACGTGAGGGTACGGAAGCGTGGGAGGGTCAGGCTACGTGCAGACGAACGTGTCAGTGCCAGCGTACGGGTCAGGAGTAGGGTACGGCGTAAGGTAAGGTGTAGGGCTGGTGGTGGGTTTCTATTCCGGGCTAGGGTTAGGGTTAGGGAACGGCAAGGCTTAGGGCACAAGTGAGGGTACGGAAACGTGGGAGGGTCAGGCTACGTGCTGACGCACGGTTCAGTGCCAGCGTACGGGCCAGGAATAGGGTACGGCGTAAGGTAAGGTGTAGGGCTGGTGGTGGGTTTCCATTCCGGGCTAGGGTTAGGGTTAGGGAACGGCAAGGCTTAGGGCACAGGTGAGGGTTCGGAAACGTTGGAGGGTCAGGCTACGTGCTGACGCACTTGTCAGTGCCAACGTACGGGCCAGGAATAGGGTACGGCGTAAGGTAAGGTGTAGGGCTTGTGGTTGATTTCCGTTCCAGGCTAGGGTTAGGGTTAGGGAACGGCAAGGCTTAGGGCAAAGGAGAGGGTACGGAAACGTGGGAGGGTCGGGCCCCGTGCTGACGCACGGGTTAGTGCCAGCATACGGGCCAGGAGTAGGCAACGGCGTAGGATAAAGTGTAGGGCTGGTGGTGGGTTTCCATTCCGGGCTAGGGTTAGGGTTAGGGTACGGCAACGCTTAGGGCACAGGTGAGGGTACGGAAACGTGGGAGGGTCAGGCTACGTGCTGACGCACGGGTCAGTGCCAGCGTACGGGCCAGGATTAGGCAACGGCTTAAGGTAAGGTGTAGGGCTGGTGGTGGGTTTCTATTCCGGGCTAGGGTTAGGGTTAGGGAACGGCAAGGCTTAGGGCACAGGTGAGGGTACAGAAACGTGGGAGGGTCGGGCTACGTGCTGACGCACGGGTCAGTGCCAGCGTACGGGCCAGGAGTAGGCAACGGCGTAGGATAAAGTGTAGGGCTGGTGGTGGATTTGCGTTCGGGGCTAGGGTTAGGCTTAGGGAACGGCAAGGCTTAGGGCACAGGTGAGGGTACGGAAACGTGGGAGGGTCAGGCTACGTGCTGACGCACAGGTCAGTGCCAGCGTACAGGTCAGGAGTAGGGTACGGCGTAAGGTAAGGTGTAGGGCTGGTGGTGGGTTTCTATTCCGGGCTAGGGTTAGGGTTAGGGAACGGCAAGGCATAGGGCACAGGTGAGTGTACGGAAACGTGGGAGGGTCAGTCTACGTGCTGACGCACGGGTCAGTGCCAGCGTACGGGCCAGGAATAGGGTACGGCGTAATGTAAGGTGTCAGGCTGGTGGTGGGTTTCCGTTCCGGGCTAGGGTTAGGGTTAGGGAACGGCAAGGCTTAGGGCACAGGTGAATGTACGGAAACGTGGGAGGCTCGTGCTACGTGCTGACGCACGGGTCAGTGCCAGCGTACGGGCCAGGAGTAGGCAACGGCGTAGGATAAAGTGTAGGCTGGTGGTGGATTTGCGTTCTGGGCTAGGGTTAGGGTTAGGGAACGGCAAGGCTTAGGGCACAGGAGATGGTACGGAAACGCCAGAGTGTAAGGCTACGTGCTGATGCACGGGGCAGTGCCAGAGTACAGGTCAGGAGTAGGCAACGGCGTAGGGTAAGGTGTAGGGCTGGTGGTGGGTTTCCATTCCGGGCTAGGGTTAGGGTTAGGGAACGGCAAGGCTTAGGGCACAGGTGAGGGTACGGAAACGTGGGAGGATCAGGCTACGTGCTGACGCACGGGTCAGTGCCAGCGTACGGGCCAGGTGTAGGCAACGGCGTAAGGTAAGGTGTAGGGCTGGTGGTTGTTTTCCGTTCCAGGATAGGGTTAGGGTTAGGGAACGGCAAGGCTTAGGGCACAGGTGAGGGTACGGAAACGTGGGAGGGTCGGGCTACGTGCTGATGCACGGGTCAGTGCCAGCGTACTGGCCAGGAGTAGGCAACGGCGTAGGATAAAGTGTAGGGCTGGTGGTGGATTTGCGTTCCGGGCTAGGGTTACGGTTAGGGAACGGCAAGGCTTAGGGCACAGGTGAGGGTACGGAAGCGTGGGAGGGTCAGGCTACGTGCAGACGAACGGGTCAGTGCCAGCGTACGGGTCAGGGGTAGGGTACGGCGTAAGGTAATGTGTAGGGCTGGTGGTGGGTTTCTATTCCGGGCTAGGGTTAGGGTTAGGGAACGGCAAGGCTTAGGGCACAAGTGAGGGTACGGAAACGTGGGAGGGTCAGGCTACGTGCTGACGCACGGTTCAGTGCCAGCGTACGGGCCAGGAATAGGGTACGGCGTAAGGTAAGGTGTAGGGCTGGTGGTGGGTTTCCATTCCGGGCTAGGGTTAGGGTTAGGGAACGGCAAGGCTTAGGGCACAGCTGAGGGCACGGAAACGTGGGAGGGTCAGGCTACGTGCTGACGCACGGGTCAGTGCCAGCGTACGGGTCAGGAGTAGGGTACGGCGTAAGGTAAGGTGTAGGGCTGGTGGTGGGTTTCTATTCCGGGCTAGGGTTAGGGTTAGGGAACGGCAAGTCTTAGGGCACAGGTCAGGGTACGGAAACGCGGGAGGGTAAGGCTACGTGCTGATGAACGGGTCAGTGCCAGAGTACAGGCCAGGAGTAGGCAACGGCGTAGGGTAAGGTGTAGGGCTGGTGGTTGGTTTCCGTTCCAGGCTAGGGTTAGGGTTAGGGAACGGCAAGGCTTAGGGCACAGGGGAGGGTACGGAAACGTGGGAGGGTCGGGCTACGTGCTGATTCACGGGTCCGTGCCAGCGTTCGGGCCAGGAGTGGGCAACGGCGTAAGGTAAGGTGTAGGGCTTGTGGTTGATTTCCGTTCCGGTATAGGGTTAGGGTTAGGGATCGGCAAGGCTTAGGGCACAGGTGAGGGTATGGAAACGTGGGAGGGTCGGGCTACGTGCAGACGCACGGGTCAGTGCCAGCGTACGGGCCAGGAGTAGGCAACGGCGTAGGATAAAGTGTACGGCTGGTGGTGGATTTGCGTTCTGGGCTAGGGTTAGGGTTAGGGAACGGCAAGGCTTAGGGCACAGGTCAGGGTACAGAAACGCGGGAGGGTAAGGCTACGTGCTGATGCACGGGTCAGTGCCAGAGTACAGGCCAGGACTAGGCAACGGCGTAGGGTAAGGTGTAGGGCTGGTGGTGTGTTTTCATTCCGGGCTAGGGTTAGCGTTAGGGAAAGGCAAGGCTTAGGGCACAGCTGAGGGTACGGAAACGTGGGAGGTTCAGGCTACGTGCTGACGCATGGGTCAGTGCCAGCATACGTGCCAGGAGTAGGCAACGGCGTAAGGTAAGGTGTAGGGCTTGTGGTTGGTTTCCGTTCCAGGCTAGGGTTAGGGTTAGGGAACGGCAAGGCTTAGGGCACAGGTGAGGGTACGGAAACGTGGGAGGGTCGGGCTACGTGCTGACGCACGGGTCAGTGCCAGCGTACGGGCCAGGAGTAGGCAACGGCGTAGGATAAAGTGTAGGGCTAGTGGTGGATTTGCGTTCCAGGCTAGGGTTAGGGTTAGGGAACGGCAAGGCTTAGGGCACAGGTGAGGGTACGGAAACGTGGGAGGGTCGGGCTACGTGCTGACGCACGGGTCAGTGCCAGCGTACGGGCCAGGAGTAGGCAACGGCGTACAATAAAGTGTAGGGCTGGTGGTGGATTTGCGTTCGGGGCTAGGGTTAGGGTTAGGGAACGGCAAGGCTTAGGGCACAGGTGAGGGTACGGAAACGTGGGAGGGTCAGGCTACGTGCTGACGCACAGGTCAGTGCCAGCGTACAGGTCAGGAATATGGTACGGCGTAAGGTAACGTGTAGGGCTGGTGGTGGGTTTCTATTCCGGGCCAGGGTTAGGGTTAGGGAACCGCAAGGCTTAGGGCACAGGTGAGGGCACGGAAACGTGGGAGGGTCAGGCTACGTGCTGACGCACGGGTCAGTGCCAGCGTACGGGTCAGGAGTAGGGTATGGCGTAAGGTAAGGTGTAGGGCTGGTGGTGGGTTTCTATTCCGGGCTAGGGTTAGGGTTAGGGAACGGCAAGGCTTAGGGCACAGGTGAGGGTACAGAAACGTGAGAGGGTCGGGGTACGTGCTGACGCACGGGTCAGTGCCAGCGTACGGGCCAGGTGTATGCAACGGCGTAGGATAAAGTGTAGGGCTGGTGGTTGATTTCCGTTCCGGGCTAGTGTTATGGTTAGGGAACGGCAAGGCTTAGGGCACAGGTGAGGTTACGGAAACGTGGGAGGGTCAGGCTACGTGCTGACGCACGGGTCAGTGCCAGCGTACGGGCCAGGAGTAAGCAACGGCGTAAGGTAAGGTGTAGGGCTGGTGGTTGGTTTCCGTTCCAGCCTAGGGTTAGGGTTAGGGAACGGCAAGGCTTAGGGCACAGGTGAGGGTACGGAAACGTGGGAGGGTCGGGCTACGTGCTGACGCACGTGTCAGTGCCAGCGTACGGGCCAGGAGTAGGCAACGGCGTAGGATAAAGTGTATGGCTGGTGGTGGATTTGCGTTCCGGGCTAGGGTTAGGTTTAGGGAACGGCAAGGCTTAGGGCACAGGTGAGGGTACGGAAACGTGGCAGGGTCAGGCTACGTGCTGACGCACAGGTCAGTGCCAGCATACAGGTCAGGAGTAGGGTACGGCGTAAGGTAAGGTGTAGGGCTGGTGGTGGGTTTCTATTCCGGGCTAGGGTTAGGGTTAGGGAATGGCAAGGCATAGGGCACAGGTGAGTGTACGGAAACGTGGGAGGGTCAGGCTTCGTGCTGATGCACGGGTCAGTGCCAGCGTTCTGGTCAGGAGTAGGTTATGGCGTAAGGTAAGGTGTAGGGCTGGTGGTGGGTTTCCGTTCCGGGCTAGGGTTAGGGTTAGGGAACGGCAAGGCTTAGGGCACAGGTGAAGGTACGGAAACGTGGGAGGCTCGTGCTACGTGCTGACGCACGGGTCAGTGCCAGCGTACGGGCCAGGAGTAGGCAACGGCGTAGGATAAAGTGTAGGCTGGTGGTGGATTTGCGTTCTGGGCTAGGGTTAGGGTTAGGGAACGGCAAGGCTTACGGCACAGGAGAGGGTACGGAAACGCCAGATTGTAAGGCTACGTGCTGATGCACGGGGCAGTGCCAGAGTACAGGCCAGGAGTAGGCAACGGCGTAGGATAAAGTGTAGGGCTGGTGGTGGGTTTCTATTCCGGGCTAGGGTTAGGGTTAGGGAACGGCAAGGCTTAGGGCACAAGTGAGGGTACGGAAACGTGGGAGGGTCAGGCTACGTGCTGACGAACGGTTAAGTGCCAGCGTACGGGCCAGGAATAGGGTACGGCGTAAGGTAAGGTGTAGGGCTGGTGGTGGGTTTCCATTCCGGGCTAGGGTTAGGGTTAGGGAACGGCAAGGCTTAGGGCACAGCTGAGGGTACGGAAACGTGGGAGGGTCAGGCTACGTGCTGACGCCCTGGTCAGTGCCAACGTACGGGCCAGGAGTAGGGTACGGCGTAAGGTAAGGTGTAGGGCTTGTGGTTGATTTCCGTTCCAGGCTAGGGTTAGGGTTAGGGAACGGCAAGGCTTAGGGCAAAGGAGAGGGTACGGAAACGTGGGAGGGTCGGGCCCCGTGCTGACGCACGGGTTAGTGCCAGCATACGGGCCAGGAGTAGGCAACGACGTAGGATAAAGTGTAGGGCTGGTGGTGGATTTGCGTTCGGGGCTAGGGTTAGGGTTAGGGAACGGCAAGGCTTAGGGCACAGGTGAGGGTACGGAAACGTGGGAGGGTCAGGCTACGTGCTGACGCACAGGTCAGTGCCAGCATACAGGTCAGGAGTAGGGTACGGCGTAAGGTAAGGTGTAGGGCTGGTGGTGGGTTTCTATTCCAGGCTAGGGTTAGGGTTAGGGAACGGCAAGGCATAGGGCACAGGTGAGGGTACGGAAACGTGGGAGGGTCAGTCTACGTGCTGACGCATGGGTCAGTGCCAGCGTACGGGTCAGGAGTAGGTTATGGCGTAAGGTATGGTGTAGGGCTGGTGGTGGGTTTCTATTCCGGGCTAGGGTTAGGGTTAGGGAACGGCAAGGCTTAGGGCACAGGTGAGGGTACGGAAACGTGGGAGGGTCGGGCTACGTGCTGACGCACGGGTCAGTGCCAGCGTACGGGCCAGGAGTAGGCAACGGCGTAGGATAAAGTGTAGGGCTGGTGGTGGATTTGCGTTCCGGGCTAGGGTTAGGGTTAGGGAACGGCAAGACTTAGGGCACACGTGAGGGTACGGAAGCGTGGGAGGGTCAGGCTACGTGCAGACGAACGGGTCAGTGCCAGCGTACGGGTCAGGAGTAGGGTACGGCGTAAGGTAAGGTGTAGGGCTGGTGGTGGGTTTCTATTCCGGGCTAGGGTTAGGGTTAGGGAACGGCAAGGCTTAGGGCACAAGTGAGGCTACAGAAACGTGGGAGGGTCAGGCTACGTGCTGACGCACGGTTCAGTGCCAGCGTACGGGCCAGGAATAGGGTACGGCGTAAGGTAAGGTGTAGGGCTGGTGGTGGGTTTCCATTCCGGGCTAGGGTTAGGGTTAGGGAACGGCAAGGCTTAGGGCACAGCTGAGGGCACGGAAACGTGGGAGGGTCAGGCTACTTGCTGACGCACGGGTCAGTGCCAGCGTACGGGTCAGGAGTAGGGTACGGCGTAAGGTAAGGTGTAGGGCTGGTGGTGGGTTTCTATTCCGGGCTAGGGTTAGGGTTAGGGAACGGCAAGGCTTAGGGCACAGGTCAGGGTACGGAAACACGGGAGGGTAAGGCTACGTGCTGATGAACGGGTCAGTGCCAGAGTACAGGCCAGGAGTAGGCAACGGCGTAGGGTAAGGTGTAGGGCTGGTGGTTGGTTTCCGTTACAGGCTAGGGTTAGGGTTAGGGAACGGCAAGGCTTAGGGCACATGGGAGGGTACGGAAACGTGGGAGGGTCGGGCTACGTGCTGATTCACGGGTCCGTGCCAGCGTTCGGGCCAGGAGTGGGCAACGGCGTAAGGTAAGGTGTAGGGCTTGTGGTTGATTTCCGTTCCGGGATAGGGTTAGGGTTAGGGATCGGCAAGGCTTAGGGCACAGGTGAGGGTATGGAAACGTCGGAGGGTCGGGCTACGTGCAGACGCACGGGTCAGTGCCAGCGTACGGGCCAGGAGTAGGCAACGGCGTAGGATAAAGTGTACGGCTGGTGGTGGATTTGCGTTCTGGGCTAGGGTTAGGGTTAGGGAACGGCAAGGCTTAGGGCACAGGTCAGGGTACGGAAACGCGGGAGGGTAAGGCTACGTGCTGATGCACGGGTCAGTGCCAGAGTACAGGCCAAGATTAGGCAACGGCGTAGGGTAAGGTGTAGGGCTGGTGGTGGGTTTTCATTCCGGGCTAGGGTTAGGGTTAGGGAAAGGCAAGGCTTAGGGCACAGGTGAGGGTACGGAAACGTGGGAGGTTCAGGCTACGTGCTGACGCTCGGGTCAGTGCCAGCGTACGGGCCAGGAGTAAGCAACGGCTTAAGGTAAGGTGTACGGCTGGTGGTGGGTTTCTATTCCGGGCTAGGGTTAGGGTTAGGGAACGGCAAGGCTTAGGGCACAGGTGAGGGTACAGAAACGTGGGAGGGTCGGGCTACGTGCTGACGCACGGGTCAGTGCCAGCGTACGGGCCAGGAGTAGGCAACGGCGTAGGATAAAGTGTAGGGCTGGTGGTGGATTTGCATTCGGGGCTAGGGTTAGGGTTAGGGAACGGCAAGGCTTAGGGCACAGGTGAGGGTACGGAAACGTGGGAGGGTCAGGCTACGTGCTGACGCACAGGTCAGTGCCAGCGTACAGGTCAGGAGTATGGTACGGCGTAAGGTACCGTGTAGGGCTGGTGGTGGGTTTCTATTCCGGGCTAGGGTTAGGGTTAGCGAACGGCAAGGCTTAGGGCACAGGTGAGAGCACGGAAACGTGGGAGGGTCAGGCTACGTGCTGACGCACGGGTCAGTGCCAGCGTACGGGTCAGGAGTAGGGTATGGCGTAAGGTAAGGTGTAGGGCTGGTGGTGGGTTTCTATTCCGTGCTAGGGTTAGGGTTAGGGAACGGCAAGGCTTAGGGCACAGGTGAGGGTACAGAAACGTGGGAGGGTCGGGCTACGTGCTGACGCACGGGTCAGTGCCAGCGTACGGGCCAGGAGTAGGCAACGGCGTAGGATAAAGTGTAGGGCTGGTGGTTGATTTCCGTTCCGGGCTAGTGTTAGGGTTAGGGAACGGCAAGGCTTAGGGCACAGGTGAGGTTACGGAAACGTGGGAGGGTCAGGCTACGTGCTGACGCTCGGGTCAGTGCCAGCGTACGGGCCAGGAGTAAGCAACGGCGTAAGGTAAGGTGTAGGTCTCGTGGTTGGTTTCCGTTCCAGGCTAGGGTTAGGGTTAGGGAACGGCAAGGCTTAGGCCACAGGTGAGGGTACGGAAACGTGGGAGGGTCGGGCTACGTGCTGACGCATGTGTCAGTGCCAGCGTACGGGCCAGGAGTAGGCAACGGCGTAGGATAAAGTGTATGGCTGGTGGTGGATTTGCGTTCCGGGCTAGGGTTAGGGTTAGGGAATGACAAGGCTTAGGGCACAGGTGAGGGTACGGAAATGTGGGAGGGTCAGGCTACGTGCTGACGCACAGGTCAGTGCCAGCGTACAGGTCAGGAGTAGGGTACGGCGTAAGGAAAAGTGTAGGGCTGGTGGTGGGTTTCTATTCCGGGCTAGGGTTAGGGTTAGGGAACGGCAAGGCTTAGGGCACAGGTGAGGGTACGGAAACGTGGGAGGGTCAGGCTACGTGCTGACGCACGGGTCAGTGCCAGCTTACGGGCCAGGAGTAGGCAACGGCTTAAGGTAAGGTGTAGGGCTGGTGGTGGGTTTCTATTCCGGGCTAGGGTTAGGGTTAGGGAACGGCAAGGCTTAGGGCACAGGTGAGGGTACAGAAACGTGGGAGGGTCGGGCTACGTGCTGACGCACGGGTCAGTGCTAGCATACGGGTCAGGAGTAGGCAACGGCGTAGGATAAAGGGTAGGGCTGGTGGGGGGTTTCCATTCCGGGCTAGGGTTAGGGTTAGGGAACGGCAACGCTTAGGGCACTGGTGAGGGTACGGAAACGTGGGAGGGTCAGGCTACGTGCTTACGCACGGGTCAGTGCCAGCGTACGGGCCAGGAGTAGGCATCGGCTTAAGGTCAGGTGTAGGGCTGGTGGTGGGTTTCTATTCCGGGCTAGGGTTAGGGTTAGGGAATGGCAAGGCTTAGGGCACAGGTGAGGGTACAGAAACGAGGGAGGGTCGGGCTACGTTCTGACGCACGGGTCAGTGCCAGCGTACGGGCCAGGAGTAGGCAATGGCTTAAGGTAAGGTGTAGGGCTGGTGGTGGGTTTCTATTCCGGGCTAGGGTTAGGGTTAGGGAACGGCAAGGCTTAGGGCACAGGTGAGGGTACAGAAACGTGGGAGGGTCGGGCTACGTGCTGACGCACGGGTCAGTGCCAGCGTACGGGCCAGGAGTAGGCAACGGCGTAGGATAAAGTGTAGGGCTGGTGGTGGATTTGCTTTCGGGGCTAGGGTTAGGGTTAGGGAACGGCAAGGCTTAGGGCACAGGTGAGGGTACGGAAACGTGGGAGGGTCAGGCTACGTGCTGACGCACAGGTCAGTGCCAGCGTACAGGTCAGGAGTTGGGTACGGCGTAAGGTAAGGTGTAGGGCTGGTGGTGGGTTTCTATTCCGGGCTAGGGTTAGGGTTAGGGAACGGCAAGGCATAGGGCACAGGTGAGGGTACGGAAACGTGGGAGGGTCAGTCTATGTGCTGACGCACGGGTCAGTGCCAGCGTACGGGTCAGGAGTAGGTTATGGCGTAAGGTAAGGTGTAGGGCTGGTGGTGGGTTTCTATTCCGGGCTAGGGTTAGGGTTAGGGAACGGCAAGGCTTAGGGCACAGGTGAGAGTACGGAAACGTGGGAGGGTCGGGCTACGTGCTGACGCACGGGTCAGTGCCAGCGTACGGGCCAGGATTAGGCAACGGCGTAGGATAAAGTGTAGGGCTGGTGGTGGATTTGCGTTCCGGGCTAGGGTTAGGGTTAGGGAACGGCATGGCTTAGGGCACAGGTGAGGGTACGGAAACGTGGGAGGGTCAGGCTACGTGCTGACGCACGGTTCAGTGCCAGCGTACGGGCCAGGAATAGGGTACGGCGTAATGTAAGGTGTCAGGCTGGTGGTGGGTTTCCGTTCCGGGCTAGGGTTAGGGTTAGGGAACGGCAAGGCTTAGGGCACAGGTGAAGGTACGGAAACGTGGGAGGCTCGTGCTACGTGCTGACGCACGGGTCAGTGCCAGCGTACGGGCCAGGAGTAGGCAACGGCGTAGGATAAAGTGTAGGCTGGTGGTGGATTTGCGTTCTGGGCTAGGGTTAGGGTTAGGGAACGGCAAGGCTTAGGGCACAGGAGAGGGTACGGAAACGCCAGAGTGTAAGGCTACGTGCTGATGCACGGGGCAGTGCCAGAGTACAGGCCAGGAGTAGGCAACGGCGTAGGGTAAGGTGTAGGGCTGGTGGTGGGTTTCCATTACGGGCTAGGGTTAGGGTTAGGGAACGGCAAGGCTTAGGGCACAGGTGAGGGTACGGAAACGTGGGAGGGTCAGGCTACGTGCTGACGCACGGGTCAGTGCCAGCGTACGGGCCAGGTGTAGGCAACGGCGTAAGGTAAGGTGTAGGGCTGGTGGTTGCTTTCCGTTCCAGGCTAGGGTTAGGGTTAGGGAACGGCAAGGCTTAGGGCACAGGTGAGGGTACGGAAACGTGGGAGGGTCGGGCTACGTGCTGATGCACGGGTCAGTGCCAGCGTACTGGCCAGGAGTAGGCAACGGTGTAGGATAAAGTGTAGGGCTGGTGGTGGATTGGCGTTCCGGGCTAGGGTTAGGGTTAGGGAACGGCAAGGCTTAGGGCACAGGTGAGGGTACGGAAGCGTGGGAGGGTCAGGCTACGTGCAGACGAACGGGTCAGTGCCAGCGTACGGGTCAGGAGTAGGGTACGGCGTAAGGTAAGGTGTAGGGCTGCTGGTGGGTTTCTATTCCGGGCCAGGGTTAGGGTTAGGGAACGGCAAGGCTTAGGGCACAAGTGAGGGTACGGAGACGTGGGAGGGTCAGGCTACGTGCTGACGCACGGTTCAGTGCCAGCGTACGGGCCAGGAAAAGGGTACGGCGTAAGGTAAGGTGTAGGGCTGGTGGTGGGTTTCCATTCCGGGCTAGGGTTAGGGTTAGGGAACGGCAAGGCTTAGGGCACAGCTGAGGGCACGGAAACGTGGGAGGGTCAGGCTACGTGCTGACGCACGGGTCAGTGCCAGCGTACGGGTCAGGAGTAGGGTACGGCGTAAGGTAAGGTGTAGGGCTGGTGGTGGGTTTCTATTCCGGGCTAGGGTTAGGGTTAGGGAACGGCAAGGCTTAGGGCACAGGTCAGGGTACGGAAACGCGGGAGGGTAAGGCTACGTGCTGATGAACGGGTCAGTGCCAGAGTACAGGCCAGGAGTAGGCAACGGCGTAGGGTAAGGTGTAGGGCTGGTTGTTGGTTTCCGTTCCAGGCTAGGGTTAGGGTTAGGGAACGGCAAGGCTTAGGGCACAGGGGAGGGTACGGAAACGTGGGAGGGTCGGGCTACGTGCTGATTCACGGGTCCGTGCCAGCGTTCGGGCCAGGAGTGGGAAACGGCGTAAGGTAAGGTGTAGGGCTTGTGGTTGATTTCCGTTCCGGGATAGGGTTAGGGTTAGGGATCGGCAAGGCTTAGGGCACAGGTGAGGGTATGGAAACGTGGGAGGGTCGGGCTACGTGCAGACGCACGGGTCAGTGCCAGCGTATGGGCCAGGAGTAGGCAACGGCGTAGGATAAAGTGTACGGCTGGTGGTGGATTTGCGTTCTGGGCTAGGGTTAGGGTTAGGGAACGGCAAGGCTTAGGGCACAGGTCAGGGTACGGAAACGCGGGAGGGTAAGGCTACGTGCTGATGCACGGGTCAGTGCCAGAGTACAGGCCAGGACTAGGCAACGGCGTAGGGTAAGGTGTAGGGCTGGTGGTGGGTTTTCATTCCGGGCTAGGGTTAGCGTTAGGGAAAGGCAAGGCTTAGGGCACAGGTGAGGGTACGGAAACGTGGGAGGTTCAGGCTACGTGCTGACGCACGGGTCAGTGCCAGCATACGTGCCAGGAGTAGGCAACGGCGTAAGGTAAGGTGTAGGGCTGGTGGTTGGTTTCCGTTCCAGGCTAGGGTTAGGGTTAGGGAACGGCAAGGCTTAGGGCACAGGTGAGGGTACGGAAACGTGGGAGGGTCGGGCTACGTGCTGACGCACGGGTCAGTGCCAGCGTACGGGCCAGGAGTAGGCAACGGCGTAGGATAAAGTGTAGGGCTAGTGGTGGATTTGCGTTCCAGGCTAGGGTTAGGGTTAGGGAACGGCAAGGCTTAGGGCACAGGTGAGGGTACGGAAACGTGGGAGGGTCGGGCTACGTGCTGACGCACGGGTCAGTGCAAGCGTACGGGCCAGGAGTAGGCAACGGCGTAGGATAAAGTGTAGGGCTGGTGGTGGATTTGCGTTCGGGGCTAGGGTTAGGGTTAGGGAACGGCAAGGCTTAGGGCACAGGTGAGGGTACGGAAACGTGGGAGGGTCAGGCTACGTGCTGACGCACAGGTCAGTGCCAGCGTACTGGTCAGGAATATGGTACGGCGTAAGGTAACGTGTAGGGCTGGTGGTGGGTTTCTATTCCGGGCTAGGGTTAGGGTTAGGGAACCGCAAGGCTTAGGGCACAGGTGAGGGCACGGAAACGTGGGAGGGTCAGGCTACGTGCTGACGCACGGGTCACTGCCAGCGTACGGGTCAGGAGTAGGGTATGGCGTAAGGTAAGGTGTAGGGCTGGTGGTGGGTATCTATTCCGGGCTAGGGTTAGGGTTAGGGAACGGCAAGGCTTAGGGCACAGGTGAAGGTACTGAAACGTGGGAGGCTCGTGCTACGTGCTGACGCACGGGTCAGTGCCAGCGTACGGGCCAGGAGTAGGCAACGGCGTAGGATAAAGTGTAGGCTGGTGGTGGATTTGCGTTCTGGGCTAGGGATAGGGTTAGGGAACGGCAAGGCTTAGGGCACAGGAGAGGGTACGGAAACGCCAGAGTGTAAGGCTACGTGCTGATGCACGGGGCAGTGCCAGAGTACAGGCCAGGAGTAGGCAACGGCGCAGGGTAAGGTGTAGGGCTGGTGGTGGGTTTTCATTCCGGGCTAGGGTTAGGGTTAGGGAACGGCAAGGCTTAGGGCACAGGTGAGGGTACGGAAACGTGGGAGGGTCAGGCTACGTGCTGACGCACGGGTCAGTGCCAGCGTACGGGCCAGGTGTAGGCAACGGCGTAAGGTAAGGTGTAGGGCTGGTGGCTGTTTTCCGTTCCAGGCTAGGGTTAGGGTTAGGGAACGGCAAGGCTTAGGGCACAGGTGAGGGTACGGAAACGTGGGAGGGTCGGGCTACGTGCTGATGCACGGGTCAGTGCCAGCGTACTGGCCAGGAGTAGGCAACGGCGTAGGATAAAGTGTAGGGCTGGTGGTGGATATGCGTTCCGGGCTAGGGATAGGGTTAGGGAACGGCAAGGCTTAGGGCACAGGTGAGGGTACGGAAACGTGGGAGGGTCAGGCTACGTGCTGACGCACGGTTCAGTGCCAGCGTACGGGCCAGGAATAGGGTACGGCGTAAGGGAAGGTGTAGGGCTGGTGGTGGGTTTCCATTCCGGGCTAGGGTTAGGGTTAGGGAACGGCAAGGCTTAGGGCACAGCTGAGGGCACGGAAACGTGGGAGGGTCAGGCTACGTGCTGACGCACGGGTCAGTGCCAGCGTACGGGTCAGGAGTAGGGTACGGCGTAAGGTAAGGTGTAGGGCTGGTGGTGGGTTTCTATTCTGGGCTAGGGTTAGGGTTAGGGAACGGCAAGGCTTAGGGCACAGGTCAGGGTTCGGAAACGCGGGAGGGTAAGGCTACGTGCTGATGAACGGGTCAGTGCCAGAGTACAGGCCAGGAGTAGGCAACGGCGTAGGGTAAGGTGTAGGGCTGGTGGTTGGTTTCCGTTCCAGGCTAGGGTTAGGGTTAGGGAACGGCAAGGCTTAGGGCACAGGGGAGGGTACGGAAACGTGGGAGGGTCGGGCTACGTGCTGATTCACGGGTCCGTGCCAGCGTTCGGGCCAGGAGTGGGCAACGGCGTAAGGTAAGGTGTAGGGCTTGTGGTTGATTTCCGTTCCGGGATAGGGTTAGGGTTAGGGATCGGCAAGGCTTAGGGCACAGGTGAGGGTATGGAAACGTGGGAGGGTCGGGCTACGTGCAGACGCACGGGTCAGTGCCAGCGTACGGGCCAGGAGTAGGCAACGGCGTAGGATAAAGTGTACGGCTGGTGGTGGATTTGCGTTCTGGGCTAGGGTTAGGGTTAGGGAACGGCAAGGCTTAGGGCACAGGTCAGGGTACAGAAATGCGGGAGGGTAAGGCTACGTGCTGATGCACGGGTCAGTGCCAGAGTACAGGCCAGGACTAGGCAACGGCGTAGGGTAAGGTGTAGGGCTGGTGGTGGGTTTTCATTCCGGGCTAGGGTTAGCGTTAGGGAAAGGCAAGGCTTAGGGCACAGGTGAGGGTACGGAAACGTGGGAGGTTCAGGCTCCGTGCTGACGCACGGGTCAGTGCCAGCATACGTGCCAGGAGTAGGCAACGGCGTAAGGTAAGGTGTAGGGCTGGTGGTTGGTTTTCGTTCCAGGCTAGGGTTAGGGTTAGGGAACGGCAAGGCTTAGGGCACAGGTGAGGGTACGGAAACGTGGGAGGGTCGGGCTACGTGCTGACGCACGGGTCAGTGCCAGCGTACGGGCCAGTAGTAGGCAACGGCGTAGGATAAAGTGTAGGGCTAGTGATGGATTTGCGTTCCAGGCTAGGGTTAGGGTTAGGGAACGGCAAGGCTTAGGGCACAGGTGAGGGTACGGAAACGTGGGAGGGTCGGGCTACGTGCTGACGCACGGGTCAGTGCCAGCGTACGGGCCAGGAGTAGGCAACGGCGTAGGATAAAGTGTAGGGCTGGTGGTGGATTTGCGTTCGGGGCTAGGGTTAGGGTTAGGGAACGGCAAGGCTTAGGGCACAGGTGAGGGTACGGAAACGTGTGAGGGTCAGGCTACGTGCTGACGCACAGGTCAGTGCCAGCGTACAGGTCAGGAATATGATACGGCGTAAGGTAACGTGTAGGGCTGGTGGTGGGTTTCTATTCCGGGCTAGGGTTAGGGTTAGGGAACCGCAAGGCTTAGGGCACAGGTGAGGGCACGGAAACGTGGGAGGGTCAGGCTACGTGCTGACGCACGGGTCAGTGCCAGCGTACGGGTCAGGAGTAGGGTATGGCGTAAGGTAAGGTGTAGGGCTGGTGGTGGGTATCTATTCCGGGCTAGGGTTAGGGTTAGGGAACGGCAAGGCTTAGGGCACAGGTCAGGGTACGGAAACGCGGGAGGGTAAGGCTACGTGCTGACGCACGGGTCAGTGCCAGCGTACGGGCCAGGTGTAGGCAACGGCGTAAGGTAAGGTGTAGGGCTGGTGGCTGTTTTCCGTTCCAGGCTAGGGTTAGGGTTAGGGAACGGCAAGGCTTAGGGCACAGGTGAGGGTACGGAAACGTGGGAGGGTCGGGCTACATGCTGATGCACGGGTCAGTGCCAGCGTACAGGTCAGGAGTATGGTACGGCGTAAGGTACCGTGTAGGGCTGGTGGTGGGTTTCTATTCCGGGCTAGGGTTAGGGTTAGCGAACGGCAAGGCTTAGGGCACAGGTGAGAGCACGGAAACGTGGGAGGGTCAGGCTACGTGCTGACGCACGGGTCAGTGCCAGCGTACGGGTCAGGAGTAGGGTATGGCGTAAGGTAAGGTGTAGGGCTGGTGGTGGGTTTCTATTCCGTGCTAGGGTTAGGGTTAGGGAACGGCAAGGCTTAGGGCACAGGTGAGGGTACAGAAACGTGGGAGGGTCGGGCTACGTGCTGACGCACGGGTCAGTGCCAGCGTACGGGCCAGGAGTAGGCAACGGCGTAGGATAAAGTGTAGGGCTGGTGGTTGATTTCCGTTCCGGGCTAGTGTTAGGGTTAGGGAACGGCAAGGCTTAGGGCACAGGTGAGGTTACGGAAACGTGGGAGGGTCAGGCTACGTGCTGACGCTCGGGTCAGTGCCAGCGTACGGGCCAGGAGTAAGCAACGGCGTAAGGTAAGGTGTAGGTCTCGTGGTTGGTTTCCGTTCCAGGCTAGGGTTAGGGTTAGGGAACGGCAAGGCTTAGGCCACAGGTGAGGGTACGGAAACGTGGGAGGGTCGGGCTACGTGCTGACGCATGTGTCAGTGCCAGCGTACGGGCCAGGAGTAGGCAACGGCGTAGGATAAAGTGTATGGCTGGTGGTGGATTTGCGTTCCGGGCTAGGGTTAGGGTTAGGGAATGACAAGGCTTAGGGCACAGGTGAGGGTACGGAAATGTGGGAGGGTCAGGCTACGTGCTGACGCACAGGTCAGTGCCAGCGTACAGGTCAGGAGTAGGGTACGGCGTAAGGAAAAGTGTAGGGCTGGTGGTGGGTTTCTATTCCGGGCTAGGGTTAGGGTTAGGGAACGGCAAGGCTTAGGGCACAGGTGAGGGTACGGAAACGTGGGAGGGTCAGGCTACGTGCTGACGCACGGGTCAGTGCCAGCTTACGGGCCAGGAGTAGGCAACGGCTTAAGGTAAGGTGTAGGGCTGGTGGTGGGTTTCTATTCCGGGCTAGGGTTAGGGTTAGGGAACGGCAAGGCTTAGGGCACAGGTGAGGGTACAGAAACGTGGGAGGGTCGGGCTACGTGCTGACGCACGGGTCAGTGCTAGCATACGGGTCAGGAGTAGGCAACGGCGTAGGATAAAGGGTAGGGCTGGTGGGGGGTTTCCATTCCGGGCTAGGGTTAGGGTTAGGGAACGGCAACGCTTAGGGCACTGGTGAGGGTACGGAAACGTGGGAGGGTCAGGCTACGTGCTTACGCACGGGTCAGTGCCAGCGTACGGGCCAGGAGTAGGCATCGGCTTAAGGTCAGGTGTAGGGCTGGTGGTGGGTTTCTATTCCGGGCTAGGGTTAGGGTTAGGGAATGGCAAGGCTTAGGGCACAGGTGAGGGTACAGAAACGAGGGAGGGTCGGGCTACGTTCTGACGCACGGGTCAGTGCCAGCGTACGGGCCAGGAGTAGGCAATGGCTTAAGGTAAGGTGTAGGGCTGGTGGTGGGTTTCTATTCCGGGCTAGGGTTAGGGTTAGGGAACGGCAAGGCTTAGGGCACAGGTGAGGGTACAGAAACGTGGGAGGGTCGGGCTACGTGCTGACGCACGGGTCAGTGCCAGCGTACGGGCCAGGAGTAGGCAACGGCGTAGGATAAAGTGTAGGGCTGGTGGTGGATTTGCTTTCGGGGCTAGGGTTAGGGTTAGGGAACGGCAAGGCTTAGGGCACAGGTGAGGGTACGGAAACGTGGGAGGGTCAGGCTACGTGCTGACGCACAGGTCAGTGCCAGCGTACAGGTCAGGAGTTGGGTACGGCGTAAGGTAAGGTGTAGGGCTGGTGGTGGGTTTCTATTCCGGGCTAGGGTTAGGGTTAGGGAACGGCAAGGCATAGGGCACAGGTGAGGGTACGGAAACGTGGGAGGGTCAGTCTATGTGCTGACGCACGGGTCAGTGCCAGCGTACGGGTCAGGAGTAGGTTATGGCGTAAGGTAAGGTGTAGGGCTGGTGGTGGGTTTCTATTCCGGGCTAGGGTTAGGGTTAGGGAACGGCAAGGCTTAGGGCACAGGTGAGGGTACGGAAACGTGGGAGGGTCGGGCTACGTGCTGACGCACGGGTCAGTGCCAGCGTACGGGCCAGGATTAGGCAACGGCGTAGGATAAAGTGTAGGGCTGGTGGTGGATTTGCGTTCCGGGCTAGGGTTAGGGTTAGGGAACGGCATGGCTTAGGGCACAGGTGAGGGTACGGAAACGTGGGAGGGTCAGGCTACGTGCTGACGCACGGTTCAGTGCCAGCGTACGGGCCAGGAATAGGGTACGGCGTAATGTAAGGTGTCAGGCTGGTGGTGGGTTTCCGTTCCGGGCTAGGGTTAGGGTTAGGGAACGGCAAGGCTTAGGGCACAGGTGAAGGTACGGAAACGTGGGAGGCTCGTGCTACGTGCTGACGCACGGGTCAGTGCCAGCGTACGGGCCAGGAGTAGGCAACGGCGTAGGATAAAGTGTAGGCTGGTGGTGGATTTGCGTTCTGGGCTAGGGTTAGGGTTAGGGAACGGCAAGGCTTAGGGCACAGGAGAGGGTACGGAAACGCCAGAGTGTAAGGCTACGTGCTGATGCACGGGGCAGTGCCAGAGTACAGGCCAGGAGTAGGCAACGGCGTAGGGTAAGGTGTAGGGCTGGTGGTGGGTTTCCATTACGGGCTAGGGTTAGGGTTAGGGAACGGCAAGGCTTAGGGCACAGGTGAGGGTACGGAAACGTGGGAGGGTCAGGCTACGTGCTGACGCACGGGTCAGTGCCAGCGTACGGGCCAGGTGTAGGCAACGGCGTAAGGTAAGGTGTAGGGCTGGTGGTTGCTTTCCGTTCCAGGCTAGGGTTAGGGTTAGGGAACGGCAAGGCTTAGGGCACAGGTGAGGGTACGGAAACGTGGGAGGGTCGGGCTACGTGCTGATGCACGGGTCAGTGCCAGCGTACTGGCCAGGAGTAGGCAACGGTGTAGGATAAAGTGTAGGGCTGGTGGTGGATTGGCGTTCCGGGCTAGGGTTAGGGTTAGGGAACGGCAAGGCTTAGGGCACAGGTGAGGGTACGGAAGCGTGGGAGGGTCAGGCTACGTGCAGACGAACGGGTCAGTGCCAGCGTACGGGTCAGGAGTAGGGTACGGCGTAAGGTAAGGTGTAGGGCTGCTGGTGGGTTTCTATTCCGGGCCAGGGTTAGGGTTAGGGAACGGCAAGGCTTAGGGCACAAGTGAGGGTACGGAGACGTGGGAGGGTCAGGCTACGTGCTGACGCACGGTTCAGTGCCAGCGTACGGGCCAGGAAAAGGGTACGGCGTAAGGTAAGGTGTAGGGCTGGTGGTGGGTTTCCATTCCGGGCTAGGGTTAGGGTTAGGGAACGGCAAGGCTTAGGGCACAGCTGAGGGCACGGAAACGTGGGAGGGTCAGGCTACGTGCTGACGCACGGGTCAGTGCCAGCGTACGGGTCAGGAGTAGGGTACGGCGTAAGGTAAGGTGTAGGGCTGGTGGTGGGTTTCTATTCCGGGCTAGGGTTAGGGTTAGGGAACGGCAAGGCTTAGGGCACAGGTCAGGGTACGGAAACGCGGGAGGGTAAGGCTACGTGCTGATGAACGGGTCAGTGCCAGAGTACAGGCCAGGAGTAGGCAACGGCGTAGGGTAAGGTGTAGGGCTGGTTGTTGGTTTCCGTTCCAGGCTAGGGTTAGGGTTAGGGAACGGCAAGGCTTAGGGCACAGGGGAGGGTACGGAAACGTGGGAGGGTCGGGCTACGTGCTGATTCACGGGTCCGTGCCAGCGTTCGGGCCAGGAGTGGGAAACGGCGTAAGGTAAGGTGTAGGGCTTGTGGTTGATTTCCGTTCCGGGATAGGGTTAGGGTTAGGGATCGGCAAGGCTTAGGGCACAGGTGAGGGTATGGAAACGTGGGAGGGTCGGGCTACGTGCAGACGCACGGGTCAGTGCCAGCGTATGGGCCAGGAGTAGGCAACGGCGTAGGATAAAGTGTACGGCTGGTGGTGGATTTGCGTTCTGGGCTAGGGTTAGGGTTAGGGAACGGCAAGGCTTAGGGCACAGGTCAGGGTACGGAAACGCGGGAGGGTAAGGCTACGTGCTGATGCACGGGTCAGTGCCAGAGTACAGGCCAGGACTAGGCAACGGCGTAGGGTAAGGTGTAGGGCTGGTGGTGGGTTTTCATTCCGGGCTAGGGTTAGCGTTAGGGAAAGGCAAGGCTTAGGGCACAGGTGAGGGTACGGAAACGTGGGAGGTTCAGGCTACGTGCTGACGCACGGGTCAGTGCCAGCATACGTGCCAGGAGTAGGCAACGGCGTAAGGTAAGGTGTAGGGCTGGTGGTTGGTTTCCGTTCCAGGCTAGGGTTAGGGTTAGGGAACGGCAAGGCTTAGGGCACAGGTGAGGGTACGGAAACGTGGGAGGGTCGGGCTACGTGCTGACGCACGGGTCAGTGCCAGCGTACGGGCCAGGAGTAGGCAACGGCGTAGGATAAAGTGTAGGGCTAGTGGTGGATTTGCGTTCCAGGCTAGGGTTAGGGTTAGGGAACGGCAAGGCTTAGGGCACAGGTGAGGGTACGGAAACGTGGGAGGGTCGGGCTACGTGCTGACGCACGGGTCAGTGCAAGCGTACGGGCCAGGAGTAGGCAACGGCGTAGGATAAAGTGTAGGGCTGGTGGTGGATTTGCGTTCGGGGCTAGGGTTAGGGTTAGGGAACGGCAAGGCTTAGGGCACAGGTGAGGGTACGGAAACGTGGGAGGGTCAGGCTACGTGCTGACGCACAGGTCAGTGCCAGCGTACAGGTCAGGAATATGGTACGGCGTAAGGTAACGTGTAGGGCTGGTGGTGGGTTTCTATTCCGGGCTAGGGTTAGGGTTAGGGAACCGCAAGGCTTAGGGCACAGGTGAGGGCACGGAAACGTGGGAGGGTCAGGCTACGTGCTGACGCACGGGTCACTGCCAGCGTACGGGTCAGGAGTAGGGTATGGCGTAAGGTAAGGTGTAGGGCTGGTGGTGGGTATCTATTCCGGGCTAGGGTTAGGGTTAGGGAACGGCAAGGCTTAGGGCACAGGTGAAGGTACTGAAACGTGGGAGGCTCGTGCTACGTGCTGACGCACGGGTCAGTGCCAGCGTACGGGCCAGGAGTAGGCAACGGCGTAGGATAAAGTGTAGGCTGGTGGTGGATTTGCGTTCTGGGCTAGGGATAGGGTTAGGGAACGGCAAGGCTTAGGGCACAGGAGAGGGTACGGAAACGCCAGAGTGTAAGGCTACGTGCTGATGCACGGGGCAGTGCCAGAGTACAGGCCAGGAGTAGGCAACGGCGCAGGGTAAGGTGTAGGGCTGGTGGTGGGTTTTCATTCCGGGCTAGGGTTAGGGTTAGGGAACGGCAAGGCTTAGGGCACAGGTGAGGGTACGGAAACGTGGGAGGGTCAGGCTACGTGCTGACGCACGGGTCAGTGCCAGCGTACGGGCCAGGTGTAGGCAACGGCGTAAGGTAAGGTGTAGGGCTGGTGGCTGTTTTCCGTTCCAGGCTAGGGTTAGGGTTAGGGAACGGCAAGGCTTAGGGCACAGGTGAGGGTACGGAAACGTGGGAGGGTCGGGCTACGTGCTGATGCACGGGTCAGTGCCAGCGTACTGGCCAGGAGTAGGCAACGGCGTAGGATAAAGTGTAGGGCTGGTGGTGGATATGCGTTCCGGGCTAGGGATAGGGTTAGGGAACGGCAAGGCTTAGGGCACAGGTGAGGGTACGGAAACGTGGGAGGGTCAGGCTACGTGCTGACGCACGGTTCAGTGCCAGCGTACGGGCCAGGAATAGGGTACGGCGTAAGGGAAGGTGTAGGGCTGGTGGTGGGTTTCCATTCCGGGCTAGGGTTAGGGTTAGGGAACGGCAAGGCTTAGGGCACAGCTGAGGGCACGGAAACGTGGGAGGGTCAGGCTACGTGCTGACGCACGGGTCAGTGCCAGCGTACGGGTCAGGAGTAGGGTACGGCGTAAGGTAAGGTGTAGGGCTGGTGGTGGGTTTCTATTCTGGGCTAGGGTTAGGGTTAGGGAACGGCAAGGCTTAGGGCACAGGTCAGGGTTCGGAAACGCGGGAGGGTAAGGCTACGTGCTGATGAACGGGTCAGTGCCAGAGTACAGGCCAGGAGTAGGCAACGGCGTAGGGTAAGGTGTAGGGCTGGTGGTTGGTTTCCGTTCCAGGCTAGGGTTAGGGTTAGGGAACGGCAAGGCTTAGGGCACAGGGGAGGGTACGGAAACGTGGGAGGGTCGGGCTACGTGCTGATTCACGGGTCCGTGCCAGCGTTCGGGCCAGGAGTGGGCAACGGCGTAAGGTAAGGTGTAGGGCTTGTGGTTGATTTCCGTTCCGGGATAGGGTTAGGGTTAGGGATCGGCAAGGCTTAGGGCACAGGTGAGGGTATGGAAACGTGGGAGGGTCGGGCTACGTGCAGACGCACGGGTCAGTGCCAGCGTACGGGCCAGGAGTAGGCAACGGCGTAGGATAAAGTGTACGGCTGGTGGTGGATTTGCGTTCTGGGCTAGGGTTAGGGTTAGGGAACGGCAAGGCTTAGGGCACAGGTCAGGGTACAGAAATGCGGGAGGGTAAGGCTACGTGCTGATGCACGGGTCAGTGCCAGAGTACAGGCCAGGACTAGGCAACGGCGTAGGGTAAGGTGTAGGGCTGGTGGTGGGTTTTCATTCCGGGCTAGGGTTAGCGTTAGGGAAAGGCAAGGCTTAGGGCACAGGTGAGGGTACGGAAACGTGGGAGGTTCAGGCTCCGTGCTGACGCACGGGTCAGTGCCAGCATACGTGCCAGGAGTAGGCAACGGCGTAAGGTAAGGTGTAGGGCTGGTGGTTGGTTTTCGTTCCAGGCTAGGGTTAGGGTTAGGGAACGGCAAGGCTTAGGGCACAGGTGAGGGTACGGAAACGTGGGAGGGTCGGGCTACGTGCTGACGCACGGGTCAGTGCCAGCGTACGGGCCAGTAGTAGGCAACGGCGTAGGATAAAGTGTAGGGCTAGTGATGGATTTGCGTTCCAGGCTAGGGTTAGGGTTAGGGAACGGCAAGGCTTAGGGCACAGGTGAGGGTACGGAAACGTGGGAGGGTCGGGCTACGTGCTGACGCACGGGTCAGTGCCAGCGTACGGGCCAGGAGTAGGCAACGGCGTAGGATAAAGTGTAGGGCTGGTGGTGGATTTGCGTTCGGGGCTAGGGTTAGGGTTAGGGAACGGCAAGGCTTAGGGCACAGGTGAGGGTACGGAAACGTGTGAGGGTCAGGCTACGTGCTGACGCACAGGTCAGTGCCAGCGTACAGGTCAGGAATATGATACGGCGTAAGGTAACGTGTAGGGCTGGTGGTGGGTTTCTATTCCGGGCTAGGGTTAGGGTTAGGGAACCGCAAGGCTTAGGGCACAGGTGAGGGCACGGAAACGTGGGAGGGTCAGGCTACGTGCTGACGCACGGGTCAGTGCCAGCGTACGGGTCAGGAGTAGGGTATGGCGTAAGGTAAGGTGTAGGGCTGGTGGTGGGTATCTATTCCGGGCTAGGGTTAGGGTTAGGGAACGGCAAGGCTTAGGGCACAGGTCAGGGTACGGAAACGCGGGAGGGTAAGGCTACGTGCTGACGCACGGGTCAGTGCCAGCGTACGGGCCAGGTGTAGGCAACGGCGTAAGGTAAGGTGTAGGGCTGGTGGCTGTTTTCCGTTCCAGGCTAGGGTTAGGGTTAGGGAACGGCAAGGCTTAGGGCACAGGTGAGGGTACGGAAACGTGGGAGGGTCGGGCTACATGCTGATGCACGGGTCAGTGCCAGCGTACTGGCCAGGAGTAGGCAACGGCGTAGGATAAAGTGTAGGGCTGGTGGTGGATTTGCGTTCCGGGCTAGGGTTAGGGTTGGGAACGGCAAGGCTTAGGGCACAGGTGAGGGTACGGAAGCGTGGGAGGGTCAGGCTACGTGCAGACGAACGGGTCAGTGCCAGCGTACGGGTCAGGAGTAGGGTACGGCGTAAGGTAAGGTGTAGGGCTGGTGGTGGGTTTCTATTCCGGGCTAGGGTTAGGGTTAGGGAACGGCAAGTCTTAGGGCACAGGTCAGGGTACGGAAACGCGGGAGGGTAAGGCTACGTGCTGATGAACGGGTCAGTGCCAGAGTACAGGCCAGGAGTAGGCAACGGCGTAGGGTAAGGTGTAGGGCTGGTGGTTGGTTTCCGTTCCAGGCTAGGGTTAGGGTTAGGGAACGGCAAGGCTTAGGGCACAGGGGAGGGTACGGAAACGTAGGAGGGTCGGGCTACGTGCTGATTCACGGGTCCGTGCCAGCGTTCGGGCCAGGAGTGGGCAACGGCGTAAGGTAAGGTGTAGGGCTTGTGGTTGATTTCCGTTCCGGGATAGGGTTAGGGTTAGGAATCGGCAAGGCTTAGGGCACAGGTGAGGGTATGGAAACGTGGGAGGGTCGGGCTACGTGCAGACGCACGGGTCAGTGCCAGCGTACGGGCCAGGAGTAGGCAACGGCGTAGGATAAAGTGTACGGCTGGTGGTGGATTTGCGTTCTGGGCTAGGGTTAGGTTTAGGGAACGGCAAGGCTTAGGGCACAGGTCAGGGTACAGAAATGCGGGAGGGTAAGGCTACGTGCTGATGCACGGGTCAGTGCCAGAGTACAGGCCAGGACTAGGCAACGGCGTAGGGTAAGGTGTAGGGCTGGTGGTGGGTTTTCATTCCGGGCTAGGGTTAGCGTTAGGGAAAGGCAAGGCTTAGGGCACAGCTGAGGGTACGGAAACGTGGGAGGTTCAGGCTACGTGCTGACGCATGGGTCAGTGCCAGCATACGTGCCAGGAGTAGGCAACAGCGTAAGGTAAGGTGTAGGGCTGGTGGTTGGTTTCCGTTCCAGGCTAGGGTTAGGGTTAGGGAACGGCAAGGCTTAGGGCACAGGTGAGGGTACGGAAACGTGGGAGGGTCGGGCTACGTGCTGACGCACGGGTCAGTGCCAGCGTACGGGCCAGGAGTAGGCAACGGCGTAGGATAAAGTGTAGGGCTAGTGGTGGATTTGCGTTCCAGGCTAGGGTTAGGGTTAGGGAACGGCAAGGCTTAGGGCACAGGTGAGGGTACGGAAACGTGGGAGGGTCGGGCTACGTGCTGACGCACGGGTCAGTGCCAGCGTACGGGCCAGGAGTAGGCAACGGCGTACAATAAAGTGTAGGGCTGGTGGTGGATTTGCGTTCGGGGCTAGGGTTAGGGTTAGGGAACGGCAAGGCTTAGGGCACAGGTGAGGGTACGGAAACTTGGGAGGGTCAGGCTACGTGCTGACGCACAGGTCAGTGCCAGCGTACAGGTCAGGAATATGGTACGGCGTAAGGAAACGTGTAGGGCTGGTGGTGGGTTTCTATTCCGGGCTAGGGTTAGTGTTAGGGAACCGCAAGGCTTAGGGCACAGGTGAGGGCACGGAAACGTGGGAGGGTCAGGCTACGTGCTGACGCACGGGTCAGTGCCAGCGTACGGGTCAGGAGTAGGGTATGGCGTAAGGTAAGGTGTAGGGCTGGTGGTGGGTTTCTATTCCGGGCTAGGGTTAGGGTTAGGGAATGGCAAGGCTTAGGGCACAGGTGAGGGTACAGAAACGTGGGAGGTTCGGGGTACGTGCTGACGCACGGGTCAGTGCCAGCATACGGGCCAGGAGTATGCAACGGCGTAGGATAAAGTGTAGGGCTGGTGGTTGATTTCCGTTCCGGGCTAGTGTTAGGGTTAGGGAACGGCAAGGCTTAGGGCACAGGTGAGGTTACGGAAACGTGGGAGGGTCAGGCTACGTGCTGACGCACGGGTCAGTGCCAGCGTACGGGCCAGGAGTAAGCAACGGCGTAAGGTAAGGTGTAGGGCTGGTGGTTGGTTTCCGTTCCAGGCTAGGGTTAGGGTTAGGGAACGGCAAGGCTTAGGGCACAGGTGAGGGTACGGAAACGTGGGAGGGTCGGGCTACGTGCTGACGCATGTGTCAGTGCCAGCGTACGGGCCAGGAGTAGGCAACGGCGTAGGATAAAGTGTATGGCTGGTGGTGGATTTGCGTTCCGGGCTAGGGTTAGGGTTAGGGAACGGCAAGGCTTAGGGCACAGGTGAGGGTACGGAAACGTGGGAGGGTCAGGCTACGTGCTGACGCACAGCTCAGTGCCAGCGTACAGGTCAGGAGTAGGGTACGGCGTAAGGAAAAGTGTAGGGCTGGTGGTGGGTTTCTATTCCGGGCTAGGGTTAGGGTTAGGGAACGGCAAGGCTTAGGGCACAGGTGAGGGTACGGAAACGTGGGAGGGTCAGGCTACGTGCTGACGCACGTGTCAGTGCCAGCGTACGGGTCAGGAGTAGGGTACGGCGTAAGGTAAGGTGTAGGGCTGGTGGTGGGTTTCTATTCCGGGCTAGGGTTAGGGTTAGGGAATGGCAAGGCTTAGGGCACAGGTGAGGGTACGGAAACGTGGGAGGGTCAGGCTACGTGCTGACGCACGGGTCAGTGCCAGCGTACGGGCCAGGAGTAGGCAACGGCTTAAGGTAGGGTGTAGGGCTGGTGGTGGGTTTCTATTCCGGGCTAGGGTTAGGGTTAGGGAACGGCAAGGCTTAGGGCACAGGTGAGGGTACAGAAACGTGGGAGGGTCGGGCTACGTGCTGACGCACGGGTCAGTGCCAGCATACGGGTCAGGAGTAGGCAACGACGTAGGATAAAGTGTAGGGCTGGTGGTGGGTTTCCATTCCGTGCTAGGGTTAGGGTTAGGGAACGGCAATGCTTAGGGCACAGGTGAGGGTACGGAAACGTGGGAGGGTCAGGCTACGTGCTGACGCACGGGTCAGTGCCAGCGTACGGGCCAGGAGTACGCAACGGCTTAAGGTAAGGTGTAGGGCTGGTGGTGGGTTTCTATTCCGGCTAGGGTTAGGGTTAGGGAACGGCAAGGCTTAGGGCACAGGTGAGGGTACAGAAACGTGGGAGGGTCGGGCTACGTGCTGACGCACGGGTCAGTGCCAGCGTACGGGCCAGGAGTAGGCAACGGCTTAAGGTAAGGTGTAGGGCTGGTGGTGGGTTTCTATTCCGGGCTAGGGTTAGGGTTAGGGAACGGCAAGGCTTAGGGCACAGGTGAGGGTACAGAAACGTGGGAGGGTCGGGCTACGTGCTGACGCACGGGTGAGTGCCAGCGTACGGGCCAGGAGCAGGCAATGGCATAGGATAAAGTGTAGGGCTGGTGGTGGATTTGCGTTCGGGGCTAGGGTTAGGGTTAGGGAACGGCAAGGCTTAGGGCACAGGTGAGGGTACGGAAACGTGGGAGGGTCAGGCTACGTGCTGACGCACAGGTCACTGCCAGCGTACAGGTCAGGAGTATGGTACGGCGTAAGGTACCGTTTAGGGCTGGTGGTGGGTTTCTATTCCGGGCTAGGGTTAGGGTTAGCGAACGGCAAGGCTTAGGGCACAGGTGAGGGCACGGAAACGTTGGAGGGTCAGGCTACGTGCTGACGCACGGGTCAGTGCCAGCGTACGGGTCAGGAGTAGGGTATGGCGTAAGGTAAGGTGTAGGGCTGGTGTTGGGTTTCTATTCCGGGCTAGGGTTAGGGTTAGGGAACGGCAAGGCTTAGGGCACAGGTGAGGGTACAGAAACGTGGGAGGGTCGGGCTACGTGCTGACGCACGGGTCAGTGCCAGCGTACGGGCCAGGAGTAGGCAACGGCGTAGGATAAAGTGTAGGGCTGGTGGTTGATTTCCGTTCCGGGCTAGTGTTAGGGTTAGGGAACGGCAAGGCTTAGGGCACAGGTGAGGTTACGGAAACGTGGGAGGGTCAGGCTACGTGCTGACGCTCGGGTCAGTGCCAGCGTACGGGCCAGGAGTAAGCAACGGCGTAAGGTAAGGTGTAGGGCTCGTGGTTGGTTTCCGTTCCAGGCTAGGGTTAGGGTTAGGGAACGGCAAGGCTTAGGGCACAGGTGAGGGTACGGAAACGTGGGAGGGTCGGGCTACGTGCTGATGCACGTGTCAGTGCCAGTGTACGGGCCAGGAGTAGGCAACGGCTTAGGATAAAGTGTATGGCTGGTGGTGGATTTGCGTTCCGGGCTAGGGTTAGGGTTAGGGAATGACAAGGCTTAGGGCACAGGTGAGGGTACGGAAACGTGGGAGGGTCAGGCTACGTGCTGACGCACAGGTCAGTGCCAGCGTACAGGTCAGGAGTAGGGTACGGCGTAAGGAAAAGTGTAGGGCTGGTGGTGGGTTTCTATTCCGGGCTAGGGTTAGGGTTAGGGAACGGCAAGGCTTAGGGCACAGGTGAGGGTACGGAAACGTGGGAGGGTCAGGCTACGTGCTGACGCACGTGTCAGTGCCAGCGTACGGGTCAGGAGTAGGGTATGGCGTAAGGTAAGGTGTAGCGCTGGTGGTGGCTTTCTATTCCCGGCTAGGGTTAGGGTTAGGGAACGGCAAGGCTTAGGGCACAGGTGAGGGTACGGAAACGTGGGAGGGTCAGGCTACGTGCTGACGCACGTGTCAGTGCCAGCGTACGGGTCAGGAGTAGGGTACGGCGTAAGGTAAGGTGTAGGGCTGGTGGTGGGTTTCTATTCCGGGCTAGGGTTAGGGTTAGGGAACGGCAAGGCTTAGGGCACAGGTGAGGGTACGGAAACGTGGGAGGGTCAGGCTACGTGCTGACGCACGGGTCAGTGCCAGCGTACGGGCCAGGAGTAGGCAACGGCTTAAGGTAGGGTGTAGGGCTGGTGGTGGGTTTCTATTCCGGGCTAGGGTTAGGGTTAGGGAACGGCAAGGCTTAGTGCACAGGTGAGGGTACAGAAACGTGGGAGGGTCGGGCTACGTGCTGACGCACGGGTCAGTGCCAGCCTACGGGTCAGGAGTAGGCAACGACGTAGGATAAAGTGTAGGGCTGGTGGTGGGTTTCCATTCCGGGCTAGGGTTAGGGTTAGGGAACGGCAACGCTTAGGGCACAGGTGAGGGTACGGAAACGTGGGAGGGTCAGGCTACGTGCTGACGCACGGGTCAGTGCCAGCGTACGGGCCAGGAGTAGGCAACGGCTTAAGGTAAGGTGTAGGGCTGGTGGTGGGTTTCTATTCCGGGCTAGGGTTAGGGTTAGGGAACGGCAAGTCATAGGGCACAGGTGAGGGTACGGAAACGTGGGAGGGTCAGGCTACGTGCTGACGCACAGGTCAGTGCCAGCGTACAGGTCAGGAGTAGGGTACGGCGTAAGGTAAGGTGTAGGGCTGGTGGTGGGTTTCTATTCCGGGCTAGGGTTAGGGTTAGGGAACGGCAAGGCATAGGGCACAGGTGAGGGTACGGAAACGTGGGAGGGTCAGGCTTCGTGCTGACGCACGGGTCAGTGCCAGCGTTCGGGTCAGGAGTAGGTTATGGCGTAAGGTAAGGTGTAGGGCTGGTGGTGGGTTTCCGTTCCGGGCTAGGGTTAGGGTTAGGGAACGGCAAGGCTTAGGGCACAGGTGAAGGTACGGAAACGTGGGAGGCTCGTGCTACGTGCTGACGCACGGGTCAGTGCCAGCGTACGGGCCAGGAGTAGGCAACGGCGTAGGATAAAGTGTAGGCTGGTGGTGGATTTGCGTTCTGGGCTAGGGTTAGGGTTAGGGAACGGCAAGGCTTACGGCACAGGAGAGGGTACGGAAACGCCGGAGTGTAAGGCTACGTGCTGATGCACGGGGCAGTGCCAGAGTACAGGCCAGGAGTAGGCAACGGCGTAGGATAAAGTGTAGGGCTGGTGGTGGGTTTCTATTCAGGGCTAGGGTTAGGGTTAGGGAACGGCAAGGCTTAGGGCACAAGTGAGGGTACGGAAACGTGGGAGGGTCAGGCTACGTGCTGACGCACGGTTCAGTGCCAGCGTACGGGCCAGGAATAGGGTACGGCGTAAGGTAAGGTGTAGGACTGGTGGCGGGTTTCCATTCCGGGCTAGGGTTAGGGTTAGGGAATGGCAAGGCTTAGGGCACAGGTGAGGGTACGGAAACGTGGGAGGGTCAGGCTACGTGCTGACGCACTGGTCAGTGCCAACGTACGGGCCAGGAGTAGGGTACGGCGTAAGGTAAGTTGTAGGGCTTGTGGTTGATTTCCGTTCCAGGCTAGGGTTAGGGTTAGGGAACGGCAAGGCTTAGGGCAAAGGAGAGGGTACGGAAACGTGGGAGGGTCGGGCCCCGTGCTGACGCATGGGTTAGTGCCAGCATACGGGCCAGGAGTAGGCAACGGCGTAGGATAAAGTGTAGGGCTGGTGGTGGGTTTCCATTCCGGGCTAGGGTTAGGGTTAGGGAACGGCAACGCTTAGGGCACAGGTGAGGGTACGGAAACGTGGGAGGGTCAGGCTACGTGCTGACGCACGGGTCAGTGCCATCGTACGGGCCAGGAGTAGGCAACGGCTTAAGGTAAGGTGTAGGGCTGGTGGTGGGTTTCTATTCCGGGCTAGGGTTAGGGTTAGGGAACGGCAAGGCTTAGGGCACAGGTGAGGGTACAGAAACGTGGGAGGTTCGGGCTACGTGCTGACGCACGGGTCAGTGCCAGCGTACGGGCCAGGAGTAGGCAACGGCTTAAGGTAAGGTTTAGGGCTGGTGGTGGGTTTCTATTCCGGGCTAGGGTTAGGGTTAGGGAACGGCAAGGCTTAGGGCACAGGTGAGGGTACAGAAACGTGGGAGGGTCGGGCTACGTGCTGACGCACGGGTCAGTGCCAGCGTACGGGCCAGGAGTAGGCAACGGCTTAAGGTAAGGTGTAGGGCTGGTGGTGGGATTCTATACGGGGCTAGGGTTAGGGTTAGGGAACGGCAAGGCTTAGGGCACAGGTGATTGTACGGAAACGTGGGAGGGTCAGGCTACGTGCTGACGCACAGGTCATTGCCAGCATACAGGTCAGGAGTATGGTACAGCGTAAGGTACCGTGTAGGGCTGGTGGTGGGTTTCTATTCCGGGCTAGGGTTAGGGTTAGCGAACGGCAAGGCTTAGGGCACAGGTGAGGGCACGGAAACGTGGGAGGGTCGGGCTACGTGCTGACGCACGGGTCAGTGCCAGCGTACGGGTCAGGAGTAGGGTATGGCGTAAGGTAAGGTGTAGGGCTGGTGGTGGGTTTCTATTCCGGGCTAGGGTTAGGGTTAGGGAACGGCAAGGCTTAGGGCACAGGTGAGGGTACAGAAACGTGGGAGGGTCGGGCTACGTGCTGACGCACGGGTCAGTGCCAGCGTACGGGCCAGGAGTAGGCAACGGCGTAGGATAAAGTGTAGGGCTGGTGGTTGATTTCCGTTCCGGGCTAGTGTTAGGGTTAGGGAACGGCAAGGCTTAGGGCACAGGTGAGGTTACGGAAACATGGGAGGGTCAGGCTACGTGCTGACGCTCGGGTCAGTGCCAGCGTACGGGCCAGGAGTAAGCAACGGCGTAAGGTAAGGTGTAGGGCTCGTGGTTGGTTTCCGTTCCAGGCTAGGGTTAGGGTTAGGGAACGGCAAGGCTTAGGGCACAGGTGAGGGTACGGAAACGTGGGAGGGTCGGGCTACGTGCTGACGCACGTGTCAGTGCCAGCGTACGGGCTAGGAGTAGGCAACGGCGTAGGATAAAGTGTATGGCTGGTGGTGGATTTGCGTTCCGGGCTAGGGTTAGGGTTAGGGAATGACAAGGCTTAGGGCACAGGTGAGGGTACGGAAACGTGGGAGGGTCAGGCTACGTGCTGACGCACAGCTCAGTGCCAGCGTACAGGTCAGGAGTAGGGTACGGCGTAAGGAAAAGTGTAGGGCTGGTGGTGGGTTTCTATTCCGGGCTAGGGTTAGGGTTAGGGAACGGCAAGGCTTAGGGCACAGGTGAGGGTACGGAAACGTGGGAGGGTCAGGCTACGTGCTGACGCACGTGTCAGTGCCAGCGTACGGGTCAGGAGTAGGGTACGGCGTAAGGTAAGGTGTAGGGCTGGTGGTGGCTTTCTATTCCCGGCTAGGGTTAGGGTTAGGGAACGGCAAGGCTTAGGGCACAGGTGAGGGTACGGAAACGTGGGAGGGTCAGGCTACGTGCTGACGCACGGGTCAGTGCCAGCGTACGGGCCAGGAGTAGGCAACGGCTTAAGGTAAGGTGTAGGGCTGGTGGTGGGTTTCTATTCCGGGCTAGGGTTAGGTTTAGGGAACGGCAAGGCTTAGGGCACAGGTGAGGGTACAGAAACGTGGGAGGGTCGGGCTACGTGCTGACGCACGGGTCAGTGCCAGCATGCGGGTCAGGAGTAGGCAACGGCGTAGGATAAAGTGTGGGGCTGGTGGTGTGTTTCCATTCCGGGCTAGGGTTAGGGTTAGGGAACGGCAACGCTTAGGGCACTGGTGAGGGTACGGAAACGTGGGAGGGTCAGGCTACGTGCTGACGCACGGGTCAGTGCCAGCGTACGGGCCAGGAGTAGGCAACGGCTTAAGGTAAGGTGTAGGGCTGGTGGTGGGTTTCTATTCCGGGCTAAGGTTAGGGTTAGGGAACGGCAAGGCTTAGGGCACAGGTGAGGGTACAGAAACGTGGTAGGGTCGGGCTACGTGCTGACGCACGGGTCAGTGCCAGCGTACGGGCCAGGCGTAGGCAACGGCTTAAGGTAAGGTGTAGGGCTGGTGGTGGGTTTCTAATCCGGGCTAGGGTTAGTGTTAGGGAACGGCAAGGCTTAGGGCACAGGTGAGGGTACAGAAACGTGGGAGGGTCGGGCTACGTGCTGACGCACGGGTCAGTGCCAGCGTACGGGCCAGGAGTAGGCAACGGCGTAGGATAAAGTGTAGGGCTGGTGGTGGATTTGCGTTCGGGGCTAGGGTTAGGCTTAGGGAACGGCAAGGCTTAGGGCACAGGTGAGGGTACGGAAACGTGGGAGGGTCAGGCTACGTGCTGACGCACAGGTCAGTGCCAGCGTACAGGTCAGGAGTAGGGTACGGCGTAAGGTAAGGTGTAGGGCTGGTGGTGGGTTTCTATTCCGGGCTAGGGTTAGGGTTAGGGAACGGCAAGGCATAGGGCACAGGTGAGGGTACGGAAACGTGGGAGGGTCAGTCTACGTGCTGACGCACGGGTCAGTGCCAGCGTACGGACCAGGAATAGGGTACGGCGTAATGTAAGGTGTCAGGCTGGTGGTGGGTTTCCGTTCCGGGCTAGGGTTAGGGTTAGGGAACGGCAAGGCTTAGGGCACAGGTGAAGGTACGGAAACGTGGGAGGCTCGTGCTACGTGCTGACGCACGGGTCAGTGCCAGCGTACGGGCCAGGAGTAGGCAACGGCGTAGGATAAAGTGTAGGCTGGTGGTGGATTTGCGTTCTGGGCTAGGGTTAGGGTTAGGGAACGGCAAGGCTTAGGGCACAGGAGATGGTACGGAAACGCCAGAGTGTAAGGCTACGTGCTGATGCACGGGGCAGTGCCAGAGTACAGGCCAGGAGTACGCAACGGCGTAGGGTAAGGTGTAGGGCTGGTGGTGGGTTTCCATTCCGGGCTAGGGTTAGGGTTAGGGAACGGCAAGGCTTAGGGCACAGGTGAGGGTACGGAAACGTGGGAGGGTCAGGCTACGTGCTGACGCACGGGTCAGTGCCAGCGTACGGGCCAGGTGTAGGCAACGGCGTAAGGTAAGGTGTAGGGCTGGTGGTTGTTTTCCGTTCCAGGATAGGGTTAGGGTTAGGGAACGGCAAGGCTTAGGGCACAGGTGAGGGTACGGAAACGTGGGAGGGTCGGGCTACGTGCTGATGCACGGGTCAGTGCCAGCGTACTGGCCAGGAGTAGGCAACGGCGTAGGATAAAGTGTAGGGCTGGTGGTGGATTGGCGTTCCGGGCTAGGGTTAGGGTTAGGGAACGGCAAGGCTTAGGGCACAGGTGAGGGTACGGAAGCGTGGGAGGGTCAGGCTACGTGCAGACGAACGGGTCAGTGCCAGCGTACGGGTCAGGGGTAGGGTACGGCGTAAGGTAAGGTGTAGGGCTGGTGGTGGGTTTCTATTCCGGGCTAGGGTTAGGGTAAGGGAACGGCAAGGCTTAGGGCACAAGTGAGGGTACGGAAACGTGGGAGGGTCAGGCTACGTGCTGACGCACGGTTCAGTGCCAGCGTACGGGCCAGGAATAGGGTACGGCGTAAGGTAAGGTGTAGGGCTGGTGGTGGGTTTCCATTCCGGGCTAGGGTTAGGGTTAGGGAACGGCAAGGCTTAGGGCACAGCTGAGGGCACGGAAACGTGGGAGGGTCAGGCTACGTGCTGACGCACGGGTCAGTGCCAGCGTACGGGTCAGGAGTAGGGTACGGCGTAAGGTAAGGTGTAGGGCTGGTGGTGGGTTTCTATTCCGGGCTAGGGTTAGGGTTAGGGAACGGCAAGTCTTAGGGCACAGGTCAGGGTACGGAAACGCGGGAGGGTAAGGCTACGTGCTGATGAACGGGTCAGTGCCAGAGTACAGGCCAGGAGTAGGCAACGGCGTAGGGTAAGGTGTAGGGCTGGTGGTTGGTTTCCGTTCCAGGCTAGGGTTAGGGTTAGGGAACGGCAAGGCTTAGGGCACAGGGGAGGGTACGGAAACGTGGGAGGGTCGGGCTACGTGCTGATTCACGGGTCCGTGCCAGCGTTCGGGCCAGGAGTGGGCAACGGCGTAAGGTAAGGTGTAGGGCTTGTGGTTGATTTCCGTTCCGGGATAGGGTTAGGGTTAGGGATCGGCAAGGCTTAGGGCACAGGTGAGGGTATGGAAACGTGGGAGGGTCGGGCTACGTGCAGACGCACGGGTCAGTGCCAGCGTACGGGCCAGGAGTAGGCAACGGCGTAGGATAAAGTGTACGGCTGGTGGTGGATTTGCGTTCTGGGCTAGGGTTAGGGTTAGGGAACGGCAAGGCTTAGGGCACAGGTCAGGGTACAGAAACGCGGGAGGGTAAGGCTACGTGCTGATGCACGGGTCAGTGCCAGAGTACAGGCCAGGAGTAGGCAACGGCGTAGGGTAAGGTGTAGGGCTGGTGGTGGGTTTTCATTCCGGGCTAGGGTTAACGTTAGGGAAAGGCAAGGCTTAGGGCACAGCTGAGGGTACGGATACGTGGGAGGTTCAGGCTACGTGCTGACGCATGGGTCAGTGCCAGCATACGTGCCAGGAGTAGGCAACGGCGTAAGGTAAGGTGTAGGGCTGGTGGTTGGTTTCCGTTCCAGGCTAGGGTTAGGGTTAGGGAACGGCAAGGCTTAGGGCACAGGTGAGGGTACGGAAACGTGGGAGGGTCGGGCTACGTGCTGACGCACGGGTCAGTGCCAGCGTACGGGCCAGGAGTAGGCAACGGCGTAGGATAAAGTGTAGGGCTAGTGGTGGATTTGCGTTCAAGGCTAGGGTTAGGGTTAGGGAACGGCAAGGCTTAGGGCACAGGTGAGGGTACGGAAACGTGGGAGGGTCGGGCTACGTGCTGACGCACGGGTCAGTGCCAGCGTACGGGCCAGGAGTAGGCAACGGCGTACAATAAAGTGTAGGGCTGGTGGTGGATTTGCGTTCGGGGCTAGGGTTAGGGTTAGGGAACGGCAAGGCTTAGGGCACAGGTGAGGGTACGGAAACGTGGGAGGGTCAGGCTACGTGCTGACGCACAGGTCAGTGCCAGCGTACAGGTCAGGAATATGGTACGGCGTAAGGTAACGTGTAGGGCTGGTGGTGGGTTTCTATTCCGGGCTAGGGTTAGGGTTAGGGAACCGCAAGGCTTAGGGCACAGGTGAGGGCACGGAAACGTGGGAGGGTCAGGCTACGTGCTGACGCACGGGTCAGTGCCAGCGTACGGGTCAGGAGTAGGGTATGGCGTAATGTAAGGTGTAGGGCTGGTGGAGGGTTTCTATTCCGGGCTAGGGTTAGGGTTAGGGAACGACAAGGCTTAGGGCACAGGTGAGGGTACAGAAACGTGGGAGGGTCGGGCTACGTGCTGACGCACGGGTCAGTGCCAGCGTACGGGCCAGGAGTATGCAACGGCGTAGGATAAAGTGTAGGGCTGGTGGTTGATTTCCGTTCCGGGCTAGTGTTAGGGTTAGGGAACGGCAAGGCTTAGGGCACAGGTGAGGTTACGGAAACGTGGGAGGGTCAGGCTGCGTGCTGACGCACGGGTCAGTGCCAGCGTACGGGCCAGGAGTAAGCAACGGCGTAAGGTAAGGTGTAGGGCTGGTGGTTGGTTTCCGTTCCAGGCTAGGGTTAGGGTTAGGGAACGGCAAGGCTTAGGGCACAGGTGAGGGTACGGAAACGTGGGAGGGTCGGGCTACGTGCTGACGCACGTGTCAGTGCCAGCGTACGGGCCAGGAGTAGGCAACGGCGTAGGATAAAGTGTATGGCTGGTGGTGGATTTGCGTTCCGGGCTAGGGTTAGGGTTAGGGAACGGCAAGGCTTAGGGCACAGGTGAGGGTACGGAAACGTGGCAGGGTCAGGCTACGTGCTGACGCACAGCTCAGTGCCAGCGTACAGGTCAGGAGTAGGGTACGGCGTAAGGAAAAGTGTAGGGCTGGTGGTGGGTTTCTATTCCGGGCTAGGGTTAGGGTTAGGGAACGGCAAGGCTTAGGGCAAAGGTGAGGGTACGGAAACGTGGGAGGGTCAGGCTACGTGCTGACGCACGTGTCAGTGCCAGCGTACGGGTCAGGAGTAGGGTACGGCGTAAGGTAAGGTGTAGGGCTGGTGGTGGGTTTCTATTCCGGGCTAGGGTTAGGTATAGGGAACGGCAAGGCTTAGGGCACAGGTGAGGGTACAGAAACGTGGGAGGGTCGGGCTACGTGCTGACGCACGGGTCAGTGCCAGCGTACGGGCCAGGAGTAGGCAACGGCTTAAGGTAAGGTGTAGGGCTGGTGGTGGGTTTCTATTCCGGGCTAGGGTTAGGGTTAGGGAACGGCAAGGCTTAGGGCACAGGTGAGGGTACAGAAACGTGGGAGGGTCGGGCTACGTGCTGACGCATGGGTGAGTGCCAGCGTACGGGCCAGGAGCAGGCAACGGCGTAGGATAAAGTGTAGGGCTGGTGGTGGATTTGCGTTCGGGGCTAGGGTTAGGCTTAGGGAACGGCAAGGCTTAGGGCACAGGTGAGGGTACGGAAACGTGGGAGGGTCAGGCTACGTGCTGACGCACAGGTCAGTGCCAGCGTACAGGTCAGGAGTAGGGTACGGCGTAAGGTAAGGTGTAGGGCTGGTGGTGGGTTTCTATTCCGGGCTAGGGTTAGGGTTAGGGAACGGCAAGGCATAGGGCACAGGTGAGGGTACGGAAACGTGGGAGGGTCAGTCTACGTGCTGACGCACGGGTCAGTGCCAGCGTACGGGCCAGGAATAGGGTACGGCGTAATGTAAGGTGTCAGGCTGGTGGTGGGTTTCCGTTCCGGGCTAGGGTTAGGGTTAGGGAACGGCAAGGCTTAGGGCACAGGTGAAGGTACGGAAACGTGGGAGGCTCGTGCTACGTGCTGACGCACGGGTCAGTGCCAGCGTACGGGCCAGGAGTAGGCAACGGCGTAGGATAAAGTGTAGGCTGGTGGTGGATTTGCGTTCTGGGCTAGGGTTAGGGTTAGGGAACGGCAAGGCTTAGGGCACAGGAGATGGTACGGAAACGCCAGAGTGTAAGGCTACGTGCTGATGCACGGGGCAGTGCCAGAGTACAGGCCAGGAGTACGCAACGGCGTAGGGTAAGGTGTAGGGCTGGTGGTGGGTTTCCATTCCGGGCTAGGGTTAGGGTTAGGGAACGGCAAGGCTTAGGGCACAGGTGCGGGTACGGAAACGTGGGAGGGTCAGGCTACGTGCTGACGCACGGGTCAGTGCCAGCGTACGGGCCAGGTGTAGGCAACGGCGTAAGGTAAGGTGTAGGGCTGGTGGTTGTTTTCCGTTCCAGGATAGGGTTAGGGTTAGGGAACGGCAAGGCTTAGGGCACAGGTGAGGGTACGGAAACGTGGGAGGGTCGGGCTACGTGCTGATGCACGGGTCAGTGCCAGCGTACTGGCCAGGAGTAGGCAACGGCGTAGGATAAAGTGTAGGGCTGGTGGTGGATTGGCGTTCCGGGCTAGGGTTAGGGTTAGGGAACGGCAAGGCTTAGGGCACAGGTGAGGGTACGGAAGCGTGGGAGGGTCAGGCTACGTGCAGACGAACGGGTCAGTGCCAGCGTACGGGTCAGGGGTAGGGTACGGCGTAAGGTAAGGTGTAGGGCTGGTGGTGGGTTTCTATTCCGGGCTAGGGTTAGGGTAAGGGAACGGCAAGGCTTAGGGCACAAGTGAGGGTACGGAAACGTGGGAGGGTCAGGCTACGTGCTGACGCACGGTTCAGTGCCAGCGTACGGGCCAGGAATAGGGTACGGCGTAAGGTAAGGTGTAGGGCTGGTGGTGGGTTTCCATTCCGGGCTAGGGTTAGGGTTAGGGAACGGCAAGGCTTAGGGCACAGCTGAGGGCACGGAAACGTGGGAGGGTCAGGCTACGTGCTGACGCACGGGTCAGTGCCAGCGTACGGGTCAGGAGTAGGGTACGGCGTAAGGTAAGGTGTAGGGCTGGTGGTGGGTTTCTATTCCGGGCTAGGGTTAGGGTTAGGGAACGGCAAGTCTTAGGGCACAGGTCAGGGTACGGAAACGCGGGAGGGTAAGGCTACGTGCTGATGAACGGGTCAGTGCCAGAGTACAGGCCAGGAGTAGGCAACGGCGTAGGGTAAGGTGTAGGGCTGGTGGTTGGTTTCCGTTCCAGGCTAGGGTTAGGGTTAGGGAACGGCAAGGCTTAGGGCACAGGGGAGGGTACGGAAACGTGGGAGGGTCGGGCTACGTGCTGATTCACGGGTCCGTGCCAGCGTTCGGGCCAGGAGTGGGCAACGGCGTAAGGTAAGGTGTAGGGCTTGTGGTTGATTTCCGTTCCGGGATAGGGTTAGGGTTAGGGATCGGCAAGGCTTAGGGCACAGGTGAGGGTATGGAAACGTGGGAGGGTCGGGCTACGTGCAGACGCACGGGTCAGTGCCAGCGTACGGGCCAGGAGTAGGCAACGGCGTAGGATAAAGTGTACGGCTGGTGGTGGATTTGCGTTCTGGGCTAGGGTTAGGGTTAGGGAACGGCAAGGCTTAGGGCACAGGTCAGGGTACAGAAACGCGGGAGGGTAAGGCTACGTGCTGATGCACGGGTCAGTGCCAGAGTACAGGCCAGGAGTAGGCAACGGCGTAGGGTAAGGTGTAGGGCTGGTGGTGGGTTTTCATTCCGGGCTAGGGTTAACGTTAGGGAAAGGCAAGGCTTAGGGCACAGCTGAGGGTACGGAAACGTGGGAGGTTCAGGCTACGTGCTGACGCATGGGTCAGTGCCAGCATACGTGCCAGGAGTAGGCAACGGCATAAGGTAAGGTGTAGGGCTGGTGGTTGGTTTCCGTTCCAGGCTAGGGTTAGGGTTAGGGAACGGCAAGGCTTAGGGCACAGGTGAGGGTACGGAAACGTGGGAGGGTCGGGCTACGTGCTGACGCACGGGTCAGTGCCAGCGTACGGGCCAGGAGTAGGCAACGGCGTAGGATAAAGTGTAGGGCTAGTGGTGGATTTGCGTTCCAGGCTAGGGTTAGGGTTAGGGAACGGCAAGGCTTAGGGCACAGGTGAGGGTACGGAAACGTGGGAGGGTCGGGCTACGTGCTGACGCACGGGTCAGTGCCAGCGTACGGGCCAGGAGTAGGCAACGGCGTACAATAAAGTGTAGGGCTGGTGGTGGATTTGCGTTCGGGGCTAGGGTTAGGGTTAGGGAACGGCAAGGCTTAGGGCACAGGTGAGGGTACGGAAACGTGGGAGGGTCAGGCTACGTGCTGACGCACAGGTCAGTGCCAGCGTACAGGTCAGGAATATGGTACGGCGTAAGGTAACGTGTAGGGCTGGTGGTGGGTTTCTATTCCGGGCTAGGGTTAGGGTTAGGGAACCGCAAGGCTTAGGGCACAGGTGAGGGCACGGAAACGTGGGAGGGTCAGGCTACGTGCTGACGCACGGGTCAGTGCCAGCGTACGGGTCAGGAGTAGGGTATGGCGTAATGTAAGGTGTAGGGCTGGTGGAGGGTTTCTATTCCGGGCTAGGGTTAGGGTTAGGGAACGACAAGGCTTAGGGCACAGGTGAGGGTACAGAAACGTGGGAGGGTCGGGCTACGTGCTGACGCACGGGTCAGTGCCAGCGTACGGGCCAGGAGTATGCAACGGCGTAGGATAAAGTGTAGGGCTGGTGGTTGATTTCCGTTCCGGGCTAGTGTTAGGGTTAGGGAACGGCAAGGCTTAGGGCACAGGTGAGGTTACGGAAACGTGGGAGGGTCAGGCTGCGTGCTGACGCACGGGTCAGTGCCAGCGTATGGGCCAGGAGTAAGCAACGGCGTAAGGTAAGGTGTAGGGCTGGTGGTTGGTTTCCGTTCCAGGCTAGGGTTAGGGTTAGGGAACGGCAAGGCTTAGGGCACAGGTGAGGGTACGGAAACGTGGGAGGGTCGGGCTACGTGCTGACGCACGTGTCAGTGCCAGCGTACGGGCCAGGAGTAGGCAACGGCGTAGGAAAAAGTGTATGGCTGGTGGTGGATTTGCGTTCCGGGCTAGGGTTAGGGTTAGGGAACGGCAAGGCTTAGGGCACAGGTGAGGGTACGGAAACGTGGCAGGGTCAGGCTACGTGCTGACGCACAGCTCAGTGCCAGCGTACAGGTCAGGAGTAGGGTACGGCGTAAGGAAAAGTGTAGGGCTGGTGGTGGGTTTCTATTCCGGGCTAGGGTTAGGGTTAGGGAACGGCAAGGCTTAGGGCAAAGGTGAGGGTACGGAAACGTGGGAGGGTCAGGCTACGTGCTGACGCACGTGTCAGTGCCAGCGTACGGGTCAGGAGTAGGGTACGGCGTAAGGTAAGGTGTAGGGCTGGTGGTGGGTTTCTATTCCGGGCTAGGGTTACGGTTAGGGAACGGCAAGGCTTAGGGCACAGGTGAGGGTACTGAAACGTGGGAGGGTCGGGCTACGTGCTGACACACGGGTCAGTGCCAGCGTACGGGCCAGGAGTAGGCAACGGCTTAAGGTAAGGTGTAGGGCTGGTGGTGGGTTTCTATTCCGGGCTAGGGTTAGGGTTAGGGAACGGCAAGGCTTAGGGCACAGGTGAGGGTACAGAAACGTGGGAGGGTCGGGCTACGTGCTGACGCACGGGTGAGTGCCAGCGTACGGGCCAGGAGCAGGCAACGGCGTAGGATAAAGTGTAGGGCTGGTGGTGGATTTGCGTTCGGGGCTAGGGTTAGGGTTAGGGAACGGCAAGGCTTAGGGCACAGGTGAGGGTACGGAAACGTGGGAGGGTCAGGCTACGTGCTGACGCACAGGTCAGTGCCAGCGTACAGGTCAGGAGTATGGTACGGCGTAAGGTAAGGTGTAGGGCTGGTGGTGGGTTTCTATTCCGGGCTAGGGTTAGGGTTAGGGAACGGCAAGGCATAGGGCACAGGTGAGTGTACGGAAACGTGGGAGGGTCAGGCTTCGTGCTGACGCACGGGTCAGTGCCAGCGTTCGGGTCAGGAGTAGGTTATGGCGTAAGGTAAGGTGTAGGGCTGGTGGTGGGTTTCCGTTCCGGGCTAGGGTTAGGGTTAGGGAACGGCAAGGCTTAGGGCACAGGTGAAGGTACGGAAACGTGGGAGGCTCGTGCTACGTGCTGACGCACGGGTCAGTGCCAGCGTACGGGCCAGGATTAGGCAACGGCGTAGGATAAAGTGTAGGCTGGTGGTGGATTTGCGTTCTGGGCTAGGGTTAGGGTTAGGGAACGGCAAGGCTTACGGCACAGGAGAGGGTACGGAAACGCCAGATTGTAAGGCTACGTGCTGATGCACGGGGCAGTGCCAGAGTACAGGCCAGGAGTAGGCAACGGCGTAGGATAAAGTGTAGGGCTGGTGGTGGGTTTCTATTCCGGGCTAGGGTTAGGGTTAGGGAACGGCAAGGCTTAGGGCACAAGTGAGGGTACGGAAACGTGGGAGGGTCAGGCTACGTGCTGACGCACGGTTCAGTGCCAGCGTACGGGCCAGGAATAGGGTACGGCGTAAGGTAAGGTGTAGGGCTGGTGGTGGGTTTCCATTCCGGGCTAGGGTTAGGGTTAGGGAACGGCAAGGCTTAGGGCACAGCTGAGGGTACGGAAACGTGGGAGGGTCAGGCTACGTGCTGACGCACGGGTCAGTGCCAGCGTACGGGTCAGGAGTAGGGTACGGCGTAAGGTATGGTGTAGGGCTGGTGGTGGGTTTCTATTCCGGGCTAGGGTTAGGGTTAGGGAACGGCAAGTCTTAGGGCACAGGTCAGGGTACGGAAACGCGGGAGGGTAAGGCTACGTGCTGATGAACGGGTCAGTGCCAGAGTACAGGCCAGGAGTAGGCAACGGCGTAGGGTAAGGTGTAGGGCTGGTGGTTGGTTTCCGTTCCAGGCTAGGGTTAGGGTTAGGGAACGGCAAGGCTTAGGGCACAGGGGAGGGTACGGAAACGTGGGAGGGTCGGGCTACGTGCTGACACACGGGTCAGTGCCAGCGTACGGGCCAGGAGTAGGCAACGGCTTAAGGTAAGGTGTAGGGCTGGTGGTGGGTTTCTATTCCGGGCTAGGGTTAGGGTTAGGGAACGGCAAGGCTTAGGGCACAGGTGAGGGTACAGAAACGTGGGAGGGTCGGGCTACGTGCTGACGCACGGGTGAGTGCCAGCGTACGGGCCAGGAGCAGGCAACGGCGTAGGATAAAGTGTAGGGCTGGTGGTGGATTTGCGTTCGGGGCTAGGGTTAGGGTTAGGGAACGGCAAGGCTTAGGGCACAGGTGAGGGTACGGAAACGTGGGAGGGTCAGGCTACGTGCTGACGCACAGGTCAGTGCCAGCGTACAGGTCAGGAGTATGGTACGGCGTAAGGTAAGGTGTAGGGCTGGTGGTGGGTTTCTATTCCGGGCTAGGGTTAGGGTTAGGGAACGGCAAGGCATAGGGCACAGGTGAGTGTACGGAAACGTGGGAGGGTCAGGCTTCGTGCTGACGCACGGGTCAGTGCCAGCGTTCGGGTCAGGAGTAGGTTATGGCGTAAGGTAAGGTGTAGGGCTGGTGGTGGGTTTCCGTTCCGGGCTAGGGTTAGGGTTAGGGAACGGCAAGGCTTAGGGCACAGGTGAAGGTACGGAAACGTGGGAGGCTCGTGCTACGTGCTGACGCACGGGTCAGTGCCAGCGTACGGGCCAGGATTAGGCAACGGCGTAGGATAAAGTGTAGGCTGGTGGTGGATTTGCGTTCTGGGCTAGGGTTAGGGTTAGGGAACGGCAAGGCTTACGGCACAGGAGAGGGTACGGAAACGCCAGATTGTAAGGCTACATGCTGATGCACGGGGCAGTGCCAGAGTACAGGCCAGGAGTAGGCAACGGCGTAGGATAAAGTGTAGGGCTGGTGGTGGGTTTCTATTCCGGGCTAGGGTTAGGGTTAGGGAACGGCAAGGCTTAGGGCACAAGTGAGGGTACGGAAACGTGGGAGGGTCAGGCTACGTGCTGACGCACGGTTCAGTGCCAGCGTACGGGCCAGGAATAGGGTACGGCGTAAGGTAAGGTGTAGGGCTGGTGGTGGGTTTCCATTCCGGGCTAGGGTTAGGGTTAGGGAACGGCAAGGCTTAGGGCACAGCTGAGGGTACGGAAACGTGGGAGGGTCAGGCTACGTGCTGACGCACGGGTCAGTGCCAGCGTACGGGTCAGGAGTAGGGTACGGCGTAAGGTATGGTGTAGGGCTGGTGGTGGGTTTCTATTCCGGGCTAGGGTTAGGGTTAGGGAACGGCAAGTCTTAGGGCACAGGTCAGGGTACGGAAACGCGGGAGGGTAAGGCTACGTGCTGATGAACGGGTCAGTGCCAGAGTACAGGCCAGGAGTAGGCAACGGCGTAGGGTAAGGTGTAGGGCTGGTGGTTGGTTTCCGTTCCAGGCTAGGGTTAGGGTTAGGGAACGGCAAGGCTTAGGGCACAGGGGAGGGTACGGAAACGTGGGAGGGTCGGGCTACGTGCTGATTCATGGGTCCGTGCCAGCGTTCGGGCCAGGAGTGGGCAACGGCGTAAGGTAAGGTGTAGGGCTTGTGGTTGATTTCCGTTCCGGGATAGGGTTAGGGTTAGGGATCGGCAAGGCTTAGGGCACAGGTGAGGGTATGGAAACGTGGGAGGGTCGGGCTACGTGCAGACGCACGGGTCAGTGCCAGCGTACGGGCCAGGAGTAGGCAACGGCGTAGGATAAAGTGTACGGCTGGTGGTGGATTTGCGTTCTGGGCTAGGGTTAGGGTTAGGGAACGGCAAGGCTTAGGGCACAGGTCAGGGTACAGAAACGCGGGAGGGTAAGGCTACGTGCTGATGCACGGGTCAGTGCCAGAGTACAGGCCAGGACTAGGCAACGGCGTAGGGTAAGGTGTAGGGCTGGTGGTGGGTTTTCATTCCGGGCTAGGGTTAGCGTTAGGGAAAGGCAAGGCTTAGGGCACAGCTGAGGGTACGGAAACGTGGGAGGTTCAGGCTACGTGCTGACGCATGGGTCAGTGCCAGCATACGTGCCAGGAGTAGGCAACGGCGTAAGGTAAGGTGTAGGGCTGGTGGTTGGTTTCCGTTCCAGGCTAGGGTTAGGGTTAGGGAACGGCAAGGCTTAGGGCACAGGTGAGGGTACGGAAACGTGGGAGGGTCGGGCTACGTGCTGACGCACGGGTCAGTGCCAGCGTACGGGCCAGGAGTAGGCAACGGCGTAGGATAAAGTGTAGGGCTAGTGGTGGATTTGCGTTCCAGGCTAGGGTTAGGGTTAGGGAACGGCAAGGCTTAGGGCACAGGTGAGGGTACGGAAACGTGGGAGGGTCGGGCTACGTGCTGACGCACGGGTCAGTGCCAGCGTACGGGCCAGGAGTAGGCAACGGCGTACAATAAAGTGTAGGGCTGGTGGTGGATTTGCGTTCGGGGCTAGGGTTAGGGTTAGGGAACGGCAAGGCTTAGGGCACAGGTGAGGGTACGGAAACGTGGGAGGGTCAGGCTACGTGCTGACGCACAGGTCAGTGCCAGCGTACAGGTCAGGAATATGGTACGGTGTAAGGTAACGTGTAGGGCTGGTGGTGGGTTTCTATTCCGGGCTAGGGTTAGGGTTAGGGAACCGCAAGGCTTAGGGCACAGGTGAGGGCACGGAAACGTGGGAGGGTCAGGCTACGTGCTGACGCACGGGTCAGTGCCAGCGTACGGGTCAGGAGTAGGGTATGGCGTAAGGTAAGGGGTAGGGCTGGTGGTGGGTTTCTATTCCGGGCTAGGGTTAGGGTTAGGGAACGGCAAGGCTTAGGGCACAGGTGAGGGTACAGAAACGTGGGAGGGTCGGGGTACGTGCTGACGCACGGGTCAGTGCCAGCGTACGGGCCAGGAGTATGCAACGGCGTAGGATAAAGTGTAGGGCTGGTGGTTGATTTCCGTTCCGGGCTAGTGTTAGGGTTAGGGAACGGCAAGGCTTAGGGCACAGGTGAGGTTACGGAAACGTGGGAGGGTCAGGCTACGTGCTGACGCACGGGTCAGTGCCAGCGTACGGGCCAGGAGTAAGCAACGGCGTAAGGTAAGGTGTAGGGCTGGTGGTTGGTTTCCGTTCCAGGCTAGGGTTAGGGTTAGGGAACGGCAAGGCTTAGGGCACAGGTGAGGGTACGGAAACGTGGGAGGGTCGGGCTACGTGCTGACGCACGTGTCAGTGCCAGCGTACGGGCCAGGAGTAGGCAACGGCGTAGGATAAAGTGTATGGCTGGTGGTGGATTTGCGTTCCGGGCTAGGGTTAGGGTTAGGGAACGGCAAGGCTTAGGGCACAGGTGAGGGTACGGAAACGTGGCAGGGTCAGGCTACGTGCTGACGCACAGCTCAGTGCCAGCGTACAGGTCAGGAGTAGGGTACGGCGTAAGGAAAAGTGTAGGGCTGGTGGTGGGTTTCTATTCCGGGCTAGGGTTAGGGTTAGGGAACGGCAAGGCTTAGGGCACAGGTGAGGGTACGGAAATGTGGGAGGGTCAGGCTACGTGCTGACGCACGTGTCAGTGCCAGCGTACGGGTCAGGAGTAGGGTACGGCGTAAGGTAAGGTGTAGGGCTGGTGGTGGGTTTCTATTCCGGGCTAGGGTTAGGGTTAGGGAACGGCAAGGCTTAGGGCACAGGTGAGGGTACAGAAACGTGGGAGGGTCGGGCTACGTGCTGACGCACGGGTCAGTGCCAGCGTACGGGCCAGGAGTAGGCAACGGCTTAAGGTAAGGTGTAGGGCTGCTGGTGGGTTTCTATTCCGGGCTAGGGTTAGGGTTAGGGAACGGCAAGGCTTAGGGCACAGGTGAGGGTGCAGAAACGTGGGAGGGTCGGGCTACGTGCTGACGCACGGGTGAGTGCCAGCGTACGGGCCAGGAGCAGGCAACGGCGTAGGATAAAGTGTAGGGCTGGTGGTGGATTTGCGTTCGGGGCTAGGGTTAGGGTTAGGGAACGGCAAGGCTTAGGGCACAGGTGAGGGTACGGAAACGTGGGAGGGTCAGGCTACGTGCTGACGCACAGGTCAGTGCCAGCGTACAGGTCAGGAGTAGGGTACGGCGTAAGGTAAGGTGTAGGGCTGGTGGTGGGTTTCTATTCCGGGCTAGGGTTAGGGTTAGGGAACGGCAAGGCATAGGGCACAGGTGAGTGTACGGAAACGTGGGAGGGTCAGGCTTCGTGCTGACGCACGGGTCAGTGCCAGCGTTCGGGTCAGGAGTAGGTTATGGCGTAAGGTAAGGTGTAGGGCTGGTGGTGGGTTTCCGTTCCGGGCTAGGGTTAGGTTTAGGGAACGGCAAGGCTTAGGGCACAGGTGAAGGTACGGAAACGTGGGAGGCTCGTGCTACGTGCTGACGCACGGGTCAGTGCCAGCGTACGGGCCAGGAGTAGGCAACGGCGTAGGATAAAGTGTAGGCTGGTGGTGGATTTGCGTTCTGGGCTAGGGTTAGGGTTAGGGAACGGCAAGGCTTAGGGCACAGGGGAGGGTACGGAAACGTGGGAGGGTCGGGCTACGTGCTGATTCACGGGTCCGTGCCAGCGTTCGGGCCAGGAGTGGGCAACGGCGTAAGGTAAGGTGTAGGGCTTGTGGTTGATTTCCGTTCCGGGATAGGGTTAGGGTTAGGGATCGGCAAGGCTTAGGGCACAGGTGAGGGTATGGAAACGTGGGAGGGTCGGGCTACGTGCAGACGCACGGGTCAGTGCCAGCGTACGGGCCAGGAGTAGGCAACGGCGTAGGATAAAGTGTACGGCTGGTGGTGGATTTGCGTTCTGGGCTAGGGTTAGGGTTAGGGAACGGCAAGGCTTAGGGCACAGGTCAGGGTACAGAAACGCGGGAGGGTAAGGCTACGTGCTGATGCACGGGTCAGTGCCAGAGTACAGGCCAGGAGTAGGCAACGGCGTAGGGTAAGGTGTAGGGCTGGTGGTGGGTTTTCATTCCGGGCTAGGGTTAACGTTAGGGAAAGGCAAGGCTTAGGGCACAGCTGAGGGTACGGAAACGTGGGAGGTTCAGGCTACGTGCTGACGCATGGGTCAGTGCCAGCATACGTGCCAGGAGTAGGCAACGGCGTAAGGTAAGGTGTAGGGCTGGTGGTTGGTTTCCGTTCCAGGCTAGGGTTAGGGTTAGGGAACGGCAAGGCTTAGGGCACAGGTGAGGGTACGGAAACGTGGGAGGGTCGGGCTACGTGCTGACGCACGGGTCAGTGCCAGCGTACGGGCCAGGAGTAGGCAACGGCGTAGGATAAAGTGTAGGGCTAGTGGTGGATTTGCGTTCCAGGCTAGGGTTAGGGTTAGGGAACGGCAAGGATTAGGGCACAGGTGAGGGTACGGAAACGTGGGAGGGTCGGGCTACGTGCTGACGCACGGGTCAGTGCCAGCGTACGGGCCAGGAGTAGGCAACGGCGTACAATAAAGTGTAGGGCTGGTGGTGGATTTGCGTTCGGGGCTAGGGTTAGGGTTAGGGAACGGCAAGGCTTAGGGCACAGGTGAGGGTACGGAAACGTGGGAGGGTCAGGCTACGTGCTGACGCACAGGTCAGTGCCAGCGTACAGGTCAGGAATATGGTACGGCGTAAGGTAACGTGTAGGGCTGGTGGTGGGTTTCTATTCCGGGCTAGGGTTAGGGTTAGGGAACCGCAAGGCTTAGGGCACAGGTGAGGGCACGGAAACGTGGGAGGGTCAGGCTACGTGCTGACGCACTGGTCAGTGCCAGCGTACGGGTCAGGAGTAGGGTATGGCGTAATGTAAGGTGTAGGGCTGGTGGAGGGTTTCTATTCCGGGCTAGGGTTAGGGTTAGGGAACGACAAGGCTTAGGGCACAGGTGAGGGTACAGAAACGTGGGAGGGTCGGGCTACGTGCTGACGCACGGGTCAGTGCCAGCGTACGGGCCAGGAGTATGCAACGGCGTAGGATAAAGTGTAGGGCTGGTGGTTGATTTCCGTTCCGGGCTAGTGTTAGGGTTAGGGAACGGCAAGGCTTAGGGCACAGGTGAGGTTACGGAAACGTGGGAGGGTCAGGCTGCGTGCTGACGCACGGGTCAGTGCCAGCGTACGGGCCAGGAGTAAGCAACGGCGTAAGGTAAGGTGTAGGGCTGGTGGTTGGTTTCCGTTCCAGGCTAGGGTTAGGGTTAGGGAACGGCAAGGCTTAGGGCACAGGTGTGGGTACGGAAACGTGGGAGGGTCGTGCTACGTGCTGACGCACGTGTCAGTGCCAGCGTACGGGCCAGGAGTAGGCAACGGCGTAGGATAAAGTGTATGGCTGGTGGTGGATTTGCGTTCCGGGCTAGGGTTAGGGTTAGGGAACGGCAAGGCTTAGGGCACAGGTGAGGGTACGGAAACGTGGCAGGGTCAGGCTACGTGCTGACGCACAGCTCAGTGCCAGCGTACAGGTCAGGAGTAGGGTACGGCGTAAGGAAAAGTGTAGGGCTGGTGGTGGGTTTCTATTCCGGGCTAGGGTTAGGGTTAGGGAACGGCAAGGCTTAGGGCAAAGGTGAGGGTACGGAAACGTGGGAGGGTCAGGCTACGTGCTGACGCACGTGTCAGTGCCAGCGTACGGGTCAGGAGTAGGGTACGGCGTAAGGTAAGGTGTAGGGCTGGTGGTGGGTTTCTATTCCGGGCTAGGGTTAGGGTTAGGGAACGGCAAGGCTTAGGGCACAGGTGACGGTACAGAAACGTGGGAGGGTCGGGCTACGTGCTGACGCACGGGTCAGTGCCAGCGTACGGGCCAGGAGTAGGCAACGGCTTAAGGTAAGGTGTAGGGCTGGTGGTGGGTTTCTATTCCGGGCTAGGGTTAGGGTTAGGGAACGGCAAGGCTTAGGGCACAGGTGAGGGTACAGAAACGTGGGAGGGTCGGGCTACGTGCTGACGCACGGGTGAGTGCCAGCGTACGGGCCAGGAGCAGGCAACGGCGTAGGATAAAGTGTAGGGCTGGTGGTGGATTTGCGTTCGGGGCTAGGGTTAGGGTTAGGGAACGGCAAGGCTTAGGGCACAGGTGAGGGTACGGAAACGTGGGAGGGTCAGGCTACGTGCTGACGCACAGGTCAGTGCCAGCGTACAGGTCAGGAGTAGGGTACGGCGTAAGGTAAGGTGTAGGGCTGGTGGTGGGTTTCTATTCCGGGCTAGGGTTAGGGTTAGGGAACGGCAAGGCATAGGGCACAGGTGAGTGTACGGAAACGTGGGAGGGTCAGGCTTCGTGCTGACGCACGGGTCAGTGCCAGCGTTCGGGTCAGGAGTAGGTTATGGCGTAAGGTAAGGTGTAGGGCTGGTGGTGGGTTTCCGTTCCGGGCTAGGGTTAGGGTTAGGGAACGGCAAGGCTTAGGGCACAGTTGAAGGTACGGAAACGTGGGAGGCTCGTGCTACGTGCTGACGCACGGGTCAGTGCCAGCGTACGGGCCAGGATTAGGCAACGGCGTAGGATAAAGTGTAGGCTGGTGGTGGATTTGCGTTCTGGGCTAGGGTTAGGGTTAGGGAACGGCAAGGCTTACGGCACAGGAGAGGGTACGGAAACGCCAGATTGTAAGGCTACGTGCTGATGCACGGGGCAGTGCCAGAGTACAGGCCAGGAGTAGGCAACGGCGTAGGATAAAGTGTAGGGCTGGTGGTGGGTTTCTATTCCGGGCTAGGGTTAGGGTTAGGGAACGGCAAGGCTTAGGGCACAAGTGAGGGTACGGAAACGTGGGAGGGTCAGGCTACGTGCTGACGCACGGTTCAGTGCCAGCGTACGGGCCAGGAATAGGGTACGGCGTAAGGTAAGGTGTAGGGCTGGTGGTGGGTTTCCATTCCGGGCTAGGGTTAGGGTTAGGGAACGGCAAGGCTTAGGGCACAGCTGAGGGTACGGAAACGTGGGAGGGTCAGGCTACGTGCTGACGCACGGGTCAGTGCCAGCGTACGGGTCAGGAGTAGGGTACGGCGTAAGGTATGGTGTAGGGCTGGTGGTGGGTTTCTATTCCGGGCTAGGGTTAGGGTTAGGGAACGGCAAGTCTTAGGGCACAGGTCAGGGTACGGAAACGCGGGAGGGTAAGGCTACGTGCTGATGAACGGGTCAGTGCCAGAGTACAGGCCAGGAGTAGGCAACGGCGTAGGGTAAGGTGTAGGGCTGGTGGTTGGTTTCCGTTCCAGGCTAGGGTTAGGGTTAGGGAACGGCAAGGCTTAGGGCACAGGGGAGGGTACGGAAACGTGGGAGGGTCGGGCTACGTGCTGATTCATGGGTCCGTGCCAGCGTTCGGGCCAGGAGTGGGCAACGGCGTAAGGTAAGGTGTAGGGCTTGTGGTTGATTTCCGTTCCGGGATCGGGTTAGGGTTAGGGATCGGCAAGGCTTAGGGCACAGGTGAGGGTATGGAAACGTGGGAGGGTCGGGCTACGTGCAGACGCACGGGTCAGTGCCAGCGTACGGGCCAGGAGTAGGCAACGGCGTAGGATAAAGTGTACGGCTGGTGGTGGATTTGCGTTCTGGGCTAGGGTTAGGGTTAGGGAACGGCAAGGCTTAGGGCACAGGTCAGGGTACAGAAACGCGGGAGGGTAAGGCTACGTGCTGATGCACGGGTCAGTGCCAGAGTACAGGCCAGGACTAGGCAACGGCGTAGGGTAAGGTGTAGGGCTGGTGGTGGGTTTTCATTCCGGGCTAGGGTTAGCGTTAGGGAAAGGCAAGGCTTAGGGCACAGCTGAGGGTACGGAAACGTGGGAGGTTCAGGCTACGTGCTGACGCATGGGTCAGTGCCAGCATACGTGCCAGGAGTAGGCAACGGCGTAAGGTAAGGTGTAGGGCTGGTGGTTGGTTTCCGTTCCAGGCTAGGGTTAGGGTTAGGGAACGGCAAGGCTTAGGGCACAGGTGAGGGTACGGAAACGTGGGAGGGTCGGGCTACGTGCTGACGCACGGGTCAGTGCCAGCGTACGGGCCAGGAGTAGGCAACGGCGTAGGATAAAGTGTAGGGCTAGTGGTGGATTTGCGTTCCAGGCTAGGGTTAGGGTTAGGGAACGGCAAGGCTTAGGGCACAGGTGAGGGTACGGAAACGTGGGAGGGTCGGGCTACGTGCTGACGCACGGGTCAGTGCCAGCGTACGGGCCAGGAGTAGGCAACGGCGTACAATAAAGTGTAGGGCTGGTGGTGGATTTGCGTTCGGGGCTAGGGTTAGGGTTAGGGAACGGCAAGGCTTAGGGCACAGGTGAGGGTACGGAAACGTGGGAGGGTCAGGCTACGTGCTGACGCACAGGTCAGTGCCAGCGTACAGGTCAGGAATATGGTACGGTGTAAGGTAACGTGTAGGGCTGGTGGTGGGTTTCTATTCCGGGCTAGGGTTAGGGTTAGGGAACCGCAAGGCTTAGGGCACAGGTGAGGGCACGGAAACGTGGGAGGGTCAGGCTACGTGCTGACGCACGGGTCAGTGCCAGCGTACGGGTCAGGAGTAGGGTATGGCGTAAGGTAAGGGGTAGGGCTGGTGGTGGGTTTCTATTCCGGGCTAGGGTTAGGGTTAGGGAACGGCAAGGCTTAGGGCACAGGTGAGGGTACAGAAACGTGGGAGGGTCGGGGTACGTGCTGACGCACGGGTCAGTGCCAGCGTACGGGCCAGGAGTATGCAACGGCGTAGGATAAAGTGTAGGGCTGGTGGTTGATTTCCGTTCCGGGCTAGTGTTAGGGTTAGGGAACGGCAAGGCTTAGGGCACAGGTGAGGTTACGGAAACGTGGGAGGGTCAGGCTACGTGCTGACGCACGGGTCAGTGCCAGCGTACGGGCCAGGAGTAAGCAACGGCGTAAGGTAAGGTGTAGGGCTGGTGGTTGGTTTCCGTTCCAGGCTAGGGTTAGGGTTAGGGAACGGCAAGGCTTAGGGCACAGGTGAGGGTACGGAAACGTGGGAGGGTCGGGCTACGTGCTGACGCACGTGTCAGTGCCAGCGTACGGGCCAGGAGTAGGCAACGGCGTAGGATAAAGTGTATGGCTGGTGGTGGATTTGCGTTCCGGGCTAGGGTTAGGGTTAGGGAACGGCAAGGCTTAGGGCACAGGTGAGGGTACGGAAACGTGGGAGGGTCAGGCTACGTGCTGACGCACGTGTCAGTGCCAGCGTACGGGTCAGGAGTAGGGTACGGCGTAAGGTAAGGTGTAGGGCTGGTGGTGGGTTTCTATTCCGGGCTAGGGTTAGGGTTAGGGAACGGCAAGGCTTAGGGCACAGGTGACGGTACAGAAACGTGGGAGGGTCGGGCTACGTGCTGACGCACGGGTCAGTGCCAGCGTACGGGCCAGGAGTAGGCAACGGCTTAAGGTAAGGTGTAGGGCTGGTGGTGGGTTTCTATTCCGGGCTAGGGTTAGGGTTAGGGAACGGCAAGGCTTAGGGCACAGGTGAGGGTACAGAAACGTGGGAGGGTCGGGCTACGTGCTGACGCACGGGTGAGTGCCAGCGTACGGGCCAGGAGCAGGCAACGGCGTAGGATAAAGTGTAGGGCTGGTGGTGGATTTGCGTTCGGGGCTAGGGTTAGGGTTAGGGAACGGCAAGGCTTAGGGCACAGGTGAGGGTACGGAAACGTGGGAGGGTCAGGCTACGTGCTGACGCACAGGTCAGTGCCAGCGTACAGGTCAGGAGTAGGGTACGGCGTAAGGTAAGGTGTAGGGCTGGTGGTGGGTTTCTATTCCGGGCTAGGGTTAGGGTTAGGGAACGGCAAGGCATAGGGCACAGGTGAGTGTACGGAAACGTGGGAGGGTCAGGCTTCGTGCTGACGCACGGGTCAGTGCCAGCGTTCGGGTCAGGAGTAGGTTATGGCGTAAGGTAAGGTGTAGGGCTGGTGGTGGGTTTCCGTTCCGGGCTAGGGTTAGGGTTAGGGAACGGCAAGGCTTAGGGCACAGTTGAAGGTACGGAAACGTGGGAGGCTCGTGCTACGTGCTGACGCACGGGTCAGTGCCAGCGTACGGGCCAGGATTAGGCAACGGCGTAGGATAAAGTGTAGGCTGGTGGTGGATTTGCGTTCTGGGCTAGGGTTAGGGTTAGGGAACGGCAAGGCTTACGGCACAGGAGAGGGTACGGAAACGCCAGATTGTAAGGCTACGTGCTGATGCACGGGGCAGTGCCAGAGTACAGGCCAGGAGTAGGCAACGGCGTAGGATAAAGTGTAGGGCTGGTGGTGGGTTTCTATTCCGGGCTAGGGTTAGGGTTAGGGAACGGCAAGGCTTAGGGCACAAGTGAGGGTACGGAAACGTGGGAGGGTCAGGCTACGTGCTGACGCACGGTTCAGTGCCAGCGTACGGGCCAGGAATAGGGTACGGCGTAAGGTAAGGTGTAGGGCTGGTGGTGGGTTTCCATTCCGGGCTAGGGTTAGGGTTAGGGAACGGCAAGGCTTAGGGCACAGCTGAGGGTACGGAAACGTGGGAGGGTCAGGCTACGTGCTGACGCACGGGTCAGTGCCAGCGTACGGGTCAGGAGTAGGGTACGGCGTAAGGTATGGTGTAGGGCTGGTGGTGGGTTTCTATTCCGGGCTAGGGTTAGGGTTAGGGAACGGCAAGTCTTAGGGCACAGGTCAGGGTACGGAAACGCGGGAGGGTAAGGCTACGTGCTGATGAACGGGTCAGTGCCAGAGTACAGGCCAGGAGTAGGCAACGGCGTAGGGTAAGGTGTAGGGCTGGTGGTTGGTTTCCGTTTCAGGCTAGGGTTAGGGTTAGGGAACGGCAAGGCTTAGGGCACAGGGGAGGGTACGGAAACGTGGGAGGGTCGGGCTACGTGCTGATTCATGGGTCCGTGCCAGCGTTCGGGCCAGGAGTGGGCAACGGCGTAAGGTAAGGTGTAGGGCTTGTGGTTGATTTCCGTTCCGGGATAGGGTTAGGGTTAGGGATCGGCAAGGCTTAGGGCACAGGTGAGGGTATGGAAACGTGGGAGGGTCGGGCTACGTGCAGACGCACGGGTCAGTGCCAGCGTACGGGCCAGGAGTAGGCAACGGCGTAGGATAAAGTGTACGGCTGGTGGTGGATTTGCGTTCTGGGCTAGGGTTAGGGTTAGGGAACGGCAAGGCTTAGGGCACAGGTCAGGGTACAGAAACGCGGGAGGGTAAGGCTACGTGCTGATGCACGGGTCAGTGCCAGAGTACAGGCCAGGACTAGGCAACGGCGTAGGGTAAGGTGTAGGGCTGGTGGTGGGTTTTCATTCCGGGCTAGGGTTAGCGTTAGGGAAAGGCAAGGCTTAGGGCACAGCTGAGGGTACGGAAACGTGGGAGGTTCAGGCTACGTGCTGACGCATGGGTCAGTGCCAGCATACGTGCCAGGAGTAGGCAACGGCGTAAGGTAAGGTGTAGGGCTGGTGGTTGGTTTCCGTTCCAGGCTAGGGTTAGGGTTAGGGAACGGCAAGGCTTAGGGCACAGGTGAGGGTACGGAAACGTGGGAGGGTCGGGCTACGTGCTGACGCACGGGTCAGTGCCAGCGTACGGGCCAGGAGTAGGCAACGGCGTAGGATAAAGTGTAGGGCTAGTGGTGGATTTGCGTTCCAGGCTAGGGTTAGGGTTAGGGAACGGCAAGGCTTAGGGCACAGGTGAGGGTACGGAAACGTGGGAGGGTCGGGCTACGTGCTGACGCACGGGTCAGTGCCAGCGTACGGGCCAGGAGTAGGCAACGGCGTACAATAAAGTGTAGGGCTGGTGGTGGATTTGCGTTCGGGGCTAGGGTTAGGGTTAGGGAACGGCAAGGCTTAGGGCACAGGTGAGGGTACGGAAACGTGGGAGGGTCAGGCTACGTGCTGACGCACAGGTCAGTGCCAGCGTACAGGTCAGGAATATGGTACGGTGTAAGGTAACGTGTAGGGCTGGTGGTGGGTTTCTATTCCGGGCTAGGGTTAGGGTTAGGGAACCGCAAGGCTTAGGGCACAGGTGAGGGCACGGAAACGTGGGAGGGTCAGGCTACGTGCTGACGCACGGGTCAGTGCCAGCGTACGGGTCAGGAGTAGGGTATGGCGTAAGGTAAGGGGTAGGGCTGGTGGTGGGTTTCTATTCCGGGCTAGGGTTAGGGTTAGGGAACGGCAAGGCTTAGGGCACAGGTGAGGGTACAGAAACGTGGGAGGGTCGGGGTACGTGCTGACGCACGGGTCAGTGCCAGCGTACGGGCCAGGAGTATGCAACGGCGTAGGATAAAGTGTAGGGCTGGTGGTTGATTTCCGTTCCGGGCTAGTGTTAGGGTTAGGGAACGGCAAGGCTTAGGGCACAGGTGAGGTTACGGAAACGTGGGAGGGTCAGGCTACGTGCTGACGCACGGGTCAGTGCCAGCGTACGGGCCAGGAGTAAGCAACGGCGTAAGGTAAGGTGTAGGGCTGGTGGTTGGTTTCCGTTCCAGGCTAGGGTTAGGGTTAGGGAACGGCAAGGCTTAGGGCACAGGTGAGGGTACGGAAACGTGGGAGGGTCGGGCTACGTGCTGACGCACGTGTCAGTGCCAGCGTACGGGCCAGGAGTAGGCAACGGCGTAGGATAAAGTGTATGGCTGGTGGTGGATTTGCGTTCCGGGCTAGGGTTAGGGTTAGGGAACGGCAAGGCTTAGGGCACAGGTGAGGGTACGGAAACGTGGCAGGGTCAGGCTACGTGCTGACGCACAGCTCAGTGCCAGTGTACAGGTCAGGAGTAGGGTACGGCGTAAGGAAAAGTGTAGGGCTGGTGGTGGGTTTCTATTCCGGGCTAGGGTTAGGGTTAGGGAACGGCAAGGCTTAGGGCACAGGTGAGGGTACGGAAATGTGGGAGGGTCAGGCTACGTGCTGACGCACGTGTCAGTGCCAGCGTACGGGTCAGGAGTAGGGTACGGCGTAAGGTAAGGTGTAGGGCTGGTGGTGGGTTTCTATTCCGGGCTAGGGTTAGGGTTAGGGAACGGCAAGGCTTAGGGCACAGGTGAGGGTACAGAAACGTGGGAGGGTCGGGCTACGTGCTGACGCATGGGTCAGTGCCAGCGTACGGGCCAGGAGTAGGCAACGGCTTAAGGTAAGGTGTAGGGCTGCTGGTGGGTTTCTATTCCGGGCTAGGGTTAGGGTTAGGGAACGGCAAGGCTTAGGGCACAGGTGAGGGTGCAGAAACGTGGGAGGGTCGGGCTACGTGCTGACGCACGGGTGAGTGCCAGCGTACGGGCCAGGAGCAGGCAACGGCGTAGGATAAAGTGTAGGGCTGGTGGTGGATTTGCGTTCGGGGCTAGGGTTAGGGTTAGGGAACGGCAAGGCTTAGGGCACAGGTGAGGGTACGGAAACGTGGGAGGGTCAGGCTACGTGCTGACGCACAGGTCAGTGCCAGCGTACAGGTCAGGAGTAGGGTACGGCGTAAGGTAAGGTGTAGGGCTGGTGGTGGGTTTCTATTCCGGGCTAGGGTTAGGGTTAGGGAACGGCACGGCATAGGGCACAGGTGAGTGTACGGAAACGTGGGAGGGTCAGGCTTCGTGCTGACGCACGGGTCAGTGCCAGCGTTCGGGTCAGGAGTAGGTTATGGCGTAAGGTAAGGTGTAGGGCTGGTGGTGGGTTTCCGTTCCGGGCTAGGGTTAGGGTTAGGGAACGGCAAGGCTTAGGGCACAGGTGAAGGTACGGAAACGTGGGAGGCTCGTGCTACGTGCTGACGCACGGGTCAGTGCCAGCGTATGGGCCAGGAGTAGGCAACGGCGTAGGATAAAGTGTAGGCTGGTGGTGGGTTTGCGTTCTGGGCTAGGGTTAGGGTTAGGGAACGGCAAGGCTTACGGCACAGGAGAGGGTACGGAAACGCCAGATTGTAAGGCTACGTGCTGATGCACGGGGCAGTGCCAGAGTACAGGCCAGGAGTAGGCAACGGCGTAGGATAAAGTGTAGGGCTGGTGGTGGGTTTCTATTCCGGGCTAGGGTTAGGGTTAGGGAACGGCAAGGCTTAGGGCACAAGTGAGGGTACGGAAACGTGGGAGGGTCAGGCTACGTGCTGACGCACGTTTCAGTGCCAGCGTACGGGCCAGGAATAGGGTACGGCGTAAGGTAAGGTGTAGGGCTGGTGGGTGGGTTTCCATTCCGGGCTAGGGTTAGGGTTAGGGAACGGCAAGGCTTAGGGCACAGCTGAGGGTACGGAAACGTGGGAGGGTCAGGCTACGTGCTGACGCCCTGGTCAGTGCCAACGTACGGGCCAGGAGTAGGGTACGGCGTAAGGTAAGGTGTAGGGCTTGTGGTTGATTTCCGTTCCAGGCTAGGGTTAGGGTTAGGGAACGGCAAGGCTTAGGGCAAAGGAGAGGGTACGGAAACGTGGGAGGGTCGGGCCCCGTGCTGACGCACGGGTTAGTGCCAGCATACGGGCCAGGAGTAGGCAACGACGTAGGATAAAGTGTAGGGCTGGTGGTGGATTTGCGTTCGGGGCTAGGGTTAGGGTTAGGGAACGGCAAGGCTTAGGGCACAGGTGAGGGTACGGAAACGTGGGAGGGTCAGGCTACGTGCTGACGCACAGGTCAGTGCCAGCGTACAGGTCAGGAGTAGGGTACGGCGTAAGGTAAGGTGTAGGGCTGGTGGTGGGTTTCTATTCCGGGCTAGGGTTAGGGTTAGGGAACGGCAAGGCATAGGGCACAGGTGAGGGTACGGAAACGTGGGAAGGTCAGTCTACGTGCTGACGCACGGGTCAGTGCCAGCGTACGGGTCAGGAGTAGGTTATGGCGTAAGGTATGGTTTAGGGCTGGTGGTGGGTTTCTATTCCGGGCTAGGGTTAGGGTTAGGGAACGGCAAGGCTTAGGGCACAGGTGAGGGTACGGAAACGTGGGAGGGTCGGGCTACGTGCTGACGCACGGGTCAGTGCCAGCGTACGGGCCAGGAGTAGGCAACGGCGTAGGATAAAGTGTAGGGCTGGTGGTGGATTTGCGTTCCGGGCTAGGGTTAGGGTTAGGGAACGGCATGGCTTAGGGCACAGGTGAGGGTACGGAAACGTGGGAGGGTCAGGCTACGTGCTGTCGAACGGTTCAGTGCCAGCGTACGGGCCAGGAATAGGGTACGGCGTAATGTAAGGTGTCAGGCTGGTGGTGGGTTTCCGTTCCGGGCTAGGGTTAGGGTTAGGGAACGGCAAGGCTTAGGGCACAGGTGAAGGTACGGAAACGTGGGAGGCTCGTGCTACGTGCTGACGCACGGGTCAGTGCCAGCGTACGGGCCAGGAGTAGGCAACGGCGTAGGATAAAGTGTAGGCTGGTGGTGGATTTGCGTTCTGGGCTAGGGTTAGGGTTAGGGAACGGCAAGGCTTAGGGCACAGGTCAGGGTACGGAAACACGGGAGGGTAAGGCTACGTGCTGATGAACGGGTCAGTGCCAGAGTACAGGCCAGGAGTAGGCAACGGCGTAGGGTAAGGTGTAGGGCTGGTGGTTGGTTTCCGTTCCAGGCTAGGGTTAGGGTTAGGGAACGGCAAGGCTTAGGGCACAGGGGAGGGTACGGAAACGTGGGAGGGTCGGGCTACGTGCTGATTCACGGGTCCGTGCCAGCGTTCGGGCCAGGAGTGGGCAACGGCGTAAGGTAAGGTGTAGGGCTTGTGGTTGATTTCCGTTCCGGGATAGGGTTAGGGTTAGGGATCGGCAAGGCTTAGGGCACAGGTGAGGGTATGGAAACGTGGGAGGGTCGGGCTACGTGCAGACGCACGGGTCAGTGCCAGCCTACGGGCCAGGAGTAGGCAACGGCGTAGGATAAAGTGTATGGCTGGTGGTGGATTTGCGTTCAGGGCTAGGGTTAGGGTTAGGGAATGACAAGGCTTAGGGCACAGGTGAGGGTACGGAAATGTGGGAGGGTCAGGCTACGTGCTGACGCACAGGTCAGTGCCAGCGTACAGGTCAGGAGTAGGGTACGGCGTAAGGAAACGTGTAGGGCTGGTGGTGGGTTTCTATTCCGGGCTAGGGTTAGGGTTAGGGAACGGCAAGGCTTAGGGCACAGGTGAGGGTACGGAAACGTGGGAGGGTCAGGCTACGTGCTGACGCACGTGTCAGTGCCAGCGTACGGGTCAGGAGTAGGGTACGGCGTAAGGTAAGGTGTAGGGCTGGTGGTGGCTTTCTATTCCCGGCTAGGGTTAGGGTTAGGGAACGGCAAGGCTTAGGGCACAGGTGAGGGTACGGAAACGTGGGTGGGTCAGGCTACGTGCTGACGCACGGGTCAGTGCCAGCGTACGGGCCAGGAGTAGGCAACGGCTTAAGGTAAGGTTTAGGGCTGGTGGTGGGTTTCTATTCCGGGCTAGGGTTAGGGTTAGGGAACGGCAAGGCTTAGGGCACAGGTGAGGGTACAGAAACGTGGGAGGGTCGGGCTACGTGCTGACGCAGGGGTCAGTGCCAGCATACGGGTCAGGAGTAGGCAACGGCGTAGGATAAAGGGTAGGGCTGGTGGTGGGTTTCCATTCCGGGCTAGGGTTAGGGTTAGGGAACGGCAACGCTTAGGGCACTGGTGAGGGTACGGAAACGTGGGAGGGTCAGGCTACGTGCTGACGCACGGGTCAGTGCCAGCGTAAGGGCCAGGAGTAGGCATCGGCTCAAGGTAAGGTGTAGGGCTGGTGGTGGGTTTCTATTCCGGGCTAGGGTTAGGGTTAGGGAACGGCAAGGCTTAGGGCACAGATGAGGGTACAGAAACGTGGGAGGGTCGGGCTACGTGCTGACGCACGGGTCAGTGCCAGCGTACGGGCCAGGAGTAGGCAATGGCTTAAGGTAAGGTGTAGGGCTGGTGGTGGGTTTCTATTCCGGGCTAGGGTTAGGGTTAGGGACCGGCAAGGCTTAGGGCACAGGTGAGGGTACAGAAACGTGGGAGGGTCGGGCTACGTGCTGACGCACGGGTCAGTGCCAGCGTACGGGCCAGGAGTAGGCAACGGCGTAGGATAAAGTGTACGGCTGGTGGTGGATTTGCGTTCTGGGCTAGGGTTAGGGTTAGGGAACGGCAAGGCTTAGGGCACAGGTCAGGGTACGGAAACGCGGGAGGGTAAGGCTACGTGCTGATGCACGGGTCAGTGCCAGAGTACAGGCCAGGATTAGGCAACGGCGTAGGGTAAGGTGTAGGGCTGGTGGTGGGTTTTCATTCCGGGCTAGGGTTAGGGTTAGGGAAAGGCAAGGCTTAGGGCACAGGTGAGGGTACGGAAACGTGGGAGGTTCAGGCTACGTGCTGACGCTCGGGTCAGTGCCAGCGTACGGGCCAGGAGTAAGCAACGGCTTAATGTAAGGTGTAGGGCTGGTGGTGGGTTTCTATTCCGGGCTAGGGTTAGGGTTAGGGAACGGCAAGGCTTAGGGCACAGGTGAGGGTACAGAAACGTGGGAGTGTCGGGCTACGTGCTGACGCACGGGTCAGTGCCAGCGTACGGGCCAGGAGTAGGCAACGGCGTAGGATAAAGTGTAGGGCTGGTGGTGGATTTGCATTCGGGGCTAGGGTTAGGGTTAGGGAACGGCAAGGCTTAGGGCACAGGTGAGGGTACGGAAACGTGGGAGGGTCAGGCTACGTGCTGACGCACAGGTCAGTGCCAGCGTACAGGTCAGGAGTATGGTACGGCGTAAGGTACCGTGTAGGGCTGGTGGTGGGTTTCTATTCCGGGCTAGGGTTAGGGTTAGCGAACGGCAAGGCTTAGGGCACAGGTGAGAGCACGGAAACGTGGGAGGGTCAGGCTACGTGCTGACGCACGGGTCAGTGCCAGCGTACGGGTCAGGAGTAGGGTATGGCGTAAGGTAAGGTGTAGGGCTGGTGGTGGGTTTCTATTCCGGGCTAGGGTTAGGGTTAGGGAACGGCAAGGCTTAGGGCACAGGTGAGGGTACAGAAACGTGGGAGGGTCGGGCTACGTGCTGACGCTCGGGTCAGTGCCAGCGTACGGGCCAGGAGTAAGCAACGGCGTAAGGTAAGGTGTAGGGCTCGTGGTTGGTTTCCGTTCCAGGCTAGGGTTAGGGTTAGGGAACGGCAAGGCTTAGGGCACAGGTGAGGGTACGGAAACGTGGGAGGGTCGGGCTACGTGCTGACGCACGTGTCAGTGCCAGCGTACGGGCCAGGAGTAGGCAACGGCGTAGGATAAAGTGTATGGCTGGTGGTGGATTTGCGTTCCGGGCTAGGGTTAGGGTTAGGGAATGACAAGGCTTAGGGCACAGGTGAGGGTACGGAAATGTGGGAGGGTCAGGCTACGTGCTGACGCACAGGTCAGTGCCAGCGTACAGGTCAGGAGTAGGGTACGGCGTAAGGAAAAGTGTAGGGCTGGTGGTGGGTTTCTATTCCGGGCTAGGGTTAGGGTTAGGGTACGGCAAGGCTTAGGGCACAGGTGAGGGTACGGAAACGTGGGAGGGTCAGGCTACGTGCTGACGCACGTGTCAGTGCCAGCGTACAGGTCAGGAGTAGGGTACGGCGTAAGGTAAGGTGTAGGGCTGGTGGTGGCTTTCTATTCCCGGCTAGGGTTAGGGTTAGGGAACGGCAAGGCTTAGGGCACAGGTGAGGGTACGGAAACGTGGGAGGGTCAGGCTACGTGCTGACGCACGGGTCAGTGCCAGCGTACGGGCCAGGAGTAGGCAACGGCTTAAGGTAAGGTGTAGGGCTGGTGGTGGGTTTCTATTCCGGGCTAGGGTTAGGGTTAGGGAAGGGCAAGGCTTAGGGCACAGGTGAGGGTACAGAAACGTGGGAGGGTCGGGCTACGTGTTGACGCACGGGTCAGTGCCAGCATACGGGTCAGGAGTAGGCAACGGCGTAGGATAAAGGGTAGGGCTGGTGGTGGGTTTCCATTCTGGGCTAGGGTTAGGGTTAGGGAACGGCAACGCTTAGGGCACTGGTGAGGGTACGGAAACGTGGGAGGGTCAGGCTACGTGCTGACGCACGGGTCAGTGCCAGCGTACGGGCCAGGAGTAGGCATCGGCTTAAGGTAAGGTGTAGGGCTGGTGGTGGGTTTCTATTCCGGGCTAGGGTTAGGGTTAGGGAACGGCAAGGCTTAGGGCACAGGTGAGGGTACAGAAACGTGGGAGGGTCGGGCTACGTGCTGACGCACGGGTCAGTGCCAGCGTACGGGCCAGTAGTAGGCAATGGCTTAAGGTAAGGTGTAGGGCTGGTGGTGGGTTTCTATTCCGGGCTAGGGTTAGGGTTAGGGAACGGCAAGGCTTAGGGCACAGGTGAGGGTACAGAAACGTGGGAGGGTCGGGCTACGTGCTGACGCACGGGTCAGTGCCAGCGTACGGGCCAGGAGTAGGCAACGGCGTAGGATAAAGTGTAGGGCTGGTGGTGGATTTGCGTTCGGGGCTAGGGTTAGGGTTAGGGAACGGCAAGGCTTAGGGCACAGGTGAGGGTACGGAAACGTGGGAGGGTCAGGCTACGTGCTGACGCACAGGTCAGTGCCAGCGTACAGGTCAGGAGTAGGGTACGGCGTAAGGTAAGGTGTAGGGCTGGTGGTGGGTTTCTATTCCGGGCTAGGGTTAGGGTTAGGGAACGGCAAGGCATAGGGCACAGGTGAGGGTACGGAAACGTTGGAGGGTCAGTCTACGTGCTGACGCACGGGTCAGTGCCAGCGTACGGGTCAGGAGTAGGTTATGGCGTAAGGTAAGGTGTAGGGCTGGTGGTGGGTTTCTATTCCGGGCTAGGGTTAGGGTTAGGGAACGGCAAGGCTTAGGGCACAGGTGAGGGTACGGAAACGTGGGAGGGTCGGGCTACGTGCTGACGCACGGGTCAGTGCCAGCGTACGGGCCAGGAGTAGGCAACGGCGTAGGATAAAGTGTAGGGCTGGTGGTGGATTTGCGTTCCGGGCTAGGGTTAGGGTTAGGGAACGGCATGTCTTAGGGCACAGGTGAGGGTACGGAAACGTGGGAGGGCCAGGCTACGTGCTGACGCACGGTTCAGTGCCAGCGTACGGGCCAGGAATAGGGTACGGCATAATGTAAGGTGTCAGGCTGGTGGTGGGTTTCCGTTCCGGGCTAGGGTTAGGGTTAGGGAACGGCAAGGCTTAGGGCACAGGGGAGGGTACGGAAACGTGGGAGGGTCGGGCTACGTGCTGATTCACGGGTCCGTGCCAGCGTTCGGGCCAGGAGTGGGAAACGGCGTAAGGTAAGGTGTAGGGCTTGTGGTTGATTTCCGTTCCGGGATAGGGTTAGGGTTAGGGATCGGCAAGGCTTAGGGCACAGGTGAGGGTATGGAAACGTGGGAGGGTCGGGCTACGTGCAGACGCACGGGTCAGTGCCAGCGTACGGGCCAGGAGTAGGCAACGGCGTAGGATAAAGTGTACGGCTTGTGGTGGATTTGCGTTCTGGGCTAGGGTTAGGGTTAGGGAACGGCAAGGCTTAGGGCACAGGTCAGGGTACGGAAACGCGGGAGGGTAAGGCTACGTGCTGATGCACGGGTCAGTGCCAGAGTACAGGCCAGGACTAGGCAACGGCGTAGGGTAAGGTGTAGGGCTGGTGGTGGGTTTTCATTCCGGGCTAGTGTTAGCGTTAGGGAACGGCAAGGCTTAGGGCACAGGTGAGGGTACGGAAACGTGGGAGGGTCGGGCTACGTGCTGACGCACGGGTCAGTGCCAGCGTACGGGCCAGGAGTAGGCAACGGCGTAGGATAAAGTGTAGGGCTAGTGGTGGATTTGCGTTCCAGGCTAGGGTTAGGGTTAGGGAACGGCAAGGCTTAGGGCACAGGTGAGGGTACGGAAACGTGGGAGGGTCGGGCTACGTGCTGACGCACGGGTCAGTGCCAGCGTACGGGCCAGGAGTAGGCAACGGCGTAGGATAAAGTGTAGGGCTGGTGGTGGATTTGCGTTCGGGGCTAGGGTTAGGGTTAGGGAACGGCAAGGCTTAGGGCACAGGTGAGGGTACGGAAACGTGGGAGGGTCAGGCTACGTGCTGACGCACAGGTCAGTGCCAGCGTACAGGTCAGGAATATGGTACGGCGTAAGGTAACGTGTAGGGCTGGTGGTGGGTTTCTATTCCGGGCTAGGGTTAGGGTTAGGGAACCGCAAGGCTTAGGGCACAGGTGAGGGCACGGAAACGTGGGAGGGTCAGGCTACGTGCTGACGCACGGGTCAGTGCCAGCGTACGGGTCAGGAGTAGGGTATGGCGTAAGGTAAGGTGTAGGGCTGGTGGTGGGTATCTATTCCGGGCTAGGGTTAGGGTTAGGGAACGGCAAGGCTTAGGGCACAGGTGAGGGTACAGAAACGTGGGAGGGTCGGGCTACGTGCTGACGCACGGGTCAGTGCCAGCGTACGGGCCAGGAGTATGCAACGGCGTAGGATAAAGTGTAGGGCTGGTGGTTGATTTCCATTCGGGGCTAGTGTTAGGGTTAGGGAACGGCAAGGCTTAGGGCACAGGTGAGGGTACGGAAACGTGGGAGGGTCAGGCTACGTGGTGACGCACGGGTCAGTGCCAGCGTACGGTCCAGGAGTAGGCAACGGCTTAAGGTAGGGTGTAGGGCTGATGGTGGGTTTCTATTCCGGGCTAGGGTTAGGGTTAGGGAACGGCAAGGCTTAGGGCACAGGTGAGGGTACAGAAACGTGGGAGGGTCGGGCTATGTGCTGACGCACGGGTCAGTGCCAGCATACGGGTCAGGAGTAGGCAACGACGTAGGATAAAGTGTAGGGCTGGTGGTGGGTTTCCATTCCGGGCTAAGGTTAGGGTTAGGGAACGGAAACGCTTAGGGCACAGGTGAGGGTACGGAAACGTGGGAGGGTCAGGCTACGTGCTGACGCACGGGTCAGTGCCAGCGTACGGGCCAGGAGTAGGCAACGGCTTAATGTAAGGTGTAGGGCTGGTGGTGGGTTTCTATTCCGGGCTAGGGTTAGGGTTAGGGAACGGCAAGGCTTAGGGCACAGGTGAGGGTACAGAAACGTGGGAGGGTCGGGCTACGTGCTGACGCACGGGTCAGTGCCAGCGTACGGGCCAGGAGTAGGCAACAGCTTAAGGTAAGGTGTAGGGCTGGTGGTGGGTTTCTATTCCGGGCTAGGGTTAGGGTTAGGGAACGCAAGGCTTAGGGCACAGGTGAGGGTACAGAAACGTGGGAGGTTCGGGCTACGTGCTGACGCACGGGTCAGTGCCAGAGTACGGGCCAGGAGCAGGCAACGGCGTAGGATAAAGTGTAGGGCTGGTGGTGGATTTGCGTTCGGGGCTAGGGTTAGGGTTAGGGAACGGCAAGGCTTAGGGCACAGGTGAGGGTACGGAAACGTGGGAGGGTCAGGCTACGTGCTGACGCACAGGTCAGTGCCAGCGTACAGGTCAGGAGTAGGGTACGGCGTAAGGTAAGGTGTAGGGCTGGTGGTGGGTTTCTATTCCGGGCTAGGGTTAGGGTTAGGGAACGGCAAGGCATAGGGCACAGGTGAGGGTACGGAAACGTGGGAGGGTCAGGCTTCGTGCTGACGCACGGGTCAGTGCCAGCGTTCGGGTCAGGAGTAGGTTATGGCGTAAGGTAAGGTGTAGGGCTGGTGGTGGGTTTCTATTCCGGGCTAGGGTTAGGGTTAGGGAACGGCAAGGCTTAGGGCACAGGTGAGGGTACGGAAACGTGGGAGGGTCGGGCTACGTGCTGACGCACGGGTCAGTGCCAGCCTACGGGCCAGGAGTAGGCAACGGCGTAGGATAAAGTGTAGGGCTGGTGGTGGATTTGCGTTCCGGGCTAGGGTTAGGGTTAGGGAACGGCATGGCTTAGGGCACAGGTGAGGGTACGGAAACGTGGGAGGGTCAGGCTACGTGCTGACGCACGGGTCAGTGCCAGCGTACAGGTCAGGAGTAGGGTACGGCGTAAGGAAAAGTGTAGGGCTGGTGGTGGGTTTCTATTCCGGGCTAGGGTTAGGGTTAGGGAACGGCAAGGCTTAGGGCACAGGTGAGGGTACGGAAACGTGGGAGGGTCAGGCTACGTGCTGACGCACGTGTCAGTGCCAGCGTATGGGTCAGGAGTAGGGTACGGCGTAAGGTAAGGTGTAGGGCTGATGGTGGCTTTCTATTCCCGGCTAGGGTTAGGGTTAGGGAACGGCAAGGCTTAGGGCACAGGTGAGGGTACGGAAACGTGGGAGGGTCAGGCTACGTGCTGACGCACGGGTCAGTGCCAGCGTACGGGCCAGGAGTAGGCAACGGCTTAAGGTAAGGTGTAGGGCTGGTGGTGGGTTTCTATTCCGGGCTAGGGATAGGGTTAGGGAACGGCAAGGCTTAGGGCACAGGTGAGGGTACAGAAACGTGGGAGGGTCGGGCTACGTGCTGACGCACGGGTCAGTGCCAGCATACGGGTCAGGAGTAGGCAACGGCGTAGGATAAAGTGTAGGGCTGGTGGTGGGTTTCCATTCCGGGCTAGGGTTAGGGTTAGGGAACGGCAACGATTAGGGCACTGGTGAGGGTACGGAAACGTGGGAGGGTCAGGCTACGTGCTGACGCACGGGTCAGTGCCAGCGTACGGGCCAGGAGTAGGCATCGGCTTAAGGTAAGGTGTAGGGCTGGTGGTGGGTTTCTATTCCGGGCTAGGGTTAGGGTTAGGGAACGGCAAGGCTTAGGGCACAGGTGAGGGTACAGAAACGTGGGAGGGTCGGGCTACGTGCTGACGCACGGGTCAGTGCCAGCGTATGGGCCAGGAGTAGGCAACGGCGTAGGATAAAGTGTAGGGCTGGTGGTGGATTTGCGTTCGGGGCTAGGGTTAGGGTTAGGGAACGGCAAGGCTTAGGGCACAGGTGAGGGTACGGAAACGTGGGAGGGTCAGGCTACGTGCTGACGCACAGGTCAGTGCCAGCGTACAGGTCAGGTGTAGGGTACGGCGTAAGGTAAGGTGTAGGGCTGGTGGTGGGTTTCTATTCCGGGCTAGGGTTAGGGTTAGGGAACGGCAAGGCATAGGGCACAGGTGAGGGTACGGAAACGTGGGAGGGTCAGTCTACGTGTTGACGCACGGGTCAGTGCCAGCGTACGGGTCAGGAGTAGGTTATGGCGTAAGGTAAGGTGTAGGGCTGGTGGTGGGTTTCTATTCCGGGCTAGGGTTAGGGTTAGGGAACGGCAAGGCTTAGGGCACAGCTGAGGGTATGGAAACGTGGGAGGGTCAGGCTACGTGCTGACGCACGGGTCAGTGCCAGCGTACGGGCCAGGTGTAGGCAACGGCGTAAGGTAAGGTGTAGGGCTGGTGGTTGTTTTCCGTTCCAGGCTAGGGTTAGGGTTAGGGAACGGCAAGGCTTAGGGCACAGGTGAGGGTACGGAAGCGTGGGAGGGCCAGGCTACGTGCAGACGAACGGGTCAGTGCCAGCGTACGGGTCAGGAGTAGGGTACGGCGTAAGGTAAGGTGTATGGCTGGTGGTGGGTTTCTATTCCGGGCTAGGGTTAGGGTTAGGGAACGGCAATGCTTAGGGCACAAGTGAGGGTACGGAAACGTGGGAGGGTCAGGCTACGTGCTGACGCACGGTTCAGTGCCAGCGTACGGGCCAGGAATAGGGTACGGCGTAAGGTAAGGTGTAGGGCTGGTGGTGGGTTTCCATTCCGGCCTAGGGTTAGGGTTAGGGAACGGCAAGGCTTAGGGCACAGCTGAGGGCACGGAAACGTGGGAGGGTCAGGCTACGTGCTGACGCACGGGTCAGTGCCAGCGTACGGGTCAGGAGTAGGGTACGGCGTAAGGTAAGGTGTAGGGCTGGTGGTGGGTTTCTATTCAGGGCTAGGGTTAGGGTTAGGGAACGGCAAGGCTTAGGGCACAGGTCAGGGTACGGAAACGCGGGAGGGTAAGGCTACGTGCTGATGAACGGGTCAGTGCCAGAGTACAGGCCAGGAGTAGGCAACGGCGTAGGGTAAGGTGTAGGGCTGGTGGTTGGTTTCCGTTCCAGGCTAGGGTTAGGGTTAGGGAACGGCAAGGCTTAGGGCACAGGGGAGGGTACGGAAACGTGGGAGGGTCGGGCTACGTGCTGATTCACGGGTCCGTGCCAGCGTTCGGGCCAGGAGTGGAAAACGGCGTAAGGTAAGGTGTAGGGCTTGTGGTTGATTTCCGTTCCGGGATAGCGTTAGGGTTAGGGATCGGCAAGGCTTAGGGCACAGGTGAGGGTATGGAAACGTGGGAGGGTCGGGCTACGTGCAGACGCACGGGTCAGTGCCAGCGTACGGGCCAGGAGTAGGCAACGGCGTAGGATAAAGTGTACGGCTGGTTGTGGATTTGCGTTCTGGGCTAGGGTTAGGGTTAGGGAACGGCAAGGCTTAGGGCACAGGTCAGGGTACGGAAACGCGGGAGGGTAAGGCTACGTGCTGATGCACGGGTCAGTGCCAGAGTACAGGCCAGGACTAGGCAACGGCGTAGGGTAAGGTGTAGGGCTGGTGGTGGGTTTTCATTCCGGGCTAGGGTTAGCGTTAGGGAAAGGCAAGGCTTAGGGCACAGGTGAGGGTACGGAAACCTGGGAGGTTCAGGCTACGTGCTGACGCACGGGTCAGTGCCAGCATACGTGCCAGGAGTAGGCAACGGCGTAAGGTAAGGTGTAGGGCTGGTGGTTGGTTTCCGTTCCAGGCTAGGGTTAGGGGTAGGGAACGGCAAGGCTTAGGGCACAGGTGAGGGTACGGAAACGTGGGAGGGTCGGGCTATGTGCTGACGCACGTGTCAGTGCCAGCGTACGGGCCAGGAGTAGGCAACGGCGTAGGATAAAGTGTATGGCTGGTGGTGGATTTGCGTTCCGGGCTAGGGTTAGGGTTAGGGAATGACAAGGCTTAGGGCACAGGTGAGGGTACGGAAATGTGGGAGGGTCAGGCTACGTGCTGACGCACAGGTCAGTGCCAGCGTACAGGTCAGGAGTAGGGTACGGCGTAAGGAAAAGTGTAGGGCTGGTGGTGGGTTTCTATTCCGGGCTAGGGTTAGGGTTAGGGAACGGCAAGGCTTAGGGCACAGGTGAGGGTACGGAAACGTGGGAGGGTCAGGCTACGTGCTGACGCACGTGTCAGTGCCAGCGTACGGGTCAGGAGTAGGGTACGGCGTAAGGTAAGGTGTAGGGCTGGTGGTGGCTTTCTATTCCCGGCTAGGGTTAGGGTTAGGGAACGGCAAGGCTTAGGGCACAGGTGAGGGTACGGAAACGTGGGAGGGTCAGGCTACGTGCTGACGCACGGGTCAGTGCCAGCGTATTGGCCAGGAGTAGGCAACGGCTTAAGGTAAGGTGTAGGGCTGGTGGTGGGTTTCTATTCCGGGCTAGGGTTAGGGTTAGGGAACGGCAAGGCTTAGGGCACAGGTGAGGGTACGAAAACGTGGGAGGGTCGGGCTACGTGCTGACGCACGGGTCAGTGCCAGCGTACGGGCCAGGAGTAGGCAACGGCGTAGGATAAAGTGTAGGGATAGTGGTGGATTTGTGTTCCAGGCTAGGGTTAGGGTTAGGGAACGGCAAGGCTTAGGGCACAGGTGAGGGTACGGAAGCGTGGGAGGGTCAGGCTACGTGCAGACGAACGGGTCAGTGCCAGCGTACGGGTCAGGAGTAAGGTACGGCGTAAGGTAAGGTGTAGGGCTGGTGGTGGGTTTCTATTCCGGGCTAGGGTTAGGGTTAGGGAACGGCAAGGCTTAGGGCACAAGTGAGGGTACGGAAACGTGGGAGGGTCAGGCTACGTGCTGACGCACGGTTCAGTGCCAGCGTACGGGCCAGGAATAGGGTACGGCGTAAGGTAAGGTGTAGGGCTGGTGGTGGGTTTCCATTCCGGGCTAGGGTTAGGGTTAGGGAACGGCAAGGCTTAGGGCACAGCTGAGGGCACGGAAACGTGGGAGGGTCAGGCTACGTGCTGACGCACGGGTCAGTGCCAGCGTACGGGTCAGGAGTAGGGTACGGCGTAAGGTAAGGTGTAGGGCTGGTGGTGGGTTTCTATTCCGGGCTAGGGTTAGGGTTAGGGAACGGCAAGGCTTAGGGCACAGGTCAGGGTACGGAAACGCGGGAGGATAAGGCTACGTGCTGATGAACGGGTCAGTGCCAGAGTACAGGCCAGGAGTAGGCAACGGCGTAGGGTAAGGTGTAGGGCTGGTGGTTGGTTTCCGTTCCAGGCTAGGGTTAGGGTTAGGGAACGGCAAGGCTTAGGGCACAGGGGAGGGTACGGAAACGTGGGAGTGTCGGGCTACGTGCTGATTCACGGGTCCGTGCCAGCGTTCGGGCCAGGAGTGGGCAACGGCGTAAGGTAAGGTGTAGGGCTTGTGGTTGATTTCCGTTCCGGGATAGGGTTAGGGTTAGGGATCGGCAAGGCTTAGGGCACAGGTGAGGGTATGGAAACGTGGGAGGGTCGGGCTACGTGCAGACGCACGGGTCAGTGCCAGCGTACGGGCCAGGAGTAGGCAACGGCGTAGGATAAAGTGTACGGCTGGTGGTGGATTTGCGTTCTGGGCTAGGGTTAGGGTTAGGGAACGGCAAGGCTTAGGGCACAGGTCAGGGTACGGAAACGCGGGAGGGTAAGGCTACGTGCTGATGCACGGGTCAGTGCCAGAGTACAGGCCAGGACTAGGCAACGGAGTAGGGTAAGGTGTAGGGCTGGTGGTGGGTTTTCATTCTGGGCTAGGGTTAGCGTTAGGGAAAGGCAAGGCTTAGGGCACAGGTGAGGGTACGGAAACGTGGGAGGTTCAGGCTACGTGCTGACGCACGGGTCAGTGCCAGCATACGTGCCAGGAGTAGGCAACGGCGTAAGGTAAGGTGTAGGGCTGGTGGTTGGTTTCCGTTCCAGGCTAGGGTTAGGGTTAGGGAACGGCAAGGCTTAGGGCACAGGTGAGGGTACGGAAACGTGGGAGGGTCGGGCTACGTGCTGACGCACGGGTCAGTGCCAGCGTACGGGCCAGGAGTAGGCAACGGCGTAGGATAAAGTGTAGGGCTAGTGGTGGATTTGCGTTCCAGGCTAGGGTTAGGGTTAGGGAACGACAAGGCTTAGGGCACAGGTGAGGGTACGGAAACGTGGGAGGGTCGGGCTACGTGCTGACGCACGGGTCAGTGCCAGCGTACGGGCCAGGAGTAGGCAACGGCGTAGGATAAAGTGTAGGGCTGGTGGTGGATTTTCGTTCGGGGCTAGGGTTAGGGTTAGGGAACGGCAAGGCTTAGGGCACAGGTGAGGGTACGGAAACGTGGGAGGGTCAGGCTACGTGCTGACGCACAGGTCAGTGCCAGCGTACAGGTCAGGAGTATGGTACGGCGTAAGGTACCGTGTCGGGCTGGTGGTGGGTTTCTATTCCGGGCTAGGGTTAGGGTTAGCGAACGGCAAGGCTTAGGGCACAGGTGAGAGCACGGAAACGTGGGAGGGTCAGGCTATGTTCTGACGCACGGGTCAGTGCCAGCGTACGGGTCAGGAGTAGTGTATGGCGTAAGGTAAGGTGTAGGGCTGGTGGTGGGTTTCTATTCCGGGCTAGGGTTAGGGTTAGGGAACGGCAAGGCTTAGGGCACAGGTGAGGGTACAGAAACGTGGGAGGGTCGGGCTACGTGCTGACGCACGGGTCAGTGCCAGCGTACGGGCCAGGAGTAGGCAACGGCGTAGGATAAAGTGTAGGGCTGGTGGTTGATTTCCGTTCCGGGCTAGTGTTAGGGTTAGGGAACGGCAAGGCTTATGGCACAGGTGAGGTTACTGAAACGTGGGAGGGTCAGGCTACGTGCTGACGCTCGGGTCAGTGCCAGCGTACGGGCCAGGAGTAAGCAACGGCGTAAGGTAAGGTGTAGGGCTCGTGGTTGGTTTCCGTTCAAGGCTAGGGTTAGGGTTAGGGAACGGCAAGGCTTAGGGCACAGGTGAGGTTACGGAAACGTGGGAGGGTCGGGCTACGTGCTGACGCATGTGTCAGAGCCAGCGTACGGGCCAGGAGTAGGCAACGGCGTAGGATAAAGTGTATGGCTGGTGGTGGATTTGCGTTCCGGGCTAGGGTTAGGGTTAGGGAATGACAAGGCTTAGGGCACAGGTGAGGGTACGGAAATGTGGGAGGGTCAGGCTACGTGCTGACGCACAGGTCAGTGCCAGCGTACAGGTCAGGAGTAGGGTACGGCGTAAGGAAAAGTGTAGGGCTGGTGGTGGGTTTCTATTCCGGGCTAGGGTTAGGGTTAGGGAACGGCAAGGCTTAGGGCACAGGTGAGGGTACGGAAACGTGGGAGGGTCAGGCTACGTGCTGACGCACGTGTCAGTGCCAGCGTACGGGTCAGGAGTAGGGTACGGCGTAAGGTAAGGTGTAGGGCTGGTGGTGGCTTTCTATTCCCGGCTAGGGTTAGGGTTAGGGAACGGCAAGGCTTAGGGCACAGGTGAGGGTACGGAAACGTGGGAGGGTCAGGCTACGTGCTGACGCACGGGTCAGTGCCAGCGTACGGGCCAGGAGTAGGCAACGGCTTAAGGTAAGGTGTAGGGATGGTGTTGGGTTTCTATTCCGGACTTGGGTTAGGGTTAGGGAACGGCAAGGCTTAGGGCACAGGTGAGGGTACAGAAACGTGGGAGGGTCGGGCTACGTGCTGACGCACGGGTCAGTGCCAGCATACGGGTCAGGAGTAGGCAACGGCGTAGGATAAAGTGTAGGGCTGGTGGTGGGTTTCCATTCCGGGCTAGGGTTAGGGTTAGGGAACGGCAAGGCTTAGGGCACAGGTGAGGGTACGGAAGCGTGGGAGGGTCAGGCTACGTGCAGACGAACGGGTCAGTGCCAGCGTACGGGTCAGGAGTAGGGTACGGCGTAAGGTAAGGTGTAGGGCTGGTGGTGGGTTTCTATTCCGGGCTAGGGTTAGGGTTAGGGAACGGCAAGGCTTAGGGCACAAGTGAGGGTACGGAAACGTGGGAGGGTCAGGCTACGTGCTGACGCACGGTTCAGTGCCAGCGTACGGGCCAGGAATAGGGTACGGCGTAAGGTAAGGTGTAGGGCTGGTGGTGGGTTTCCATTCCGGGCTAGGGTTAGGGTTAGGGAACGGCAAGGCTTAGGGAACAGCTGAGGGCACGGAAACGTGGGAGGGTCAGGCTACGTGCTGACGCACGGGTCAGTGCCAGCGTACGGGTCAGGAGTAGGGTACGGCGTAAGGTAAGGTGTAGGGCTGGTGGTTGGTTTCCGTTCCAGGCTAGGGTTAGGGGTAGGGAACGGCAAGGCTTAGGGCACAGGTGAGGGTACGGAAACCTGGGAGGTTCAGGCTACGTGCTGACGCACGGGTCAGTGCCAGCATACGTGCCAGGAGTAGGCAACGGCGTAAGGTAAGGTGTAGGGCTGGTGGTTGGTTTCCGTTCCAGGCTAGGGTTAGGGGTAGGGAACGGCAAGGCTTAGGGCACAGGTGAGGGTACGGAAACGTGGGAGGGTCGGGCTATGTGCTGACGCACGTGTCAGTGCCAGCGTACGGGCCAGGAGTAGGCAACGGCGTAGGATAAAGTGTATGGCTGGTGGTGGATTTGCGTTCCGGGCTAGGGTTAGGGTTAGGGAATGACAAGGCTTAGGGCACAGGTGAGGGTACGGAAATGTGGGAGGGTCAGGCTACGTGCTGACGCACAGGTCAGTGCCAGCGTACAGGTCAGGAGTAGGGTACGGCGTAAGGAAAAGTGTAGGGCTGGTGGTGGGTTTCTATTCCGGGCTAGGGTTAGGGTTAGGGAACGGCAAGGCTTAGGGCACAGGTGAGGGTACGGAAACGTGGGAGGGTCAGGCTACGTGCTGACGCACGTGTCAGTGCCAGCGTACGGGTCAGGAGTAGGGTACGGCGTAAGGTAAGGTGTAGGGCTGGTGGTGGCTTTCTATTCCCGGCTAGGGTTAGGGTTAGGGAACGGCAAGGCTTAGGGCACAGGTGAGGGTACGGAAACGTGGGAGGGTCAGGCTACGTGCTGACGCACGGGTCAGTGCCAGCGTACGGGCCAGGAGTAGGCAACGGCTTAAGGTAAGGTGTAGGGCTGGTGGTGGGTTTCTATTCCGGGCTAGGGTTAGGGTTAGGGAACGGCAAGGCTTAGGGCACAGGTGAGGGTACGAAAACGTGGGAGGGTCGGGCTACGTGCTGACGCACGGGTCAGTGCCAGCGTACGGGCCAGGAGTAGGCAACGGCGTAGGATAAAGTGTAGGGATAGTGGTGGATTTGTGTTCCAGGCTAGGGTTAGGGTTAGGGAACGGCAAGGCTTAGGGCACAGGTGAGGGTACGGAAGCGTGGGAGGGTCAGGCTACGTGCAGACGAACGGGTCAGTGCCAGCGTACGGGTCAGGAGTAGGGTACGGCGTAAGGTAAGGTGTAGGGCTGGTGGTGGGTTTCTATTCCGGGCTAGGGTTAGGGTTAGGGAACGGCAAGGCTTAGGGCACAAGTGAGGGTACGGAAACGTGGGAGGGTCAGGCTACGTGCTGACGCACGGTTCAGTGCCAGCGTACGGGCCAGGAATAGGGTACGGCGTAAGGTAAGGTGTAGGGCTGGTGGTGGGTTTCCATTCCGGGCTAGGGTTAGGGTTAGGGAACGGCAAGGCTTAGGGCACAGCTGAGGGCACGGAAACGTGGGAGGGTCAGGCTACGTGCTGACGCACGGGTCAGTGCCAGCGTACGGGTCAGGAGTAGGGTACGGCGTAAGGTAAGGTGTAGGGCTGGTGGTGGGTTTCTATTCCGGGCTAGGGTTAGGGTTAGGGAACGGCAAGGCTTAGGGCACAGGTCAGGGTACGGAAACGCGGGAGGATAAGGCTACGTGCTGATGAACGGGTCAGTGCCAGAGTACAGGCCAGGAGTAGGCAACGGCGTAGGGTAAGGTGTAGGGCTGGTGGTTGGTTTCCGTTCCAGGCTAGGGTTAGGGTTAGGGAACGGCAAGGCTTAGGGCACAGGGGAGGGTACGGAAACGTGGGAGGGTCGGGCTACGTGCTGATTCACGGGTCCGTGCCAGCGTTCGGGCCAGGAGTGGGCAACGGCTTAAGGTAAGGTGTAGGGCTTGTGGTTGATTTCCGTTCCGGGATAGGGTTAGGGTTAGGGATCGGCAAGGCTTAGGGCACAGGTGAGGGTATGGAAACGTGGGAGGGTCGGGCTACGTGCAGACGCACGGGTCAGTGCCAGCGTACGGGCCAGGAGTAGGCAACGGCGTAGGATAAAGTGTACGGCTGGTGGTGGATTTGCGTTCTGGGCTAGGGTTAGGGTTAGGGAACGGCAAGGCTTAGGGCACAGGTCAGGGTACGGAAACGCGGGAGGGTAAGGCTACGTGCTGATGCACGGGTCAGTGCCAGAGTACAGGCCAGGACTAGGCAACGGAGTAGGGTAAGGTGTAGGGCTGGTGGTGGGTTTTCATTCTGGGCTAGGGTTAGCGTTAGGGAAAGGCAAGGCTTAGGGCACAGGTGAGGGTACGGAAACGTGGGAGGTTCAGGCTACGTGCTGACGCACGGGTCAGTGCCAGCATACGTGCCAGGAGTAGGCAACGGCGTAAGGTAAGGTGTAGGGCTGGTGGTTGGTTTCCGTTCCAGGCTAGGGTTAGGGTTAGGGAACGGCAAGGCTTAGGGCACAGGTGAGGGTACGGAAACGTGGGAGGGTCGGGCTACGTGCTGACGCACGGGTCAGTGCCAGCGTACGGGCCAGGAGTAGGCAACGGCGTAGGATAAAGTGTAGGGCTGGTGGTGGATTTTCGTTCGGGGCTAGGGTTAGGGTTAGGGAACGGCAAGGCTTAGGGCACAGGTGAGGGTACGGAAACGTGGGAGGGTCAGGCTACGTGCTGACGCACAGGTCAGTGCCAGCGTACAGGTCAGGAGTATGGTACGGCGTAAGGTACCGTGTCGGGCTGGTGGTGGGTTTCTATTCCGGGCTAGGGTTAGGGTTAGCGAACGGCAAGGCTTAGGGCACAGGTGAGAGCACGGAAACGTGGGAGGGTCAGGCTATGTTCTGACGCACGGGTCAGTGCCAGCGTACGGGTCAGGAGTAGTGTATGGCGTAAGGTAAGGTGTAGGGCTGGTGGTGGGTTTCTATTCCGGGCTAGGGTTAGGGTTAGGGAACGGCAAGGCTTAGGGCACAGGTGAGGGTACAGAAACGTGGGAGGGTCGGGCTACGTGCTGACGCACGGGTCAGTGCCAGCGTACGGGCCAGGAGTAGGCAACGGCGTAGGATAAAGTGTAGGGCTGGTGGTTGATTTCCGTTCCGGGCTAGTGTTAGGGTTAGGGAACGGCAAGGCTTATGGCACAGGTGAGGTTACTGAAACGTGGGAGGGTCAGGCTACGTGCTGACGCTCGGGTCAGTGCCAGCGTACGGGCCAGGAGTAAGCAACGGCATAAGGTAAGGTGTAGGGCTCGTGGTTGGTTTCCGTTCAAGGCTAGGGTTAGGGTTAGGGAACGGCAAGGCTTAGGGCACAGGTGAGGTTACGGAAACGTGGGAGGGTCGGGCTACGTGCTGACGCATGTGTCAGAGCCAGCGTACGGGCCAGGAGTAGGCAACGGCGTAGGATAAAGTGTATGGCTGGTGGTGGATTTGCGTTCCGGGCTAGGGTTAGGGTTAGGGAATGACAAGGCTTAGGGCACAGGTGAGGGTACGGAAATGTGGGAGGGTCAGGCTACGTGCTGACGCACAGGTCAGTGCCAGCGTACAGGTCAGGAGTAGGGTACGGCGTAAGGAAAAGTGTAGGGCTGGTGGTGGGTTTCTATTCCGGGCTAGGGTTAGGGTTAGGGAACGGCAAGGCTTAGGGCACAGGTGAGGGTACGGAAACGTGGGAGGGTCAGGCTACGTGCTGACGCACGTGTCAGTGCCAGCGTACGGGTCAGGAGTAGGGTACGGCGTAAGGTAAGGTGTAGGGCTGGTGGTGGCTTTCTATTCCCGGCTAGGGTTAGGGTTAGGGAACGGCAAGGCTTAGGGCACAGGTGAGGGTACGGAAACGTGGGAGGGTCAGGCTACGTGCTGACGCACGGGTCAGTGCCAGCGTACGGGCCAGGAGTAGGCAACGGCTTAAGGTAAGGTGTAGGGATGGTGTTGGGTTTCTATTCCGGACTTGGGTTAGGGTTAGGGAACGGCAAGGCTTAGGGCACAGGTGAGGGTACAGAAACGTGGGAGGGTCGGGCTACGTGCTGACGCACGGGTCAGTGCCAGCATACGGGTCAGGAGTAGGCAACGGCGTAGGATAAAGTGTAGGGCTGGTGGTGGGTTTCCATTCCGGGCTAGGGTTAGGGTTAGGGAACGGCAAGGCTTAGGGCACAGGTGAGGGTACGGAAGCGTGGGAGGGTCAGGCTACGTGCAGACGAACGGGTCAGTGCCAGCGTACGGGTCAGGAGTAGGGTACGGCGTAAGGTAAGGTGTAGGGCTGGTGGTGGGTTTCTATTCCGGGCTAGGGTTAGGGTTAGGGAACGGCAAGGCTTAGGGCACAAGTGAGGGTACGGAAACGTGGGAGGGTCAGGCTACGTGCTGACGCACGGTTCAGTGCCAGCGTACGGGCCAGGAATAGGGTACGGCGTAAGGTAAGGTGTAGGGCTGGTGGTGGGTTTCCATTCCGGGCTAGGGTTAGGGTTAGGGAACGGCAAGGCTTAGGGCACAGCTGAGGGCACGGAAACGTGGGAGGGTCAGGCTACGTGCTGACGCACGGGTCAGTGCCAGCGTACGGGTCAGGAGTAGGGTACGGCGTAAGGTAAGGTGTAGGGCTGGTGGTGGGTTTCTATTCCGGGCAAGGGTTAGGGTTAGGGAACGGCAAGGCTTAGGGCACAGGTCAGGGTACGGAAACGCGGGAGGATAAGGCTACGTGCTGATGAACGGGTCAGTGCCAGAGTACAGGCCAGGAGTAGGCAACGGCGTAGGGTAAGGTGTAGGGCTGGTGGTTGGTTTCCGTTCCAGGCTAGGGTTAGGGTTAGGGAACGGCAAGGCTTAGGGCACAGGGGAGGGTACGGAAACGTGGGAGGGTCGGGCTACGTGCTGATTCACGGGTCCGTGCCAGCGTTCGGGCCAGGAGTGGGCAACGGCGTAAGGTAAGGTGTAGGGCTTGTGGTTGATTTCCGTTCCGGGATAGGGTTAGGGTTAGGGATCGGCAAGGCTTAGGGCACAGGTGAGGGTATGGAAACGTGGGAGGGTCGGGCTACGTGCAGACGCACGGGTCAGTGCCAGCGTACGGGCCAGGAGTAGGCAACGGCGTAGGATAAAGTGTACGGCTGGTGGTGGATTTGCGTTCTGGGCTAGGGTTAGGGTTAGGGAACGGCAAGGCTTAGGGCACAGGTCAGGGTACGGAAACGCGGGAGGGTAAGGCTACGTGCTGATGCACGGGTCAGTGCCAGAGTACAGGCCAGGACTAGGCAACGGAGTAGGGTAAGGTGTAGGGCTGGTGGTGGGTTTTCATTCTGGGCTAGGGTTAGCGTTAGGGAAAGGCAAGGCTTAGGGCACAGGTGAGGGTACGGAAACGTGGGAGGTTCAGGCTACGTGCTGACGCACGGGTCAGTGCCAGCATACGTGCCAGGAGTAGGCAACGGCGTAAGGTAAGGTGTAGGGCTGGTGGTTGGTTTCCGTTCCAGGCTAGGGTTAGGGTTAGGGAACGGCAAGGCTTAGGGCACAGGTGAGGGTACGGAAACGTGGGAGGGTCGGGCTACGTGCTGACGCACGGGTCAGTGCCAGCGTACGGGCCAGGAGTAGGCAACGGCGTAGGATAAAGTGTAGGGCTAGTGGTGGATTTGCGTTCCAGGCTAGGGTTAGGGTTAGGGAACGACAAGGCTTAGGGCACAGGTGAGGGTACGGAAACGTGGGAGGGTCGGGCTACGTGCTGACGCACGGGTCAGTGCCAGCGTACGGGCCAGGAGTAGGCAACGGCGTAGGATAAAGTGTAGGGCTGGTGGTGGATTTTCGTTCGGGGCTAGGGTTAGGGTTAGGGAACGGCAAGGCTTAGGGCACAGGTGAGGGTACGGAAACGTGGGAGGGTCAGGCTACGTGCTGACGCACAGGTCAGTGCCAGCGTACAGGTCAGGAGTATGGTACGGCGTAAGGTACCGTGTCGGGCTGGTGGTGGGTTTCTATTCCGGGCTAGGGTTAGGGTTAGCGAACGGCAAGGCTTAGGGCACAGGTGAGAGCACGGAAACGTGGGAGGGTCAGGCTATGTTCTGACGCACGGGTCAGTGCCAGCGTACGGGTCAGGAGTAGTGTATGGCGTAAGGTAAGGTGTAGGGCTGGTGGTGGGTTTCTATTCCGGGCTAGGGTTAGGGTTAGGGAACGGCAAGGCTTAGGGCACAGGTGAGGGTACAGAAACGTGGGAGGGTCGGGCTACGTGCTGACGCACGGGTCAGTGCCAGCGTACGGGCCAGGAGTAGGCAACGGCGTAGGATAAAGTGTAGGGCTGGTGGTTGATTTCCGTTCCGGGCTAGTGTTAGGGTTAGGGAACGGCAAGGCTTATGGCACAGGTGAGGTTACTGAAACGTGGGAGGGTCAGGCTACGTGCTGACGCTCGGGTCAGTGCCAGCGTACGGGCCAGGAGTAAGCAACGGCGTAAGGTAAGGTGTAGGGCTCGTGGTTGGTTTCCGTTCAAGGATAGGGTTAGGGTTAGGGAACGGCAAGGCTTAGGGCACAGGTGAGGTTACGGAAACGTGGGAGGGTCGGGCTACGTGCTGACGCATGTGTCAGAGCCAGCGTACGGGCCAGGAGTAGGCAACGGCGTAGGATAAAGTGTATGGCTGGTGGTGGATTTGCGTTCCGGGCTAGGGTTAGGGTTAGGGAATGACAAGGCTTAGGGCACAGGTGAGGGTACGGAAATGTGGGAGGGTCAGGCTACGTGCTGACGCACAGGTCAGTGCCAGCGTACAGGTCAGGAGTAGGGTACGGCGTAAGGAAAAGTGTAGGGCTGGTGGTGGGTTTCTATTCCGGGCTAGGGTTAGGGTTAGGGAACGGCAAGGCTTAGGGCACAGGTGAGGGTACGGAAACGTGGGAGGGTCAGGCTACGTGCTGACGCACGTGTCAGTGCCAGCATACGGGTCAGGAGTAGGGTACGGCGTAAGGTAAGGTGTAGGGCTGGTGGTGGCTTTCTATTCCCGGCTAGGGTTAGGGTTAGGGAACGGCAAGGCTTAGGGCACAGGTGAGGGTACGGAAACGTGGGAGGGTCAGGCTACGTGCTGACGCACGGGTCAGTGCCAGCGTACGGGCCAGGAGTAGGCAACGGCTTAAGGTAAGGTGTAGGGATGGTGTTGGGTTTCTATTCCGGACTTGGGTTAGGGTTAGGGAACGGCAAGGCTTAGGGCACAGGTGAGGGTACAGAAACGTGGGAGGGTCGGGCTACGTGCTGACGCACGGGTCAGTGCCAGCATACGGGTCAGGAGTAGGCAACGGCGTAGGATAAAGTGTAGGGCTGGTGGTGGGTTTCCATTCCGGGCTAGGGTTAGGGTTAGGGAACGGCAACGCTTAGGGCACTGGTGAGGGTACGGAAACGTGGGAGGGTCAGGCTACGTGCTGACGCACGGGTCAGTGCCAGCGTACGGGCCAGGAGTAGGCATCGGCTTAAGGTAAGGTGTAGGGCTGGTGGTGGGTTTCTATTCCGGGCTAGGGTTAGGGTTAGGGAACGGCAAGGCTTAGGGCACAGGTGAGGGTACAGAAACGTGGGAGGGTCGGGCTACGTGCTGACGCAGGGGTTAGTGCCAGCGTACGGGCCAGGAGTAGGCAACGGCGTAGGATAAAGTGTAGGGCTGGTGGTGGATTTGCGTTCCGGGCTAGGGTTAGGGTTAGGGAACGGCATGGCTTAGGGCACAGGTGAGGGTACGGAAACGTGGGAGGGTCAGGCTACGTGCTGACGCACGGTTCAGTGCCAGCGTACGGGCCAGGAATAGGGTACGGCGTAATGTAAGGTGTCAGGCTGGTGGTGGGTTTCCGTTCCGGGCTAGGGTTAGGGTTAGGGAACGGCAAGGCTTAGGGCACAGGTGAAGGTACGGAAACGTGGGAGGCTCGTGCTACGTGCTGACGCACGGGTCAGTGCCAGCGTACGGGCCAGGAGTAGGCAACGGCGTAGGATAAAGTGTAGGCTGGTGGTGGATTTGCGTTCTGGGCTAGGGTTAGGGTTAGGGAACGGCAAGGCTTAGGGCACAGGAGAGGGTACGGAAACGTGGGAGGGTCAGGCTACGTGCTGACGCACGGGTCAGTGACAGCGTACGGGCCAGGTGTAGGCAACGGCGTAAGGTAAGGTTTAGGGCTGGTGGTTGTTTTCCGTTCCAGGCTAGGGTTAGGGTTAGGGAACGGCAAGGCTTAGGGCACAGGTGAGGGTACGGAAACGTGGGAGGGTCAGGCTACGTGCTGACGCACGGGTCAGTGCCAGCGTACGGGCCAGGTGTAGGCAACGGCGTAAGGTAAGGTGTAGGGCTGGTGGTTGTTTTCCGTTCCAGGCTAGGGTTAGGGTTAGGGAACGGAAAGGCTTAGGGCACAGGTGAGGGTACGGAAACGTGGGAGGGTCGGGCTACGTGCTGATGCACGGGTCAGTGCCAGCGTACTGGCCAGGAGTAGGCAACGGCGTAGGATAAAGTGTAGGGCTGGTGGTGGATTTGCGTTCCGGGCTAGGGTTAGGGTTAGGGAACGGCAAGGCTTAGGGCACAGGTGAGGGTACGGAAGCGTGGGAGGGTCAGGCTACGTGCAGACGAACGGGTCAGTGCCAGCGTACGGGTCAGGAGTAGGGTACAGCGTAAGGTAAGGTGTAGGGCTGGTGGTGGGTTTCTATTCCGGGCTAGGGTTAGGGTTAGGGAACGGCAAGGCTTAGGGCACAAGTGAGGGTACGGAAACGTGGGAGGGTCAGGCTACGTGCTGACGCACGGTTCAGTGCCAGCGTACGGGCCAGGAATAGGGTACGGCGTAAGGTAAGGTGTAGGGCTGGTGGTGGGTTTCCATTCCGGGCTAGGGTTAGGGTTAGGGAACGGCAAGGCTTAGGGCACAGCTGAGGGCACGGAAACGTGGGAGGGTCAGGCTACGTGCTGACGCACAGGTCAGTGCCAGCGTACGGGTCAGGAGTAGGGTACGGCGTAAGGTAAGGTGTAGGGCTGGTGGTGGGTTTCTATTCCGGGCTAGGGTTAGGGTTAGGGAACGGCAAGGCATAGGGCACAGGTCAGGGTACGGAAACGCGGGAGGGTAAGGCTACGTGCTGATGAACGGGTCAGTGCCAGAGTACAGGCCAGGAGTAGGCAACGGCGTAGGGTAAGGTTTAGGGCTGGTGGTTGGTTTCCGTTCCAGGCTAGGGTTAGGGTTAGGGAACGGCAAGGCTTAGGGCACAGGGGAGGGTACGGAAACGTGGGAGGGTCGGGCTACGTGCTGATTCACGGGTCCGTGCCAGCGTTCGGGCCAGGAGTGGGCAACGGCGTAAGGTAAGGTGTAGGGCTTGTGGTTGATTTCCGTTCCGGGATAGGGTTAGGGTTAGGGATCGGCAAGGCTTAGGGCACAGGTGAGGGTATGGAAATGTGGGAGGGTCTGGCTACGTGCAGACGCACGGGTCAGTGCCAGCGTACGGGCCAGGAGTAGGCAATGGCGTAGGATAAAGTGTACGGCTGGTGGTGGATTTGCGTTCTGGGCTAGGGTTAGGGTTAGGGAACGGCAAGGCTTAGGGCACAGGTCAGGGTACGGAAACGCGGGAGGGTAAGGCTACGTGCTGATGCACGGGTCAGTGCCAGAGTACAGGCCAGGACTAGGCAACGGCGTAGGGTAAGGTGTAGGGCTGGTGGTGGGTTTTCATTCTGGGCTAGGGTTAGCGTTAGGGAAAGGCAAGGCTTAGGGCACAGGTGAGGGTACGGAAACATGGGAGGTTCAGGCTACGTGCTGACGCACGGGTCAGTGCCAGCATACGTGCCAGGAGTAGGCAACGGCGTAAGGTAAGGTGTAGGGCTGGTGGTTGGTTTCCGTTCCAGGCTAGGGTTAGGGTTAGGGAACGGCAAGGCTTAGGGCACAGGTGAGGGTACGGAAACGTGGGAGGGTCGGGCTACGTGCTGACGCACGGGTCAGTGCCAGCGTACGGGCCAGGAGTAGGCAACGAGGTAGGATAAAGTGTAGGGCTAGTGGTGGATTTGCGTTCCAGGCTAGGGTTAGGGTTAGGGAACGGCAAGGCTTAGGGCACAGGTGAGGGTACGGAAACGTGGGAGGGTCGGGCTACGTGCTGACGCACGGGTCAGTGCCAGCGTACGGGCCAGGAGTAGGCAACGGCGTAGGATAAAGTGTAGGGCTGGTGGTGGATTTTCGTTCGGGGCTAGGGTTAGGGTTAGGGAACGGCAAGGCTTAGGGCACAGGTGAGGGTACGGAAACGTGGGAGGGTCAGGCTACGTGCTGACGCACAGGTCAGTGCCAGCGTACAGGTCAGGAATATGGTACGGCGTAAGGTAACGTGTAGGGCTGGTGGTGGGTTTCTATTCCGGGCTAGGGTTAGGGTTAGGGAACCGCAAGGCTTAGGGCACAGGTGAGGGCACGGAAACGTGGGAGGGTCAGGCTACGTGCTGACGCACGGGTCAGTGCCAGCGTACGGGTCAGGAGTAGGGTATGGCGTAAGGTAAGGTGTAGGGCTGGTGGTGGGTTTCAATTCCGGGCTAGGGTTAGGGTTAGGGAACGGCAAGGCTTAGGGCACAGGTGAGGGTACAGAAACGTGGGAGGGTCGGGCTACTTGCTGACGCACGGGTCAGTGCCAGCGTACGGGCCAGGAGTATGCAACGGCGTAGGATAAAGTGTAGGGCTGGTGGTTGATTTCCGTTCCGGCCTAGTGTTAGGGTTAGGGAACGGCAAGGCTTAGGGCACAGGTGAGGTTACGGAAACGTGGGAGGGTCAGGCTACGTGCTGACGCACGGGTCAGTGCCAGCGTACGGGCCTGGAGTAAGCAACGGCGTAAGGTAAGGTGTAGGGCTGGTGGTTGGTTTCCGTTCCAGGCTAGGGTTAGGGTTAGGGAACGGCAAGGCTTAGGGCACAGGTGAGGGTACGGAAACGTGGGAGGGTCGGGCTACGTGCTGACGCACGTGTCAGTGCCAGCGTACGGGCCAGGAGTAGGCAACGGCGTAGGATAAAGTGTATGGCTGGTGGTGGATTTGCGTTCCGGGCTAGGGTTAGGTTTAGGGAACGGCAAAGCTTAGGGCACAGGTGAGGGTACGGAAACGTGGCAGGGTCAGGCTACGTGCTGACGCACAGCTCAGTGCCAGCGTACAGGTAATGAGTAGGGTACGGCGTAAGGAAAAGTGTAGGGCTGGTGGTGGGTTTCTATTCCGGGCTAGGGTTAGGGTTAGGGAACGGCAAGGCTTAGGGCACAGGTGAGGGTACGGAAACGTGGGAGGGTCAGGCTACGTGCTGACGCACATGTCAGTGCCAGCGTACGGGTCAGGAGTAGGGTACGGCGTAAGGTAAGGTGTAGGGCTGGTGGTGGGTTTCTATTCCGGGCTAGGGTTAGGGTTAGGGAACGGCAAGGCTTAGGGCACAGGTGAGGGTACGGAAACGTGGGAGGGTCAGGCTACGTGCTGACGCACGGGTCAGTGCCAGCGTACGGGCCAGGAGTAGGCAACGGCTTAAGGTAGGGTGTAGGGCTGGTGGTGGGTTTCTATTCCGGGCTAGGGTTAGGGTTAGGGAACGGCAAGGGTTAGGGCACAGGTGAGGGTACAGAAACGTGGGAGGGTCGGGCTACGTGCTGACGCACGGGTCAGTGCCAGCATACGGGTCAGGAGTAGGCAACGACGTAGGATAAAGTGTAGGGCTGGTGGTGGGTTTCCATTCCGGGCTAGGGTTAGGGTTAGGGAACGGCAACGCTTAGGGCACAGGTGAGGGTACGGAAACGTGGGAGGGTCAGGCTACGTGCTGACGCACGGGTCAGTGCCAGCGTACGGGCCAGGAGTAGGCAACGGCTTAAGGTAAGGTGTAGGGCTGGTGGTGGGTTTCTATTCCGGGCTAGGGTTAGGGTTAGGGAACGGCAAGGCTTAGGGCACAGGTGAGGGTACAGAAACGTGGGAGGGTCGGGCTACGTGCTGACGCACGGGTCAGTGCCAGCGTACGGGCCAGGTGTAGGCAACGGCTTAAGGTAAGGTGTAGGGATGGTGGTGGGTTTCTATTCCGGGCTAGGGTTAGGGTTAGGGAACGGCAAGGCTTAGGGCACAGGTGAGGGTACAGAAACGTGGGAGGGTCGGGCTACGTGCTGACGCACGGGTCAGTGCCAGCGTATGGGCCAGGAGCAGGCAACGGCGTAGGATAAAGTGTAGGGCTGGTGGTGGATTTGCGTTCGGGGCTAGGGTTAGGGTTAGGGAACGGCAAGGCTTAGGGCACAGGTGAGGGTACGGAAACGTGGGAGGGTCAGGCTACGTGCTGACGCACAGGTCAGTGCCAGCGTACAGGTCAGGAGTAGGGTACGGCGTAAGGTAAGGTGTAGGGCTGGTGGTGGGTTTCTATTCCGGGCTAGGGTTAGGGTTAGGAAACGGCAAGGCATAGGGCACAGTTGAGGGTACGGAAATGTGGGAGGGTCAGGCTTCGTGCTGACGCACGGGTCAGTGCCAGCGTTCGGGTCAGGAGTAGGATATGGCGTAAGGTAAGGTGTAGGGCTGGTGGTGGGTTTCCGTTCCGGGCTAGGGTTAGGGTTAGGGAACGGCAAGGCTTAGGGCACAGGTGAAGGTACGGAAACGTGGGAGGCTCGTGCTACGTGCTGACGCATGGGTCAGTGCCAGCGTACGGGCCAGGAGTAGGCAACGGCGTAGGATAAAGTGTAGGCTGGTGGTGGATTTGCGTTCTGGGCTAGGGTTAGGGTTAGGGAACGGCAAGGCTTACGGCACAGGAGAGGGTACGGAAACGCCAGAGTGTAAGGCTACGTGCTGATGCACGGGGCAGTGCCAGAGTACAGGCCAGGAGTAGGCAACGGCGTAGGATAAAGTGTAGGGCTGGTGGTGGGTTTCTATTCCGGGCTAGGGTTAAGGTTAGGGAACGGCAAGGCTTAGGGCACAAGTGAGGGTACGGAAACGTGGGTGGGTCAGGCTACGTGCTGACGCACGGTTCAGTGCCAGCGTACGGGCCAGGAATAGGGTACGGCGTAAGGTAAGGTGTAGGGCTGGTGGTGGGTTTCCATTCCGGGCTAGGGTTAGGGTTAGGGAACGGCAAGGCTTAGGCCACAGCTGAGGGTACGGAAACGTGGGAGGGTCAGGCTACGTGCTGACGCACTGGTCAGTGCCAACGTACGGGCCAGGAGTAGGGTACGGCGTAAGGTAAGGTGTAGGGCTTGTGGTTGATTTCCGTTCCAGGCTAGGGTTAGGGTTAGGGAACGGCAAGGCTTAGGGCAAAGGAGAGGGTACGGAAACGTGGGAGGGTCGGGCCCCGTGCTGACGCACGGGTTAGTGCCAGCATACGGGCCAGGAGTAGGCAACGGCGTAGGATAAAGTGTAGGGCTGGTGGTGGGTTTCCATTCCGGGCTAGGGTTAGGGTTAGGGAACGGCAACGCTTAGGGCACAGGTGAGGGTACGGAAACGTGGGAGGGTCAGGCTACGTGCTGACGCACGGGTCAGTGCCAGCGTACGGGCCAGGAGTAGGCAACGGCTTAAGGTAAGGTGTAGGGCTGGTGGTGGTTTTCTATTCCGGGCTAGGGTTAGGGTTAGGGAACGGCAAGGCTTAGGGCACAGGTGAGGGTACAGAAACGTGGGAGGTTCGGGCTACGTGCTGACGCACGGGTCAGTGCCAGCGTACGGGCCAGGAGTAGGCAACGGCTTAAGGTAAGGTGTAGGGCTGGTGGTGGGTTTCTATTCCGGGCTAGGGTTAGGGTTAGGGAACGGCAAGTCTTAGGGCACAGGTGAGGGTACAGAAACGTGGGAGGGTCGTGCTACGTGCTGACGCACGTGTCAGTGCCAGCGTACGGGCCAGGAGTAGGCAACGGCGTAGGATAAAGTGTAGGGCTGGTGGTTGATTTCCGTTCCGGGCTAGTGTTAGGGTTAGGGAACGGCAAGGCTTAGGGCACAGGTGAGGTTACGGAAACTTGGGAGGGTCAGGCTACGTGCTGACGCACGGGTCAGTGCCAGCGTACGGGCCAGGAGTAAGCAACGGCGTAAGGTAAGGTGTAGGGCTGGTGGTTGGTTTCCGTTCCAGGCTAGGGTTAGGGTTAGGGAACGGCAAGGCTTAGGGCACAGGTGAGGGTACGGAAACGTGGGAGGGTCGGGCTACGTGCTGACGCACGTGTCAGTGCCAGCGTACGGGCCAGGAGTAGGCAACGGCGTAGGATATAGTGTACGGCTGGTGGTGGATTTGCGTTCCGGGCTAGGGTTAGTGTTAGGGAACGGCAAGGCTTAGGGCACAGGTGAGGGTACGGAAACGTGGCAGGGTCAGGCTACGTGGTGACGCACAGCTCAGTGCCAGCGTACAGGTCAGGAGTAGGGTACGGCGTAAGGAAAAGTGTAGGGCTGGTGGTGGGTTTCTATTCCGGCCTAGGGTTAGGGTTACGGAACGGCAAGGCTTAGGGCACAGGTGAGGGTACGGAAACGTGGGAGGGTCAGGCTACGTGCTGACGCACGTGTCAGTGCCAGCGTACGGGTCAGGAGTAGGGTACGGCGTAAGGTAAGGTGTAGGGCTGGTGGTGGGTTTCTATTCCGGGCTAGGGTTAGGGTTAGGGTACGGCAAGGCTTAGGGCACAGGTGAGGGTACGGAAACGTGGGAGGGTCAGGCTACGTGGTGACGCACGCGTCAGTGCCAGCATACGGGTCAGGAGTAGGCAACGACGTAGTATAAAGTGTAGGGCTGGTGGTGGATTTGCGTTCTGGGCTAGGGTTAGGGTTAGGGAACGGCATGGCTTAGGGCACAGGTGAGGGTACGGAAACGAGGGAGGGTCAGGCTACGTGCTGACGCACGGTTCAGTGCCAGCGTACGGGCCAGGAATAGGGTACGGCGTAATGTAAGGTGTCAGGCTGGTGGTGGGTTTCCGTTCCGGGCTAGGGTTAGGGTTAGGGAACGGCAAGGCTTAGGGCACATGTGAAGGTACGGAAACGTGGGAGGCTCGTGCTACGTGCTGACGCACGGGTCAGTGCCAGCGTACGGGCCAGGAGTAGGCAACGGCGTAGGATAAAGTGTAGGCTGGTGGTGGATTTGCGTTCTGGGCTAGGGTTAGGGTTAGGGAACGGCAAGGCTTAGGGCACAGGAGAGGGTACGGAAACGCCAGAGTGTAAGGCTACGTGCTGATGCACGGGGCAGTGCCAGAGTACAGGCCAGGAGTAGGCAACGGCGTAGGGTAAGGTGTAGGGCTGGTGGTGGGTTTCCATTCCGGGCTAGGGTTAGGGTTAGGGAACGGCAAGGCTTAGGGCACAGGTGAGGGTACGGAAACGTGGGAGGGTCAGGCTACGTGCTGACGCACGGGTCAGTGCCAGCGTACGGGCCAGGTGTAGGCAACGGCGTAAGGTAAGGTGTAGGGCTGGTGGTTGTTTTCCGTTCCAGGCTAGGGTTAGGGTTAGGGAACGGCAAGGCTTAGGGCACAGGTGAGGGTACGGAAACGTGGGAGGGTCGGGCTACGTGCTGATGCACGGGTCAGTGCCAGCGTACTGGCCAGGAGTAGGCAACGGCGTAGGATAAAGTGTAGGGCTGGTGGTGGATTTGCGTTCCGGGCTAGGGTTAGGGTTAGGGAACGGCAAGGCTTAGGGCACAGGTGAGGGTACGGAAGCGTGGGAGGGTCAGGCTACGTGCAGACGAACGGGTCAGTGCCAGCGTACGGGTCAGGAGTAGGGTACGGCGTAAGGTAAGGTGTAGGGCTGGTGGTGGGTTTCTATTCCGGGCTAGGGTTAGGGTTAGGGAACGGCAAGGCTTAGGTCACAAGTGAGGGTACGGAAAGGTGGGAGGGTCAGGCTACGTGCTGACGCACGGTTCAGTGCCAGCGTACGGGCCAGGAATAGGGTACGGCGTAAGGTAAGGTGTAGGGCTGGTGGTGGGGTTCCATTCCGGGCTAGGGTTAGGGTTAGGGAACGGAAAGGCTTAGGGCACAGCTCAGGGCACGGAAACGTGGGAGGGTCAGGCTACGTGCTGACGCACGGGTCAGTGCCAGCGTACGGGTCAGGAGTAGTGTACGGCGTAAGGTAAGGTGTAGGGCTGGTGGTGGGTTTCTATTCCGGGCTAGGGTTAGGGTTAGGGAACGGCAAGGCTTAGGGCACAGGTCAGGGTACGGAAACGCGTGAGGGTAAGGCTACGTGCTGATGAACGGGTCAGTGCTAGAGTACAGGCCAGGAGTAGGCAACGGCGTAGGGTAAGGTGTAGGGCTGGTGGTTGGTTTCCGTTCCAGGCTAGGGTTAGGGTTAGGGAACGGCAAGGCTTAGGGCACAGGGGAGGGTACCGAAACGTGGGAGGGTCGGGCTACGTGCTGATGCACGGGTCCGTGCCAGCGTTCGGGCCAGGAGTGGGCAACGGCGTAAGGTAAGGTGTGGGCTTGTGGTTGATTTCCGTTCCGGGATAGGGTTAGGGTTAGGGATCGGCAAGGCTTAGGGCACAGGTGAGGTAACGGAAACGTGGGAGGGTCGGGCTACGTGCAGACGCACGGGTCAGTGCCAGCGTACGGGCCAGGAGTAGGCAACGGCGTAGGATAAAGTGTACGGCTCGTGGTGGATTTGCGTTCTGTGCTAGGGTTAGGGTTAGGGAACGGCAAGGCTTAGGGCACAGGTCAGGGTACGGAAACGCGGGAGGGTAAGGCTACGTGCTGATGCACGGGTCAGTGCCAGAGTACAGGCCAGGAGTAGGCAACGGCGTAGGGTAAGGTGTAGGGCTGGTGGTGGGTTTTCATTCCGGGCTAGGGTTAGCGTTAGGGAAAGGCAAGGCTTAGGGCACAGGTGAGGGTACGGAAACGTGGGAGGTTCAGGCTACGTGCTGACGCACGGGTCAGTGCCAGCATACGTGCCAGGAGTAGGCAACGGCGTAAGGTAAGGTGTAGGGCTGGTGGTTGGTTTCCGTTCCAGGCTAGGGTTAGGGTTAGGGAACGGCAAGGCTTAGGGCACAGGTGAGGGTACGGAAACGTGGGAGGGTCGGGCTACGTGCTGACGCACGGGTCAGTGCCAGCGTACGGGCCAGGAGTAGGCAACGGCGTAGGATAAAGTGTAGGGCTAGTGGTGGATTTGCGTTCCAGGCTAGGGTTAGGGTTAGGGAACGGCAAGGCTTAGGGCACAGGTGAGGGTACGGAAACGTGGGAGGGTCGCGCTACGTGCTGACGCACGGGTCAGTGCCAGCGTACGGGCCAGGAGTAGGCAACGGCGTAGGATAAAGTGTAGGGCTGGTGGTGGATTTGCGTTCGGGGCTAGGGTTAGGGTTAGGGAACGGCAAGGCTTAGGGCACAGGTGAGGGTACGGAAACGTGGGAGGGTCAGGCTACGTGCTGACGCACAGGTCAGTGCCAGCGTACAGGTCAGGAATATGGTACGGCGTAAGGTAACGTGTAGGGTTGGTGGTGGGTTTCTATTCCGGGCTAGGGTTAGGGTTAGGGAACCGCAAGGCTTAGGGCACAGGTGAGGGCACGGAAACGTGGGAGGGTCAGGCTACGTGCTGACGCACGGGTCAGTGCCAGCGTACGGGTCAGGAGTAGGGTATGGCGTAAGGTAAGGTGTAGGGCTGGTGGTGGGTTTCTATTCCGGGCTAGGGTTAGGGTTAGGGAACGGCAAGGCTTAGGGCACAGGTGAGGGTACAGAAACGTGGGAGGGTCGGGCTACGTGCTGACGCACGGGTCAGTGCCAGCATACGGGTCAGGAGTAGGCAACGACGTAGGATAAAGTGTAGGGCTGGTGGTTGATTTCCGTTCCGGGCTAGTGTTAGGGTTTGGGAACGGCAAGGCTTAGGGCACAGGTGAGGTTACGGAAACGTGGGAGGGTCAGGCTACGTGCTGACGCACGGGTCAGTGCCAGCGTACGGGCCAGGAGTAAGCAACGGCGTAAGGTAAGGTGTAGGGCTGGTGGTTGGTTTCCGTTCCAGGCTAGGGTTAGGGTTAGGGAACGGCAAGGCTTAGGGCACAGGTGAGGGTACGGAAACGTTGGAGGGTCGGGCTACGTGCTGACGCACGTGTCAGTGCCAGCGTACGGGCCAGGAGTAGGCAACGGCGTAGGATAAAGTGTAGGCTGGTGGTGGATTTGCGTTCTGGGCTAGGGTTAGGGTTAGGGAACGGCAAGGCTTACGGCACAGGAGAGGGTACGGAAACGCCAGAGTGTAAGGCTACGTGCTGATGCACGGGGCAGTGCCAGAGTAGAGGCCAGGAGTAGGCAACGGCGTAGGATAAAGTGTAGGGCTGGTGGTGGGTTTCTATTCCGGGCTAGGGTTAGGGTTAGGGAACGGCAAGTCTTAGGGCACAAGTGAGGGTACGGAAACGTGGGAGGGTCAGGCTATGTGCTGACGCACGGTTCAGTGCCAGCGTACGGGCCAGGAATAGGGTACGGCGTAAGGTAAGGTGTAGGGCTGGTGGTGGGTTTCCATTCCGGGCTAGGGTTCGGGTTAGGGAACGGCAAGGCTTAGGGCACAGGTGAGGGTACGGAAGCGTGGGAGGGTCAGGCTACGTGCAGACGAACGGGTCAGTGCCAGCGTACGGGTCAGGAGTAGGGTACGGCGTAAGGTAAGGTGTAGGGCTGGTGGTGGGTTTCTATTCCGGGCTAGGGTTAGGGTTAGGGAACGGCAAGGCTTAGGTCACAAGTGAGGGTACGGAAACGTGGCAGGGTCAGGCTACGTGCTGACGCACAGCTCAGTGCCAGCGTACAGGTCAGGAGTAGGGTACGGCGTAAGGAAAAGTGTAGGGCTGGTGGTGGGTTTCTATTCCGGGCTAGGGTTAGGGTTAGGGAACGGCAAGGCTTAGGGCACAGGTGAGGGTACGGAAACGTGGGAGGGTCAGGCTACGTGCTGACGCACGTGTCAGTGCCAGCGTACGGGTCAGGAGTAGGGTACGGCGTAAGGTAAGGTGTAGGGCTGGTGGTGGGTTTCTATTCCGGGCTAGGGTTAGGGTTAGGGAACGGCAAGGCTTAGGGCACAGATGAGGGTACGGAAACGTGGGAGGGTCAGGCTACGTGCTGACGCACGGGTCAGTGCCAGCGTACTTGCCACGAGTAGGCAACGGCTTAAGGTAGGGTGTAGGGCTTGTGGTGGGTTTCTATTCCGGGCTAGGGTTAGGGTTAGGGAATGGCAAGGCTTAGGGCACAGGTGAGGGTACAGAAACGTGGGAGGGTCGGGCTACGTGCTGACGCACGGGTCAGTGCCAGCGTACGGACCAGGAGTAGGCAACGGCTTAAGGTAAGGTGTAGGGCTGGTGGTGGGTTTCTATTCCGGGCTAGGTTTAGGGTTAGGGAACGGCAAGGCTTAGGGCACAGGTGAGGGTACAGAAACGTGGGAGGGTCGGGCTACGTGCTGACGCACGGGTCAGTGCCAGCGTACGGGCCAGGAGTAGGCAACGGCGTAGGATAAAGTGTAGGGCTGGTGGTGGATTTGCGTTCGGGGCTAGGGTTAGGGTTAGGGAATGGCAAGGCTTAGGGCACAGGTGAGGGTACGGAAACGTGGGAGGGTCAGGCTACGTGCTGACGCACAGGTCAGTGCCAGCGTACAGGTCAGGAGTAGGGTACGGCGTAAGGTAAGGTGTAGGGCTGGTGGTGGGTTTCTATTCCGGGCTAGGGTTAGGGTTAGGGAACGGCAAGGCATAGGGCACAGGTGAGGGTACGGAAACGTGGGAGGGTCAGGCTTCGTGCTGACGCACGGGTCAGTGCCAGCGTTCGGTTCAGGAGTAGGTTATGGCGTAAGGTAAGGTGTAGGGCTGGTGGTGGGTTTCCGTTCCGGGCTAGGGTTAGGGTTAGGGAACGGCAAGGCTTAGGGCACAGGTGAAGGTACGGAAACGTGGGAGGCTCGTGCTACGTGCTGACGCACGGGTCAGTGCCAGCGTACGGGCCAGGAGTAGGCAACGGCGTAGGATAAAGTGTAGGCTGGTGGTGGATTTGCGTTCTGGGCTAGGGTTAGGGTTAGGGAACGGCAAGGCTTACGGCACAGGAGAGGGTACGGAAACGCCAGAGTGTAAGGCTACGTGCTGATGCACGGGGCAGTGCCAGAGTAGAGGCCAGGAGTAGGCAACGGCGTAGGATAAAGTGTAGGGCTGGTGGTGGGTTTCTATTCTGGGCTAGGGTTAGGGTTAGGGAACGGCAAGTCTTAGGGCACAAGTGAGGGTACGGAAACGTGGGAGGTTCAGGCTATGTGCTGACGCACGGTTCAGTGCCAGCGTACGGGCCAGGAATAGGGTACGGCGTAAGGTAAGGTGTAGGGCTGGTGGTGGGTTTCCATTCCGGGCTAGGGTTCGGGTTAGGGAACGGCAAGGCTTAGGGCACAGGTGAGGGTACGGAAACGTGGGATGGTCAGGCTACGTGCTGACGCACTGGTCAGTGCCAACGTACGGGCCAGGAGTAGGGTACGGCGTAAGGTAAGGTGTAGGGCTTGTGGTTGATTTCCGTTCCAGGCTAGGGTTAGGGTTAGGGAACGGCAAGGCTTAGGGCAAAGGAGAGGGTACGGAAACGTGGGAGGGTCGGGCCCCGTGCTGGCGCACGTGTTAGTGCCAGCATACGGGCCAGGAGTAGGCAACGGCGTAGGATAAAGTGTAGGGCTGCTGGTGGGTTTCCATTCCGGGCTAGGGTTAGGGTTAGGGAACGGCAACGCTTAGGGCACAGGTGAGGGTACGGAAACGTGGGAGGGTCAGGCTACGTGCTGACGCACGGGTCAGTGCCAGCGTACGGGCCAGGAGTAGGCAACGGCTTAAGGTAAGGTGTAGGGCTGGTGGTGGGTTTCTATTCCGGGCTAGGGTTAGGGTTAGGGAACGGCAAGGCTTAGGGCACAGGTGAGGGTACAGAAACGTGGGAGGGTCGTGCTACGTGCTGACGCACGTGTCAGTGCCAGCGTACAGGCCAGGAGTAGGCAACGGCTTAAGGTAAGGTGTAGGGCTGGTGGTGGGTTTCTATTCCGGGCTAGGGTTAGGGTTAGGGAACGGCAAGGCTTAGGGCACAGGTGAGGGTACAGAAACGTGGGAGGGTCGGGCTACGTGCTGACGCACGGGTCAGTGCCAGCGTACGGGCCAGGAGTAGGCAACGGCGTAGGATAAAGTGCAGGGCTGGTGGTGGATTTGCATTCGGGGCTAGGGTTAGGGTTAGGGAACGGCAAGGCTTAGGGCACAGGTGAGGGTACGGAAACGTGGGAGGGTCAGGCTACGTGCTGACGCACAGGTCAGTGCCAGCGTACAGGTCAGGACTATGGTACGGCGTAAGGTACCGTGTAGGGCTGGTGGTGGGTTTCTATTCCGGGCTAGGGTTAGGGTTAGCGAACGGCACGGCTTAGGGCACAGGTGAGGGCACGGAAACGTGGGAGGGTCAGGCTACGTGCTGACGCACGGGTCAGTGCCAGCGTACGGGTCAGGAGTAGCGTATGGCGTAAGGTAAGGTGTAGGGCTGGTGGTGGGTTTCTATTCCGGGCTAGGGTTAGGGTTAGGGAACGGCAAGGCTTAGGGCACAGGTGAGGGTACAGAAACGTGGGAGGGTCGGGCTACGTGCTGACGCACGGGTCAGTGCCAGCGTACGGGCCAGGAGTAGGCAACGGCGTAGGATAAAGTGTAGGGCTGGTGGTTGATTTCCGTTCCGGGCTAGTGTTAGGGTTAGGGAACGGCAAGGCTTAGGGCACAGGTGAGGTTACGGAAACGTGGGAGGGTCAGGCTATGTGCTGACGCTCGGGTCAGTGCCAGCGTACGGGCCAGGAGTAAGCAACGGCGTAAGGTAAGGTGTAGGGCTCGTGGTTGGTTCCCGTTCCAGGCTAGGGTTAGGGTTAGGGAACGGCAAGGCTTAGGGCACAGGTGAGGGTACGGAAACGTGGGAGGGTCGGGCTACGTGCTGACGCACGTGTCAGTGCCAGCGTACGGGCCAGGAGTAGGCAACGGCGTAGGATAAAGTGTATGGCTGGTGGTGGATTTGCGTTCCTGGCTAGGGTTAGGGTTAGGGAATGACAAGGCTTAGGGCACAGGTGAGGGTACGGAAACGTGGGAGGGTCAGGCTACGTGCTGACGCACAGATCAGTGCCAGCGTACAGGTCAGGAGTAGGGTACGGCGTAAGGAAAAGTGTAGGGCTGGTGGTGGGTTTCTATTCCGGGCTAGGGTTAGGGTTAGGGAACGGCAAGGCTTAGGGCACAGGTGAGGGTACGGAAACGTGGGAGGGTCGGGCTACGTGCTGACGCACGTGTCAGAGCCAGCGTACGGGCCAGGAGTAGGCAACGGCGTAGGATAAAGTGTATGGCTGGTGGTGGATTTGCGTTCCGGGCTAGCGTTAGGGTTAGGGAACGGCAAGGCTTAGGGCACAGGTGAGGGTACGGAAACGTGGCAGGGTCAGGCTACGTGCTGACGCACAGCTCAGTGCCAGCGTACAGGTCAGGAGTAGGGTACGGCGTAAGGAAAAGTGTAGGGCTGGTGGTGGGTTTCTATTGCGGGCTAGGGTTAGGGTTAGGGAACGGCAAGGCTTAGGGCACAGGTGAGGGTACGGAAACGTGGGAGGGTCAGGCTACGTGCTGACGCACGTGTCAGTGCCAGCGTACGGGTCAGGAGTAGGGTACGGCGTAAGGTAAGGTGTAGGGCTGGTGGTGGGTTTCTATTCCGGGCTAGGGTTAGGGTTAGGGAACGGCAAGGCTTAGGGCACAGGTGAGGGTACGGAAACGTGGGAGGGTCAGGCTACGTGCTGACGCACGGGTCAGTGCCAGCGTACGGGCCAGGAGTAGGCAACGGCTTAAGGTAGGGTATAGGGCTGGTGGTGGGTTTCTATTCCGGGCTAGGGTTAGGGTTAGGGAACGGCAAGGCTTAGGGCACAGGTGAGGGTACAGAAACGAGGGAGGGTCGGGCTACGTGCTGACGCACGGGTCAGTGCCAGCATACGGGTCAGGAGTAGGCAACGACGTAGGATAAAGTGTAGGGCTGGTGGTGGGTTTCCATTCGGGGCTAGGGTTAGGGTTAGGGAACGGCAACGCTTAGGGCACTGGTGAGGGTACGGAAACGTGGGAGGGTCAGGCTACGTGCTGACGCACGGGTCAGTGCCAGCGTACGGGCCAGGAGTAGGCAACGGCTTAAGGTATGGTGTAGGGCTGGTGGTGGGTTTCTATTCCGGGCTAGGGTTAGGGTTAGGGAATGGCAAGGCTTAGGGCACAGGTGAGGGTACAGAAACGTGGGAGGGTCGGGCTACGTGCTGACGCACGGGTCAGTGCCAGCGTACGGGCCAGGAGTAGGCAACGGCTTAAGGTATGGTGTAGGGCTGGTGGTGGGTTTCTATTCCGGGCTAGGGTTAGGGTTAGGGAATGGCAAGGCTTAGGGCACAGGTGAGGGTACAGAAACGTGGGAGGGTCGGGCTACGTGCTGACGCACGGGTCAGTGCCAGCGTACGGGCCAGGAGCAGGCAACGGCGTAGGATAAAGTGTAGGGCTGGTGGTGGATTTGCGTTCGGGGCTAGGGTTAGGGTTAGGGAACGGCAAGGCTTAGGGCACAGGTGAGGGTACGGAAACGTGGGAGGGTCAGGCTACGTGCTGACGCACAGGTCAGTGCCAGCGTACAGGTCAGGATTAGGGTACGGCGTAAGGTAAGGTGTAGGGCTGGTGGTGGGTTTCTATTCCGGGCTAGGGTTAGGGTTAGGGAACGGCAAGGCATAGGGCACAGGTGAGGGTACGGAAACGTGGGAGGGTCAGGCTTCGTGCTGACGCACGGGTCAGTGCCAGCGTTCGGGTCAGGAGTAGGTTACGGCGTAAGGTAAGGTGTAGGGCTGGTGGTGGGTTTCCGTTCCGGGCTAGGGTTAGGGTTAGGGAACGGCAAGGCTTAGGGCACAGGTGAAGGTACGGAAACGTGGGAGGCTCGTGCTACGTGCTGACGCACGGGTCAGTGCCAGCGTACGGGCCAGGAGTAGTCAACGGCGTAGGATAAAGTGTAGGCTGGTGGTGGATTTGCGTTCTGGGCTAGGGTTAGGGTTAGGGAACGGCAAGGCTTACGGCACAGGAGAGGGTACGGAAACGCCAGAGTGTAAGGCTACGTGCTGATGCACGGGGCAGTGCCAGAGTACAGGCCAGGAGTAGGCAACGGCGTAGGATAAAGTGTAGGGCTGGTGGTGGGTTTCTATTCCGGGCTAGGGTTAGGGTTAGGGAACGGCAAGGCTTAGGGCACAAGTGAGGGTACGGAAACGTGGGAGGGTCAGGCTACGTGCTGACGCACGGTTCAGTGCCAGCGTACGGGCCAGGAATAGGGTACGGCGTAAGGTAAGGTGTAGGGCTGGTGGTGGGTTTCCATTCCGGGCTAGGGTTAGGGTTAGGGATCGGCAAGGCTTAGGGCACAGGTGAGGGTATGGAAACGTGGGAGGGTCGGGCTACGTGCAGACGCAAGGGTCAGTGCCAGCGTACGGGCCATGAGTAGGCAACGGCGTAGGATAAAGTGTACGGCTGGTGGTGGATTTGCGTTCTGGGCTAGGGTTAGGGTTAGGGAACGGCAAGGCTTAGGGCACAGGTCAGGGTACGGAAACGCGGGAGGGTAAGGCTACGTGCTGATGCACGGGTCAGTGCCGGAGTACAGGCCAGGATTAGGCAACGGCGTAGGGTAAGGTGTAGGGCTGGTGGTGGGTTTTCATTCCGGGCTAGGGTTAGGGTTAGGGAAAGGCAAGGCTTAGGGCACAGGTGAGGGTACGGAAACGTGGGAGGTTCAGGCTACGTGCTGACGCTTGGGTCAGTGCCAGCGTACGGGCCAGGAGTAAGCAACGGCGTAGGATAAAGTGTAGGGCTGGTGGTGGATTTGCATTCGGGGCTAGGGTTAGGGTTAGGGAACGGCAAGGCTTAGGGCACAGGTGAGGGTACGAAAACGTGGGAGGGTCAGGCTACGTGCTGACGCACAGGTCAGTGCCAGCGTACAGGTCAGGAGTATGGTACGGCGTAAGGTACCGTGTAGGGCTGGTGGTGGGTTTCTATTCCGGGCTAGGGTTAGGGTTAGCGAACGGCAAGGCTTAGGGCACAGGTGAGAGCACGGAAACGTGGGAGGGTCAGGCTACGTGCTGACGCACGGGTCAGTGCCAGCGTACGGGTCAGGAGTAGGGTATGGCGTAAGGTAAGGTGTAGGGCTGGTGGTGGGTTTCTATTCCGGGCTAGGGTTAGGGTTAGGGAACGGCAAGGCTTAGGGCACAGGTGAGGGTACAGAAACGTGGGAGGGTCGGGCTACGTGCTGACGCACGGGTCAGTGCCAGCGTACGGGCCAGGAGTAGGCAACGGCGTAGGATAAAGTGTAGGGCTGGTGGTTGATTTCCGTTCCGGGCTAGTGTTAGGGTTAGGGAACGGCAAGGCTTAGGGCACAGGTGAGGTTACGGAAACGTGGGAGGGTCAGGCTACGTGCTGACGCACGGGTCAGTGCCAGCGTACGGGCCAGGAGTAGGCAACGGCTTAAGGTAAGGTGTAGGGCTGGTGGTGGGTTTCTATTCCGGGCTAGGGTTAGGGTTAGGGAACGGCAAGGCTTAGGGCACAGGTGAGGGTACAGAAACGTGGGAGGGTCGGGCTACGTGCTGACGCACGGGTCAGTGCCAGCATACGGGTCAGGAGTAGGCAACGGCGTAGGATAAAGTGTAGGGCTGGTGGTGGGTTTCCATTCCGGGCTAGGGTTAGGGTTAGGGAACGGCAACGCTTAGGGCACTGGTGAGGGTACGGAAACGTGGGAGGGTCAGGCTACGTGCTGACGCACGGGTCAGTGCCAGCGTACGGGCCAGGAGTAGGCATCGGCTTAAGGTAAGGTGTAGGGCTGGTGGTGGGTTTCTATTCCGGGCTAGGGTTAGGGTTAGGGAACGGCAAGGCTTAGGGCACAGGTGAGGGTACAGAAACGTGGGAGGGTCGGGCTACGTGCTGACGCACGGGTCAGAGCCAGCGTACGGGCCAGGAGTAGGCAACGGCGTAGGATAAAGTGTAGGGCTGGTGGTGGATTTGCGTTCGGGGCTAGGGTTAGGGTTAGGGAACGGCAAGGCTTAGGGCACAGGTGAGGGTACGGAAACGTGGGAGGGTCAGGCTACGTGCTGACGCACAGGTCAGTGCCAGCGTACAGGTCAGGAGTAGGGTACGGCGTAAGGTAAGGTGTAGGGCTGGTGGTGGGTTTCTATTCCGGGCTAGGGTTAGGGTTAGGGAACGGCAAGGCATAGGGCACAGGTGAGGGTACGGAAACGTGGTAGGGTCAGTCTACGTGCTGACGCACGGGTCAGTGCCAGCGTACGGGTCAGGAGTAGGTTATGGCGTAAGGTAAGGTGTAGGGCTGGTGGTGGGTTTCTATTCCGGGCTAGGGTTAGGGTTAGGGAACGGCAAGGCTTAGGGCACAGGTGAGGGAACGGAAACGTGGGAGTGTCGGGCTACGTGCTGACGCACGGGTCAGTGCCAGCGTTCGGGCCAGGAGTAGGCAACGGCGTAGGATAAAGTGTAGGGCTGGAGGTGGATTTGCGTTCCGGGCTAGGGTTAGGGTTAGGGAACGGCATGGCTTAGGGCACAGGTGAGGGTACGGAAATGCCAGAGTGTAAGGCTACGTGCTGATGCACGGGGCAGTGCCAGAGTACAGGCCAGGAGTAGGCAACGGCGTAGGGTAAGGTGTAGGGCTGGTGGTGGGTTTCCATTCCGGGCTAGGGTTAGGGTTAGGGAACGGCAAGGCTTAGGGCACTGGTGAGGGTACGGAAACGTGGGAGGGTCAGGCTACGTGCTGACGCACGGGTCAGTGCCAGCGTACGGGCCAGGAGTAAGCAACGGCGTAAGGTAAGGTGTAGGGCTCGTGGTTGGTTTCCGTTCCAGGCTAGGGTTAGGGTTAGGGAACGGCAAGGCTTAGGGCACAGGTGAGGGTACGGAAACGTGGGAGGGTCGGGCTACGTGCTGACGCACGTGTCAGTGCCAGCGTACGGGCCAGGAGTAGGCAACGGCGTAGGATAAAGTGTATGGCTGGTGGTGGATTTGCGTTCCGGGCTAGGGTTAGGGTTAGGGAATGACAAGGCTTAGGGCACAGGTGAGGGTACGGAAATGTGGGAGGGTCAGGCTACGTGCTGACGCACAGGTCAGTGCCAGCGTACAGGTCAGGAGGAGGGTACGGCGTAAGGAAAAGTGTAGGGCTGGTGGTGGGTTTCTATTCCGGGCTAGGGTTAGGGTTAGGGAACGGCAAGGCTTAGGGCACAGGTGAGGTTACGGAAACGTGGGTGGGTCAGGCTACGTGCTGACGCACGTGTCAGTGCCAGCGTATGGGTCAGGAGTAGGGTACGGCGTAAGGTAAGGTGTAGGGCTGGTGGTGGCTTTCTATTCCCGGCTAGGGTTAGGGTTAGGGAACGGCAAGGCTTAGGGCACAGGTGAGGGTACGGAAACGTGGGAGGGTCAGGCTACGTGCTGACGCACGGGTCAGTGCCAGCGTACGGGCCAGGAGTAGGCAACGGCTTAAGGTAAGGTGTAGGGCTGGTGGTGGGTTTCTATTCCGGGCTAGGGTTAGGGTTAGGGAACGGCAAGGCTTAGGGCACAGGTGAGGGTACAGAAACGTGGGAGGGTCGGGCTACGTGCTGACGCACGGGTCAGTGCCAGCATACGGGTCAGGAGTAGGCAACGGCGTAGGATAAAGTGTAGGGCTGGTGGTGGGTTTCCATTCCGGGCTAGGGTTAGGGTTAGGGAACGGCAACGCTTAGGGCACTGGTGAGGGTACGGAAACGTGGGAGGGTCAGGCTACGTGCTGACGCACGGGTCAGTGCCAGCGTACGGGCCAGGAGTAGGCATCGGCTTAAGGTAAGGTGTAGGGCTGGTGGTGGGTTTCTATTCCGGGCTAGGGTTAGGGTTAGGGAACGGCAAGGCTTAGGGCACAGGTGAGGGTACAGAAACGTGGGAGGGTCGGGCTACGTGCTGACGCACGGGTCAGAGCCAGCGTACGGGCCAGGAGTAGGCAACGGCGTAGGATAAAGTGTAGGGCTGGTGGTGGATTTGCGTTCGGGGCTAGGGTTAGGGTTAGGGAACGGCAAGGCTTAGGGCACAGGTGAGGGTACGGAAACGTGGGAGGGTCAGGCTACGTGCTGACGCACAGGTCAGTGCCAGCGTACAGGTCAGGAGTAGGGTACGGCGTAAGGTAAGGTGTAGGGCTGGTGGTGGGTTTCTATTCCGGGCTAGGGTTAGGGTTAGGGAACGGCAAGGCATAGGGCACAGGTGAGGGTACGGAAACGTGGTAGGGTCAGTCTACGTGCTGACGCACGGGTCAGTGCCAGCGTACGGGTCAGGAGTAGGTTATGGCGTAAGGTAAGGTGTAGGGCTGGTGGTGGGTTTCTATTCCGGGCTAGGGTTAGGGTTAGGGAACGGCAAGGCTTAGGGCACAGGTGAGGGAACGGAAACGTGGGAGTGTCGGGCTACGTGCTGACGCACGGGTCAGTGCCAGCGTACGGGCCAGGAGTAGGCAACGGCGTAGGATAAAGTGTAGGGCTGGAGGTGGATTTGCGTTCCGGGCTAGGGTTAGGGTTAGGGAACGGCATGGCTTAGGGCACAGGTGAGGGTACGGAAATGCCAGAGTGTAAGGCTACGTGCTGATGCACAGGGCAGTGCCAGAGTACAGGCCAGGAGTAGGCAACGGCGTAGGGTAAGGTGTAGGGCTGGTGGTGGGTTTCCATTCCGGGCTAGGGTTAGGGTTAGGGAACGGCAAGGCTTAGGGCACTGGTGAGGGTACGGAAACGTGGGAGGGTCAGGCTACGTGCTGACGCACGGGTCAGTGCCAGCGTACGGGCCAGGTGTAGGCAACGGCGTAAGGTAAGGTGTAGGGCTGGTTGTTGTTTTCCGTTCCAGGCTAGGGTTAGGGTTAGGGAACGGCAAGGCTTAGGGCACAGGTGAGGGTACAGAAACGTGGGAGGGTCGGGCTACGTGCTGACGCACGGGTCAGAGCCAGCGTACGGGCCAGGAGTAGGCAACGGCGTAGGATAAAGTGTAGGGCTGGTGGTGGATTTGCGTTCGGGGCTAGGGTTAGGGTTAGGGAACGGCAAGGCTTAGGGCACAGGTGAGGGTACGGAAACGTGGGAGGGTCAGGCTACGTGCTGACGCACAGGTCAGTGCCAGCGTACAGGTCAGGAGTAGGGTACGGCGTAAGGTAAGGTGTAGGGCTGGTGGTGGGTTTCTATTCCGGGCTAGGGTTAGGGTTAGGGAACGGCAAGGCATAGGGCACAGGTGAGGGTACGGAAACGTGGGAGGGTCAGTCTACGTGCTGACGCACGGGTCAGTGCCAGCGTACGGGTCAGGAGTAGGTTATGGCGTAAGGTAAGGTGTAGGGCTGGTGGTGGGTTTCTATTCCGGGCTAGGGTTAGGGTTAGGGAACGGCAAGGCTTAGGGCACAGGTGAGGGTACGGAAACGTGGGAGTGTCGGGCTACGTGCTGACGCACGGGTCAGTGCCAGCGTACGGGCCAGGAGTAGGCAACGGCGTAGGATAAAGTGTAGGGCTGGTGGTGGATTTGCGTTCCGGGCTAGGGTTAGGGTTAGGGAACGGCATGGCTTAGGGCACAGGTGAGGGTACGGAAATGCCAGAGTGTAAGGCTACGTGCTGATGCACGGGGCAGTGCCAGAGTACAGGCCAGGAGTAGGCAACGGCGTAGGGTAAGGTGTAGGGCTGGTGGTGGGTTTCCATTCCGGGCTAGGGTTAGGGTTAGGGAACGGCAAGGCTTAGGGCACAGGTGAGGGTACGGAAACGTGGGAGGGTCAGGCTACGTGCTGACGCAAGGGTCAGTGCCAGCGTACGGGCCAGGTGTAGGCAACGGCGTAAGGTAAGGTGTAGGGCTGGTTGTTGTTTTCCGTTCCAGGCTAGGGTTAGGGTTAGGGAACGGCAAGGCTTAGGGCACAGGTGAGGGTACGGAAACGTGGGAGGGTCGGGCTACGTGCTGATGCACGGGTCAGTGCCAGCGTACTGGCCAGGAGTAGGCAACGGCGTAGGATAAAGTGTAGGGCTGGTGGTGGATTTGCGTTCCGGGCTAGGGTAAGGGTTAGGGAACGGCAAGGCTTAGGGCACAGGTGAGGGTACGGAAGCGTGGGAGGGTCAGGCTACGTGCAGACGAACGGGTCAGTGCCAGCGTACGGGTCAGGAGTAGGGTACGGCGTAAGGTAAGGTGTAGGGCTGGTGGTGGGTTTCTATTCCGGGCTAGGGTTAGGGTTAGGGAACGGAAAGGCTTAGGGCACAAGTGAGGGTACGGAAACGTGGGAGGGTCAGGCTACGTGCTGACGCACGGTTCAGTGCCAGCGTACGGGCCAGGAGTAGGCAACGGCGTAGGATAAAGTGTATGGCTGGTGGTGGATTTGCGTTCCGGGCTAGGGTTAGGGTTAGGGAATGACAAGGCTTAGGGCACAGGTGAGGGTACGGAAACGTGGGAGGGTCGGGCTACGTGCTGACGCACGTGTCAGTGCCAGCGTACGGGCCAGGAGTAGGCAACGGCGTAGGATAAAGTGTATGACTGGTGGTGGATTTGCGTTCCGGGCTAGGGTTAGGGTTAGGGAATGACAAGGCTTAGGGCACAGGTGAGGGTACGGAAATGTGGGAGGGTCAGGCTACGTGCTGACGCACAGGTCAGTGCCAGCGTACAGGTCAGGAGTAGGGTACGGCGTAAGGAAAAGTGTAGGGCTGGTGGTGGGTTTCTATTCCGGGCTAGGGTTAGGGTTAGGGAACGGCAAGGCTTAGGGCACAGGTGAGGGTACGGAAACGTGGGAGGGTCAGGCTACGTGCTGACGCACGTGTCAGTGCCAGCGTACGGGTCAGGAGTAGGGTACGGCGTAAGGTAAGGTGTAGGGCTGGTGGTGGCTTTCTATTCCCGGCTAGGGTTAGGGTTAGGGAACGGCAAGGCTTAGGGCACAGGTGAGGGTACGGAAACGTGGGAGGGTCAGGCTACGTGCTGACGCACGGGTCAGTGCCAGCGTACGGGCCAGGAGTAGGCAACGGCTTAAGGTAAGGTGTAGGGCTGGTGGTGGGTTTCTATTCCGGGCTAGGGTTAGGGTTAGGGAACGGCAAGGCTTAGGGCACAGGTGAGGGTACGGAAACGTGGGAGGGTCGGGCTACGTGCTGACGCACGGGTCAGTGCCAGCGTACGGGCCAGGAGTAGGCAACGGCGTAGGATAAAGTGTAGGGCTAGTGGTGGATTTGCGTTCCAGGCTAGGGTTAGGGTTAGGGAACGGCAAGGCTTAGGGCACAGGTGAGGGTACGGAAGCGTGGGAGGGTCAGGCTACGTGCAGACGAACGGGTCAGTGCCAGCGTACGGGTCAGGAGTAGGGTACGGCGTAAGGTAAGGTGTAGGGCTGGTGGTGGGTTTCTATTCCGGGCTAGGGTTAGGGTTAGGGAACGGCAAGGCTTAGGGCACAAGTGAGGGTACGGAAACGTGGGAGGGTCAGGCTACGTGCTGACGCACGGTTCAGTGCCAGCGTACGGGCCAGGAATAGGGTACGGCGTAAGGTAAGGTGTAGGGCTGGTGGTGGGTTTCCATTCCGGGCTAGGGTTAGGGTTAGGGAACGGCAAGGCTTAGGGCACAGCTGAGGGCACGGAAACGTGGGAGGGTCAGGCTACGTGCTGACGCACGGGTCAGTGCCAGCGTACGGGTCAGGAGTAGGGTACGGCGTAAGGTAAGGTGTAGGGCTGGTGGTGGGTTTCTATTCCGGGCTAGGGTTAGGGTTAGGGAACGGCAAGGCTTAGGGCACAGGTCAGGGTACGGAAACGCGGGAGGGTAAGGCTACGTGCTGATGAACGGGTCAGTGCCAGAGTACAGGCCAGGAGTAGGCAACGGCGTAGGGTAAGGTGTAGGGCTGGTGGTTGGTTTCCGTTCCAGGCTAGGGTTAGGGTTAGGGAACGGCAAGGCTTAGGGCACAGGGGAGGGTACGGAAACGTGGGAGGGTCGGGCTACGTGCTGATTCACGGGTCCGTGCCAGCGTTCGGGCCAGGAGTGGGCAACGGCGTAAGGTAAGGTGTAGGGCTTGTGGTTGATTTCCGTTCCGGGATAGGGTTAGGGTTAGGGATCGGCAAGGCTTAGGGCACAGGTGAGGGTATGGAAACGTGGGAGGGTCGGGCTACGTGCAGACGCACGGGTCAGTGCCAGCGTACGGGCCAGGAGTAGGCAACGGCGTAGGATAAAGTGTACGGCTGGTGGTGGATTTGCGTTCTGGGCTAGGGTTAGGGTTAGGGAACGGCAAGGCTTAGGGCACAGGTCAGGGTACGGAAACGCGGGAGGGTAAGGCTACGTGCTGATGCACGGGTCAGTGCCAGAGTACAGGCCAGGACTAGGCCACGGAGTAGGGTAAGGTGTAGGGCTGGTGGTGGGTTTTCATTCTGGGCTAGGGTTAGCGTTAGGGAAAGGCAAGGCTTAGGGCACAGGTGAGGGTACGGAAACGTGGGAGGTTCAGGCTACGTGCTGACGCACGGGTCAGTGCCAGCATACGTGCCAGGAGTAGGCAACGGCGTAAGGTAAGGTGTAGGGCTGGTGGTTGGTTTCCGTTCCAGGCTAGGGTTAGGGTTAGGGAACGGCAAGGCTTAGGGCACAGGTGAGGGTACGGAAACGTGGGAGGGTCGGTCTACGTGCTGACCCACGGGTCAGTGCCAGCGTACGGGCCAGGAGTAGGCAACGGCGTAGGATAAAGTGTAGGGCTAGTGGTGGATTTGCGTTCCAGGCTAGGGTTAGGGTTAGGGAACGGCAAGGCTTAGGGCACAGGTGAGGGTACGGAAACGTGGGAGGGTCGGGCTACGTGCTGACGCACGGGTCAGTGCCAGCGTACGGGCCAGGAGTAGGCAACGGCGTAGGATAAAGTGTAGGGCTGGTGGTGGATTTTCGTTCGGGGCTAGGGATAGGGTTAGGGAACGGCAAGGCTTAGGGCACAGGTGAGGGTACGGAAACGTGGGAGGGTCAGGCTACGTGCTGACGCACAGGTCAGTGCCAGCGTACAGGTCAGGAATATGGTACGGCGTAAGGTAACGTGTAGGGCTGGTGGTGGGTTTCTATTCCGGGCTAGGGTTAGGGTTAGGGAACCGCAAGGCTTAGGGCACAGGTGAGGGCACGGAAACGTGGGAGGGTCAGGCTACATGCTGACGCACGGGTCAGTGCCAGCGTACGGGTCAGGAGTAGGGTATGGCGTAAGGTAAGGTGTAGGGCTGGTGGTGGGTTTCTATTCCGGGCTAGGGTTAGGGTTAGGGAACGGCAAGGCTTAGGGCACAGGTGAGGGTACAGAAACGTGGGAGGGTCGGGCTACGTGCTGACGCACGGGTCAGTGCCAGCGTACGGGCCAGGAGTATGCAACGGCGTAGGATAAAGTGTAGGGCTAGTGGTGGATTTGCGTTCCAGGCTAGGGTTAGGGTTAGGGAACGGCAAGGCTTAGGGCACAGGTGAGGGTACAGAAACGTGGGAGGGTCGGGCTACGTGCTGACGCACGGGTCAGTGCCAGCGTATGGGCCAGGAGTAGGCAACGGCGTAGGATAAAGTGTAGGGCTGGTGGTGGATTTGCATTCGGGGCTAGGGTTAGGGTTAGGGAACGGCAAGGCTTAGGGCACAGGTGAGGGTACGGAAACGTGGGAGGGTCAGGCTACGTGCTGACGCACAGGTCAGTGCCAGCATACAGGTCAGGAGTATGGTACGGCGTAAGGTACCGTGTAGGGCTGGTGGTGGGTTTCTATTCCGGGCTAGGGTTAGGGTTAGCGAACGGCAAGGCTTAGGGCACAGGTGAGAGCACGGAAACGTGGGAGGGTCAGGCTACGTGCTGACGCACGGGTCAGTGCCAGCGTACGGGTCAGGAGTAGGGTATGGCGTAAGGTAAGGTGTAGGGCTGGTGGTGGGTTTCTATTCCGGGCTAGGGTTAGGGTTAGGGAACGGCAAGGCTTAGGGCACAGGTGAGGGTACAGAAACGTGGGAGGGTCGGGCTACGTGCTGACGCACGGGTCAGTGCCAGCGTACGGGCCAGGAGTAGGCAACGGCATAGGATAAAGTGTAGGGCTGGTGGTTGATTTCCGTTCCGGGCTAGTGTTAGGGTTAGGGAACGGCAAGGCTTAGGGCACAGGTGAGGTTACGGAAACGTGGGAGGGTCAGGCTACGTGCTGACGCTCGGGTCAGTGCCAGCGTACGGGCCAGGAGTAAGCAACGGCATAAGGTAAGGTGTAGGGCTCGTGGTTGGTTTCCGTTCAAGGCTAGGGTTAGGGTTAGGGAACGGCAAGGCTTAGGGCACAGGTGAGGGTACGGAAACGTGGGAGGGTCGGGCTACGTGCTGACGCACGTGTCAGTGCCAGCGTACGGGCCAGGAGTAGGCAACGGCGTAGGATAAAGTGTATGGCTGGTGGTGGATTTGCCTTCCGGGCTAGGGTTAGGGTTAGGGAATGACAAGGCTTAGGGCACAGGTGAGGGTACGGAAATGTGGGAGGGTCAGGCTACGTGCTGACGCACAGGTCAGTGCCAGCGTACAGGTCAGGAGTAGGGTACGGCGTAAGGAAAAGTGTAGGGCTGGTGGTGGGTTTCTATTCCGGGCTAGGGTTAGGGTTAGGGAACGGCAAGGCTTAGGGCACAGGTGAGGGTACGGAAACGTGGGAGGGTCAGGCTACGTGCTGACGCACGTGTCAGTGCCAGCGTACGGGTCAGGAGTAGGGTACGGCGTAAGGTAAGGTGTAGGGCTGGTGGTGGCTTTCTATTCCCGGCTAGGGTTAGGGTTAGGGAACGGCAAGGCTTAGGGCACAGGTGAGGGTACGGAAACGTGGGAGGGTCAGGCTACGTGCTGACGCACAGGTCAGTGCCAGCGTACAGGTCAGGAGTAGGGTACGGCGTAAGGTAAGGTGTAGGGCTGGTGGTGGGTTTCTATTCCGGGCTAGGGTTAGGGTTAGGGAACGGCAAGGCATAGGGCACAGTTGAGGGTACGGAAATGTGGGAGGGTCAGGCTTCGTGCTGACGCACGGGTCAGTGCCAGCGTTCGGGTCAGGAGTAGGATATGGCGTAAGGTAAGGTGTAGGGCTGGTGGTGGGTTTCCGTTCCGGGCTAGGGTTAGGGTTAGGGAACGGCAAGGCTTAGGGCACAGGTGAAGGTACGGAAACGTGGGAGGCTCGTGCTACGTGCTGACGCATGGGTCAGTGCCAGCGTACGGGCCAGGAGTAGGCAACGGCGTAGGATAAAGTGTAGGCTGGTGGTGGATTTGCGTTCTGGGCTAGGGTTAGGGTTAGGGAACGGCAAGGCTTACGGCACAGGAGAGGGTACGGAAACGCCAGAGTGTAAGGCTACGTGCTGATGCACGGGGCAGTGCCAGAGTAGAGGCCAGGAGTAGGCAACGGCGTAGGATAAAGTGTAGGGCTGGTGGTGGGTTTCTATTCCGGGCTAGGGTTAAGGTTAGGGAACGGCAAGGCTTAGGGCACAAGTGAGGGTACGGAAACGTGGGTGGGTCAGGCTACGTGCTGACGCACGGTTCAGTGCCAGCGTACGGGCCAGGAATAGGGTACGGCGTAAGGTAAGGTGTAGGGCTGGTGGTGGGTTTCCATTCCGGGCTAGGGTTAGGGTTAGGGAATGGCAAGGCTTAGGCCACAGCTGAGGGTACGGAAACGTGGGAGGGTCAGGCTACGTGCTGACGCACTGGTCAGTGCCAACGTACGGGCCAGGAGTAGGGTACGGCGTAAGGTAAGGTGTAGGGCTTGTGGTTGATTTCCGTTCCAGGCTAGGGTTAGGGTTAGGGAACGGCAAGGCTTAGGGCAAAGGAGAGGGTACGGAAACGTGGGAGGGTCGGGCCCCGTGCTGACGCACGGGTTAGTGCCAGCATACGGGCCAGGAGTAGGCAACGGCGTAGGATAAAGTGTAGGGCTGGTGGTGGGTTTCCATTCCGGGCTAGGGTTAGGGTTAGGGAACGGCAACGCTTAGGGCACAGGTGAGGGTACGGAAACGTGGGAGGGTCAGGCTACGTGCTGACGCACGGGTCAGTGCCAGCGTACGGGCCAGGAGTAGGCAACGGCTTAAGGTAAGGTGTAGGGCTGGTGGTGGGTTTCTATTCCGGGCTAGGGTTAGGGTTAGGGAACGGCAAGGCTTAGGGCACAGGTGAGGGTACAGAAACGTGGGAGGTTCGGGCTACGTGCTGACGCACGGGTCAGTGCCAGCGTACGGGCCAGGAGTAGGCAACGGCTTAAGGTAAGGTGTAGGGCTGGTGGTGGGTTTCTATTCCGGGCTAGGGTTAGGGTTAGGGAACGGCAAGTCTTAGGGCACAGGTGAGGGTACAGAAACGTGGGAGGGTCGTGCTACGTGCTGACGCACGTGTCAGTGCCAGCGTACGGGCCAGGAGTAGGCAACGGCGTAGGATAAAGTGTAGGGCTGGTGGTTGATTTCCGTTCCGGGCTAGTGTTAGGGTTAGGGAACGGCAAGGCTTAGGGCACAGGTGAGGTTACGGAAACTTGGGAGGGTCAGGCTACGTGCTGACGCACGGGTCAGTGCCAGCGTACGGGCCAGGAGTAAGCAACGGCGTAAGGTAAGGTGTAGGGCTGGTGGTTGGTTTCCGTTCCAGGCTAGGGTTAGGGTTAGGGAACGGCAAGGCTTAGGGCACAGGTGAGGGTACGGAAACGTGGGAGGGTCGGGCTACGTGCTGACGCACGTGTCAGTGCCAGCGTACGGGCCAGGAGTAGGCAACGGCGTAGGATAAAGTGTACGGCTGGTGGTGGATTTGCGTTCCGGGCTAGGGTTAGTGTTAGGGAACGGCAAGGCTTAGGGCACAGGTGAGGGTACGGAAACGTGGCAGGGTCAGGCTACGTGCTGACGCACAGCTCAGTGCCAGCGTACAGGTCAGGAGTAGGGTACGGCGTAAGGAAAAGTGTAGGGCTGGTGGTGGGTTTCTATTCCGGCCTAGGGTTAGGGTTAGGGAACGGCAAGGCTTAGGGCACAGGTGAGGGTACGGAAACGTGGGAGGGTCAGGCTACGTGCTGACGCACGTGTCAGTGCCAGCGTACGGGTCAGGAGTAGGGTACGGCGTAAGGTAAGGTGTAGGGCTGGTGGTGGGTTTCTATTCCGGGCTAGGGTTAGGGTTAGGGAACGGCAAGGCATAGGGCACAGTTGAGGGTACGGAAATGTGGGAGGGTCAGGCTTCGTGCTGACGCACGGGTCAGTGCCAGCGTTCGGGTCAGGAGTAGGATATGGCGTAAGGTAAGGTGTAGGGCTGGTGGTGGGTTTCCGTTCCGGGCTAGGGTTAGGGTTAGGGAACGGCAAGGCTTAGGGCACAGGTGAAGGTACGGAAACGTGGGAGGCTCGTGCTACGTGCTGACGCATGGGTCAGTGCCAGCGTACGGGCCAGGAGTAGGCAACGGCGTAGGATAAAGTGTAGGCTGGTGGTGGATTTGCGTTCTGGGCTAGGGTTAGGGTTAGGGAACGGCAAGGCTTACGGCACAGGAGAGGGTACGGAAACGCCAGAGTGTAAGGCTACGTGCTGATGCACGGGGCAGTGCCAGAGTACAGGCCAGGAGTAGGCAACGGCGTAGGATAAAGTGTAGGGCTGGTGGTGGGTTTCTATTCCGGGCTAGGGTTAAGGTTAGGGAACGGCAAGGCTTAGGGCACAAGTGAGGGTACGGAAACGTGGGTGGGTCAGGCTACGTGCTGACGCACGGTTCAGTGCCAGCGTACGGGCCAGGAATAGGGTACGGCGTAAGGTAAGGTGTAGGGCTGGTGGTGGGTTTCCATTCCGGGCTAGGGTTAGGGTTAGGGAATGGCAAGGCTTAGGCCACAGCTGAGGGTACGGAAACGTGGGAGGGTCAGGCTACGTGCTGACGCACTGGTCAGTGCCAACGTACGGGCCAGGAGTAGGGTACGGCGTAAGGTAAGGTGTAGGGCTTGTGGTTGATTTCCGTTCCAGGCTAGGGTTAGGGTTAGGGAACGGCAAGGCTTAGGGCAAAGGAGAGGGTACGGAAACGTGGGAGGGTCGGGCCCCGTGCTGACGCACGGGTTAGTGCCAGCATACGGGCCAGGAGTAGGCAACGGCGTAGGATAAAGTGTAGGGCTGGTGGTGGGTTTCCATTCCGGGCTAGGGTTAGGGTTAGGGAACGGCAACGCTTAGGGCACAGGTGAGGGTACGGAAACGTGGGAGGGTCAGGCTACGTGCTGACGCACGGGTCAGTGCCAGCGTACGGGCCAGGAGTAGGCAACGGCTTAAGGTAAGGTGTAGGGCTGGTGGTGGGTTTCTATTCCGGGCTAGGGTTAGGGTTAGGGAACGGCAAGGCTTAGGGCACAGATGAGGGTACAGAAACGTGGGAGGTTCGGGCTACGTGCTGACGCACGGGTCAGTGCCAGCGTACGGGCCAGGAGTAGGCAACGGCTTAAGGTAAGGTGTAGGGCTGGTGGTGGGTTTCTATTCCGGGCTAGGGTTAGGGTTAGGGAACGGCAAGTCTTAGGGCACAGGTGAGGGTACAGAAACGTGGGAGGGTCGTGCTACGTGCTGACGCACGTGTCAGTGCCAGCGTACGGGCCAGGAGTAGGCAACGGCGTAGGATAAAGTGTAGGGCTGGTGGTTGATTTCCGTTCCGGGCTAGTGTTAGGGTTAGGGAACGGCAAGGCTTAGGGCACAGGTGAGGTTACGGAAACTTGGGAGGGTCAGGCTACGTGCTGACGCACGGGTCAGTGCCAGCGTACGGGCCAGGAGTAAGCAACGGCGTAAGGTAAGGTGTAGGGCTGGTGGTTGGTTTCCGTTCCAGGCTAGGGTTAGGGTTAGGGAACGGCAAGGCTTAGGGCACAGGTGAGGGTACGGAAACGTGGGAGGGTCGGGCTACGTGCTGACGCACGTGTCAGTGCCAGCGTACGGGCCAGGAGTAGGCAACGGCGTAGGATAAAGTGTACGGCTGGTGGTGGATTTGCGTTCCGGGCTAGGGTTAGTGTTAGGGAACGGCAAGGCTTAGGGCACAGGTGAGGGTACGGAAACGTGGCAGGGTCAGGCTACGTGCTGACGCACAGCTCAGTGCCAGCGTACAGGTCAGGAGTAGGGTACGGCGTAAGGAAAAGTGTAGGGCTGGTGGTGGGTTTCTATTCCGGCCTAGGGTTAGGGTTAGGGAACGGCAAGGCTTAGGGCACAGGTGAGGGTACGGAAACGTGGGAGGGTCAGGCTACGTGCTGACGCACGTGTCAGTGCCAGCGTACGGGTCAGGAGTAGGGTACGGCGTAAGGTAAGGTGTAGGGCTGGTGGTGGGTTTCTATTCCGGGCTAGGGTTAGGGTTAGGGTACGGCAAGGCTTAGGGCACAGGTGAGGGTACGGAAACGTGGGAGGGTCAGGCTACGTGGTGACGCACGCGTCAGTGCCAGCATACGGGTCAGGAGTAGGCAACGACGTAGTATAAAGTGTAGGGCTGGTGGTGGATTTGCGTTCTGGGCTAGGGTTAGGGTTAGGGAACGGCATGGCTTAGGGCACAGGTGAGGGTACGGAAACGAGGGAGGGTCAGGCTACGTGCTGACGCACGGTTCAGTGCCAGCGTACGGGCCAGGAATAGGGTATGGCGTAATGTAAGGTGTCAGGCTGGTGGTGGGTTTCCGTTCCGGGCTAGGGTTAGGGTTAGGGAACGGCAAGGCTTAGGGCACAGGTGAAGGTACGGAAACGTGGGAGGCTCGTGCTACGTGCTGACGCACGGGTCAGTGCCAGCGTACGGGCCAGGAGTAGGCAACGGCGTAGGATAAAGTGTAGGCTGGTGGTGGATTTGCGTTCTGGGCTAGGGTTAGGGTTAGGGAACGGCAAGGCTTAGGGCACAGGAGAGGGTACGGAAACGCCAGAGTGTAAGGCTACGTGCTGATGCACGGGGCAGTGCCAGAGTACAGGCCAGGAGTAGGCAACGGCGTAGGGTAAGGTGTAGGGCTGGTGGTGGGTTTCCATTCCGGGCTAGGGTTAGGGTTAGGGAACGGCAAGGCTTAGGGCACAGGTGAGGGTACGGAAACGTGGGAGGGTCAGGCTACGTGCTGACGCACGGGTCAGTGCCAGCGTACGGGCCAGGTGTAGGCAACGGCGTAAGGTAAGGTGTAGGGCTGGTGGTTGTTTTCCGTTCCAGGCTAGGGTTAGGGTTAGGGAACGGCAAGGCTTAGGGCACAGGTGAGGGTACGGAAACGTGGGAGGGTCGGGCTACGTGCTGATGCACGGGTCAGTGCCAGCGTACTGGCCAGGAGTAGGCAACGGCGTAGGATAAAGTGTAGGGCTGGTGGTGGATTTGCGTTCCGGGCTAGGGTTAGGGTTAGGGAACGGCAAGGCTTAGGGCACAGGTGAGGGTACGGAAGCGTGGGAGGGTCAGGCTACGTGCAGACGAACGGGTCAGTGCCAGCGTACGGGTCAGGAGTAGGGTACGGCGTAAGGTAAGGTGTAGGGCTGGTCGTGGGTTTCTATTCCGGGCTAGGGTTAGGGTTAGGGAACGGCAAGGCTTAGGTCACAAGTGAGGGTACGGAAAGGTGGGAGGGTCAGGCTACGTGCTGACGCACGGTTCAGTGCCAGCGTACGGGCCAGGAATAGGGTACGGCGTAAGGTAAGGTGTAGGGCTGGTGGTGGGGTTCCATTCCGGGCTAGGGTTAGGGTTAGGGAACGGAAAGGCTTAGGGCACAGCTCAGGGCACGGAAACGTGGGAGGGTCAGGCTACGTGCTGACGCACGGGTCAGTGCCAGCGTACGGGTCAGGAGTAGTGTACGGCGTAAGGTAAGGTGTAGGGCTGGTGGTGGGTTTCTATTCCGGGCTAGGGTTAGGGTTAGGGAACGGCAAGGCTTAGGGCACAGGTCAGGGTACGGAAACGCGTGAGGGTAAGGCTACGTGCTGATGAACGGGTCAGTGCTAGAGTACAGGCCAGGAGTAGGCAACGGCGTAGGGTAAGGTGTAGGGCTGGTGGTTGGTTTCCGTTCCAGGCTAGGGTTAGGGTTAGGGAACGGCAAGGCTTAGGGCACAGGGGAGGGTACCGAAACGTGGGAGGGTCGGGCTACGTGCTGATTCACGGGTCCGTGCCAGCGTTCGGGCCAGGAGTGGGCAACGGCGTAAGGTAAGGTGTGGGCTTGTGGTTGATTTCCGTTCCGGGATAGGGTTAGGGTTAGGGATCGGCAAGGCTTAGGGCACAGGTGAGGTAACGGAAACGTGGGAGGGTCGGGCTACGTGCAGACGCACGGGTCAGTGCCAGCGTACGGGCCAGGAGTAGGCAACGGCGTAGGATAAAGTGTACGGCTCGTGGTGGATTTGCGTTCTGTGCTAGGGTTAGGGTTAGGGAACGGCAAGGCTTAGGGCACAGGTCAGGGTACGGAAACGCGGGAGGGTAAGGCTACGTGCTGATGCACGGGTCAGTGCCAGAGTACAGGCCAGGAGTAGGCAACGGCGTAGGGTAAGGTGTAGGGCTGGTGGTGGGTTTTCATTCCGGGCTAGGGTTAGCGTTAGGGAAAGGCAAGGCTTAGGGCACAGGTGAGGGTACGGAAACGTGGGAGGTTCAGGCTACGTGCTGACGCACGGGTCAGTGCCAGCATACGTGCCAGGAGTAGGCAACGGCGTAAGGTAAGGTGTAGGGCTGGTGGTTGGTTTCCGTTCCAGGCTAGGGTTAGGGTTAGGGAACGGCAAGGCTTAGGGCACAGGTGAGGGTACGGAAACGTGGGAGGGTCGGGCTACGTGCTGACGCATGGGTCAGTGCCAGCGTACGGGCCAGGAGTAGGCAACGGCGTAGGATAAAGTGTAGGGCTAGTGGTGGATTTGCGTTCCAGGCTAGGGTTAGGGTTAGGGAACGGCAAGGCTTAGGGCACAGGTGAGGGTACGGAAACGTGGGAGGGTCGCGCTACGTGCTGACGCACGGGTCAGTGCCAGCGTACGGGCCAGGAGTAGGCAACGGCGTAGGATAAAGTGTAGGGCTGGTGGTGGATTTGCGTTCGGGGCTAGGGTTAGGGTTAGGGAACGGCAAGGCTTAGGGCACAGGTGAGGGTACGGAAACGTGGGAGGGTCAGGCTACGTGCTGACGCACAGGTCAGTGCCAGCGTACAGGTCAGGAATATGGTACGGCGTAAGGTAACGTGTAGGGTTGGTGGTGGGTTTCTATTCCGGGCTAGGGTTAGGGTTAGGGAACCGCAAGGCTTAGGGCACAGGTGAGGGCACGGAAACGTGGGAGGGTCAGGCTACGTGCTGACGCACGGGTCAGTGCCAGCGTACGGGTCAGGAGTAGGGTATGGCGTAAGGTAAGGTGTAGGGCTGGTGGTGGGTTTCTATTCCGGGCTAGGGTTAGGGTTAGGGAACGGCAAGGCTTAGGGCACAGGTGAGGGTACAGAAACGTGGGAGGGTCGGGCTACGTGCTGACGCACGGGTCAGTGCCAGCATACGGGTCAGGAGTAGGCAACGACGTAGGATAAAGTGTAGGGCTGGTGGTTGATTTCCGTTCCGGGCTAGTGTTAGGGTTTGGGAACGGCAAGGCTTAGGGCACAGGTGAGGTTACGGAAACGTGGGAGGGTCAGGCTACGTGCTGACGCACGGGTCAGTGCCAGCGTACGGGCCAGGAGTAAGCAACGGCGTAAGGTAAGGTGTAGGGCTGGTGGTTGGTTTCCGTTCCAGGCTAGGGTTAGGGTTAGGGAACGGCAAGGCTTAGGGCACAGGTGAGGGTACGGAAACGTTGGAGGGTCGGGCTACGTGCTGACGCACGTGTCAGTGCCAGCGTACGGGCCAGGAGTAGGCAACGGCGTAGGATAAAGTGTAGGCTGGTGGTGGATTTGCGTTCTGGGCTAGGGTTAGGGTTAGGGAACGGCAAGGCTTACGGCACAGGAGAGGGTACGGAAACGCCAGAGTGTAAGGCTACGTGCTGATGCACGGGGCAGTGCCAGAGTAGAGGCCAGGAGTAGGCAACGGCGTAGGATAAAGTGTAGGGCTGGTGGTGGGTTTCTATTCCGGGCTAGGGTTAGGGTTAGGGAACGGCAAGTCTTAGGGCACAAGTGAGGGTACGGAAACGTGGGAGGGTCAGGCTATGTGCTGACGCACGGTTCAGTGCCAGCGTACGGGCCAGGAATAGGGTACGGCGTAAGGTAAGGTGTAGGGCTGGTGGTGGGTTTCCATTCCGGGCTAGGGTTCGGGTTAGGGAACGGCAAGGCTTAGGGCACAGGTGAGGGTACGGAAGCGTGGGAGGGTCAGGCTACGTGCAGACGAACGGGTCAGTGCCAGCGTACGGGTCAGGAGTAGGGTACGGCGTAAGGTAAGGTGTAGGGCTGGTGGTGGGTTTCTATTCCGGGCTAGGGTTAGGGTTAGGGAACGGCAAGGCTTAGGTCACAAGTGAGGGTACGGAAACGTGGCAGGGTCAGGCTACGTGCTGACGCACAGCTCAGTGCCAGCGTACAGGTCAGGAGTAGGGTACGGCGTAAGGAAAAGTGTAGGGCTGGTGGTGGGTTTCTATTCCGGGCTAGGGTTAGGGTTAGGGAACGGCAAGGCTTAGGGCACAGGTGAGGGTACGGAAACGTGGGAGGGTCAGGCTACGTGCTGACGCACGTGTCAGTGCCAGCGTACGGGTCAGGAGTAGGGTACGGCGTAAGGTAAGGTGTAGGGCTGGTGGTGGGTTTCTATTCCGGGCTAGGGTTAGGGTTAGGGAACGGCAAGGCTTAGGGCACAGATGAGGGTACGGAAACGTGGGAGGGTCAGGCTACGTGCTGACGCACGGGTCAGTGCCAGCGTACGGGCCACGAGTAGGCAACGGCTTAAGGTAGGGTGTAGGGCTTGTGGTGGGTTTCTATTCCGGGCTAGGGTTAGGGTTAGGGAATGGCAAGGCTTAGGGCACAGGTGAGGGTACAGAAACGTGGGAGGGTCGGGCTACGTGCTGACGCACGGGTCAGTGCCAGCGTACGGACCAGGAGTAGGCAACGGCTTAAGGTAAGGTGTAGGGCTGGTGGTGGGTTTCTATTCCGGGCTAGGTTTAGGGTTAGGGAACGGCAAGGCTTAGGGCACAGGTGAGGGTACAGAAACGTGGGAGGGTCGGGCTACGTGCTGACGCACGGGTCAGTGCCAGCGTACGGGCCAGGAGTAGGCAACGGCGTAGGATAAAGTGTAGGGCTGGTGGTGGATTTGCGTTCGGGGCTAGGGTTAGGGTTAGGGAATGGCAAGGCTTAGGGCACAGGTGAGGGTACGGAAACGTGGGAGGGTCAGGCTACGTGCTGACGCACAGGTCAGTGCCAGCGTACAGGTCAGGAGTAGGGTACGGCGTAAGGTAAGGTGTAGGGCTGGTGGTGGGTTTCTATTCCGGGCTAGGGTTAGGGTTAGGGAACGGCAAGGCATAGGGCACAGGTGAGGGTACGGAAACGTGGGAGGGTCAGGCTTCGTGCTGACGCACGGGTCAGTGCCAGCGTTCGGTTCAGGAGTAGGTTATGGCGTAAGGTAAGGTGTAGGGCTGGTGGTGGGTTTCCGTTCCGGGCTAGGGTTAGGGTTAGGGAACGGCAAGGCTTAGGGCACAGGTGAAGGTACGGAAACGTGGGAGGCTCGTGCTACGTGCTGACGCACGGGTCAGTGCCAGCGTACGGGCCAGGAGTAGGCAACGGCGTAGGATAAAGTGTAGGCTGGTGGTGGATTTGCGTTCTGGGCTAGGGTTAGGGTTAGGGAACGGCAAGGCTTACGGCACAGGAGAGGGTACGGAAACGCCAGAGTGTAAGGCTACGTGCTGATGCACGGGGCAGTGCCAGAGTAGAGGCCAGGAGTAGGCAACGGCGTAGGATAAAGTGTAGGGCTGGTGGTGGGTTTCTATTCTGGGCTAGGGTTAGGGTTAGGGAACGGCAAGTCTTAGGGCACAAGTGAGGGTACGGAAACGTGGGAGGTTCAGGCTATGTGCTGACGCACGGTTCAGTGCCAGCGTACGGGCCAGGAATAGGGTACGGCGTAAGGTAAGGTGTAGGGCTGGTGGTGGGTTTCCATTCCGGGCTAGGGTTCGGGTTAGGGAACGGCAAGGCTTAGGGCACAGGTGAGGGTACGGAAACGTGGGATGGTCAGGCTACGTGCTGACGCACTGGTCAGTGCCAACGTACGGGCCAGGAGTAGGGTACGGCGTAAGGTAAGGTGTAGGGCTTGTGGTTGATTTCCGTTCCAGGCTAGGGTTAGGGTTAGGGAACGGCAAGGCTTAGGGCAAAGGAGAGGGTACGGAAACGTGGGAGGGTCGGGCCCCGTGCTGGCGCACGTGTTAGTGCCAGCATACGGGCCAGGAGTAGGCAACGGCGTAGGATAAAGTGTAGGGCTGCTGGTGGGTTTCCATTCCGGGCTAGGGTTAGGGTTAGGGAACGGCAACGCTTAGGGCACAGGTGAGGGTACGGAAACGTGGGAGGGTCAGGCTACGTGCTGACGCACGGGTCAGTGCCAGCGTACGGGCCAGGAGTAGGCAACGGCTTAAGGTAAGGTGTAGGGCTGGTGGTGGGTTTCTATTCCGGGCTAGGGTTAGGGTTAGGGAACGGCAAGGCTTAGGGCACAGGTGAGGGTACAGAAACGTGGGAGGGTCGTGCTACGTGCTGACGCACGTGTCAGTGCCAGCGTACAGGCCAGGAGTAGGCAACGGCTTAAGGTAAGGTGTAGGGCTGGTGGTGGGTTTCTATTCCGGGCTAGGGTTAGGGTTAGGGAACGGCAAGGCTTAGGGCACAGGTGAGGGTACAGAAAAGTGGGAGGGTCGGGCTACGTGCTGACGCACGGGTCAGTGCCAGCGTACGGGCCAGGAGTAGGCAACGGCGTAGGATAAAGTGTAGGGCTGGTGGTGGATTTGCATTCGGGGCTAGGGTTAGGGTTAGGGAACGGCAAGGCTTAGGGCACAGGTGAGGGTACGGAAACGTGGGAGGGTCAGGCTACGTGCTGACGCACAGGTCAGTGCCAGCGTACAGTTCAGGACTATGGTACGGCGTAAGGTACCGTGTAGGGCTGGTGGTGGGTTTCTATTCCGGGCTAGGGTTAGGGTTAGCGAACGGCACGGCTTAGGGCACAGGTGAGGGCACGGAAACGTGGGAGGGTCAGGCTACGTGCTGACGCACGGGTCAGTGCCAGCGTACGGGTCAGGAGTAGCGTATGGCGTAAGGTAAGGTGTAGGGCTGGTGGTGGGTTTCTATTCCGGGCTAGGGTTAGGGTTAGGGAACGGCAAGGCTTAGGGCACAGGTGAGGGTACAGAAACGTGGGAGGGTCGGGCTACGTGCTGACGCACGGGTCAGTGCCAGCGTACGGGCCAGGAGTAGGCAACGGCGTAGGATAAAGTGTAGGGCTGGTGGTTGATTTCCGTTCCGGGCTAGTGTTAGGGTTAGGGAACGGCAAGGCTTAGGGCACAGGTGAGGTTACGGAAACGTGGGAGGGTCAGGCTATGTGCTGACGCTCGGGTCTGTGCCAGCGTACGGGCCAGGAGTAAGCAACGGCGTAAGGTAAGGTGTAGGGCTCGTGGTTGGTTTCCGTTCCAGGCTAGGGTTAGGGTTAGGGAACGGCAAGGCTTAGGGCACAGGTGAGGGTACGGAAACGTGGGAGGGTCGGGCTACGTGCTGACGCACGTGTCAGTGCCAGCGTACGGGCCAGGAGTAGGCAACGGCGTAGGATAAAGTGTATGGCTGGTGGTGGATTTGCGTTCCTGGCTAGGGTTAGGGTTAGGGAATGACAAGGCTTAGGGCACAGGTGAGGGTACGGAAACGTGGGAGGGTCAGGCTACGTGCTGACGCACAGATCAGTGCCAGCGTACAGGTCAGGAGTAGGGTACGGCGTAAGGAAAAGTGTAGGGCTGGTGGTGGGTTTCTATTCCGGGCTAGGGTTAGGGTTAGGGAACGGCAAGGCTTAGGGCACAGGTGAGGGTACGGAAACGTGGGAGGGTCGGGCTACGTGCTGACGCACGTGTCAGAGCCAGCGTACGGGCCAGGAGTAGGCAACGGCGTAGGATAAAGTGTATGGCTGGTGGTGGATTTGCGTTCCGGGCTAGCGTTAGGGTTAGGGAACGGCAAGGCTTAGGGCACAGGTGAGGGTACGGAAACGTGGCAGGGTCAGGCTACGTGCTGACGCACAGCTCAGTGCCAGCGTACAGGTCAGGAGTAGGGTACGGCGTAAGGAAAAGTGTAGGGCTGGTGGTGGGTTTCTATTGTGGGCTAGGGTTAGGGTTAGGGAACGGCAAGGCTTAGGGCACAGGTGAGGGTACGGAAACGTGGGAGGGTCAGGCTACGTGCTGACGCACGTGTCAGTGCCAGCGTACGGGTCAGGAGTAGGGTACGGCGTAAGGTAAGGTGTAGGGCTGGTGGTGGGTTTCTATTCCGGGCTAGGGTTAGGGTTAGGGAACGGCAAGGCTTAGGGCACAGGTGAGGGTACGGAAACGTGGGAGGGTCAGGCTACGTGCTGACGCACGGGTCAGTGCCAGCGTACGGGCCAGGAGTAGGCAACGGCTTAAGGTAGGGTATAGGGCTGGTGGTGGGTTTCTATTCCGGGCTAGGGTTAGGGTTAGGGAACGGCAAGGCTTAGGGCACAGGTGAGGGTACAGAAACGAGGGAGGGTCGGGCTACGTGCTGACGCACGGGTCAGTGCCAGCATACGGGTCAGGAGTAGGCAACGACGTAGGATAAAGTGTAGGGCTGGTGGTGGGTTTCCATTCGGGGCTAGGGTTAGGGTTAGGGAACGGCAACGCTTAGGGCACTGGTGAGGGTACGGAAACGTGGGAGGGTCAGGCTACGTGCTGACGCACGGGTCAGTGCCAGCGTACGGGCCAGGAGTAGGCAACGGCTTAAGGTATGGTGTAGGGCTGGTGGTGGGTTTCTATTCCGGGCTAGGGTTAGGGTTAGGGAATGGCAAGGCTTAGGGCACAGGTGAGGGTACAGAAACGTGGGAGGGTCGGGCTACGTGCTGACGCACGGGTCAGTGCCAGCGTACGGGCCAGGAGTAGGCAACGGCTTAAGGTATGGTGTAGGGCTGGTGGTGGGTTTCTATTCCGGGCTAGGGTTAGGGTTAGGGAATGGCAAGGCTTAGGGCACAGGTGAGGGTACAGAAACGTGGGAGGGTCGGGCTACGTGCTGACGCACGGGTCAGTGCCAGCGTACGGGCCAGGAGCAGGCAACGGCGTAGGATAAAGTGTAGGGCTGGTGGTGGATTTGCGTTCGGGGCTAGGGTTAGGGTTAGGGAACGGCAAGGCTTAGGGCACAGGTGAGGGTACGGAAACGTGGGAGGGTCAGGCTACGTGCTGACGCACAGGTCAGTGCCAGCGTACAGGTCAGGATTAGGGTACGGCGTAAGGTAAGGTGTAGGGCTGGTGGTGGGTTTCTATTCAGGGCTAGGGTTAGGGTTAGGGAACGGCAAGGCATAGGGCACAGGTGAGGGTACGGAAACGTGGGAGGGTCAGGCTTCGTGCTGACGCACGGGTCAGTGCCAGCGTTCGGGTCAGGAGTAGGTTATGGCGTAAGGTAAGGTGTAGGGCTGGTGGTGGGTTTCCGTTCCGGGCTAGGGTTAGGGTTAGGGAACGGCAAGGCTTAGGGCACAGGTGAAGGTACGGAAACGTGGGAGGCTCGTGCTACGTGCTGACGCACGGGTCAGTGCCAGCGTACGGGCCAGGAGTAGTCAACGGCGTAGGATAAAGTGTAGGCTGGTGGTGGATTTGCGTTCTGGGCTAGGGTTAGGGTTAGGGAACGGCAAGGCTTACGGCACAGGAGAGGGTACGGAAACGCCAGAGTGTAAGGCTACGTGCTGATGCACGGGGCAGTGCCAGAGTACAGGCCAGGAGTAGGCAACGGCGTAGGATAAAGTGTAGGGCTGGTGGTGGGTTTCTATTCCGGGCTAGGGTTAGGGTTAGGGAACGGCAAGGCTTAGGGCACAAGTGAGGGTACGGAAACGTGGGAGGGTCAGGCTACGTGCTGACGCACGGTTCAGTTCCAGCGTACGGGCCAGGAATAGGGTACGGCGTAAGGTAAGGTGTAGGGCTGGTGGTGGCTTTCCATTCCGGGCTAGGGTTAGGGTTAGGGATCGGCAAGGCTTAGGGCACAGGTGAGGGTATGGAAACGTGGGAGGGTCGGGCTACGTGCAGACGCAAGGGTCAGTGCCAGCGTACGGGCCATGAGTAGGCAACGGCGTAGGATAAAGTGTACGGCTGGTGGTGGATTTGCGTTCTGGGCTAGGGTTAGGGTTAGGGAACGGCAAGGCTTAGGGCACAGGTCAGGGTACGGAAACGCGGGAGGGTAAGGCTACGTGCTGATGCACGGGTCAGTGCCGGAGTACAGGCCAGGATTAGGCAACGGCGTAGGGTAAGGTGTAGGGCTGGTGGTGGGTTTTCATTCCGGGCTAGGGTTAGGGTTAGGGAAAGGCAAGGCTTAGGGCACAGGTGAGGGTACGGAAACGTGGGAGGTTCAGGCTACGTGCTGACGCTCGGGTCAGTGCCAGCGTACGGGCCAGGAGTAAGCAACGGCGTAGGATAAAGTGTAGGGCTGGTGGTGGATTTGCATTCGGGGCTAGGGTTAGGGTTAGGGAACGGCAAGGCTTAGGGCACAGGTGAGGGTACGAAAACGTGGGAGGGTCAGGCTACGTGCTGACGCACAGGTCAGTGCCAGCGTACAGGTCAGGAGTATGGTACGGCGTAAGGTACCGTGTAGGGCTGGTGGTGGGTTTCTATTCCGGGCTATGGTTAGGGTTAGCGAACGGCAAGGCTTAGGGCACAGGTGAGAGCACGGAAACGTGGGAGGGTCAGGCTACGTGCTGACGCACGGGTCAGTGCCAGCGTACGGGTCAGGAGTAGGGTATGGCGTAAGGTAAGGTGTAGGGCTGGTGGTGGGTTTCTATTCCGGGCTAGGGTTAGGGTTAGGGAACGGCAAGGCTTAGGGCACAGGTGAGGGTACAGAAACGTGGGAGGGTCGGGCTACGTGCTGACGCACGGGTCAGTGCCAGCGTACGGGCCAGGAGTAGGCAACGGCGTAGGATAAAGTGTAGGGCTGGTGGTTGATTTCCGTTCCGGGCTAGTGTTAGGGTTAGGGAACGGCAAGGCTTAGGGCACAGGTGAGGTTACGGAAACGTGGGAGGGTCAGGCTACGTGCTGACGCACGGGTCAGTGCCAGCGTACGGGCCAGGAGTAGGCAACGGCTTAAGGTAAGGTGTAGGGCTGGTGGTGGGTTTCTATTCCGGGCTAGGGTTAGGGTTAGGGAACGGCAAGGCTTAGGGCACAGGTGAGGGTACAGAAACGTGGGAGGGTCGGGCTACGTGCTGACGCACGGGTCAGTGCCAGCATACGGGTCAGGAGTAGGCAACGGCGTAGGATAAAGTGTAGGGCTGGTGGTGGGTTTCCATTCCGGGCTAGGGTTAGGGTTAGGGAACGGCAACGCTTAGGGCACTGGTGAGGGTACGGAAACGTGGGAGGGTCAGGCTACGTGCTGACGCACGGGTCAGTGCCAGCGTACGGGCCAGGAGTAGGCATCGGCTTAAGGTAAGGTGTAGGGCTGGTGGTGGGTTTCTATTCCGGGCTAGGGTTAGGGTTAGGGAACGGCAAGGCTTAGGGCACAGGTGAGGGTACAGAAACGTGGGAGGGTCGGGCTACGTGCTGACGCACGGGTCAGAGCCAGCGTACGGGCCAGGAGTAGGCAACGGCGTAGGATAAAGTGTAGGGCTGGTGGTGGATTTGCGTTCGGGGCTAGGGTTAGGGTTAGGGAACGGCAAGGCTTAGGGCACAGGTGAGGGTACGGAAACGTGGGAGGGTCAGGCTACGTGCTGACGCACAGGTCAGTGCCAGCGTACAGGTCAGGAGTAGGGTACGGCGTAAGGTAAGGTGTAGGGCTGGTGGTGGGTTTCTATTCCGGGCTAGGGTTAGGGTTAGGGAACGGCAAGGCATAGGGCACAGGTGAGGGTACGGAAACGTGGTAGGGTCAGTCTACGTGCTGACGCACGGGTCAGTGCCAGCGTACGGGTCAGGAGTAGGTTATGGCGTAAGGTAAGGTGTAGGGCTGGTGGTGGGTTTCTATTCCGGGCTAGGGTTAGGGTTAGGGAACGGCAAGGCTTAGGGCACAGGTGAGGGAACGGAAACGTGGGAGTGTCGGGCTACGTGCTGACGCACGGGTCAGTGCCAGCGTTCGGGCCAGGAGTAGGCAACGGCGTAGGATAAAGTGTAGGGCTGGAGGTGGATTTGCGTTCCGGGCTAGGGTTAGGGTTAGGGAACGGCATGGCTTAGGGCACAGGTGAGGGTACGGAAATGCCAGAGTGTAAGGCTACGTGCTGATGCACGGGGCAGTGCCAGAGTACAGGCCAGGAGTAGGCAACGGCGTAGGGTAAGGTGTAGGGCTGGTGGTGGGTTTCCATTCCGGGCTAGGGTTAGGGTTAGGGAACGGCAAGGCTTAGGGCACTGGTGAGGGTACGGAAACGTGGGAGGGTCAGGCTACGTGCTGACGCACGGGTCAGTGCCAGCGTACGGGCCAGGAGTAAGCAACGGCGTAAGGTAAGGTGTAGGGCTCGTGGTTGGTTTCCGTTCCAGGCTAGGGTTAGGGTTAGGGAACGGCAAGGCTTAGGGCACAGGTGAGGGTACGGAAACGTGGGAGGGTCGGGCTACGTGCTGACGCACGTGTCAGTGCCAGCGTACGGGCCAGGAGTAGGCAACGGCGTAGGATAAAGTGTATGGCTGGTGGTGGATTTGCGTTCCGGGCTAGGGTTAGGGTTAGGGAATGACAAGGCTTAGGGCACAGGTGAGGGTACGGAAATGTGGGAGGGTCAGGCTACGTGCTGACGCACAGGTCAGTGCCAGCGTACAGGTCAGGAGGAGGGTACGGCGTAAGGAAAAGTGTAGGGCTGGTGGTGGGTTTCTATTCCGGGCTAGGGTTAGGGTTAGGGAACGGCAAGGCTTAGGGCACAGGTGAGGTTACGGAAACGTGGGTGGGTCAGGCTACGTGCTGACGCACGTGTCAGTGCCAGCGTATGGGTCAGGAGTAGGGTACGGCGTAAGGTAAGGTGTAGGGCTGGTGGTGGCTTTCTATTCCCGGCTAGGGTTAGGGTTAGGGAACGGCAAGGCTTAGGGCACAGGTGAGGGTACGGAAACGTGGGAGGGTCAGGCTACGTGCTGACGCACGGGTCAGTGCCAGCGTACGGGCCAGGAGTAGGCAACGGCTTAAGGTAAGGTGTAGGGCTGGTGGTGGGTTTCTATTCCGGGCTAGGGTTAGGGTTAGGGAACGGCAAGGCTTAGGGCACAGGTGAGGGTACAGAAACGTGGGAGGGTCGGGCTACGTGCTGACGCACGGGTCAGTGCCAGCATACGGGTCAGGAGTAGGCAACGGCGTAGGATAAAGTGTAGGGCTGGTGGTGGGTTTCCATTCCGGGCTAGGGTTAGGGTTAGGGAACGGCAACGCTTAGGGCACTGGTGAGGGTACGGAAACGTGGGAGGGTCAGGCTACGTGCTGACGCACGGGTCAGTGCCAGCGTACGGGCCAGGAGTAGGCATCGGCTTAAGGTAAGGTGTAGGGCTGGTGGTGGGTTTCTATTCCGGGCTAGGGTTAGGGTTAGGGAACGGCAAGGCTTAGGGCACAGGTGAGGGTACAGAAACGTGGGAGGGTCGGGCTACGTGCTGACGCACGGGTCAGAGCCAGCGTACGGGCCAGGAGTAGGCAACGGCGTAGGATAAAGTGTAGGGCTGGTGGTGGATTTGCGTTCGGGGCTAGGGTTAGGGTTAGGGAACGGCAAGGCTTAGGGCACAGGTGAGGGTACGGAAACGTGGGAGGGTCAGGCTACGTGCTGACGCACAGGTCAGTGCCAGCGTACAGGTCAGGAGTAGGGTACGGCGTAAGGTAAGGTGTAGGGCTGGTGGTGGGTTTCTATTCCGGGCTAGGGTTAGGGTTAGGGAACGGCAAGGCATAGGGCACAGGTGAGGGTACGGAAACGTGGTAGGGTCAGTCTACGTGCTGACGCACGGGTCAGTGCCAGCGTACGGGTCAGGAGTAGGTTATGGCGTAAGGTAAGGTGTAGGGCTGGTGGTGGGTTTCTATTCCGGGCTAGGGTTAGGGTTAGGGAACGGCAAGGCTTAGGGCACAGGTGAGGGAACGGAAACGTGGGAGTGTCGGGCTACGTGCTGACGCACGGGTCAGTGCCAGCGTACGGGCCAGGAGTAGGCAACGGCGTAGGATAAAGTGTAGGGCTGGAGGTGGATTTGCGTTCCGGGCTAGGGTTAGGGTTAGGGAACGGCATGGCTTAGGGCACAGGTGAGGGTACGGAAATGCCAGAGTGTAAGGCTACGTGCTGATGCACGGGGCAGTGCCAGAGTACAGGCCAGGAGTAGGCAACGGCGTAGGGTAAGGTGTAGGGCTGGTGGTGGGTTTCCATTCCGGGCTAGGGTTAGGGTTAGGGAACGGCAAGGCTTAGGGCACTGGTGAGGGTACGGAAACGTGGGAGGGTCAGGCTACGTGCTGACGCACGGGTCAGTGCCAGCGTACGGGCCAGGTGTAGGCAACGGCGTAAGGTAAGGTGTAGGGCTGGTTGTTGTTTTCCGTTCCAGGCTCGGGTTAGGGTTAGGGAACGGCAAGGCTTAGGGCACAGGTGAGGGTACAGAAACGTGGGAGGGTCGGGCTACGTGCTGACGCACGGGTCAGAGCCAGCGTACTGGCCAGGAGTAGGCAACGGCGTAGGATAAAGTGTAGGGCTGGTGGTGGATTTGCGTTCCGGGCTAGGGTTAGGGTTAGGGAACGGCAAGGCTTAGGGCACAGGTGAGGGTACGGAAGCGTGGGAGGGTCAGGCTACGTGCAGACGAACGGGTCAGTGCCAGCGTACGGGTCAGGAGTAGGGTACGGCGTAAGGTAAGGTGTAGGGCTGGTGGTGGGTTTCTATTCCGGGCTAGGGTTAGGGTTAGGGAACGGAAAGGCTTAGGGCACAAGTGAGGGTACGGAAACGTGGGAGGGTCAGGCTACGTGCTGACGCACGGTTCAGTGCCAGCGTACGGGCCAGGAGTAGGCAACGGCGTAGGATAAAGTGTATGGCTGGTGGTGGATTTGCGTTCCGGGCTAGGGTTAGGGTTAGGGAATGACAAGGCTTAGGGCACAGGTGAGGGTACGGAAACGTGGGAGGGTCGGGCTACGTGCTGACGCACGTGTCAGTGCCAGCGTACGGGCCAGGAGTAGGCAACGGCGTAGGATAAAGTGTATGACTGGTGGTGGATTTGCGTTCCGGGCTAGGGTTAGGTTTAGGGAATGACAAGGCTTAGGGCACAGGTGAGGGTACGGAAATGTGGGAGGGTCAGGCTACGTGCTGACGCACAGGTCAGTGCCAGCGTACAGGTCAGGAGTAGGGTACGGCGTAAGGAAAAGTGTAGGGCTGGTGGTGGGTTTCTATTCCGGGCTAGGGTTAGGGTTAGGGAACGGCAAGGCTTAGGGCACAGGTGAGGGTACGGAAACGTGGGAGGGTCAGGCTACGTGCTGACGCACGTGTCAGTGCCAGCGTACGGGTCAGGAGTAGGGTACGGCGTAAGGTAAGGTGTAGGGCTGGTGGTGGCTTTCTATTCCCGGCGAGGGTTAGGGTTAGGGAACGGCAAGGCTTAGGGCACAGGTGAGGGTACGGAAACGTGGGAGGGTCAGGCTACGTGCTGACGCACGGGTCAGTGCCAGCGTACGGGCCAGGAGTAGGCAACGGCTTAAGGTAAGGTGTAGGGCTGGTGGTGGGTTTCTATTCCGGGCTAGGGTTAGGGTTAGGGAACGGCAAGGCTTAGGGCACAGGTGAGGGTACGGAAACGTGGGAGGGTCGGGCTACGTGCTGACGCACGGGTCAGTGCCAGCGTACGGGCCAGGAGTAGGCAACGGCGTAGGATAAAGTGTATGGCTGGTGGTGGATTTGCCTTCCGGGCTAGGGTTAGGGTTAGGGAATGACAAGGCTTAGGGCACAGGTGAGGGTACCGAAATGTGGGAGGGTCAGGCTACGTGCTGACGCACAGGTCAGTGCCAGCGTACAGGTCAGGAGTAGGGTACGGCGTAAGGAAAAGTGTAGGGCTGGTGGTGGGTTTCTATTCCGGGCTAGGGTTAGGGTTAGGGAACGGCAAGGCTTAGGGCACAGGTGAGGGTACGGAAACGTGGGAGGGTCAGGCTACGTGCTGACGCACGGTTCAGTGCCAGCGTACGGGCCAGGAATAGGGTACGGCGTAAGGTAAGGTGTAGGGCTGGTGGTGGGTTTCCATTCCGGGCTAGGGTTAGGGTTAGGGAACGGCAAGGCTTAGGGCACAGCTGAGGGCACGGAAACGTGGGAGGGTCAGGCTACGTGCTGACGCACGGGTCAGTGCCAGCGTACGGGTCAGGAGTAGGGTACGGCGTAAGGTAAGGTGTAGGGCTGGTGGTGGGTTTCTATTCCGGGCTAGGGTTAGGGTTAGGGAACGGCAAGGCTTAGGGCACAGGTCAGGGTACGGAAACGCGGGAGGGTAAGGCTACGTGCTGATGAACGGGTCAGTGCCAGAGTACAGGCCAGGAGTAGGCAACGGCGTAGGGTAAGGTGTAGGGCTGGTGGTTGGTTTCCGTTCCAGGCTAGGGTTAGGGTTAGGGAACGGCAAGGCTTAGGGCACAGGGGAGGGTACGGAAACGTGGGAGGGTCGGGCTACGTGCTGATTCACGGGTCCGTGCCAGCGTTCGGGCCAGGAGTGGGCAACGGCGTAAGGTAAGGTGTAGGGCTTGTGGTTGATTTCCGTTCCGGGATAGGGTTAGGGTTAGGGATCGGCAAGGCTTAGGGCACAGGTGAGGGTATGGAAACGTGGGAGGGTCGGGCTACGTGCAGACGCACGGGTCAGTGCCAGCGTACGGGCCAGGAGTAGGCAACGGCGTAGGATAAAGTGTACGGCTGGTGGTGGATTTGCGTTCTGGGCTAGGGTTAGGGTTAGGGAACGGCAAGGCTTAGGGCACAGGTCAGGGTACGGAAACGCGGGAGGGTAAGGCTACGTGCTGATGCACGGGTCAGTGCCAGAGTACAGGCCAGGACTAGGCCACGGAGTAGGGTAAGGTGTAGGGCTGGTGGTGGGTTTTCATTCTGGGCTAGGGTTAGCGTTAGGGAAAGGCAAGGCTTAGGGCACAGGTGAGGGTACGGAAACGTGGGAGGTTCAGGCTACGTGCTGACGCACGGGTCAGTGCCAGCATACGTGCCAGGAGTAGGCAACGGCGTAAGGTAAGGTGTAGGGCTGGTGGTTGGTTTCCGTTCCAGGCTAGGGTTAGGGTTAGGGAACGGCAAGGCTTAGGGCACAGGTGAGGGTACGGAAACGTGGGAGGGTCGGGCTACGTGCTGACCCACGGGTCAGTGCCAGCGTACGGGCCAGGAGTAGGCAACGGCGTAGGATAAAGTGTAGGGCTAGTGGTGGATTTGCGTTCCAGGCTAGGGTTAGGGTTAGGGAACGGCAAGGCTTAGGGCACAGGTGAGGGTACGGAAACGTGGGAGGGTCGGGCTACGTGCTGACGCACGGGTCAGTGCCAGCGTACGGGCCAGGAGTAGGCAACGGCGTAGGATAAAGTGTAGGGCTGGTGGTGGATTTTCGTTCGGGGCTAGGGATAGGGTTAGGGAACGGCAAGGCTTAGGGCACAGGTGAGGGTACGGAAACGTGGGAGGGTCAGGCTACGTGCTGACGCACAGGTCAGTGCCAGCGTACAGGTCAGGAATATGGTACGGCGTAAGGTAACGTGTAGGGCTGGTGGTGGGTTTCTATTCCGGGCTAGGGTTAGGGTTAGGGAACCGCAAGGCTTAGGGCACAGGTGAGGGCACGGAAACGTGGGAGGGTCAGGCTACATGCTGACGCACGGGTCAGTGCCAGCGTACGGGTCAGGAGTAGGGTATGGCGTAAGGTAAGGTGTAGGGCTGGTGGTGGGTTTCTATTCCGGGCTAGGGTTAGGGTTAGGGAACGGCAAGGCTTAGGGCACAGGTGAGGGTACAGAAACGTGGGAGGGTCGGGCTACGTGCTGACGCACGGGTCAGTGCCAGCATACGGGCCAGGAGTATGCAACGGCGTAGGATAAAGTGTAGGGCTAGTGGTGGATTTGCGTTCCAGGCTAGGGTTAGGGTTAGGGAACGGCAAGGCTTAGGGCACAGGTGAGGGTACAGAAACGTGGGAGGGTCGGGCTACGTGCTGACGCACGGGTCAGTGCCAGCGTACGGGCCAGGAGTAGGCAACGGCGTAGGATAAAGTGTAGGGCTGGTGGTGGATTTGCATTCGGGGCTAGGGTTAGGGTTAGGGAACGGCAAGGCTTAGGGCACAGGTGAGGGTACGGAAACGTGGGAGGGTCAGGCTACGTGCTGACGCACAGGTCAGTGCCAGCATACAGGTCAGGAGTATGGTACGGCGTAAGGTACCGTGTAGGGCTGGTGGTGGGTTTCTATTCCGGGCTAGGGTTAGGGTTAGCGAACGGCAAGGCTTAGGGCACAGGTGAGAGCACGGAAACGTGGGAGGGTCAGGCTACGTGCTGACGCACGGGTCAGTGCCAGCGTACGGGTCAGGAGTAGGGTATGGCGTAAGGTAAGGTGTAGGGCTGGTGGTGGGTTTCTATTCCGGGCTAGGGTTAGGGTTAGGGAACGGCAAGGCTTAGGGCACAGGTGAGGGTACAGAAACGTGGGAGGGTCGGGCTACGTGCTGACGCACGGGTCAGTGCCAGCGTACGGGCCAGGAGTAGGCAACGGCATAGGATAAAGTGTAGGGCTGGTGGTTGATTTCCGTTCCGGGCTAGTGTTAGGGTTAGGGAACGGCAAGGCTTAGGGCACAGGTGAGGTTACGGAAACGTGGGAGGGTCAGGCTACGTGCTGACGCTCGGGTCAGTGCCAGCGTACGGGCCAGGAGTAAGCAACGGCATAAGGTAAGGTGTAGGGCTCGTGGTTGGTTTCCGTTCAAGGCTAGGGTTAGGGTTAGGGAACGGCAAGGCTTAGGGCACAGGTGAGGGTACGGAAACGTGGGAGGGTCGGGCTACGTGCTGACGCACGTGTCAGTGCCAGCGTACGGGCCAGGAGTAGGCAACGGCGTAGGATAAAGTGTATGGCTGGTGGTGGATTTGCCTTCCGGGCTAGGGTTAGGGTTAGGGAATGACAAGGCTTAGGGCACAGGTGAGGGTACGGAAATGTGGGAGGGTCAGGCTACGTGCTGACGCACAGGTCAGTGCCAGCGTACAGGTCAGGAGTAGGGTACGGCGTAAGGAAAAGTGTAGGGCTGGTGGTGGGTTTCTATTCCGGGCTAGGGTTAGGGTTAGGGAACGGCAAGGCTTAGGGCACAGGTGAGGGTACGGAAACGTGGGAGGGTCAGGCTACGTGCTGACGCACGTGTCAGTGCCAGCGTACGGGTCAGGAGTAGGGTACGGCGTAAGGTAAGGTGTAGGGCTGGTGGTGGCTTTCTATTCCCGGCTAGGGTTAGGGTTAGGGAACGGCAAGGCTTAGGGCACAGGTGAGGGTACGGAAACGTGGGAGGGTCAGGCTACGTGCTGACGCACGGGTCAGTGCCAGCGTACGGGCCAGGAGTAGGCAACGGCTTAAGGTAAGGTGTAGGGCTGGTGGTGGGTTTCCATTCCGGGCTAGGGTTAGGGTTAGGGAACGGCAACGCTTAGGGCACTGGTGAGGGTACGGAAACGTGGGAGGGTCAGGCTACGTGCTGACGCACGGGTCAGTGCCAGCGTACGGGCCAGGAGTAGGCATCGGCTTAAGGTAAGGTGTAGGGCTGGTGGTGGGTTTCTATTCCGGGCTAGGGTTAGGGTTAGGGAACGGCAAGGCTTAGGGCACAGGTGAGGGTACAGAAACGTGGGAGTGTCGGGCTACGTGCTGACGCACGGGTCAGTGCCAGCGTACGGGCCAGGAGTAGGCAATGGCTTAAGGTAAGGTGTAGGGCTGGTGGTGGCTTTCTATTCCGGGCTAGGGTTAGGGTTAGGGAACAGCAAGGCTTAGGGCACAGGTGAGGGTACAGAAACGTGGGAGTGTCGGGCTACGTGCTGACGCACGGGTCAGTGCCAGCGTACGGGCCAGGAGTAGGCAACGGCGTAGGATAAAGTGTAGGGCTGGTGGTGGATTTGCGTTCCGGGCTAGGGTTAGGGTTAGGGAACGGCAAGGCTTAGGGCACAGGTGAGGGTACGGAAATGTGGGAGGGTCAGGCTACGTGCTGACGCACGGTTCAGTGCCAGCGTACGGGCCAGGAATAGGGTACGGCGTAATGTAAGGTGTCAGGCTGGTGGTGGGTTTCCGTTCCGGGCTAGGGTTAGGGTTAGGGAACGGCAAGGCTTAGGGCACAGGTGAAGGTACGGAAACGTGGGAGGCTCGTGCTACGTGCTGACGCACGGGTCAGTGCCAGCGTACGGGCCAGGAGTAGGCAACGGCGTAGGATAAAGTGTAGGCTGGTGGTGGATTTGCGTTCTGGGCTAGGGTTAGGGTTAGGGAACGGCAAGGCTTAGGGCACAGGAGAGGGTACGGAAACGTGGGAGGGTCAGGCTACGTGCTGACGCACGGGTCTGTGCCAGCGTACGGGCCAGGTGTAGGCAACGGCGTAAGGTAAGCTGTAGGGCTGGTGGTTGTTTTCCGTTCCAGGCTAGGATTAGGGTTAGGGAACGGCAAGGCTTAGGGCACAGGTGAGGGTACGGAAACGTGGGAGGGTCAGGCTACGTGCTGACGCACGGGTCAGTGCCAGCGTACGGGCCAGGTGTAGGCAACGGCGTAAGGTAAGGTGTAGGGCTGGTGGTTGTTTTCCGTTCCAGGCTAGGGTTAGGGTTAGGGAACGGCAAGGCTTAGGGCACAGGTGAGGGTACGGAAACGTGGGAGGGTCGGGCTACGTGCTGATGCACGGGTCAGTGCCAGCGTACTGGCCAGGAGTAGGCAACGGCGTAGGATAAAGTGTAGGGCTGGTGGTGGATTTGCGTTCCGGGCTAGGGTTAGGGTTAGGGAACGGCAAGGCTTAGGGCACAGGTGAGGGTACGGAAGCGTGGGAGGGTCAGGCTACGTGCAGACGAACGGGTCAGTGCCAGCGTACGGGTCAGGAGTAGGGTACGGCGTAAGGTAAGGTGTAGGGCTGGTGGTGGGTTTCTATTCCGGGCTAGGGTTAGGGTTAGGGAACGGCAAGGCTTAGGGCACAAGTGAGGGTACGGAAACGTGGGAGGGTCAGGCTACGTGCTGACGCACGGTTCAGTGCCAGCGTACGGGCCAGGAATAGGGTACGGCGTAAGGTAAGGTGTAGGGCTGGTGGTGGGTTTCCATTCCGGGCTAGGGTTAGGGTTAGGGACCGGCAAGGCTTAGGGCACAGCTGAGGGCACGGAAACGTGGGAGGGTCAGGCTACGTGCTGACGCACGGGTCAGTGCCTGCGTACGGGTCAGGAGTAGGGTACGGCGTAAGGTAAGGTGTAGGGCTGGTGGTGGGTTTCTATTCCGGGCTAGGGTTAGGGTTAGGGAACGGCAAGGCTTAGGGCACAGGTCAGGGTACGGAAACGCAGGAGGGTAAGGCTACGTGCTGATGAACGGGTCAGTGCCAGTGTACAGGCCAGGAGTAGGCAACGGCGTAGGGTAAGGTGTAGGGCTGGTGGTTGGTTTCCGTTCCAGGCTAGGGTTAGGGTTAGGGAACGGCAAGGCTTAGGGCACAGGGGAGGGTACGGAAACGTGGGAGGGTCGGGCTACGTGGTGACGCACGTGTCAGTGCCAGCGTACGGGCCAGGAGTAGGCAACGGCTTAAGGTAAGGTGTAGGGCTGGTGGTGGGTTTCCGTTCCGGGCTAGGGTTCGGGTTAGGGAACGGCAAGGCTTACGGCACAGGAGAGGGTACGGAAACGTGGGAGGGTCAGGCTACGTGCTGACGCACTGGTCAGTGCCAACGTACGGGCCAGGAGTAGGGTACGGCGTAAGGTAAGGTGTAGGGCTTGTGGTTGATTTCCGTTCCAGGCTAGGGTTAGGGTTAGGGAACGGCAAGGCTTAGGGCAAAGGAGAGGGTACGGAAACGTCGGAGGGTCGGGCCCCGTGCTGACGCACGTGTTAGTGCCAGCATACGGGCCAGGAGTAGGCAACGGCGTAGGATAAAGTGTAGGGCTGCTGGTGGGTTTCCATTCCGGGCTAGGGTTAGGGTTACGGAACGGCAACGCTTAGGTCACAGGTGAGGGTACGGAAACGTGGGAAGGTCAGGCTACGTGCTGACGCACGGGTCAGTGCCAGTGTACGGGCCAGGAGTAGGCAACGGCTTAAGGTAAGGTGTAGGGCTGGTGGTGGGTTTCTATTCCGGGCTAGGGTTAGGGTTAGGGAACGGCAAGGCTTAGGGCACAGGTGAGGGTACAGAAACGTGGGAGGGTCGTGCTACGTGCTGACGCACGTGTCAGTGCCAGCGTACGGGCCAGGAGTAGGCAAAGGCTTAAGGTAAGGTGTAGGGCTGGTGGTGGGTTTCTATTCCGGGCTAGGGTTAGGGTTAGGGAACGGCAAGGCTTAGGGCACAGGTGAGGGTACAGAAACGTGGGAGGGTCGGGCTACGTGCTGACGCACGGGTCAGTGCCAGCGTACGGGCCAGGAGTAGGCAACGGCGTAGGATAAAGTGTAGGGCTGGTGGTGGATTTGCATTCGGGGCTAGGGTTAGTGTTAGGGAACGGCAAGGCTTAGGGCACAGGTGAGGGTACGGAAACGTGGGAGGGTCAGGCTACGTGCTGACGCACAGGTCAGTGCCAGCGTACAGGTCAGGAGTATGGTACGGCGTAAGGTACCGTGTAGGGCTGGTGGTGGGTTTCTATTCCGGGCTAGGGTTAGGGTTAGCGAACGGCAAGGCTTAGGGCACAGGTGAGGGCACGGAAACGTGGGAGGGTCAGGCTATGTGCTGACGCTCGGGTCAGTGCCAGCGTATGGGCCAGGAGTAAGCAACGGCGTAAGGTAAGGTGTAGGGCTGGTGGTGGGTTTCTATTCCGGGCTAGGGTTAGGGTTAGGGAACGGCAAGGCATAGGGCACAGGTGAGGGTACGGAAACGTGGTAGGGTCAGTCTACGTGCTGACGCACGGGTCAGTGCCAGCGTACGGGTCAGGAGTAGGTTATGGCGTAAGGTAAGGTGTAGGGCTGGTGGTGGGTTTCTATTCCGGGCTAGGGTTAGGGTTAGGGAACGGCAAGGCTTAGGGCACAGGTGAGGGAACGGAAACGTGGGAGTGTCGGGCTACGTGCTGACGCACGGGTCAGTGCCAGCGTACGGGCCAGGAGTAGGCAACGGCGTAGGATAAAGTGTAGGGCTGGAGGTGGATTTGCGTTCCGGGCTAGGGTTAGGGTTAGGGAACGGCATGGCTTAGGGCACAGGTGAGGGTACGGAAATGCCAGAGTGTAAGGCTACGTGCTGATGCACGGGGCAGTGCCAGAGTACAGGCCAGGAGTAGGCAACGGCGTAGGGTAAGGTGTAGGGCTGGTGGTGGGTTTCCATTCCGGGCTAGGGTTAGGGTTAGGGAACGGCAAGGCTTAGGGCACTGGTGAGGGTACGGAAACGTGGGAGGGTCAGGCTACGTGCTGACGCACGGGTCAGTGCCAGCGTACGGGCCAGGTGTAGGCAACGGCGTAAGGTAAGGTGTAGGGCTGGTTGTTGTTTTCCGTTCCAGGCTCGGGTTAGGGTTAGGGAACGGCAAGGCTTAGGGCACAGGTGAGGGTACAGAAACGTGGGAGGGTCGGGCTACGTGCTGACGCACGGGTCAGAGCCAGCGTACTGGCCAGGAGTAGGCAACGGCGTAGGATAAAGTGTAGGGCTGGTGGTGGATTTGCGTTCCGGGCTAGGGTTAGGGTTAGGGAACGGCAAGGCTTAGGGCACAGGTGAGGGTACGGAAGCGTGGGAGGGTCAGGCTACGTGCAGACGAACGGGTCAGTGCCAGCGTACGGGTCAGGAGTAGGGTACGGCGTAAGGTAAGGTGTAGGGCTGGTGGTGGGTTTCTATTCCGGGCTAGGGTTAGGGTTAGGGAACGGAAAGGCTTAGGGCACAAGTGAGGGTACGGAAACGTGGGAGGGTCAGGCTACGTGCTGACGCACGGTTCAGTGCCAGCGTACGGGCCAGGAGTAGGCAACGGCGTAGGATAAAGTGTATGGCTGGTGGTGGATTTGCGTTCCGGGCTAGGGTTAGGGTTAGGGAATGACAAGGCTTAGGGCACAGGTGAGGGTACGGAAACGTGGGAGGGTCGGGCTACGTGCTGACGCACGTGTCAGTGCCAGCGTACGGGCCAGGAGTAGGCAACGGCGTAGGATAAAGTGTATGACTGGTGGTGGATTTGCGTTCCGGGCTAGGGTTAGGTTTAGGGAATGACAAGGCTTAGGGCACAGGTGAGGGTACGGAAATGTGGGAGGGTCAGGCTACGTGCTGACGCACAGGTCAGTGCCAGCGTACAGGTCAGGAGTAGGGTACGGCGTAAGGAAAAGTGTAGGGCTGGTGGTGGGTTTCTATTCCGGGCTAGGGTTAGGGTTAGGGAACGGCAAGGCTTAGGGCACAGGTGAGGGTACGGAAACGTGGGAGGGTCAGGCTACGTGCTGACGCACGTGTCAGTGCCAGCGTACGGGTCAGGAGTAGGGTACGGCGTAAGGTAAGGTGTAGGGCTGGTGGTGGCTTTCTATTCCCGGCGAGGGTTAGGGTTAGGGAACGGCAAGGCTTAGGGCACAGGTGAGGGTACGGAAACGTGGGAGGGTCAGGCTACGTGCTGACGCACGGGTCAGTGCCAGCGTACGGGCCAGGAGTAGGCAACGGCTTAAGGTAAGGTGTAGGGCTGGTGGTGGGTTTCTATTCCGGGCTAGGGTTAGGGTTAGGGAACGGCAAGGCTTAGGGCACAGGTGAGGGTACGGAAACGTGGGAGGGTCGGGCTACGTGCTGACGCACGGGTCAGTGCCAGCGTACGGGCCAGGAGTAGGCAACGGCGTAGGATAAAGTGTATGGCTGGTGGTGGATTTGCCTTCCGGGCTAGGGTTAGGGTTAGGGAATGACAAGGCTTAGGGCACAGGTGAGGGTACGGAAATGTGGGAGGGTCAGGCTACGTGCTGACGCACAGGTCAGTGCCAGCGTACAGGTCAGGAGTAGGGTACGGCGTAAGGAAAAGTGTAGGGCTGGTGGTGGGTTTCTATTCCGGGCTAGGGTTAGGGTTAGGGAACGGCAAGGCTTAGGGCACAGGTGAGGGTACGGAAACGTGGGAGGGTCAGGCTACGTGCTGACGCACGGTTCAGTGCCAGCGTACGGGCCAGGAATAGGGTACGGCGTAAGGTAAGGTGTAGGGCTGGTGGTGGGTTTCCATTCCGGGCTAGGGTTAGGGTTAGGGAACGGCAAGGCTTAGGGCACAGCTGAGGGCACGGAAACGTGGGAGGGTCAGGCTACGTGCTGACGCACGGGTCAGTGCCAGCGTACGGGTCAGGAGTAGGGTACGGCGTAAGGTAAGGTGTAGGGCTGGTGGTGGGTTTCTATTCCGGGCTAGGGTTAGGGTTAGGGAACGGCAAGGCTTAGGGCACAGGTCAGGGTACGGAAACGCGGGAGGGTAAGGCTACGTGCTGATGAACGGGTCAGTGCCAGAGTACAGGCCAGGAGTAGGCAACGGCGTAGGGTAAGGTGTAGGGCTGGTGGTTGGTTTCCGTTCCAGGCTAGGGTTAGGGTTAGGGAACGGCAAGGCTTAGGGCACAGGGGAGGGTACGGAAACGTGGGAGGGTCGGGCTACGTGCTGATTCACGGGTCCGTGCCAGCGTTCGGGCCAGGAGTGGGCAACGGCGTAAGGTAAGGTGTAGGGCTTGTGGTTGATTTCCGTTCCGGGATAGGGTTAGGGTTAGGGATCGGCAAGGCTTAGGGCACAGGTGAGGGTATGGAAACGTGGGAGGGTCGGGCTACGTGCAGACGCACGGGTCAGTGCCAGCGTACGGGCCAGGAGTAGGCAACGGCGTAGGATAAAGTGTACGGCTGGTGGTGGATTTGCGTTCTGGGCTAGGGTTAGGGTTAGGGAACGGCAAGGCTTAGGGCACAGGTCAGGGTACGGAAACGCGGGAGGGTAAGGCTACGTGCTGATGCACGGGTCAGTGCCAGAGTACAGGCCAGGACTAGGCCACGGAGTAGGGTAAGGTGTAGGGCTGGTGGTGGGTTTTCATTCTGGGCTAGGGTTAGCGTTAGGGAAAGGCAAGGCTTAGGGCACAGGTGAGGGTACGGAAACGTGGGAGGTTCAGGCTACGTGCTGACGCACGGGTCAGTGCCAGCATACGTGCCAGGAGTAGGCAACGGCGTAAGGTAAGGTGTAGGGCTGGTGGTTGGTTTCCGTTCCAGGCTAGGGTTAGGGTTAGGGAACGGCAAGGCTTAGGGCACAGGTGAGGGTACGGAAACGTGGGAGGGTCGGGCTACGTGCTGACCCACGGGTCAGTGCCAGCGTACGGGCCAGGAGTAGGCAACGGCGTAGGATAAAGTGTAGGGCTAGTGGTGGATTTGCGTTCCAGGCTAGGGTTAGGGTTAGGGAACGGCAAGGCTTAGGGCACAGGTGAGGGTACGGAAACGTGGGAGGGTCGGGCTACGTGCTGACGCACGGGTCAGTGCCAGCGTACGGGCCAGGAGTAGGCAACGGCGTAGGATAAAGTGTAGGGCTGGTGGTGGATTTTCGTTCGGGGCTAGGGATAGGGTTAGGGAACGGCAAGGCTTAGGGCACAGGTGAGGGTACGGAAACGTGGGAGGGTCAGGCTACGTGCTGACGCACAGGTCAGTGCCAGCGTACAGGTCAGGAATATGGTACGGCGTAAGGTAACGTGTAGGGCTGGTGGTGGGTTTCTATTCCGGGCTAGGGTTAGGGTTAGGGAACCGCAAGGCTTAGGGCACAGGTGAGGGCACGGAAACGTGGGAGGGTCAGGCTACATGCTGACGCACGGGTCAGTGCCAGCGTACGGGTCAGGAGTAGGGTATGGCGTAAGGTAAGGTGTAGGGCTGGTGGTGGGTTTCTATTCCGGGCTAGGGTTAGGGTTAGGGAACGGCAAGGCTTAGGGCACAGGTGAGGGTACAGAAACGTGGGAGGGTCGGGCTACGTGCTGACGCACGGGTCAGTGCCAGCATACGGGCCAGGAGTATGCAACGGCGTAGGATAAAGTGTAGGGCTAGTGGTGGATTTGCGTTCCAGGCTAGGGTTAGGGTTAGGGAACGGCAAGGCTTAGGGCACAGGTGAGGGTACAGAAACGTGGGAGGGTCGGGCTACGTGCTGACGCACGGGTCAGTGCCAGCGTACGGGCCAGGAGTAGGCAACGGCGTAGGATAAAGTGTAGGGCTGGTGGTGGATTTGCATTCGGGGCTAGGGTTAGGGTTAGGGAACGGCAAGGCTTAGGGCACAGGTGAGGGTACGGAAACGTGGGAGGGTCAGGCTACGTGCTGACGCACAGGTCAGTGCCAGCATACAGGTCAGGAGTATGGTACGGCGTAAGGTACCGTGTAGGGCTGGTGGTGGGTTTCTATTCCGGGCTAGGGTTAGGGTTAGCGAACGGCAAGGCTTAGGGCACAGGTGAGAGCACGGAAACGTGGGAGGGTCAGGCTACGTGCTGACGCACGGGTCAGTGCCAGCGTACGGGTCAGGAGTAGGGTATGGCGTAAGGTAAGGTGTAGGGCTGGTGGTGGGTTTCTATTCCGGGCTAGGGTTAGGGTTAGGGAACGGCAAGGCTTAGGGCACAGGTGAGGGTACAGAAACGTGGGAGGGTCGGGCTACGTGCTGACGCACGGGTCAGTGCCAGCGTACGGGCCAGGAGTAGGCAACGGCATAGGATAAAGTGTAGGGCTGGTGGTTGATTTCCGTTCCGGGCTAGTGTTAGGGTTAGGGAACGGCAAGGCTTAGGGCACAGGTGAGGTTACGGAAACGTGGGAGGGTCAGGCTACGTGCTGACGCTCGGGTCAGTGCCAGCGTACGGGCCAGGAGTAAGCAACGGCATAAGGTAAGGTGTAGGGCTCGTGGTTGGTTTCCGTTCAAGGCTAGGGTTAGGGTTAGGGAACGGCAAGGCTTAGGGCACAGGTGAGGGTACGGAAACGTGGGAGGGTCGGGCTACGTGCTGACGCACGTGTCAGTGCCAGCGTACGGGCCAGGAGTAGGCAACGGCGTAGGATAAAGTGTATGGCTGGTGGTGGATTTGCCTTCCGGGCTAGGGTTAGGGTTAGGGAATGACAAGGCTTAGGGCACAGGTGAGGGTACGGAAATGTGGGAGGGTCAGGCTACGTGCTGACGCACAGGTCAGTGCCAGCGTACAGGTCAGGAGTAGGGTACGGCGTAAGGAAAAGTGTAGGGCTGGTGGTGGGTTTCTATTCCGGGCTAGGGTTAGGGTTAGGGAACGGCAAGGCTTAGGGCACAGGTGAGGGTACGGAAACGTGGGAGGGTCAGGCTACGTGCTGACGCACGTGTCAGTGCCAGCGTACGGGTCAGGAGTAGGGTACGGCGTAAGGTAAGGTGTAGGGCTGGTGGTGGCTTTCTATTCCCGGCTAGGGTTAGGGTTAGGGAACGGCAAGGCTTAGGGCACAGGTGAGGGTACGGAAACGTGGGAGGGTCAGGCTACGTGCTGACGCACGGGTCAGTGCCAGCGTACGGGCCAGGAGTAGGCAACGGCTTAAGGTAAGGTGTAGGGCTGGTGGTGGGTTTCCATTCCGGGCTAGGGTTAGGGTTAGGGAACGGCAACGCTTAGGGCACTGGTGAGGGTACGGAAACGTGGGAGGGTCAGGCTACGTGCTGACGCACGGGTCAGTGCCAGCGTACGGGCCAGGAGTAGGCATCGGCTTAAGGTAAGGTGTAGGGCTGGTGGTGGGTTTCTATTCCGGGCTAGGGTTAGGGTTAGGGAACGGCAAGGCTTAGGGCACAGGTGAGGGTACAGAAACGTGGGAGTGTCGGGCTACGTGCTGACGCACGGGTCAGTGCCAGCGTACGGGCCAGGAGTAGGCAATGGCTTAAGGTAAGGTGTAGGGCTGGTGGTGGCTTTCTATTCCGGGCTAGGGTTAGGGTTAGGGAACAGCAAGGCTTAGGGCACAGGTGAGGGTACAGAAACGTGGGAGTGTCGGGCTACGTGCTGACGCACGGGTCAGTGCCAGCGTACGGGCCAGGAGTAGGCAACGGCGTAGGATAAAGTGTAGGGCTGGTGGTGGATTTGCGTTCCGGGCTAGGGTTAGGGTTAGGGAACGGCAAGGCTTAGGGCACAGGTGAGGGTACGGAAATGTGGGAGGGTCAGGCTACGTGCTGACGCACGGTTCAGTGCCAGCGTACGGGCCAGGAATAGGGTACGGCGTAATGTAAGGTGTCAGGCTGGTGGTGGGTTTCCGTTCCGGGCTAGGGTTAGGGTTAGGGAACGGCAAGGCTTAGGGCACAGGTGAAGGTACGGAAACGTGGGAGGCTCGTGCTACGTGCTGACGCACGGGTCAGTGCCAGCGTACGGGCCAGGAGTAGGCAACGGCGTAGGATAAAGTGTAGGCTGGTGGTGGATTTGCGTTCTGGGCTAGGGTTAGGGTTAGGGAACGGCAAGGCTTAGGGCACAGGAGAGGGTACGGAAACGTGGGAGGGTCAGGCTACGTGCTGACGCACGGGTCTGTGCCAGCGTACGGGCCAGGTGTAGGCAACGGCGTAAGGTAAGCTGTAGGGCTGGTGGTTGTTTTCCGTTCCAGGCTAGGATTAGGGTTAGGGAACGGCAAGGCTTAGGGCACAGGTGAGGGTACGGAAACGTGGGAGGGTCAGGCTACGTGCTGACGCACGGGTCAGTGCCAGCGTACGGGCCAGGTGTAGGCAACGGCGTAAGGTAAGGTGTAGGGCTGGTGGTTGTTTTCCGTTCCAGGCTAGGGTTAGGGTTAGGGAACGGCAAGGCTTAGGGCACAGGTGAGGGTACGGAAACGTGGGAGGGTCGGGCTACGTGCTGATGCACGGGTCAGTGCCAGCGTACTGGCCAGGAGTAGGCAACGGCGTAGGATAAAGTGTAGGGCTGGTGGTGGATTTGCGTTCCGGGCTAGGGTTAGGGTTAGGGAACGGCAAGGCTTAGGGCACAGGTGAGGGTACGGAAGCGTGGGAGGGTCAGGCTACGTGCAGACGAACGGGTCAGTGCCAGCGTACGGGTCAGGAGTAGGGTACGGCGTAAGGTAAGGTGTAGGGCTGGTGGTGGGTTTCTATTCCGGGCTAGGGTTAGGGTTAGGGAACGGCAAGGCTTAGGGCACAAGTGAGGGTACGGAAACGTGGGAGGGTCAGGCTACGTGCTGACGCACGGTTCAGTGCCAGCGTACGGGCCAGGAATAGGGTACGGCGTAAGGTAAGGTGTAGGGCTGGTGGTGGGTTTCCATTCCGGGCTAGGGTTAGGGTTAGGGACCGGCAAGGCTTAGGGCACAGCTGAGGGCACGGAAACGTGGGAGGGTCAGGCTACGTGCTGACGCACGGGTCAGTGCCTGCGTACGGGTCAGGAGTAGGGTACGGCGTAAGGTAAGGTGTAGGGCTGGTGGTGGGTTTCTATTCCGGGCTAGGGTTAGGGTTAGGGAACGGCAAGGCTTAGGGCACAGGTCAGGGTACGGAAACGCAGGAGGGTAAGGCTACGTGCTGATGAACGGGTCAGTGCCAGTGTACAGGCCAGGAGTAGGCAACGGCGTAGGGTAAGGTGTAGGGCTGGTGGTTGGTTTCCGTTCCAGGCTAGGGTTAGGGTTAGGGAACGGCAAGGCTTAGGGCACAGGGGAGGGTACGGAAACGTGGGAGGGTCGGGCTACGTGGTGACGCACGTGTCAGTGCCAGCGTACGGGCCAGGAGTAGGCAACGGCTTAAGGTAAGGTGTAGGGCTGGTGGTGGGTTTCCGTTCCGGGCTAGGGTTCGGGTTAGGGAACGGCAAGGCTTACGGCACAGGAGAGGGTACGGAAACGTGGGAGGGTCAGGCTACGTGCTGACGCACTGGTCAGTGCCAACGTACGGGCCAGGAGTAGGGTACGGCGTAAGGTAAGGTGTAGGGCTTGTGGTTGATTTCCGTTCCAGGCTAGGGTTAGGGTTAGGGAACGGCAAGGCTTAGGGCAAAGGAGAGGGTACGGAAACGTCGGAGGGTCGGGCCCCGTGCTGACGCACGTGTTAGTGCCAGCATACGGGCCAGGAGTAGGCAACGGCGTAGGATAAAGTGTAGGGCTGCTGGTGGGTTTCCATTCCGGGCTAGGGTTAGGGTTACGGAACGGCAACGCTTAGGTCACAGGTGAGGGTACGGAAACGTGGGAAGGTCAGGCTACGTGCTGACGCACGGGTCAGTGCCAGTGTACGGGCCAGGAGTAGGCAACGGCTTAAGGTAAGGTGTAGGGCTGGTGGTGGGTTTCTATTCCGGGCTAGGGTTAGGGTTAGGGAACGGCAAGGCTTAGGGCACAGGTGAGGGTACAGAAACGTGGGAGGGTCGTGCTACGTGCTGACGCACGTGTCAGTGCCAGCGTACGGGCCAGGAGTAGGCAAAGGCTTAAGGTAAGGTGTAGGGCTGGTGGTGGGTTTCTATTCCGGGCTAGGGTTAGGGTTAGGGAACGGCAAGGCTTAGGGCACAGGTGAGGGTACAGAAACGTGGGAGGGTCGGGCTACGTGCTGACGCACGGGTCAGTGCCAGCGTACGGGCCAGGAGTAGGCAACGGCGTAGGATAAAGTGTAGGGCTGGTGGTGGATTTGCATTCGGGGCTAGGGTTAGGGTTAGGGAACGGCAAGGCTTAGGGCACAGGTGAGGGTACGGAAACGTGGGAGGGTCAGGCTACGTGCTGACGCACAGGTCAGTGCCAGCGTACAGGTCAGGAGTATGGTACGGCGTAAGGTACCGTGTAGGGCTGGTGGTGGGTTTCTATTCCGGGCTAGGGTTAGGGTTAGCGAACGGCAAGGCTTAGGGCACAGGTGAGGGCACGGAAACGTGGGAGGGTCAGGCTATGTGCTGACGCTCGGGTCAGTGCCAGCGTATGGGCCAGGAGTAAGCAACGGCGTAAGGTAAGGTGTAGGGCTCGTGGTTGGTTTCCGTTCCAGGCTAGGGTTAGGGTTAGGGAACGGCAAGGCTTAGGGCACAGGTGAGGGTACGGAAACGTGGGAGGGTCGGGCTACGTGCTGACGCACGTGTCAGTGCCAGCGTACGGGCCAGGAGTAGGCAACGGCGTAGGATAAAGTGTATGGCTGGTGGTGGATTTGCGTTCCTGGCTAGGGTTAGGGTTAGGGAATGACAAGGCTTAGGGCACAGGTGAGGGTACGGAAACGTGGGAGGTTCAGGCTACGTGCTGACGCACAGATCAGTGCCAGCGTACAGGTCAGGAGTAGGGTACGGCGTAAGGAAAAGTGTAGGGCTGGTGGTGGGTTTCTATTCCGGGCTAGGGTTAGGGTTAGGGAACGGCAAGGCTTAGGGCACAGGTGAGGGTACGGAAACGTGGGAGGGTCGGGCTACGTGCTGACGCACGTGTCAGAGCCAGCGTACGGGCCAGGAGTACGCAACGGCGTAGGATAAAGTGTATGGCTGGTGGTGGATTTGCGTTCCGGGCTAGGGTTAGGGTTAGGGAACGGCAAGGCTTAGGGCACAGGTGAGGGTACGGAAACGTGGCAGGGTCAGGCTACGTGCTGACGCACAGCTCTGTGCCAGCGTACAGGTCAGGAGTAGGGTACGGCGTAAGGAAAAGTGTAGGGCTGGTGGTGGGTTTCTATTGCGGGCTAGGGTTAGGGTTAGGGAACGGCAAGGCTTAGGGCACAGGTGAGGGTACGGAAACGTGGGAGGGTCAGGCTACGTGCTGACGCACGTGTCAGTGCCAGCGTACGGGTCAGGAGTAGGGTACGGCGTAAGGTAAGGTGTAGGGCTGGTGGTGGGTTTCTATTCCGGGCTAGGGTTAGGGTTAGGGAACGGCAAGGCTTAGGGCACAGGTGAGGGTACGGAAACGTGGGAGGGTCAGGCTACGTGCTGACGCACGGGTCAGTGCCAGCGTACGGGCCAGGAGTAGGCAACGGCTTAAGGTAGGGTATAGGGCTGGTGGTGGGTTTCTATTCCGGGCTAGGGTTAGGGTTAGGGAACGGCAACGCTTAGGGCACAGGTGAGGGTACGGAAACGTGGGAGGGTCAGGCTACGTGCTGACGCACGGGTCAGTGCCAGCGTACGGGCCAGGAGTAGGCAACGGCTTAAGGTAAGGTGTAGGGCTGGTGGTGGGTTTCTATTCCGGGCTAGGGTTAGGGTTAGGGAACGGCAAGGCTTAGGGCACAGGTGAGGGTACGAAAACGTGGGAGGGTCAGGCTACGTGCTGACGCACAGGTCAGTGCCAGCGTACAGGTCAGGAGTATGGTACGGCGTAAGGTACCGTTTAGGGCTGGTGGTGGGTTTCTATTCCGGGCTAGGGTTAGGGTTAGCGAACGGCAAGGCTTAGGGCACAGGTGAGAGCACGGAAACGTGGGAGGGTCAGGCTACGTGCTGACGAACGGGTCAGTGCCAGCGTACGGGTCAGGAGTAGGGTATGGCGTAAGGTAAGGTGTAGGGCTGGTGGTGGGTTTCTATTCCGGGCTAGGGTTAGGGTTAGGGAACGGCAAGGCTTAGGGCACAGGTGAGGGTACAGAAACGTGGGAGGGTCGGGCTACGTGCTGACGCACGGGTCAGTGCCAGCGTACGGGCCAGGAGTAGGCAACGGCGTAGGATAAAGTGTAGGGCTGGTGGTTGATTTCCGTTCCGGGCTAGTGTTAGGGTTAGGGAACGGCAAGGCTTAGGGCACAGGTGAGCTTACGGAAACGTGGGAGGGTCAGGCTACGTGCTGACGCTCGGGTCAGTGCCAGCGTACGGGCCAGGAGTAAGCAACGGCGTAAGGTAAGGTGTAGGGCTCGTGGTTGGTTTCCGTTCCAGGCTAGGGTTAGGGTTAGGGAACGGCGAGGCTTAGGGCACAGGGGAGGGTACGGAAACGTGGGAGGGTCGGGCTACGTGCTGACGCACGTGTCAGTGCCAGCGTACGGGCCAGGAGTAGGCAACGGCGTAGGATAAAGTGTATGGCTGGTGGTGGATTTGCGTTCCGGGCTAGGGTTAGGGTTAGGGAATGACAAGGCTTAGGGCACAGGTGAGGGTACGGAAATGTGGGAGGGTCAGGCTACGTGCTGACGCACAGGTCAGTGCCAGCGTACAGGTCAGGAGTAGGGTACGGCGTAAGGAAAAGTGTAGGGCTGGTGGTGGGTTTCTATTCCGGGCTAGGGTTAGGGTTAGGGAACGGCAAGGCTTAGGGCACAGGTGAGGGTACGGAAACGTGGGTGGGTCAGGCTACGTGCTGACGCACGTGTCAGTGCCAGCGTATGGGTCAGGAGTAGGGTACGGCGTAAGGTAAGGTGTAGGGCTGGTGGTGGCTTTCTATTCCCGGCTAGGGTTAGGGTTAGGGAACGGCAAGGCTTAGGGCACAGGTGAGGGTACGGAAACGTGGGAGGGTCAGGCTACGTGCTGACGCACGGGTCAGTGCCAGCGTACGGGCCAGGAGTAGGCAACGGCTTAAGGTAAGGTGTAGGGCTGGTGGTGGGTTTCTATTCCGGGCTAGGGTTAGGGTTAGGGAACGGCAAGGCTTAGGGCACAGGTGAGGGTACAGAAACGTGGGAGGGTCGGGCTACGTGCTGACGCACGGGTCAGTGCCAGCATACGGGTCAGGAGTAGGCAACGGCGTAGGATAAAGTGTAAGGCTGGTGGTGGGTTTCCATTCCGGGCTAGGGTTAGGTTTAGGGAACGGCAACGCTTAGGGCACTGGTGAGGGTACGGAAACGTGGGAGGGTCAGGCTACGTGCTGACGCACGGGTCAGTGCCAGCGTACGGGCCAGGAGTAGGCATCGGCTTAAGGTAAGGTGTAGGGCTGGTGGTGGGTTTCTCTTCCGGGCTAGGGTTAGGGTTAGGGAACGGCAAGGCTTAGGGCACAGGTGAGGGTACAGAAACGTGGGAGGGTCGGGCTACGTGCTGACGCACGGGTCAGTGCCAGCGTACGGGCCAGGAGTAGGCAATGGCTTAAGGTAAGGTGTAGGGCTGGTGGTGGGTTTCTATTCCGGGCTAGGGTTAGGGTTAGGGAACGGCAAGGCTTAGGGCACAGGTGAGGGTACAGAAACGTGGGAGGGTCGGGCTACGTGCTGACGCACGGGTCAGTGCCAGCGTACGGGCCAGGAGTAGGCAACGGCGTAGGATAAAGTGTAGGGCTGGTGGTGGATTTGCGTTCGGGGCTAGGGTTAGGGTTAGGGAACGGCAAGGCTTAGGGCACAGGTGAGGGTACGGAAACGTGGGAGGGTCAGGCTACGTGCTGACGCACAGGTCAGTGCCAGCGTACAGGTCAGGAGTAGGGTACGGCGTAAGGTAAGGTGTAGGGCTGGTGGTGGGTTTCTATTCCGGGCTAGGGTTAGGGTTAGGGAACGGCAAGGCATAGGGCACAGGTGAGGGTACGGAAACGTGGGAGGGTCAGTCTACGTGCTGACGCACGGGTCAGTGCCAGCGTACGGGTCAGGAGTAGGTTATGGCGTAAGGTAAGGTGTAGGGCTGGTGGTGGGTTTCTATTCCGGGCTAGGGTTAGGGTTAGGGAACGGCAAGGCTTAGGGCACAGGTGAGGGTACGGAAACGTGGGAGGGTCAGGCTACGTGGTGACGCACGGGTCAGTGCCAGCGTACGTTCCAGGAGTAGGCAACGGCTTAAGGTAGGGTGTAGGGCTGGTGGTGGGTTTCTATTCCGGGCTAGGGTTAGGGTTAGGGAACGGCAAGGCTTAGGGCACAGGTGAGGGTACAGAAACGTGGGAGGGTCGGTCTATGTGCTGACGCACGGGTCAGTGCCAGCATACGGGTCAGGAGTAGGCAACGACGTAGGATAAAGTGTAGGGCTGGTGGCGGGTTTCCATTCCGGGCTAAGGTTAGGGTTAGGGAACGGCAACGCTTAGGGCACAGGTGAGGGTACGGAAACGTGGGAGGGTCAGGCTACGTGCTGACGCACGGGTCAGTGCCAGCGTACGGGCCAGGAGTAGGCAACGGCTTAATGTAAGGTGTAGGGCTGGTGGTGGGTTTCTATTCCGGGCTAGGGTTAGGGTTAGGGAACGGCAAGGCTTAGGGCACAGGTGAGGGTACAGAAACGTGGGAGGGTCGGGCTACGTGCTGACGCACGGGTCAGTGCCAGCGTACGGGCCAGGAGTAGGCAACAGCTTAAGGTAAGGTGTAGGGCTGGTGGTGGGTTTCTATTCCGGGCTAGGGTTAGGGTTAGGGAACGGCAAGGCTTAGGGCACAGGTGAGGGTACAGAAACGTGGGAGGTTCGGGCTACGTGCTGACGCACGGGTCAGTGCCAGCGTACGGGCCAGGGGCAGGCAACGGCGTAGGATAAAGTGTAGGGCTGGTGGTGGATTTGCGTTCGGGGCTAGGGTTAGGGTTAGGGAACGGCAAGGCTTAGGGCACAGGTGAGGGTACGGAAACGTCGGAGGGTCAGGCTACGTGCTGACGCACAGGTCAGTGCCAGCGTACAGGTCAGGAGTAGGGTACGGCGTAAGGTAAGGTGTAGGGCTGGTGGTGGGTTTCTATTCCGGGCTAGGGTTAGGGTTAGGGAACGGCAAGGCATAGGGCACAGGTGAGGGTACGGAAACGTGGGAGGGTCAGGCTTCGTGCTGACGCACGGGTCAGTGCCAGCGTTCGGGTCAGGAGTAGGTTATGGCGTAAGGTAAGGTGTAGGGCTGGTGGTGGGTTTCTATTCCGGGCTAGGGTTAGGGTTAGGGAACGGCAAGGCTTAGGGCACAGGTGAGGGTACGGAAACGTGGGAGGGTCGGGCTACGTGCTGACGCACGGGTCAGTGCCAGCGTACGGGCCAGGAGTAGGCAACGGCGTAGGATAAAGTGTAGGGCTGGTGGTGGATTTGCGTTCCGGGCTAGGGTTAGGGTTAGGGAACGGCATGGCTTAGGGCACAGGTGAGGGTACGGAAACGTGGGAGGGTCAGGCTACGTGCTGACGCACGGTTCAGTGCCAGCGTACGGGCCAGGAATAGGGTACGGCGTAATGTAAGGTGTCAGGCTGGTGGTGGGTTTCCGTTCCGGGCTAGGGTTAGGGTTAGGGAACGGCAAGGCTTAGGGCACAGGTGAAGGTACGGAAACGTGGGAGGCTCGTGCTACGTGCTGACGCACGGGTCAGTGCCAGCGTACGGGCCAGGAGTAGGCAACGGCGTAGGATAAAGTGTAGGCTGGTGGTGGATTTGCGTTCTGGGCTAGGGTTAGGGTTAGGGAACGGCAAGGCTTAGGGCACAGGAGAGGGTACGGAAACGCCAGAGTGTAAGGCTACGTGCTGATGCACGGGGCAGTGCCAGAGTACAGGCCAGGAGTAGGCAACGGCGTAGGGTAAGGTGTAGGGCTGGTGGTGGGTTTTCATTCCGGGCTAGGGTTAGGGTTAGGGAACGGCAAGGCTTAGGGCACAGGTGAGGGTACGGAAACGTGGGAGGGTCGGGCTACGTGCTGACGCACGGTCAGTGCCAGCGTACGGGCCAGGTGTAGGCAACTGCGTAAGGTAAGGTGTAGGGCTGGTGGCTGTTTTCCGTTCCAGGCTAGGGTTAGGGTTAGGGAACGGCAAGGCTTAGGGCACAGGTGAGGGTACGGAAACGTGGGAGGGTCGGGCTACGTGCTGATGCACGGGTCAGTGCCAGCGTACTGGCCAGGAGTAGGCAACGGCGTAGGATAAAGTGTAGGGCTGGTGGTGGATTTGCGTTCCGGGCTAGGGTTAGGGTTAGGGAACGGCAAGGCTTAGGGCACAGGTGAGGTTACGGAAGCGTGGGAGGGTCAGGCTACGTGCAGACGAACGGGTCAGTGCCAGCGTACGGGTCAGGAGTAGGGTACGGCGTAAGGTAAGGTGTAGGGCTGGTGGTGGGTTTCTATTCAGGGCTAGGGTTAGGGTTAGGGAACGGCAAGGCTTAGGGCACAAGTGAGGGTACGGAAACGTGGGAGGGTCAGGCTACGTGCTGACGCACGGTTCAGTGCCAGCGTACGGGCCAGGAATAGGGTACGGCGTAAGGTAAGGTGTAGGGCTGGTGGTGGGTTTCCATTCCGGGCTAGGGTTAGGGTTAGGGAACGGCAAGGCTTAGGGCACAGCTGAGGGCACGGAAACGTGGGAGGGTCAGGCTACGTGCTGACGCACGGGTCAGTGCCAGCGTACGGGTCAGGAGTAGGGTACGGCGTAAGGTAAGGTGTAGGGCTGGTGGTGGGTTTCTATTCCGGGCTAGGGTTAGGGTTAGGGAACGGCAAGTCTTAGGGCACAGGTCAGGGTACGGAAACGCGGGAGAGTAAGGCTACGTGCTGATGAAAGGGTCAGTGCCAGAGTACAGGCCAGGAGTAGGCAACGGCGTAGGGTAAGGTGTAGGGCTGGTGGTTGGTTTCCGTTCCAGGCTAGGGTTAGGGTTAGGGAACGGCAAGGCTTAGGGCACAGGGGAGGGTACGGAAACGTGGGAGGGTCGGGCTACGTGCTGATTCACGGGTCCGTGCCAGCGTTCGGGCCAGGAGTGGGCAACGGCGTAAGGTAAGGTGTAGGGCTTGTGGTTGATTTCCGTTCCGGGATAGGGTTAGGGTTAGGGATCGGCAAGGCTTAGGGCACAGGTGAGGGTATGGAAACGTGGGAGGGTCGGGCTACGTGCAGACGCACGGGTCAGTGCCAGCGTACGGGCCAGGAGTAGGCAACGGCGTAGGATAAAGTGTACGGCTGGTGGTGGATTTGCGTTCTGGGCTAGGGTTAGGGTTAGGGAACGGCAAGGCTTAGGGCACAGGTTAGGGTACAGAAACGCGGGAGGGTAAGGCTACGTGCTGATGCACGGGTCAGTGCCAGAGTACAGGCCAGGACTAGGCAACGGCGTAGGGTAAGGTGTAGGGCTGGTGGTGGGTTTTCATTCCGGGCTAGGGTTAGCGTTAGGGAAAGGCAAGGCTTAGGGCACAGGTGAGGGTACGGAAACGTGGGAGGTTCAGGCTACGTGCTGACGCATGGGTCAGTGCCAGCATACGTGCCAGGAGTAGGCAACGGCGTAAGGTAAGGTGTAGGGCTGGTGGTTGGTTTCCGTTCCAGGCTAGGGTTAGGGTTAGGGAACGGCAAGGCTTAGGGCACAGGTGAGGGTACGGAAACGTGGGAGGGTCGGGCTACGTGCTGACGCACGGGTCAGTGCCAGCGTACGGGCCAGGAGTAGGCAACGGCGTACAATAAAGTGTAGGGCTGGTGGTGGATTTGCGTTCGGGGCTAGGGTTAGGGTTAGGGAACGGCAAGGCTTAGGGCACAGGTGAGGGTACGGAAACTTGGGAGGGTCAGGCTACGTGCTGACGCACAGGTCAGTGCCAGCGTACAGGTCAGGAATATGGTACGGCGTAAGGTAACGTGTAGGGCTGGTTGTGGGTTTCTATTCCGGGCTAGGGTTAGGGTTAGGGAACCGCAAGGCTTAGGGCACAGGTGAGGGCACGGAAACGTGGGAGGGTCAGACTACGTGCTGACGCACGGGTCAGTGCCAGCGTACGGGTCAGGAGTAGGGTATGGCGTAAGGTAAGGTGTAGGGCTGGTGGTGGGTTTCTATTCCGGGCTAGGGTTAGGGTTAGGGAACGGCAAGGCTTAGGGCACAGGTGAGGGTACAGAAACGTAGGAGGTTCGGGGTACGTGCTGACGCACGGGTCAGTGCCAGCGTACGGGCCAGGAGTATGCAACGGCGTAGGATAAAGTGTAGGGCTGGTGGTTGATTTCCGTTCCGGGCTAGTGTTAGTGTTAGGGAACGGCAAGGCTTAGGGCACAGGTGAGGTTACGGAAACGTGGGAGGGTCAGGCTACGTGCTGACGCACGGGTCAGTGCCAGCGTACGGGCCAGGAGTAAGCAACGGCGTAAGGTAAGTTGTAGGGCTGGTGGTTGGTTTCCGTTCCAGGCTAGGGTTAGGGTTAGGGAACGGCAAGGCTTAGGGCACAGGTGAGGGTACGGAAACGTGGGAGGGTCGGGCTACGTGCTGACGCACGTGTCAGTGCCAGCGTACGGGCCAGGAGTAGGCAACGGCGTAGGATAAAGTGTATGGCTGGTGGTTGATTTGCGTTCCGGGCTAGGGTTAGGGTTAGGGAACGGCAAGGCTTAGGGCACAGGTGAGGGTACGGAAACGTGGCAGGGTCAGGCTACGTGCTGACGCACAGCTCAGTGCCAGCGTACAGGTCAGGAGTAGGGTACGGCGTAAGGAAAAGTGTAGGGCTGGTGGTGGGTTTCTATTCCGGGCTAGGGTTAGGGTTAGGGAACGGCAAGGCTTAGGGCACAGGTGAGGGTACGGAAACGTGGGAGGGTCAGGCTACGTGCTGACGCACGTGTCAGTGCCAGCGTACGGGTCAGGAGTAGGGTACGGCGTAAGGTAAGGTGTAGGGCTGGTGGTGGGTTTCTATTCCGGGCTAGGGTTAGGGTTAGGGAACGGCAAGGCTTAGGGCACAGGTGAGGGTACAGAAACGTGGGAGGGTCGGGCTACGTGCTGACGCACGGGTCAGTGCCAGCATACGGGTCAGGAGTTGGCAACGGCGTAGGATAAAGTGTAGGGCTGGTGGTGGGTTTCCATTCCGGGCTAGGGTTAGGTTTAGGGAACGGCAACGCTTAGGGCACTGGTGAGGGTACGGAAACGTGGGAGGGTCAGGCTACGTGCTGACGCACGGGTCAGTGCCAGCGTACGGGCCAGGAGTAGGCATCGGCTTAAGGTAAGGTGTAGGGCTGGTGGTGGGTTTCTATTCCGGGCTAGGGTTAGGGTTAGGGAACGGCAAGGCTTAGGGCACAGGTGAGGGTACAGAAACGTGGGAGGGTCGGGCTACGTGCTGACGCACGGGTCAGTGCCAGCGTACGGGCCAGGAGTAGGCAATGGCTTAAGGTAAGGTGTAGGGCTGGTGGTGGGTTTCTATTCCGGGCTAGGGTTAGGGTTAGGGAACGGCAAGGCTTAGGGCACAGGTGAGGGTACAGAAACGTGGGAGGGTCGGGCTACGTGCTGACGCACGGGTCAGTGCCAGCGTACGGGCCAGGAGTAGGCAACGGCGTAGGATAAAGTGTAGGGCTGGTGGTGGATTTGCGTTCGGGGCTAGGGTTAGGGTTAGGGAACGGCAAGGCTTAGGGCACAGGTGAGGGTACGGAAACGTGGGAGGGTCAGGCTACGTGCTGACGCACAGGTCAGTGCCAGCGTACAGGTCAGGAGTAGGGTACGGCGTAAGGTAAGGTGTAGGGCTGGTGGTGGGTTTCTATTCCGGGCTAGGGTTAGGGTTAGGGAACGGCAAGGCATAGGGCACAGGTGAGGGTACGGAAACGTGGGAGGGTCAGTCTACGTGCTGACGCACGGGTCAGTGCCAGCGTACGGGTCAGGAGTAGGTTATGGCGTAAGGTAAGGTGTAGGGCTGGTGGTGGGTTTCTATTCCGGGCTAGGGTTAGGGTTAGGGAACGGCAAGGCTTAGGGCACAGGTGAGGGTACGGAAACGTGGGAGGGTCAGGCTACGTGGTGACGCACGGGTCAGTGCCAGCGTACGTTCCAGGAGTAGGCAACGGCTTAAGGTAGGGTGTAGGGCTGGTGGTGGGTTTCTATTCCGGGCTAGGGTTAGGGTTAGGGAACGGCAAGGCTTAGGGCACAGGTGAGGGTACAGAAACGTGGGAGGGTCGGGCTATGTGCTGACGCACGGGTCAGTGCCAGCATACGGGTCAGGAGTAGGCAACGACGTAGGATAAAGTGTAGGGCTGGTGGTGGGTTTCCATTCCGGGCTAAGGTTAGGGTTAGGGAACGGCAACGCTTAGGGCACAGGTGAGGGTACGGAAACCTGGGAGGGTCAGGCTACGTGCTGACGCACGGGTCAGTGCCAGCGTACGGGCCAGGAGTAGGCAACGGCTTAATGTAAGGTGTAGGGCTGGTGGTGGGTTTCTATTCCGGGCTAGGGTTAGGGTTAGGGAACGGCAAGGCTTAGGGCACAGGTGAGGGTACAGAAACGTGGGAGGGTCGGGCTACGTGCTGACGCACGGGTCAGTGCCAGCGTACGGGCCAGGAGTAGGCAACAGCTTAAGGTAAGGTGTAGGGCTGGTGGTGGGTTTCTATTCCGGGCTAGGGTTAGGGTTAGGGAACGGCAAGGCTTAGGGCACAGGTGAGGGTACAGAAACGTGGGAGGTTCGGGCTACGTGCTGACGCACGGGTCAGTGCCAGCGTACGGGCCAGGAGCAGGCAACGGCGTAGGATAAAGTGTAGGGCTGGTGGTGGATTTGCGTTCGGGGCTAGGGTTAGGGTTAGGGAACGGCAAGGCTTAGGGCACAGGTGAGGGTACGGAAACGTGGGAGGGTCAGGCTACGTGCTGACGCACAGGTCAGTGCCAGCGTACAGGTCAGGAGTAGGGTACGGCGTAAGGTAAGGTGTAGGGCTGGTGGTGGGTTTCTATTCCGGGCTAGGGTTAGGGTTAGGGAACGGCAAGGCATAGGGCACAGGTGAGGGTACGGAAACGTGGGAGGGTCAGGCTTCGTGCTGACGCACGGGTCAGTGCCAGCGTTCGGGTCAGGAGTAGGTTATGGCGTAAGGTAAGGTGTAGGGCTGGTGGTGGGTTTCTATTCCGGGCTAGGGTTAGGGTTAGGGAACGGCAAGGCTTAGGGCACAGGTGAGGGTACGGAAACGTGGGAGGGTCGGGCTACGTGCTGACGCACGGGTCAGTGCCAGCGTACGGGCCAGGAGTAGGCAACGGCGTAGGATAAAGTGTAGGGCTGGTGGTGGATTTGCGTTCCGGGCTAGGGTTAGGGTTAGGGAACGGCATGGCTTAGGGCACAGGTGAGGGTACGGAAACGTGGGAGGGTCAGGCTACGTGCTGACGCACGGTTCAGTGCCAGCGTACGGGCCAGGAATAGGGTACGGCGTAATGTAAGGTGTCAGGCTGGTGGTGGGTTTCCGTTCCGGGCTAGGGTTAGGGTTAGGGAACGGCAAGGCTTAGGGCACAGGTGAAGGTACGGAAACGTGGGAGGCTCGTGCTACATGCTGACGCACGGGTCAGTGCCAGCGTACGGGCCAGGAGTAGGCAACGGCGTAGGATAAAGTGTAGGCTGGTGGTGGATTTGCGTTCTGGGCTAGGGTTAGGATTAGGGAACGGCAAGGCTTAGGGCACAGGAGAGGGTACGGAAACGCCAGAGTGTAAGGCTACGTGCTGATGCACGGGGCAGTGCCAGAGTACAGGCCAGGAGTAGGCAACGGCGTAGGGTAAGGTGTAGGGCTGGTGGTGGGTTTTCATTCCGGGCTAGGGTTAGGGTTAGGGAACGGCAAGGCTTAGGGCACAGGTGAGGGTACGGAAACGTGGGAGGGTCGGGCTACGTGCTGACGCACGGGTCAGTGCCAGCGTACGGGCCAGGTGTAGGCAACGGCGTAAGGTAAGGTGTAGGGCTGGTGGCTGTTTTCCGTTCCAGGCTAGGGTTAGGGTTAGGGAACGGCAAGGCTTAGGGCACAGGTGAGGGTACGGAAACGTGGGAGGGTCGGGCTACGTGCTGATGCACGGGTCAGTGCCAGCGTACTGGCCAGGAGTAGGCAACGGCGTAGGATAAAGTGTAGGGCTGGTGGTGGATTTGCGTTGCGGGCTAGGGTTAGGGTTAGGGAACGGCAAGGCTTAGGGCACAGGTGAGGGTACGGAAGCGTGGGAGGGTCAGGCTACGTGCAGACGAACGGGTCAGTGCCAGCGTACGGGTCAGGAGTAGGGTACGGCGTAAGGTAAGGTGTAGGGCTGGTGGTGGGTTTCTATTCCGGGCTAGGGTTAGGGTTAGGGAACGGCAAGGCTTAGGGCACAAGTGAGGGTACGGAAACGTGGGAGGGTCAGGCTACGTGCTGACGCACGGTTCAGTGCCAGCGTACGGGCCAGGAATAGGGTACGGCGTAAGGTAAGGTGTAGGGCTGGTGGTGGGTTTCCATTCCGGGCTAGGGTTAGGGTTAGGGAACGGCAAGGCTTAGGGCACAGCTGAGGGCACGGAAACGTGGGAGGGTCAGGCTACGTGCTGACGCACGGGTCAGTGCCAGTGTACGGGTCAGGAGTAGGGTACGGCGTAAGGTAAGGTGTAGGGCTGGTGGTGGGTTTCTATTCCGGGCTAGGGTTAGGGTTAGGGAACGGCAAGTCTTAGGGCACAGGTCAGTGTACGGAAACGCGGGAGGGTAAGGCTACGTGCTGATGAACGGGTCAGTGCCAGAGTACAGGCCAGGAGTAGGCAACGGCGTAGGGTAAGGTGTAGGGCTGGTGGTTGGTTTCCGTTCCAGGCTAGGGTTAGGGTTAGGGAACGGCAAGGCTTAGGGCACAGGGGAGGGTACCGAAACGTGGGAGGGTCGGGCTACGTGCTGATTCACGGGTCCGTGCCAGCGTTCGGGCCAGGAGTGGGCAACGGCGTAAGGTAAGGTGTAGGGCTTGTGGTTGATTTCCGTTCCGGGATAGGGTTAGGGTTAGGGATCGGCAAGGCTTAGGGCACAGGTGAGGGTATGGAAACGTGGGAGGGTCGGGCTACGTGCAGACGCACGGGTCAGTGCCAGCGTACGGGCCAGGAGTAGGCAACGGCGTAGGATAAAGTGTACGGCTGGTGGTGGATTTGCGTTCTGGGCTAGGGTTAGGGTTAGGGAACGGCAAGGCTTAGGGCACAGGTTAGGGTACAGAAACGCGGGAGGGTAAGGCTACGTGCTGATGCACGGGTCAGTGCCAGAGTACAGGCCAGGACTAGGCAACGGCGTAGGGTAAGGTGTAGGGCTGGTGGTGGGTTTTCATTCCGGGCTAGGGTTAGCGTTAGGGAAAGGCAAGGCTTAGGGCACAGGTGAGGGTACGGAAACGTGGGAGGTTCAGGCTACGTGCTGACGCATGGGTCAGTGCCAGCATACGTGCCAGGAGTAGGCAACGGCGTAAGGTAAGGTGTAGGGCTGGTGGTTGGTTTCCATTCCAGGCTAGGGTTAGGGTTAGGGAACGGCAAGGCTTAGGGCACAGGTGAGGGTACGGAAACGTGGGAGGGTCGGGATACGTGCTGACGCACGGGTCAGTGCCAGCGTACGGGCCAGGAGTAGGCAACGGCGTACAATAAAGTGTAGGGCTGGTGGTGGATTTGCGTTCGGGGCTAGGGTTAGGGTTAGGGAACGGCAAGGCTTAGGGCACAGGTGAGGGTACGGAAACTTGGGAGGGTCAGGCTACGTGCTGACGCACGGGTCAGTGCCAGCGTACAGGTCAGGAATATGGTACGGCGTAAGGTAACGTGTAGGGCTGGTGGTGGGTTTCTATTCCGGGCTAGGGTTAGGGTTAGGGAACCGCAAGGCTTAGGGCACAGGTGAGGGCACGGAAACGTGGGAGGGTCAGGCTACGTGCTGACGCACGGGTCAGTGCCAGCGTACGGGTCAGGAGTAGGGTATGGCGTAAGGTAAGGTGTAGGGCTGGTGGTGGGTTTCTATTCCGGGCTAGGGTTAGGGTTAGGGAACGGCAAGGCTTAGGGCACAGGTGAGGGTACAGAAACGTGGGAGGTTCGGGGTACGTGCTGACGCACGGGTCAGTGCCAGCGTACGGGCCAGGAGTATGCAACGGCGTAGGATAAAGTGTAGGGCTGGTGGTTGATTTCCGTTCCGGGCTAGTGTTAGTGTTAGGGAACGGCAAGGCTTAGGGCACAGGTGAGGTTACGGAAACGTGGGAGGGTCAGGCTACGTGCTGACGCACGGGTCAGTGCCAGCGTACGGGCCAGAAGTAAGCAACGGCGTAAGGTAAGTTGTAGGGCTGGTGGTTGGTTTCCGTTCCAGGCTAGGGTTAGGGTTAGGGAACGGCAAGGCTTAGGGCACAGGTGAGGGTACGGAAACGTGGGAGGGTCGGGCTACGTGCTGACGCACGTGTCAGTGCCAGCGTACGGGCCAGGAGTAGGCAACGGCGTAGGATAAAGTGTATGGCTGGTGGTGGATTTGCGTTCCGGGCTAGGGTTAGGGTTAGGGAACGGCAAGGCTTAGGGCACAGGTGAGGGTACGGAAACGTGGCAGGGTCAGGCTACGTGCTGACGCACAGCTCAGTGCCAGCGTACAGGTCAGGAGTAGGGTACGGCGTAAGGAAAAGTGTAGGGCTGGTGGTGGGTTTCTATTCCGGGCTAGGGTTAGGGTTAGGGAACGGCAAGGCTTAGGGCACAGGTGAGGGTACGGAAACGTGGGAGGGTCAGGCTACGTGCTGACGCACGTGTCAGTGCCAGCGTACGGATCAGGAGTAGGGTACGGCGTAAGGTAAGGTGTAGGGCTGGTGGTGGGTTTCTATTCCGGGCTAGGGTTAGGGTTAGGGAATGGCAAGGCTTAGGGCACAGGTGAGGGTACGGAAACGTGGGAGGGTCAGGCTACGTGCTGACGCACGGGTCAGTGCCAGCGTACGGGCCAGGAGTAGGCAACGGCTTAAGGTTAGGGTGTAGGGCTGGTGGTGGGTTTCTATTCCAGGCTAGGGTTAGGGTTAGGGAACGGCAAGGCTTAGGGCACAGGTGAGGGTACAGAAACGTGGGAGGGTCGGGCTACGTGCTGACGCACGGGTCAGTGCCAGCATACGGGTCAGGAGTAGGCAACGACGTAGGATAAAGTGTAGGGCTGGTGGTGGGTTTCCATTCCGGGCTAGGGTTAGGGTTAGGGAACGGCAACGCTTAGGGCACAGGTGAGGGTACGGAAACGTGGGAGGGTCAGGCTACGTGCTGACGCACGGGTCAGTGCCAGCGTACGGGCCAGGAGTAGGCAACGGCTTAAGGTAAGGTGTAGGGCTGGTGGTGGGTTTCTATTCCGGGCTAGGGTTAGGGATAGGGAACGGCAAGGCTTAGGGCACAGGTGAGGGTACAGAAACGTGGGAGGGTCGGGCTACGTGCTGACGCACGTGTCAGTGCCAGCGTACGGGCCAGGAGTAGGCAACGGCTTAAGGTAAGGTGTAGGGCTGGTGGTGGGTTTCTATTCCGGGCTAGGGTTAGGGTTAGGGAACGGCAAGGCTTAGGGCACAGGTGAGGGTACAGAAACGTGGGAGGGTCGGGCTACGTGCTGACGCACGGGTGAGTGCCAGCGTACGGGCCAGGAGCAGGCAACGGCGTAGGATAAAGTGTAGGGCTGGTGGTGGATTTGCGTTCGGGGCTAGGGTTAGGGTTAGGGAACGGCAAGGCTTAGGGCACAGGTGAGGGTACAGAAACGTGGGAGGGTCAGGCTACGTGCTGACGCACAGGTCAGTGCCAGCGTACAGGTCAGGAGTAGGGTACGGCGTAAGGTAAGGTGTAGGGCTGGTGGTTGATTTCCGTTCCGGGCTAGTGTTAGGGTTAGGGAACGGCAAGGCTTAGGGCACAGGTGAGGTTACGGAAACGTGGGAGGGTCAGGCTATGTGCTGACGCTCGGGTCAGTGCCAGCGTACGGGCCAGGAGTAAGCAACGGCGTAAGGTAAGGTGTAGGGCTCGTGGTTGGTTTCCGTTCCACGCTAGGGTTAGGGTTAGGGAACGGCAAGGCTTAGGGCACAGGTGAGGGTACGGAAACGTGGGAAGGTCGGGCTACGTGCTGACGCACGTGTCAGTGCCAGCGTATGGGCCAGGAGTAGGCAACGGCGTAGGATAAAGTGTATGGCTGGTGGTGGATTTGCGTTCCTGGCTAGGGTTAGGGTTAGGGAATGACAAGGCTTAGGGCACAGGTGAGGGTACGGAAACGTGGGAGGGTCAGGCTACGTGCTGACGCACAGATCAGTGCCAGCGTACAGGTCAGGAGTAGGGTACGGCGTAAGGAAAAGTGTAGGGCTGGTGGTGGGTTTCTATTCCGGGCTAGGGTTAGGGTTAGGGAACGGCAAGGCTTAGGGCACAGGTGAGGGTACGGAAACGTGGGAGGGTCGGGCTACGTGCTGACGCACGTGTCAGAGCCAGCGTACGGGCCAGGAGTAGGCAACGGCGTAGGATAAAGTGTATGGCTGGTGGTGGATTTGCGTTCCGGGCTAGGGTTAGGGTTAGGGAACGGCAAGGCTTAGGGCACAGGTGAGGGTACGGAAACGTGGCAGGGTCAGGCTACGTGCTGACGCACAGCTCAGTGCCAGCGTACAGGTCAGGAGTAGGGTACGGCGTAAGGAAAAGTGTAGGGCTGGTGGTGGGTTTCTATTGCGGGCTAGGGTTAGGGTTAGGGAACGGCAAGGCTTAGGGCACAGGTGAGGGTACGGAAACGTGGGAGGGTCAGGCTACGTGCTGACGCACGTGTCAGTGCCAGCGTACGGGTCAGGAGTAGGGTACGGCGTAAGGTAAGGTGTAGGGCTGGTGGTGGGTTTCTATTCCGGGCTAGGGTTAGGGTTAGGGAACGGCAAGGCTTAGGGCACAGGTGAGGGTACGGAAACGTGGGAGGGTCAGGCTACGTGCTGACGCACGGGTCAGTGCCAGCGTACGGGCCAGGAGTAGGCAACGGCTTAAGGTAGGGTATAGGGCTGGTTGTGGGTTTCTATTCCGGGCTAGGGTTAGGGTTAGGGAACGGCAAGGCTTAGGGCACAGGTGAGGGTACAGAAACGTGGGAGGGTCGGGCTACGTGCTGACGCACGGGTCAGTGCCAGCATACGGGTCAGGAGTAGGTAACGACGTAGGATAAAGTGTAGGGCTGGTGGTGGGTTTCCATTCGGGGCTAGGGTTAGGGTTAGGGAACGGCAACGCTTAGGGCACAGGTGAGGGTACGGAAACGTGGGAGGGTCAGGCTACGTGCTGACGCACGGGTCAGTGCCAGCGTACGGGCCAGGAGTAGGCAACGGCGTAAGGTATGGTGTAGGGCTGGTGGTGGGTTTCTATTCCGGGCTAGGGTTAGGGTTAGGGAACGGCAAGGCTTAGGGCACAGGTGAGGGTACAGAAACGTGGGAGGGTCGGGCTACGTGCTGACGCACGGGTCAGTGCCAGCGTACGGGCCAGGAGTAGGCAACAGCTTAAGGTAAGGTGTAGGGCTGGTGGTGGGTTTCTATTCCGGGCTAGGGTTAGGGTTAGGGAACGGCAAGGCTTAGGGCACAGGTGAGGGTACAGAAACGTGGGAGGTTCGGGCTACGTGCTGACGCACGGGTCAGTGCCAGCGTACGGGCCAGGAGCAGGCAACGGCGTAGGATAAAGTGTAGGGCTGGTGGTGGATTTGCGTTCGGGGCTAGGGTTAGGGTTAGGGAACGGCAAGGCTTAGGGCACAGGTGAGGGTACGGAAACGTGGGAGGGTCAGGCTACGTGCTGACGCACAGCTCTGTGCCAGCGTACAGGTCAGGAGTAGGGTACGGCGTAAGGAAAAGTGTAGGGCTGGTGGTGGGTTTCTATTGCGGGCTAGGGTTAGGGTTAGGGAACGGCAAGGCTTAGGGCACAGGTGAGGGTACGGAAACGTGGGAGGGTCAGGCTACGTGCTGACGCACGTGTCAGTGCCAGCGTACGGGTCAGGAGTAGGGTACGGCGTAAGGTAAGGTGTAGGGCTGGTGGTGGGTTTCTATTCCGGGCTAGGGTTAGGGTTAGGGAACGGCAAGGCTTAGGGCACAGGTGAGGGTACGGAAACGTGGGAGGGTCAGGCTACGTGCTGACGCACGGGTCAGTGCCAGCGTACGGGCCAGGAGTAGGCAACGGCTTAAGGTAGGGTATAGGGCTGGTGGTGGGTTTCTATTCCGGGCTAGGGTTAGGGTTAGGGAACGGCAACGCTTAGGGCACAGGTGAGGGTACGGAAACGTGGGAGGGTCAGGCTACGTGCTGACGCACGGGTCAGTGCCAGCGTACGGGCCAGGAGTAGGCAACGGCTTAAGGTAAGGTGTAGGGCTGGTGGTGGGTTTCTATTCCGGGCTAGGGTTAGGGTTAGGGAACGGCAAGGCTTAGGGCACAGGTGAGGGTACGAAAACGTGGGAGGGTCAGGCTACGTGCTGACGCACAGGTCAGTGCCAGCGTACAGGTCAGGAGTATGGTACGGCGTAAGGTACCGTGTAGGGCTGGTGGTGGGTTTCTATTCCGGGCTAGGGTTAGGGTTAGCGAACGGCAAGGCTTAGGGCACAGGTGAGAGCACGGAAACGTGGGAGGGTCAGGCTACGTGCTGACGAACGGGTCAGTGCCAGCGTACGGGTCAGGAGTAGGGTATGGCGTAAGGTAAGGTGTAGGGCTGGTGGTGGGTTTCTATTCCGGGCTAGGGTTAGGGTTAGGGAACGGCAAGGCTTAGGGCACAGGTGAGGGTACAGAAACGTGGGAGGGTCGGGCTACGTGCTGACGCACGGGTCAGTGCCAGCGTACGGGCCAGGAGTAGGCAACGGCGTAGGATAAAGTGTAGGGCTGGTGGTTGATTTCCGTTCCGGGCTAGTGTTAGGGTTAGGGAACGGCAAGGCTTAGGGCACAGGTGAGGTTACGGAAACGTGGGAGGGTCAGGCTACGTGCTGACGCTCGGGTCAGTGCCAGCGTACGGGCCAGGAGTAAGCAACGGCGTAAGGTAAGGTGTAGGGCTCGTGGTTGGTTTCCGTTCCAGGCTAGGGTTAGGGTTAGGGAACGGCGAGGCTTAGGGCACAGGGGAGGGTACGGAAACGTGGGAGGGTCGGGCTACGTGCTGACGCACGTGTCAGTGCCAGCGTACGGGCCAGGAGTAGGCAACGGCGTAGGATAAAGTGTATGGCTGGTGGTGGATTTGCGTTCCGGGCTAGGGTTAGGGTTAGGGAATGACAAGGCTTAGGGCACAGGTGAGGGTACGGAAATGTGGGAGGGTCAGGCTACGTGCTGACGCACAGGTCAGTGCCAGCGTACAGGTCAGGAGTAGGGTACGGCGTAAGGAAAAGTGTAGGGCTGGTGGTGGGTTTCTATTCCGGGCTAGGGTTAGGGTTAGGGAACGGCAAGGCTTAGGGCACAGGTGAGGGTACGGAAACGTGGGTGGGTCAGGCTACGTGCTGACGCACGTGTCAGTGCCAGCGTATGGGTCAGGAGTAGGGTACGGCGTAAGGTAAGGTGTAGGGCTGGTGGTGGCTTTCTATTCCCGGCTAGGGTTAGGGTTAGGGTCGGCAAGGCTTAGGGCACAGGTGAGGGTACGGAAACGTGGGAGGGTCAGGCTACGTGCTGACGCACGGTTCAGTGCCAGCGTACGGGCCAGGAGTAGGCAACGGCTTAAGGTAAGGTGTAGGGCTGGTGGTGGGTTTCTATTCCGGGCTAGGGTTAGGGTTAGGGAACGGCAAGGCTTAGGGCACAGGTGAGGGTACAGAAACGTGGGAGGGTCGGGCTACGTGCTGACGCACGGGTCAGTGCCAGCATACGGGTCAGGAGTAGGCAACGGCGTAGGATAAAGTGTAAGGCTGGTGGTGGGTTTCCATTCCGGGCTAGGGTTAGGTTTAGGGAACGGCAACGCTTAGGGCACTGGTGAGGGTACGGAAACGTGGGAGGGTCAGGCTACGTGCTGACGCACGGGTCAGTGCCAGCGTACGGGCCAGGAGTAGGCATCGGCTTAAGGTAAGGTGTAGGGCTGGTGGTGGGTTTCTCTTCCGGGCTAGGGTTAGGGTTAGGGAACGGCAAGGCTTAGGGCACAGGTGAGGGTACAGAAACGTGGGAGGGTCGGGCTACGTGCTGACGCACGGGTCAGTGCCAGCGTACGGGCCAGGAGTAGGCAATGGCTTAAGGTAAGGTGTAGGGCTGGTGGTGGGTTTCTATTCCGGGCTAGGGTTAGGGTTAGGGAACGGCAAGGCTTAGGGCACAGGTGAGGGTACAGAAACGTGGGAGGGTCGGGCTACGTGCTGACGCACGGGTCAGTGCCAGCGTACGGGCCAGGAGTAGGCAACGGCGTAGGATAAAGTGTAGGGCTGGTGGTGGATTTGCGTTCGGGGCTAGGGTTAGGGTTAGGGAACGGCAAGGCTTAGGGCACAGGTGAGGGTACGGAAACGTGGGAGGGTCAGGCTACGTGCTGACGCACAGGTCAGTGCCAGCGTACAGGTCAGGAGTAGGGTACGGCGTAAGATAAGGTGTAGGGCTGGTGGTGGGTTTCTATTCCGGGCTAGGGTTAGGGTTAGGGAACGGCAAGGCATAGGGCACAGGTGAGGGTACGGAATCGTGGGAGGGTCAGTCTACGTGCTGACGCACGGGTCAGTGCCAGCGTACGGGTCAGGAGTAGGTTATGGCGTAAGGTAAGGTGTAGGGCTGGTGGTGGGTTTCTATTCCGGGCTAGGGTTAGGGTTAGGGAACGGCAAGGCTTAGGGCACAGGTGAGGGTACGGAAACGTGGGAGGGTCAGGCTACGTGGTGACGCACGGGTCAGTGCCAGCGTACGTTCCAGGAGTAGGCAACGGCTTAAGGTAGGGTGTAGGGCTGGTGGTGGGTTTCTATTCCGGGCTAGGGTTAGGGTTAGGGAACGGCAAGGCTTAGGGCACAGGTGAGGGTACAGAAACGTGGGAGGGTCGGGCTATGTGCTGACGCACGGGTCAGTGCCAGCATACGGGTAAGGAGTAGGCAACGACGTAGGATAAAGTGTAGGGCTGGTGGTGGGTTTCCATTCCGGGCTAAGGTTAGGGTTAGGGAACGGCAACGCTTAGGGCACAGGTGAGGGTACGGAAATGTGGGAGGGTCAGGCTACGTGCTGACGCACGGGTCAGTGCCAGCGTACGGGCCAGGAGTAGGCAACGGCTTAATGTAAGGTGTAGGGCTGGTGGTGGGTTTCTATTCCGGGCTAGGGTTAGGGTTAGGGAACGGCAAGGCTTAGGGCACAGGTGAGGGTACAGAAACGTGGGAGGGTCGGGCTACGTGCTGACGCACGGGTCAGTGCCAGCGTACGGGCCAGGAGTAGGCAACAGCTTAAGGTAAGGTGTAGGGCTGGTGGTGGGTTTCTATTCCGGGCTAGGGTTAGGGTTAGGGAACGGCAAGGCTTAGGGCACAGGTGAGGGTACAGAAACGTGGGAGGTTCGGGCTACGTGCTGACGCACGGGTCAGTGCCAGCGTACGGGCCAGGGGCAGGCAACGGCGTAGGATAAAGTGTAGGGCTGGTGGTGGATTTGCGTTCGGGGCTAGGGTTAGGGTTAGGGAACGGCAAGGCTTAGGGCACAGGTGATGGTACGGAAACGTGGGAGGGTCAGGCTACGTGCTGACGCACAGGTCAGTGCCAGCGTACAGGTCAGGAGTAGGGTACGGCGTAAGGTAAGGTGTAGGGCTGGTGGTGGGTTTCTATTCCGGGCTAGGGTTAGGGTTAGGGAACGGCAAGGCATAGGGCACAGGTGAGGGTACGGAAACGTGGGAGGGTCAGGCTTCGTGCTGTCGCACGGGTCAGTGCCAGCGTTCGGGTCAGGAGTAGGTTATGGCGTAAGGTAAGGTGTAGGGCTGGTGGTGGGTTTCTATTCCGGGCTAGGGTTAGGGTTAGGGAACGGCAAGGCTTAGGGCACAGGTGAGGGTACGGAAACGTGGGAGGGTCGGGCTACGTGCTGACGCACGGGTCAGTGCCAGCGTACGGGCCAGGAGTAGGCAACGGCGTAGGATAAAGTGTAGGGCTGGTGGTGGATTTGCGTTCCGGGCTAGGGTTAGGGTTAGGGAACGGCATGGCATAGGGCACAGGTGAGGGTACGGAAACGTGGGAGGGTCAGGCTACGTGCTGACGCACGGTTCAGTGCCAGCGTACGGGCCAGGAATAGGGTACGGCGTAATGTAAGGTGTCAGGCTGGTGGTGGGTTTCCGTTCCGGGCTAGGGTTAGGGTTAGGGAACGGCAAGGCTTAGGGCACAGGTGAAGGTACGGAAACGTGGGAGGCTCGTGCTACGTGCTGACGCACGGGTCAGTGCCAGCGTACGGGCCAGGAGTAGGCAACGGCGTAGGATAAAGTGTAGGCTGGTGGTGGATTTGCGTTCTGGGCTAGGGTTAGGGTTAGGGAACGGCAAGGCTTAGGGCACAGGAGAGGGTACGGAAACGCCAGAGTGTAAGGCTACGTGCTCATGCACGGGGCAGTGCCAGAGTACAGGCCAGGAGTAGGCAACGGCGTAGGGTAAGGTGTAGGGCTGGTGGTGGGTTTTCATTCCGGGCTAGGGTTAGGGTTAGGGAACGGCAAGGCTTAGGGCACAGGTGAGGGTACGGAAACGTGGGAGGGTCGGGCTACGTGCTGACGCACGGGTCAGTGCCAGCGTACGGGCCAGGTGTAGGCAACGGCGTAAGGTAAGGTGTAGGGCTGGTGGCTGTTTTCCGTTCCAGGCTAGGGTTAGGGTTAGGGAACGGCAAGGCTTAGGGCACAGGTGAGGGTACGGAAACGTGGGAGGGTCGGGCTACGTGCTGATGCACGGGTCAGTGCCAGCGTACTGGCCAGGAGTAGGCAACGGCGTAGGATAAAGTGTAGGGCTGGTGGTGGATTTGCGTTCCGGGCTAGGGTTAGGGTTAGGGAACGGCAAGGCTTAGGGCACAGGTGAGGGTACGGAAGCGTGGGAGGGTCAGGCTACGTGCAGACGAACGGGTCAGTGCCAGCGTACGGGTCAGGAGTAGGGTACGGCGTAAGGTAAGGTGTAGGGCTGGTGGTGGGTTTCTATTCCGGGCTAGGGTTAGGGTTAGGGAACGGCAAGGCTTAGGGCACAAGTGAGGGTACGGAAACGTGGGAGGGTCAGGCTACGTGCTGACGCACGGTTCAGTGCCAGCGTACGGGCCAGGAATAGGGTACGGCGTAAGGTAAGGTGTAGGGCTGGTGGTGGGTTTCCATTCCGGGCTAGGGTTAGGGTTAGGGAACGGCAAGGCTTAGGGCACAGCTGAGGGCACGGAAACGTGGGAGGGTCAGGCTACGTGCTGACGCACGGGTCAGTGCCAGCGTACGGGTCAGGAGTAGGGTACGGCGTAAGGTAAGGTGTAGGGCTGGTGGTGGGTTTCTATTCCGGGCTAGGGTTAGGGTTAGGGAACAGCAAGTCTTAGGGCACAGGTCAGGGTACGGAAACGCGGGAGGGTAAGGCTACGTGCTGATGAACGGGTCAGTGCCAGAGTACAGGCCAGGAGTAGGCAACGGCGTAGGGTAAGGTGTAGGGCTGGTGGTTGGTTTCCGTTCCAGGCTAGGGTTAGGGTTAGGGAACGGCAAGGCTTAGGGCACAGGGGAGGGTACGGAAACGTGGGAGGGTCGGGCTACGTGCTGATTCACGGGTCCGTGCCAGCGTTCGGGCCAGGAGTGGGCAACGGCGTAAGGTAAGGTTTAGGGCTTGTGGTTGATTTCCGTTCCGGGATAGGGTTAGGGTTAGGGATCGGCAAGGCTTAGGGCACAGGTGAGGGTATGGAAACGTGGGAGGGTCGGGCTACGTGCAGACGCACGGGTCAGTGCCAGCGTACGGGCCAGGAGTAGGCAACGGCGTAGGATAAAGTGTACGGCTGGTGGTGGATTTGCGTTCTGGGCTAGGGTTAGGGTTAGGGAACGGCAAGGCTTAGGGCACAGGTTAGGGTACAGAAACGCGGGAGGGTAAGGCTACGTGCTGATGCACGGGTCAGTGCCAGAGTACAGGCCAGGACTAGGCAACGGCGTAGGGTAAGGTGTAGGGCTGGTGGTGGGTTTTCATTCCGGGCTAGGGTTAGCGTTAGGGAAAGGCAAGGCTTAGGGCACAGGTGAGGGTACGGAAACGTGGGAGGTTCAGGCTACGTGCTGACGCATGGGTCAGTGCCAGCATACGTGCCAGGAGTAGGCAACGGCGTAAGGTAAGGTGTAGGGCTGGTGGTTGGTTTCCGTTCCAGGCTAGGGTTAGGGTTAGGGAACGGCAAGGCTTAGGGCACAGGTGAGGGTACGGAAACGTGGGAGGGTCGGGCTACGTGCTGACGCACGGGTCAGTGCCAGCGTACGGGCCAGGAGTAGGCAACGGCGTACAATAAAGTGTAGGGCTGGTGGTGGATTTGCGTTCGGGGCTAGGGTTAGGGTTAGGGAACGGCAAGGCTTAGGGCACAGGTGAGGGTACGGAAACTTGGGAGGGTCAGGCTACGTGCTGACGCACAGGTCAGTGCCAGCGTACAGGTCAGGAATATGGTACGGCGTAAGGTAACGTGTAGGGCTGGTTGTGGGTTTCTATTCCGGGCTAGGGTTAGGGTTAGGGAACCGCAAGGCTTAGGGCACAGGTGAGGGCACGGAAACGTGGGAGGGTCAGACTACGTGCTGACGCACGGGTCAGTGCCAGCGTACGGGTCAGGAGTAGGGTATGGCGTAAGGTAAGGTGTAGGGCTGGTGGTGGGTTTCTATTCCGGGCTAGGGTTAGGGTTAGGGAACGGCAAGGCTTAGGGCACAGGTGAGGGTACAGAAACGTGGGAGGTTCGGGGTACGTGCTGACGCACGGGTCAGTGCCAGCGTACGGGCCAGGAGTATGCAACGGCGTAGGATAAAGTGTAGGGCTGGTGGTTGATTTCCGTTCCGGGCTAGTGTTAGTGTTAGGGAACGGCAAGGCTTAGGGCACAGGTGAGGTTACGGAAACGTGGGAGGGTCAGGCTACGTGCTGACGCACGGGTCAGTGCCAGCGTACGGGCCAGGAGTAAGCAACGGCGTAAGGTAAGTTGTAGGGCTGGTGGTTGGTTTCCGTTCCAGGCTAGGGTTAGGGTTAGGGAACGGCAAGGCTTAGGGCACAGGTGAGGGTACGGAAACGTGGGAGGGTCGGGCTACGTGCTGACGCACGTGTCAGTGCCAGCGTACGGGCCAGGAGTAGGCAACGGCGTAGGATAAAGTGTATGGCTGGTGGTGGATTTGCGTTCCGGGCTAGGGTTAGGGTTAGGGAACGGCAAGGCTTAGGGCACAGGTGAGGGTACGGAAACGTGGCAGGGTCAGGCTACGTGCTGACGCACAGCTCAGTGCCAGCGTACAGGTCAGGAGTAGGGTACGGCGTAAGGAAAAGTGTAGGGCTGGTGGTGGGTTTCTATTCCGGGCTAGGGTTAGGGTTAGGGAACGGCAAGGCTTAGGGCACAGGTGAGGGTACGGAAACGTGGGAGGGTCAGGCTACGTGCTGACGCACGTGTCAGTGCCAGCGTACGGGTCAGGAGTAGGGTACGGCGTAAGGTAAGGTGTAGGGCTGGTGGTGGGTTTCTATTCCGGGCTAGGGTTAGGGTTAGGGAACGGCAAGGCTTAGGGCACAGGTGAGGGTACAGAAACGTGGGAGGGTCGGGCTACGTGATGACGCACGGGTCAGTGCCAGCATACGGGTCAGGAGTAGGCAACGGCGTAGGATAAAGTGTAGGGCTGGTGGTGGGTTTCCATTCCGGGCTAGGGTTAGGTTTAGGGAACGGCAACGCTTAGGGCACTGGTGAGGGTACGGAAACGTGGGAGGGTCAGGCTACGTGCTGACGCACGGGTCAGTGCCAGCGTACGGGCCAGGAGTAGGCATCGGCTTAAGGTAAGGTGTAGGGCTGGTGGTGGGTTTCTATTCCGGGCTAGGGTTAGGGTTAGGGAACGGCAAGGCTTAGGGCACAGGTGAGGGTACAGAAACGTGGGAGGGTCGGGCTACGTGCTGACGCACGGGTCAGTGCCAGCGTACGGGCCAGGAGTAGGCAATGGCTTAAGGTAAGGTGTAGGGCTGGTGGTGGGTTTCTATTCCGGGCTAGGGTTAGGGTTAGGGAACGGCAAGGCTTAGGGCACAGGTGAGGGTACAGAAACGTGGGAGGGTCGGGCTACGTGCTGACGCACGGGTCAGTGCCAGCGTACGGGCCAGGAGTAGGCAACGGCGTAGGATAAAGTGTAGGGCTGGTGGTGGATTTGCGTTCGGGTCTAGGGTTAGGGTTAGGGAACGGCAAGGCTTAGGGCACAGGTGAGGGTACGGAAACGTGGGAGGGTCAGGCTACGTGCTGACGCACAGGTCAGTGCCAGCGTACAGGTCAGGAGTAGGGTACGGCGTAAGGTAAGGTGTAGGGCTGGTGGTGGGTTTCTATTCCGGGCTAGGGTTAGGGTTAGGGAACGGCAAGGCATAGGGCACAGGTGAGGGTACGGAAACGTGGGAAGGTCAGTCTACGTGCTGACGCACGGGTCAGTGCCAGCGTACGGGTCAGGAGTAGGTTATGGCGTAAGGTAAGGTGTAGGGCTGGTGGTGGGTTTCTATTCCGGGCTAGGGTTAGGGTTAGGGAACGGCAAGGCTTAGGGCACAGGTGAGGGTACGGAAACGTGGGAGGGTCAGGCTACGTGGTGACGCACGGGTCAGTGCCAGCGTACGTTCCAGGAGTAGGCAACGGCTTAAGGTAGGGTGTAGGGCTGGTGGTGGGTTTCTATTCCGGGCTAGGGTTAGGGTTAGGAACGGCAAGGCTTAGGGCACAGGTGAGGGTACAGAAACGTGGGAGGGTCGGGCTATGTGCTGACGCACGGGTCAGTGCCAGCATACGGGTCAGGAGTAGGCAACGACGTAGGATAAAGTGTAGGGCTGGTGGTGGGTTTCCATTCCGGGCTAAGGTTAGGGTTAGGGAACGGCAACGCTTAGGGCACAGGTGAGGGTACGGAAACGTGGGAGGGTCAGGCTACGTGCTGACGCACGGGTCAGTGCCAGCGTACGGGCCAGGAGTAGGCAACGGCTTAATGTAAGGTGTAGGGCTGGTGGTGGGTTTCTATTCCGGGCTAGGGTTAGGGTTAGGGAACGGCAAGGCTTAGGGCACAGGTGAGGGTACAGAAACGTGGGAGGGTCGGGCGACGTGCTGACGCACGGGTCAGTGCCAGCGTACGGGCCAGGAGTAGGCAACAGCTTAAGGTAAGGTGTAGGGCTGGTGGTGGGTTTCTATTCCGGGCTAGGGTTAGGGTTAGGGAACGGCAAGGCTTAGGGCACAGGTGAGGGTACAGAAACGTGGGAGGTTCGGGCTACGTGCTGACGCACGGGTCAGTGCCAGCGTACGGGCCAGGAGCAGGCAACGGCGTAGGATAAAGTGTAGGGCTGGTGGTGGATTTGCGTTCGGGGCTAGGGTTAGGGTTAGGGAACGGCAAGGCTTAGGGCACAGGTGAGGGTACGGAAACGTGGGAGGGTCAGGCTACGTGCTGACGCACAGGTCAGTGCCAGCGTACAGGTCAGGAGTAGGGTACGGCGTAAGGTAAGGTGTAGGGCTGGTGGTGGGTTTCTATTCCGGGCTAGGGTTAGGGTTAGGGAACGGCAAGGCATAGGGCACAGGTGAGGGTACGGAAACGTGGGAGGGTCAGGCTTCGTGCTGACGCACGGGTCAGTGCCAGCGTTCGGGTCAGGAGTAGGTTATGGCGTAAGGTAAGGTGTAGGGCTGGTGGTGGGTTTCTATTCCGGGCTAGGGTTAGGGTTAGGGAACGGCAAGGCTTAGGGCACAGGTGAGGGTACGGAAACGTGGGAGGGTCGGGCTACGTGCTGACGCACGGGTCAGTGCCAGCGTACGGGCCAGGAGTAGGCAACGGCGTAGGATAAAGTGTAGGGCTGGTGGTGGATTTGCGTTCCGGGCTAGGGTTAGGGTTAGGGAACGGCAAGGCTTAGGGCACAGGTGAGGGTACGGAAACGTGGGAGGGTCAGGCTACGTGCTGACGCACGGTTCAGTGCCAGCGTACGGGCCAGGAATAGGGTACGGCGTAATGTAAGGTGTCAGGCTGGTGGTGGGTTTCCGTTCCGGGCTAGGGTTAGGGTTAGGGAACGGCAAGGCTTAGGGCACAGGTGAAGGTACGGAAACGTGGGAGGCTCGTGCTACGTGCTGACGCACGGGTCAGTGCCAGCGTACGGGCCAGGAGTAGGCAACGGCGTAGGATAAAGTGTAGGCTGGTGGTGGATTTGCGTTCTGGGCTAGGGTTAGGGTTAGGGAACGGCAAGGCTTAGGGCACAGGAGAGGGTACGGAAACGCCAGAGTGTAAGGCTACGTGCTGATGCACGGGGCAGTGCCAGAGTACAGGCCAGGAGTAGGCAACGGCGTAGGGTAAGGTGTAGGGCTGGTGGTGGGTTTTCATTCCGGGCTAGGGTTAGGGTTAGGGAACGGCAAGGCTTAGGGCACAGGTGAGGGTACGGAAACGTGGGAGGGTCGGGCTACGTGCGGACGCACGGGTCAGTGCCAGCGTACGGGCCAGGTGTAGGCAACGGCGTAAGGTAAGGTGTAGGGCTGGTGGCTGTTTTCCGTTCCAGGCTAGGGTTAGGGTTAGGGAACGGCAAGGCTTAGGGCACAGGTGAGGGTACGGAAACGTGGGAGGGTCGGGCTACGTGCTGATGCACGGGTCAGTGCCAGCGTACTGGCCAGGAGTAGGCAACGGCGTAGGATAAAGTGTAGGGCTGGTGGTGGATTTGCGTTCCGGGCTAGGGTTAGGGTTAGGGAACGGCAAGGCTTAGGGCACAGGTGAGGGTACGGAAGCGTGGGAGGGTCAGGCTACGTGCAGACGAACGGGTCAGTGCCAGCGTACGGGTCAGGAGTAGGGTACGGCGTAAGGTAAGGTGTAGGGCTGGTGGTGGGTTTCTATTCAGGGCTAGGGTTAGGGTTAGGGAACGGCAAGGCTTAGGGCACAAGTGAGGGTACGGAAACGTGGGAGGGTCAGGCTACGTGCTGACGCACGGTTCACTGCCAGCGTACGGGCCAGGAATAGGGTACGGCGTAAGGTAAGGTGTAGGGCTGGTGGTGGGTTTCCATTCCGGGCTAGGGTTAGGGTTAGGGAACGGCAAGGCTTAGGGCACAGCTGAGGGCACGGAAACGTGGGAGGGTCAGGCTACGTGCTGACGCACGGGTCAGTGCCAGCGTACGGGTCAGGAGTAGGGTACGGCGTAAGGTAAGGTGTAGGGCTGGTGGTGGGTTTCTATTCCGGGCTAGGGTTAGGGTTAGGGAACGGCAAGTCTTAGGGCACAGGTCAGTGTACGGAAACGCGGGAGGGTAAGGCTACGTGCTGATGAACGGGTCAGTGCCAGAGTACAGGCCAGGAGTAGGCAACGGCGTAGGGTAAGGTGTAGGGCTGGTGGTTGGTTTCCGTTCCAGGCTAGGGTTAGGGTTAGGGAACGGCAAGGCTTAGGGCACAGGGGAGGGTACCGAAACGTGGGAGGGTCGGGCTACGTGCTGATTCACGGGTCCGTGCCAGCGTTCGGGCCAGGAGTGGGCAACGGCGTAAGGTAAGGTGTAGGGCTTGTGGTTGATTTCCGTTCCGGGATAGGGTTAGGGTTAGGGATCGGCAAGGCTTAGGGCACAGGTGAGGGTATGGAAACGTGGGAGGGTCGGGCTACGTGCAGACGCACGGGTCAGTGCCAGCGTACGGGCCAGGAGTAGGCAACGGCGTAGGATAAAGTGTACGGCTGGTGGTGGATTTGCGTTCTGGGCTAGGGTTAGGGTTAGGGAACGGCAAGGCTTAGGGCACAGGTTAGGGTACAGAAACGCGGGAGGGTAAGGCTACGTGCTGATGCACGGGTCAGTGCCAGAGTACAGGCCAGGACTAGGCAACGGCGTAGGGTAAGGTGTAGGGCTGGTGGTGGGTTTTCATTCCGGGCTAGGGTTAGCGTTAGGGAAAGGCAAGGCTTAGGGCACAGGTGAGGGTACGGAAACGTGGGAGGTTCAGGCTACGTGCTGACGCATGGGTCAGTGCCAGCATACGTGCCAGGAGTAGGCAACGGCGTAAGGTAAGGTGTAGGGCTGGTGGTTGGTTTCCGTTCCAGGCTAGGGTTAGGGTTAGGGAACGGCAAGGCTTAGGGCACAGGTGAGGGTACGGAAACGTGGGAGGGTCGGGCTACGTGCTGACGCACGGGTCAGTGCCAGCGTACGGGCCAGGAGTAGGCAACGGCGTACAATAAAGTGTAGGGCTGGTGGTGGATTTGCGTTCGGGGCAAGGGTTAGGGTTAGGGAACGGCAAGGCTTAGGGCACAGGTGAGGGTACGGAAACTTGGGAGGGTCAGGCTACGTGCTGACGCACAGGTCAGTGCCAGCGTACAGGTCAGGAATATGGTACGGCGTAAGGTAACGTGTAGGGCTGGTGGTGGGTTTCTATTCCGGGCTAGGGTTAGGGTTAGGGAACCGCAAGGCTTAGGGCACAGGTGAGGGCACGGAAACGTGGGAGGGTCAGGCTACGTGCTGACGCACGGGTCAGTGCCAGCGTACGGGTCAGGAGTAGGGTATGGCGTAAGGTAAGGTGTAGGGCTGGTGGTGGGTTTCTATTCCGGGCTAGGGTTAGGGTTAGGGAACGGCAAGGCTTAGGGCACAGGTGAGGGTACAGAAACGTGGGAGGTTCGGGGTACGTGCTGACGCACGGGTCAGTGCCAGCGTACGGGCCAGGAGTATGCAACGGCGTAGGATAAAGTGTAGGGCTGGTGGTTGATTTCCGTTCCGGGCTAGTGTTAGTGTTAGGGAACGGCAAGGCTTAGGGCACAGGTGAGGTTACGGAAACGTGGGAGGGTCAGGCTACGTGCTGACGCACGGGTCAGTGCCAGCGTACGGGCCAGAAGTAAGCAACGGCGTAAGGTAAGTTGTAGGGCTGGTGGTTGGTTTCCGTTCCAGGCTAGGGTTAGGGTTAGGGAACGGCAAGGCTTAGGGCACAGGTGAGGGTACGGAAACGTGGGAGGGTCGGGCTACGTGCTGACGCACGTGTCAGTGCCAGCGTACGGGCCAGGAGTAGGCAACGGCGTAGGATAAAGTGTATGGCTGGTGGTGGATTTGCGTTCCGGGCTAGGGTTAGGGTTAGGGAACGGCAAGGCTTAGGGCACAGGTGAGGGTACGGAAACGTGGCAGGGTCAGGCTACGTGCTGACGCACAGCTCAGTGCCAGCGTACAGGTCAGGAGTAGGGTACGGCGTAAGGAAAAGTGTAGGGCTGGTGGTGGGTTTCTATTCCGGGCTAGGGTTAGGGTTAGGGAACGGCAAGGCTTAGGGCACAGGTGAGGGTACGGAAACGTGGGAGGGTCAGGCTACGTGCTGACGCACGTGTCAGTGCCAGCGTACGGGTCAGGAGTAGGGTACGGCGTAAGGTAAGGTGTAGGGCTGGTGGTGGGTTTCTATTCCGGGCTAGGGTTAGGGTTAGGGAATGGCAAGGCTTAGGGCACAGGTGAGGGTACGGAAACGTGGGAGGGTCAGGCTACGTGCTGACGCACGGGTCAGTGCCAGCGTACGGGCCAAGAGTAGGCAACGGCTTAAGGTAGGGTGTAGGGCTGGTGGTGGGTTTCTATTCCAGGCTAGGGTTAGGGTTAGGGAACGGCAAGGCTTAGGGCACAGGTGAGGGTACAGAAACGTGGGAGGGTCGGGCTACGTGCTGACGCACGGGTCAGTGCCAGCATACGGGTCAGGAGTAGGCAACGACGTAGGATAAAGTGTAGGGCTGGTGGTGGGTTTCCATTCCGGGCTAGGGTTAGGGTTAGGGAACGGCAACGCTTAGGGCACAGGTGAGGGTACGGAAACGTGGGAGGGTCAGGCTACGTGCTGACGCACGGGTCAGTGCCAGCGTACGGGCCAGGAGTAGGCAACGGCTTAAGGTAAGGTGTAGGGCTGGTGGTGGGTTTCTATTCCGGGCTAGGGTTAGGGTTAGGGAACGGCAAGGCTTAGGGCACAGGTGAGGGTACAGAAACGTGGGAGGGTCGGGCTACGTGCTGACGCACGTGTCAGTGCCAGCGTACGGGCCAGGAGTAGGCAACGGCTTAAGGTAAGGTGTAGGGCTGGTGGTGGGTTTCTATTCCGGGCTAGGGTTAGGGTTAGGGAACGGCAAGGCTTAGGGCACAGGTGAGGGTACAGAAACGTGGGAGGGTCGGGCTACGTGCTGACGCACGGGTGAGTGCCAGCGTACGGGCCAGGAGCAGGCAACGGCGTAGGATAAAGTGTAGGGCTGGTGGTGGATTTGCGTTCGGGGCTAGGGTTAGGGTTAGGGAACGGCAAGGCTTAGGGCACAGGTGAGGGTACAGAAACGTGGGAGGGTCAGGCTACGTGCTGACGCACAGGTCAGTGCCAGCGTACAGGTCAGGAGTAGGGTACGGCGTAAGGTAAGGTGTAGGGCTGGTGGTTGATTTCCGTTCCGGGCTAGTGTTAGGGTTAGGGAACGGCAAGGCTTAGGGCACAGGTGAGGTTACGGAAACGTGGGAGGGTCAGGCTATGTGCTGACGCTCGGGTCAGTGCCAGCGTACGGGCCAGGAGTAAGCAACGGCGTAAGGTAAGGTGTAGGGCTCGTGGTTGGTTTCCGTTCCAGGCTAGGGTTAGGGTTAGGGAACGGCAAGGCTTAGGGCACAGGTGAGGGTACGGAAACGTGGGAAGGTCGGGCTACGTGCTGACGCACGTGTCAGTGCCAGCGTACGGGCCAGGAGTAGGCAACGGCGTAGGATAAAGTGTATGGCTGGTGGTGGATTTGCGTTCCTGGCTAGGGTTAGGGTTAGGGAATGACAAGGCTTAGGGCACAGGTGAGGGTACGGAAACGTGGGAGGGTCAGGCTACGTGCTGACGCACAGATCAGTGCCAGCGTACAGGTCAGGAGTAGGGTACGGCGTAAGGAAAAGTGTAGGGCTGGTGGTGGGTTTCTATTCCGGGCTAGGGTTAGGGTTAGGGAACGGCAAGGCTTAGGGCACAGGTGAGGGTACGGAAACGTGGGAGGGTCGGGCTACGTGCTGACGCACGTGTCAGAGCCAGCGTACGGGCCAGGAGTAGGCAACGGCGTAGGATAAAGTGTATGGCTGGTGGTGGATTTGCGTTCCGGGCTAGGGTTAGGGTTAGGGAACGGCAAGGCTTAGGGCACAGGTGAGGGTACGGAAACGTGGCAGGGTCAGGCTACGTGCTGACGCACAGCTCAGTGCCAGCGTACAGGTCAGGAGTAGGGTACGGCGTAAGGAAAAGTGTAGGGCTGGTGGTGGGTTTCTATTGCGGGCTAGGGTTAGGGTTAGGGAACGGCAAGGCTTAGGGCACAGGTGAGGGTACGGAAACGTGGGAGGGTCAGGCTACGTGCTGACGCACGTGTCAGTGCCAGCGTACGGGTCAGGAGTAGGGTACGGCGTAAGGTAAGGTGTAGGGCTGGTGGTGGGTTTCTATTCCGGGCTAGGGTTAGGGTTAGGGAACGGCAAGGCTTAGGGCACAGGTGAGGGTACGGAAACGTGGGAGGGTCAGGCTACGTGCTGACGCACGTGTCAGTGCCAGCGTACGGGCCAGGAGTAGGCAACGGCTTAAGGTAGGGTATAGGGCTGGTTGTGGGTTTCTATTCCGGGCTAGGGTTAGGGTTAGGGAACGGCAAGGCTTAGGGCACAGGTGAGGGTACAGAAACGTGGGAGGGTCGGGCTACGTGCTGACGCACGGGTCAGTGCCAGCATACGGGTCAGGAGTAGGCAACGACGTAGGATAAAGTGTAGGGCTGGTGGTGGGTTTCCATTCGGGGCTAGGGTTAGGGTTAGGGAACGGCAACGCTTAGGGCACAGGTGAGGGTACGGAAACGTGGGAGGGTCAGGCTACGTGCTGACGCACGGGTCAGTGCCAGCGTACGGGCCAGGAGTAGGCAACGGCGTAATGTATGGTGTAGGGCTGGTGGTGGGTTTCTATTCCGGGCTAGGGTTAGGGTTAGGGAACGGCAAGGCTTAGGGCACAGGTGAGGGTACAGAAACGTGGGAGGTTCGGGCTACGTGCTGACGCACGGGTCAGTGCCAGCGTACGGGCCAGGAGTAGGCAACGGCTTAAGGTAAGGTGTAGGGCTGGTGGTGGGTTTCTATTCCGGGCTAGGGTTAGGGTTAGGGAATGGCAAGGCTTAGGGCGCAGGTGAGGGTACAGAAACGTGGGAGGGTCGGGCTACGTGCTGACGCACGGGTGAGTGCCAGCGTACGGGCCAGGAGCAGGCAACGGCGTAGGATAAAGTGTAGGGCTGGTGGTGGATTTGCGTTCGGGGCTAGGGTTTGGGTTAGGGAACGGCAAGGCTTAGGGCACAGGTGAGGGTACGGAAACGTGGGAGGGTCAGGCTACGTGCTGACGCACAGGTCAGTGCCAGCGTACAGGTCAGGATTAGGGTACGGCGTAAGGTAAGGTGTAGGGCTGGTGGTGGGTTTCTATTCCGGGCTAGGGTTAGGGTTAGGGAACGGCAAGGCATAGGGCACAGGTGAGGGTACGGAAACGTGGGAGGGTCAGGCTTCGTGCTGACGCACGGGTCAGTGCCAGCGTTCGGGTCAGGAGTAGGTTATGGCGTAAGGTAAGGTGTAGGGCTGGTGGTGGGTTTCCGTTCCGGGCTAGGGTTAGGGTTAGGGAACGGCAAGGCTTAGGGCACAGGTGAAGGTACGGAAACGTGGGAGGCTCGTGCTACGTGCTGACGCACGGGTCAGTGCCAGCGTACGGGCCAGGAGTAGTCAACGGCGTAGGATAAAGTGTAGGCTGGTGGTGGATTTGCGTTCTGGGCTAGGGTTAGGGTTAGGGAACGGCAAGGCTTACGGCACAGGAGAGGGTACGGAAACGCCAGAGTGTAAGGCTACGTGCTGATGCACGGGGCAGTGCCAGAGTACAGGCCAGGAGTAGGCAACGGCGTAGGATAAAGTGTAGGGCTGGTGGTGGGTTTCTATTCCGGGCTAGGGTTAGGGTTAGGGAACGGCAAGGCTTAGGGCACAAGTGAGGGTACGGAAACGTGGGAGGGTCAGGCTACGTGCTGACGCACGGTTCAGTGCCAGCGTACGGGCCAGGAATAGGGTACGGCGTAAGGTAAGGTGTAGGGCTGGTGGTGGGTTTCCATTCCGGGCTAGGGTTAGGGTTAGGGATCGGCAAGGCTTAGGGCACAGGTGAGGGTATGGAAACGTGGGAGGGTCGGGCTACGTGCAGACGCACGGGTCAGTGCCAGCGTACGGGCCATGAGTAGGCAACGGTGTAGGATAAAGTGTACGGCTGGTGGTGGATTTGCGTTCTGGGCTAGGGTTAGGGTTAGGGAACGGCAAGGCTTAGGGCACAGGTCAGGGTACGGAAACGCGGGAGGGTAAGGCTACGTGCTGATGCACGGGTCAGTGCCAGAGTACAGGCCAGGATTAGGCAACGGCGTAGGGTAAGGTGTAGGGCTGGTGGTGGGTTTTCATTCCGGGCTAGGGTTAGGGTTAGGGAACGGCAAGGCTTAGGGCACAGGTGAGGGTACAGAAACGTGGGAGGGTCGGGCTACGTGCTGACGCACGGGTCAGTGCCAGCGTACGGGCCAGGAGTAGGCAACGGCGTAGGATAAAGTGTAGGGCTGGTGGTTGATTTCCGTTCCGGGCTAGTGTTAGGGTTAGGGAACGGCAAGGCTTAGGGCACAGGTGAGGTTACGGAAACGTGGGAGGGTCAGGCTACGTGCTGACGCTCAGGTCAGTGCCAGCGTACGGGCCAGGAGTAAGCAACGGCGTAAGGTAAGGTGTAGGGCTCGTGGTTGGTTTCCGTTCCAGGCTAGGGTTAGGGTTAGGGAATGACAAGGCTTAGGGCACAGGTGAGGGTACGGAAACGTGGGAGGGTCGGGCTACGTGCTGACGCACGTGTCAGTGCCAGTGTACGGGCCAGGAGTAGGCAACGGCGTAGGATAAAGTGTATGGCTGGTGGTGGATTTGCGTTCCGGGCTAGGGTTAGGGTTAGGGAACGGCAAGGCTTAGGGCACAGGTGAGGGTACGGAAATGTGGGAGGGTCAGGCTACGTGCTGACGCACAGGTCAGTGCCAGCGTACAGGTCAGGAGTAGGGTACGGCGTAAGGAAAAGTGTAGGGCTGGTGGTGGGTTTCTATTCCGGGCTAGGGTTAGGGTTAGGGAACGGCAAGGCTTAGGGCACAGGTGAGGTTACGGAAACGTGGGTGGGTCAGGCTACGTGCTGACGCACGTGTCAGTGCCAGCGTATGGGTCAGGAGTAGGGTACGGCGTAAGGTAAGGTGTAGGGCTGGTGGTGGCTTTCTATTCCCGGCTAGGGTTAGGGTTAGGGAACGGCAAGGCTTAGGGCACAGGTGAGGGTACGGAAACGTGGGAGGGTCAGGCTACGTGCTGACGCACGGGTCAGTGCCAGCGTACGGGCCAGGAGTAGGCAACGGCTTAAGGTAAGGTGTAGGGCTGGTGGTGGGTTTCTATTCCGGGCTAGGGTTAGGGTTAGGGAACGGCAAGGCTTAGGGCACAGGTGAGGGTACAGAAACGTGGGAGGGTCGGGCTACGTGCTGACGCACGGGTCAGTGCCAGCATACGGGTCAGGAGTAGGCAACGGCGTAGGGTAAGGTGTAGGGCTGGTGGTGGGTTTTCATTCCGGGCTAGGGTTAGGGTTAGGGAACGGCAAGGCTTAGGGCACAGGTGAGGGTACGGAAACGTGGGAGGGTCGGGCTACGTGCTGACGCACGGGTCAGTGCCAGCGTACGGGCCAGGTGTAGGCAACGGCGTAAGGTAAGGTGTAGGGCTGGTGGCTGTTTTCCGTTCCAGGCTAGGGTTAGGGTTAGGGAACGGCAAGGCTTAGGGCACAGGTGAGGGTACGGAAACGTGGGAGGGTCGGGCTACGTGCTGATGCACGGGTCAGTGCCAGCGTACTGGCCAGGAGTAGGCAACGGCGTAGGATAAAGTGTAGGGCTGGTGGTGGATTTGCGTTCCGGGCTAGGGTTAGGGTTAGGGAACGGCAAGGCTTAGGGCATAGGTGAGGGTACGGAAGCGTGGGAGGGTCAGGCTACGTGCAGACGAACGGGTCAGTGCCAGCGTACGGGTCAGGAGTAGGGTACGGCGTAAGGTAAGGTGTAGGGCTGGTGGTGGGTTTCTATTCCGGGCTAGGGTTAGGGTTAGGGAACGGCAAGGCTTAGGGCACAAGTGAGGGTACGGAAACGTGGGAGGGTCAGGCTACGTGCTGACGCACGGTTCAGTGCCAGCGTACGGGCCAGGAATAGGGTACGGCGTAAGGTAAGGTGTAGGGCTGGTGGTGGGTTTCCATTCCGGGCTAGGGTTAGGGTTAGGGAACGGCAAGGCTTAGGGCACAGCTGAGGGCACGGAAACGTGGGAGGGTCAGGCTACGTGCTGACGCACGGGTCAGTGCCAGCGTACGGGTCAGGAGTAGGGTACGGCGTAAGGTAAGGTGTAGGGCTGGTGGTGGGTTTCTATTCCGGGCTAGGGTTAGGGTTAGGGAACGGCAAGTCTTAGGGCACAGGTCAGGGTACGGAAACGCGGGAGGGTAAGGCTACGTGCTGATGAACGGGTCAGTGCCAGAGTACAGGCCAGGAGTAGGCAACGGCGTAGGGTAAGGTGTAGGGCTGGTGGTTGGTTTCCGTTCCAGGCTAGGGTTAGGGTTAGGGAACGGCAAGGCTTAGGGCACAGGGGAGGGTACGGAAACGTGGGAGGGTCGCGCTACGTGCTGATTCACGGGTCCGTGCCAGCGTTCGGGCCAGGAGTGGGCAACGGCGTAAGGTAAGGTGTAGGGCTTGTGGTTGATTTCCGTTCCGGGATAGGGTTAGGGTTAGGGATCGGCAAGGCTTAGGGCACAGGTGAGGGTATGGAAACGTGGGAGGGTCGGGCTACGTGCAGACGCACGGGTCAGTGCCAGCGTACGGGCCAGGAGTAGGCAACGGCGTAGGATAAAGTGTACGGCTGGTGGTGGATTTGCGTTCTGGGCTAGGGTTAGGGTTAGGGAACGGCAAGGCTTAGGGCACAGGTTAGGGTACAGAAACGCGGGAGGGTAAGGCTACGTGCTGATGCACGGGTCAGTGCCAGAGTACAGGCCAGGACTAGGCAACGGCGTAGGGTAAGGTGTAGGGCTGGTGGTGGGTTTTCATTCCGGGCTAGGGTTAGCGTTAGGGAAAGGCAAGGCTTAGGGCACAGGTGAGGGTACGGAAACGTGGGAGGTTCAGGCTACGTGCTGACGCATGGGTCAGTGCCAGCATACGTGCCAGGAGTAGGCAACGGCGTAAGGTAAGGTGTAGGGCTGGTGGTTGGTTTCCGTTCCAGGCTAGGGTTAGGGTTAGGGAACGGCAAGGCTTAGGGCACAGGTGAGGGTACGGAAACGTGGGAGGGTCGGGCTACGTGCTGACGCACGGGTCAGTGCCAGCGTACGGGCCAGGAGTAGGCAACTGCGTACAATAAAGTGTAGGGCTGGTGGTGGATTTGCGTTCGGGGCTAGGGTTAGGGTTAGGGAACGGCAAGGCTTAGGGCACAGGTGAGGGTACGGAAACTTGGGAGGGTCAGGCTACGTGCTGACGCACAGGTCAGTGCCAGCGTACAGGTCAGGAATATGGTACGGCGTAAGGTAACGTGTAGGGCTGGTTGTGGGTTTCTATTCCGGGCTAGGGTTAGGGTTAGGGAACCGCAAGGCTTAGGGCACAGGTGAGGGCACGGAAACGTGGGAGGGTCAGGCTACGTGCTGACGCACGGGTCAGTGCCAGCGTACGGGTCAGGAGTAGGGTATGGCGTAAGGTAAGGTGTAGGGCTGGTGGTGGGTTTCTATTCCGGGCTAGGGTTAGGGTTAGGGAACGGCAAGGCTTAGGGCACAGGTGAGGGTACAGAAACGTGGGAGGTTCGGGGTACGTGCTGACGCACGGGTCAGTGCCAGCGTACGGGCCAGGAGTATGCAACGGCGTAGGATAAAGTGTAGGGCTGGTGGTTGATTTCCGTTCCGGGCTAGTGTTAGTGTTAGGGAACGGCAAGGCTTAGGGCACAGGTGAGGTTACGGAAACGTGGGAGGGTCAGGCTACGTGCTGACGCACGGGTCAGTGCCAGCGTACGGGCCAGGAGTAAGCAACGGCGTAAGGTAAGGTGTAGGGCTGGTGGTGGGTTTCTATTCCGGGCTAGGGTTAGGGTTAGGGAACGGCAAGGCATAGGGCACAGGTGAGGGTACGGAAACGTGGGAGGGTCAGGCTTCGTGCTGACGCACGGGTCAGTGCCAGCGTTCGGGTCAGGAGTAGGTTATGGCGTAAGGTAAGGTGTAGGGCTGGTGGTGGGTTTCCGTTCCGGGCTAGGGTTAGGGTTAGGGAACGGCAAGGCTTAGGGCACAGGTGAAGGTACGGAAACGTGGGAGGCTCGTGCTACGTGCTGACGCACGGGTCAGTGCCAGCGTACGGGCCAGGAGTAGTCAACGGCGTAGGATAAAGTGTAGGCTGGTGGTGGATTTGCTTTCTGGGCTAGGGTTAGGGGTAGGGAACGGCAAGGCTTACGGCACAGGAGAGGGTACGGAAACGCCAGAGTGTAAGGCTACGTGCTGATGCACGGGGCAGTGCCAGAGTACAGGCCAGGAGTAGGCAACGGCGTAGGATAAAGTGTAGGGCTGGTGGTGGGTTTCTATTCCGGGCTAGGGTTAGGGTTAGGGAACGGCAAGGCTTAGGGCACAAGTGAGGGTACGGAAACGTGGGAGGGTCAGGCTACGTGCTGACGCACGGTTCAGTGCCAGCGTACGGGCCAGGAATAGTGTACGGCGTAAGGTAAGGTGTAGGGCTGGTGGTGGGTTTCCATTCCGGGCTAGGGTTAGGGTTAGGGATCGGCAAGGCTTAGGGCACAGGTGAGGGTATGGAAACGTGGGAGGGTCGGGCTACGTGCAGACGCACGGGTCAGTGCCAGCGTACGGGCCATGAGTAGGCAACGGCGTAGGATAAAGTGTACGGCTGGTGGTGGATTTGCGTTCTGGGCTAGAGTTAGGGTTAGGGAACGGCAAGGCTTAGGGCACAGGTCAGGGTACGGAAACGCGGGAGGGTAAGGCTACGTGCTGATGCACGGGTCAGTGCCAGCATACGGGTCAGGAGTAGGCAACGACGTAGGATAAAGTGTAGGGCTGGTGGTGGGTTTCCATTCGGGGCTAGGGTTAGGGTTAGGGAACGGCAACGCTTAGGGCACAGGTGAGGGTACGGAAACGTGGGAGGGTCAGGCTACGTGCTGACGCACGGGTCAGTGCCAGCGTACGGGCCAGGAGTAGGCAACGGCGTAATGTATGGTGTAGGGCTGGTGGTGGGTTTCTATTCCGGGCTAGGGTTAGGGTTAGGGAACGGCAAGGCTTAGGGCACAGGTGAGGGTACAGAAACGTGGGAGGTTCGGGCTACGTGCTGACGCACGGGTCAGTGCCAGCGTACGGGCCAGGAGTAGGCAACGGCTTAAGGTAAGGTGTAGGGCTGGTGGTGGGTTTCTATTCCGGGCTAGGGTTAGGGTTAGGGAATGGCAAGGCTTAGGGCGCAGGTGAGGGTACAGAAACGTGGGAGGGTCGGGCTACGTGCTGACGCACGGGTGAGTGCCAGCGTACGGGCCAGGAGCAGGCAACGGCGTAGGATAAAGTGTAGGGCTGGTGGTGGATTTGCGTTCGGGGCTAGGGTTTGGGTTAGGGAACGGCAAGGCTTAGGGCACAGGTGAGGGTACGGAAACGTGGGAGGGTCAGGCTACGTGCTGACGCACAGGTCAGTGCCAGCGTACAGGTCAGGATTAGGGTACGGCGTAAGGTAAGGTGTAGGGCTGGTGGTGGGTTTCTATTCCGGGCTAGGGTTAGGGTTAGGGAACGGCAAGGCATAGGGCACAGGTGAGGGTACGGAAACGTGGGAGGGTCAGGCTTCGTGCTGACGCACGGGTCAGTGCCAGCGTTCGGGTCAGGAGTAGGTTATGGCGTAAGGTAAGGTGTAGGGCTGGTGGTGGGTTTCCGTTCCGGGCTAGGGTTAGGGTTAGGGAACGGCAAGGCTTAGGGCACAGGTGAAGGTACGGAAACGTGGGAGGCTCGTGCTACGTGCTGACGCACGGGTCAGTGCCAGCGTACGGGCCAGGAGTAGTCAACGGCGTAGGATAAAGTGTAGGCTGGTGGTGGATTTGCGTTCTGGGCTAGGGTTAGGGTTAGGGAACGGCAAGGCTTACGGCACAGGAGAGGGTACGGAAACGCCAGAGTGTAAGGCTACGTGCTGATGCACGGGGCAGTGCCAGAGTACAGGCCAGGAGTAGGCAACGGCGTAGGATAAAGTGTAGGGCTGGTGGTGGGTTTCTATTCCGGGCTAGGGTTAGGGTTAGGGAACGGCAAGGCTTAGGGCACAAGTGAGGGTACGGAAACGTGGGAGGGTCAGGCTACGTGCTGACGCACGGTTCAGTGCCAGCGTACGGGCCAGGAATAGGGTACGGCGTAAGGTAAGGTGTAGGGCTGGTGGTGGGTTTCCATTCCGGGCTAGGGTTAGGGTTAGGGATCGGCAAGGCTTAGGGCACAGGTGAGGGTATGGAAACGTGGGAGGGTCGGGCTACGTGCAGACGCACGGGTCAGTGCCAGCGTACGGGCCATGAGTAGGCAACGGTGTAGGATAAAGTGTACGGCTGGTGGTGGATTTGCGTTCTGGGCTAGGGTTAGGGTTAGGGAACGGCAAGGCTTAGGGCACAGGTCAGGGTACGGAAACGCGGGAGGGTAAGGCTACGTGCTGATGCACGGGTCAGTGCCAGAGTACAGGCCAGGATTAGGCAACGGCGTAGGGTAAGGTGTAGGGCTGGTGGTGGGTTTTCATTCCGGGCTAGGGTTAGGGTTAGGGAACGGCAAGGCTTAGGGCACAGGTGAGGGTACAGAAACGTGGGAGGGTCGGGCTACGTGCTGACGCACGGGTCAGTGCCAGCGTACGGGCCAGGAGTAGGCAACGGCGTAGGATAAAGTGTAGGGCTGGTGGTTGATTTCCGTTCCGGGCTAGTGTTAGGGTTAGGGAACGGCAAGGCTTAGGGCACAGGTGAGGTTACGGAAACGTGGGAGGGTCAGGCTACGTGCTGACGCTCAGGTCAGTGCCAGCGTACGGGCCAGGAGTAAGCAACGGCGTAAGGTAAGGTGTAGGGCTCGTGGTTGGTTTCCGTTCCAGGCTAGGGTTAGGGTTAGGGAATGACAAGGCTTAGGGCACAGGTGAGGGTACGGAAACGTGGGAGGGTCGGGCTACGTGCTGACGCACGTGTCAGTGCCAGTGTACGGGCCAGGAGTAGGCAACGGCGTAGGATAAAGTGTATGGCTGGTGGTGGATTTGCGTTCCGGGCTAGGGTTAGGGTTAGGGAATGACAAGGCTTAGGGCACAGGTGAGGGTACGGAAATGTGGGAGGGTCAGGCTACGTGCTGACGCACAGGTCAGTGCCAGCGTACAGGTCAGGAGTAGGGTACGGCGTAAGGAAAAGTGTAGGGCTGGTGGTGGGTTTCTATTCCGGGCTAGGGTTAGGGTTAGGGAACGGCAAGGCTTAGGGCACAGGTGAGGTTACGGAAACGTGGGTGGGTCAGGCTACGTGCTGACGCACGTGTCAGTGCCAGCGTATGGGTCAGGAGTAGGGTACGGCGTAAGGTAAGGTGTAGGGCTGGTGGTGGCTTTCTATTCCCGGCTAGGGTTAGGGTTAGGGAACGGCAAGGCTTAGGGCACAGGTGAGGGTACGGAAACGTGGGAGGGTCAGGCTACGTGCTGACGCACGGGTCAGTGCCAGCGTACGGGCCAGGAGTAGGCAACGGCTTAAGGTAAGGTGTAGGGCTGGTGGTGGGTTTCTATTCCGGGCTAGGGTTAGGGTTAGGGAACGGCAAGGCTTAGGGCACAGGTGAGGGTACAGAAACGTGGGAGGGTCGGGCTACGTGCTGACGCACGGGTCAGTGCCAGCATACGGGTCAGGAGTAGGCAACGGCGTAGGGTAAGGTGTAGGGCTGGTGGTGGGTTTTCATTCCGGGCTAGGGTTAGGGTTAGGGAACGGCAAGGCTTAGGGCACAGGTGAGGGTACGGAAACGTGGGAGGGTCGGGCTACGTGCTGACGCACGGGTCAGTGCCAGCGTACGGGCCAGGTGTAGGCAACGGCGTAAGGTAAGGTGTAGGGCTGGTGGCTGTTTTCCGTTCCAGGCTAGGGTTAGGGTTAGGGAACGGCAAGGCTTAGGGCACAGGTGAGGGTACGGAAACGTGGGAGGGTCGGGCTACGTGCTGATGCACGGGTCAGTGCCAGCGTACTGGCCAGGAGTAGGCAACGGCGTAGGATAAAGTGTAGGGCTGGTGGTGGATTTGCGTTCCGGGCTAGGGTTAGGGTTAGGGAACGGCAAGGCTTAGGGCATAGGTGAGGGTACGGAAGCGTGGGAGGGTCAGGCTACGTGCAGACGAACGGGTCAGTGCCAGCGTACGGGTCAGGAGTAGGGTACGGCGTAAGGTAAGGTGTAGGGCTGGTGGTGGGTTTCTATTCCGGGCTAGGGTTAGGGTTAGGGAACGGCAAGGCTTAGGGCACAAGTGAGGGTACGGAAACGTGGGAGGGTCAGGCTACGTGCTGACGCACGGTTCAGTGCCAGCGTACGGGCCAGGAATAGGGTACGGCGTAAGGTAAGGTGTAGGGCTGGTGGTGGGTTTCCATTCCGGGCTAGGGTTAGGGTTAGGGAACGGCAAGGCTTAGGGCACAGCTGAGGGCACGGAAACGTGGGAGGGTCAGGCTACGTGCTGACGCACGGGTCAGTGCCAGCGTACGGGTCAGGAGTAGGGTACGGCGTAAGGTAAGGTGTAGGGCTGGTGGTGGGTTTCTATTCCGGGCTAGGGTTAGGGTTAGGGAACGGCAAGTCTTAGGGCACAGGTCAGGGTACGGAAACGCGGGAGGGTAAGGCTACGTGCTGATGAACGGGTCAGTGCCAGAGTACAGGCCAGGAGTAGGCAACGGCGTAGGGTAAGGTGTAGGGCTGGTGGTTGGTTTCCGTTCCAGGCTAGGGTTAGGGTTAGGGAACGGCAAGGCTTAGGGCACAGGGGAGGGTACGGAAACGTGGGAGGGTCGCGCTACGTGCTGATTCACGGGTCCGTGCCAGCGTTCGGGCCAGGAGTGGGCAACGGCGTAAGGTAAGGTGTAGGGCTTGTGGTTGATTTCCGTTCCGGGATAGGGTTAGGGTTAGGGATCGGCAAGGCTTAGGGCACAGGTGAGGGTATGGAAACGTGGGAGGGTCGGGCTACGTGCAGACGCACGGGTCAGTGCCAGCGTACGGGCCAGGAGTAGGCAACGGCGTAGGATAAAGTGTACGGCTGGTGGTGGATTTGCGTTCTGGGCTAGGGTTAGGGTTAGGGAACGGCAAGGCTTAGGGCACAGGTTAGGGTACAGAAACGCGGGAGGGTAAGGCTACGTGCTGATGCACGGGTCAGTGCCAGAGTACAGGCCAGGACTAGGCAACGGCGTAGGGTAAGGTGTAGGGCTGGTGGTGGGTTTTCATTCCGGGCTAGGGTTAGCGTTAGGGAAAGGCAAGGCTTAGGGCACAGGTGAGGGTACGGAAACGTGGGAGGTTCAGGCTACGTGCTGACGCATGGGTCAGTGCCAGCATACGTGCCAGGAGTAGGCAACGGCGTAAGGTAAGGTGTAGGGCTGGTGGTTGGTTTCCGTTCCAGGCTAGGGTTAGGGTTAGGGAACGGCAAGGCTTAGGTCACAGGTGAGGGTACGGAAACGTGGGAGGGTCGGGCTACGTGCTGACGCACGGGTCAGTGCCAGCGTACGGGCCAGGAGTAGGCAACGGCGTACAATAAAGTGTAGGGCTGGTGGTGGATTTGCGTTCGGGGCTAGGGTTAGGGTTAGGGAACGGCAAGGCTTAGGGCACAGGTGAGGGTACGGAAACTTGGGAGGGTCAGGCTACGTGCTGACGCACAGGTCAGTGCCAGCGTACAGGTCAGGAATATGGTACGGCGTAAGGTAACGTGTAGGGCTGGTTGTGGGTTTCTATTCCGGGCTAGGGTTAGGGTTAGGGAACCGCAAGGCTTAGGGCACAGGTGAGGGCACGGAAACGTGGGAGGGTCAGGCTACGTGCTGACGCACGGGTCAGTGCCAGCGTACGGGTCAGGAGTAGGGTATGGCGTAAGGTAAGGTGTAGGGCTGGTGGTGGGTTTCTATTCCGGGCTAGGGTTAGGGTTAGGGAACGGCAAGGCTTAGGGCACAGGTGAGGGTACAGAAACGTGGGAGGTTCGGGGTACGTGCTGACGCACGGGTCAGTGCCAGCGTACGGGCCAGGAGTATGCAACGGCGTAGGATAAAGTGTAGGGCTGGTGGTTGATTTCCGTTCCGGGCTAGTGTTAGTGTTAGGGAACGGCAAGGCTTAGGGCACAGGTGAGGTTACGGAAACGTGGGAGGGTCAGGCTACGTGCTGACGCACGGGTCAGTGCCAGCGTACGGGCCAGGAGTAAGCAACGGCGTAAGGTAAGGTGTAGGGCTGGTGGTGGGTTTCTATTCCGGGCTAGGGTTAGGGTTAGGGAACGGCAAGGCATAGGGCACAGGTGAGGGTACGGAAACGTGGGAGGGTCAGGCTTCGTGCTGACGCACGGGTCAGTGCCAGCGTTCGGGTCAGGAGTAGGTTATGGCGTAAGGTAAGGTGTAGGGCTGGTGGTGGGTTTCCGTTCCGGGCTAGGGTTAGGGTTAGGGAACGGCAAGGCTTAGGGCACAGGTGAAGGTACGGAAACGTGGGAGGCTCGTGCTACGTGCTGACGCACGGGTCAGTGCCAGCGTACGGGCCAGGAGTAGTCAACGGCGTAGGATAAAGTGTAGGCTGGTGGTGGATTTGCTTTCTGGGCTAGGGTTAGGGGTAGGGAACGGCAAGGCTTACGGCACAGGAGAGGGTACGGAAACGCCAGAGTGTAAGGCTACGTGCTGATGCACGGGGCAGTGCCAGAGTACAGGCCAGGAGTAGGCAACGGCGTAGGATAAAGTGTAGGGCTGGTGGTGGGTTTCTATTCCGGGCTAGGGTTAGGGTTAGGGAACGGCAAGGCTTAGGGCACAAGTGAGGGTACGGAAACGTGGGAGGGTCAGGCTACGTGCTGACGCACGGTTCAGTGCCAGCGTACGGGCCAGGAATAGGGTACGGCGTAAGGTAAGGTGTAGGGCTGGTGGTGGGTTTCCATTCCGGGCTAGGGTTAGGGTTAGGGATCGGCAAGGCTTAGGGCACAGGTGAGGGTATGGAAACGTGGGAGGGTCGGGCTACGTGCAGACGCACGGGTCAGTGCCAGCGTACGGGCCATGAGTAGGCAACGGCGTAGGATAAAGTGTACGGCTGGTGGTGGATTTGCGTTCTGGGCTAGAGTTAGGGTTAGGGAACGGCAAGGCTTAGGGCACAGGTCAGGGTACGGAAACGCGGGAGGGTAAGGCTACGTGCTGATGCACGGGTCAGTGCCAGAGTACAGGCCAGGATTAGGCAACGGCGTAGGGTAAGGTGTAGGGCTGGTGGTGGGTTTTCATTCCGGGCTAGGGTTAGGGTTAGGGAACGGCAAGGCTTAGGGCACAGGTGAGGGTACAGAAACGTGGGAGGGTCGGGCTACGTGCTGACGCACGGGTCAGTGCCAGCGTACGGGCCAGGAGTAGGCAACGGCGTAGGATAAAGTGTAGGGCTGGTGGTTGATTTCCGTTCCGGGCTAGTGTTAGGGTTAGGGAACGGCAAAGCTTAGGGCACAGGTGAGGTTACGGAAACGTGGGAGGGTCAGGCTACGTGCTGACGCTCGGGTCAGTGCCAGCGTACGGGCCAGGAGTAAGCAACGGCGTAAGGTAAGGTGTAGGGCTCGTGGTTGGTTTCCGTTCCAGGCTAGGGTTAGGGTTAGGGAATGACAAGGCTTAGGGCACAGGTGAGGGTACGGAAACGTGGGAGGGTCGGGCTACGTGCTGACGCACGTGTCAGTGCCAGTGTACGGGCCAGGAGTAGGCAACGGCGTAGGATAAAGTGTATGGCTGGTGGTGGATTTGCGTTCCGGGCTAGGGTTAGGGTTAGGGAATGACAAGGCTTAGGGCACAGGTGAGGGTACGGAAATGTGGGAGGGTCAGGCTACGTGCTGACGCACAGGTCAGTGCCAGCGTACAGGTCAGGAGTAGGGTACGGCGTAAGGAAAAGTGTAGGGCTGGTGGTGGGTTTCTATTCCGGGCTAGGGTTAGGGTTAGGGAACGGCAAGGCTTAGGGCACAGGTGAGGGTACGGAAACGTGGGTGGGTCAGGCTACGTGCTGACGCACGTGTCAGTGCCAGCGTATGGGTCAGGAGTAGGGTACGGCGTAAGGTAAGGTGTAGGGCTGGTGGTGGCTTTCTATTCCCGGCTAGGGTTAGGGTTAGGGAACGGCAAGGCTTAGGGCACAGGTGAGGGTACGGAAACGTGGGAGGGTCAGGCTACGTGCTGACGCACGGGTCAGTGCCAGCGTACGGGCCAGGAGTAGGCAACGGCTTAAGGTAAGGTGTAGGGCTGGTGGTGGGTTTCTATTCCGGGCTAGGGTTAGGGTTAGGGAACGGCAAGGCTTAGGGCACAGGTGAGGGTACAGAAACGTGGGAGGGTCGGGCTACGTGCTGACGCACGGGTCAGTGCCAGCATACGGGTCAGGAGTAGGCAACGGCGTAGGATAAAGTGTAAGGCTGGTGGTGGGTTTCCATTCCGGGCTAGGGTTAGGTTTAGGGAACGGCAACGCTTAGGGCACTGGTGAGGGTACGGAAACGTGGGAGGGTCAGGCTACGTGCTGACGCACGGGTCAGTGCCAGCGTACGGGCCAGGAGTAGGCATCGGCTTAAGGTAAGGTGTAGGGCTGGTGGTGGGTTTCTCTTCCGGGCTAGGGTTAGGGTTAGGGAACGGCAAGGCTTAGGGCACAGGTGAGGGTACAGAAACGTGGGAGGGTCGGGCTACGTGCTGACGCACGGGTCAGTGCCAGCGTACGGGCCAGGAGTAGGCAATGGCTTAAGGTAAGGTGTAGGGCTGGTGGTGGGTTTCTATTCCGGGCTAGGGTTAGGGTTAGGGAACGGCAAGGCTTAGGGCACAGGTGAGGGTACAGAAACGTGGGAGGGTCGGGCTACGTGCTGACGCACGGGTCAGTGCCAGCGTACGGGCCAGGAGTAGGCAACGGCGTAGGATAAAGTGTAGGGCTGGTGGTGGATTTGCGTTCGGGGCTAGGGTTAGGGTTAGGGAACGGCAAGGCTTAGGGCACAGGTGAGGGTACGGAAACGTGGGAGGGTCAGGCTACGTGCTGACGCACAGGTCAGTGCCAGCGTACAGGTCAGGAGTAGGGTACGGCGTAAGGTAAGGTGTAGGGCTGGTGGTGGGTTTCTATTCCGGGCTAGGGTTAGGGTTAGGGAACGGCAAGGCATAGGGCACAGGTGAGGGTACGGAAACGTGGGAGGGTCAGTCTACGTGCTGACGCACGGGTCAGTGCCAGCGTACGGGTCAGGAGTAGGTTATGGCGTAAGGTAAGGTGTAGGGCTGGTGGTGGGTTTCTATTCCGGGCTAGGGTTAGGGTTAGGGAACGGCAAGGCTTAGGGCACAGGTGAGGGTACGGAAACGTGGGAGGGTCAGGCTACGTGGTGACGCACGGGTCAGTGCCAGCGTACGTTCCAGGAGTAGGCAACGGCTTAAGGTAGGGTGTAGGGCTGGTGGTGGGTTTCTATTCCGGGCTAGGGTTAGGGTTAGGGAACGGCAAGGCTTAGGGCACAGGTGAGGGTACAGAAACGTGGGAGGGTCGGTCTATGTGCTGACGCACGGGTCAGTGCCAGCATACGGGTCAGGAGTAGGCAACGACGTAGGATAAAGTGTAGGGCTGGTGGCGGGTTTCCATTCCGGGCTAAGGTTAGGGTTAGGGAACGGCAACGCTTAGGGCACAGGTGAGGGTACGGAAACGTGGGAGGGTCAGGCTACGTGCTGACGCACGGGTCAGTGCCAGCGTACGGGCCAGGAGTAGGCAACGGCTTAATGTAAGGTGTAGGGCTGGTGGTGGGTTTCTATTCCGGGCTAGGGTTAGGGTTAGGGAACGGCAAGGCTTAGGGCACAGGTGAGGGTACAGAAACGTGGGAGGGTCGGGCTACGTGCTGACGCACGGGTCAGTGCCAGCGTACGGGCCAGGAGTAGGCAACAGCTTAAGGTAAGGTGTAGGGCTGGTGGTGGGTTTCTATTCCGGGCTAGGGTTAGGGTTAGGGAACGGCAAGGCTTAGGGCACAGGTGAGGGTACAGAAACGTGGGAGGTTCGGGCTACGTGCTGACGCACGGGTCAGTGCCAGCGTACGGGCCAGGGGCAGGCAACGGCGTAGGATAAAGTGTAGGGCTGGTGGTGGATTTGCGTTCGGGGCTAGGGTTAGGGTTAGGGAACGGCAAGGCTTAGGGCACAGGTGAGGGTACGGAAACGTCGGAGGGTCAGGCTACGTGCTGACGCACAGGTCAGTGCCAGCGTACAGGTCAGGAGTAGGGTACGGCGTAAGGTAAGGTGTAGGGCTGGTGGTGGGTTTCTATTCCGGGCTAGGGTTAGGGTTAGGGAACGGCAAGGCATAGGGCACAGGTGAGGGTACGGAAACGTGGGAGGGTCAGGCTTCGTGCTGACGCACGGGTCAGTGCCAGCGTTCGGGTCAGGAGTAGGTTATGGCGTAAGGTAAGGTGTAGGGCTGGTGGTGGGTTTCTATTCCGGGCTAGGGTTAGGGTTAGGGAACGGCAAGGCTTAGGGCACAGGTGAGGGTACGGAAACGTGGGAGGGTCGGGCTACGTGCTGACGCACGGGTCAGTGCCAGCGTACGGGCCAGGAGTAGGCAACGGCGTAGGATAAAGTGTAGGGCTGGTGGTGGATTTGCGTTCCGGGCTAGGGTTAGGGTTAGGGAACGGCATGGCTTAGGGCACAGGTGAGGGTACGGAAACGTGGGAGGGTCAGGCTACGTGCTGACGCACGGTTCAGTGCCAGCGTACGGGCCAGGAATAGGGTACGGCGTAATGTAAGGTGTCAGGCTGGTGGTGGGTTTCCGTTCCGGGCTAGGGTTAGGGTTAGGGAACGGCAAGGCTTAGGGCACAGGTGAAGGTACGGAAACGTGGGAGGCTCGTGCTACGTGCTGACGCACGGGTCAGTGCCAGCGTACGGGCCAGGAGTAGGCAACGGCGTAGGATAAAGTGTAGGCTGGTGGTGGATTTGCGTTCTGGGCTAGGGTTAGGGTTAGGGAACGGCAAGGCTTAGGGCACAGGAGAGGGTACGGAAACGCCAGAGTGTAAGGCTACGTGCTGATGCACGGGGCAGTGCCAGAGTACAGGCCAGGAGTAGGCAACGGCGTAGGGTAAGGTGTAGGGCTGGTGGTGGGTTTTCATTCCGGGCTAGGGTTAGGGTTAGGGAACGGCAAGGCTTAGGGCACAGGTGAGGGTACGGAAACGTGGGAGGGTCGGGCTACGTGCTGACGCACGGTCAGTGCCAGCGTACGGGCCAGGTGTAGGCAACTGCGTAAGGTAAGGTGTAGGGCTGGTGGCTGTTTTCCGTTCCAGGCTAGGGTTAGGGTTAGGGAACGGCAAGGCTTAGGGCACAGGTGAGGGTACGGAAACGTGGGAGGGTCGGGCTACGTGCTGATGCACGGGTCAGTGCCAGCGTACTGGCCAGGAGTAGGCAACGGCGTAGGATAAAGTGTAGGGCTGGTGGTGGATTTGCGTTCCGGGCTAGGGTTAGGGTTAGGGAACGGCAAGGCTTAGGGCACAGGTGAGGTTACGGAAGCGTGGGAGGGTCAGGCTACGTGCAGACGAACGGGTCAGTGCCAGCGTACGGGTCAGGAGTAGGGTACGGCGTAAGGTAAGGTGTAGGGCTGGTGGTGGGTTTCTATTCAGGGCTAGGGTTAGGGTTAGGGAACGGCAAGGCTTAGGGCACAAGTGAGGGTACGGAAACGTGGGAGGGTCAGGCTACGTGCTGACGCACGGTTCAGTGCCAGCGTACGGGCCAGGAATAGGGTACGGCGTAAGGTAAGGTGTAGGGCTGGTGGTGGGTTTCCATTCCGGGCTAGGGTTAGGGTTAGGGAACGGCAAGGCTTAGGGCACAGCTGAGGGCACGGAAACGTGGGAGGGTCAGGCTACGTGCTGACGCACGGGTCAGTGCCAGCGTACGGGTCAGGAGTAGGGTACGGCGTAAGGTAAGGTGTAGGGCTGGTGGTGGGTTTCTATTCCGGGCTAGGGTTAGGGTTAGGGAACGGCAAGTCTTAGGGCACAGGTCAGGGTACGGAAACGCGGGAGAGTAAGGCTACGTGCTGATGAAAGGGTCAGTGCCAGAGTACAGGCCAGGAGTAGGCAACGGCGTAGGGTAAGGTGTAGGGCTGGTGGTTGGTTTCCGTTCCAGGCTAGGGTTAGGGTTAGGGAACGGCAAGGCTTAGGGCACAGGGGAGGGTACGGAAACGTGGGAGGGTCGGGCTACGTGCTGATTCACGGGTCCGTGCCAGCGTTCGGGCCAGGAGTGGGCAACGGCGTAAGGTAAGGTGTAGGGCTTGTGGTTGATTTCCGTTCCGGGATAGGGTTAGGGTTAGGGATCGGCAAGGCTTAGGGCACAGGTGAGGGTATGGAAACGTGGGAGGGTCGGGCTACGTGCAGACGCACGGGTCAGTGCCTGCGTACGGGCCAGGAGTAGGCAACGGCGTAGGATAAAGTGTACGGCTGGTGGTGGATTTGCGTTCTGGGCTAGGGTTAGGGTTAGGGAACGGCAAGGCTTAGGGCACAGGTTAGGGTACAGAAACGCGGGAGGGTAAGGCTACGTGCTGATGCACGGGTCAGTGCCAGAGTACAGGCCAGGACTAGGCAACGGCGTAGGGTAAGGTGTAGGGCTGGTGGTGGGTTTTCATTCCGGGCTAGGGTTAGCGTTAGGGAAAGGCAAGGCTTAGGGCACAGGTGAGGGTACGGAAACGTGGGAGGTTCAGGCTACGTGCTGACGCATGGGTCAGTGCCAGCATACGTGCCAGGAGTAGGCAACGGCGTAAGGTAAGGTGTAGGGCTGGTGGTTGGTTTCCGTTCCAGGCTAGGGTTAGGGTTAGGGAACGGCAAGGCTTAGGGCACAGGTGAGGGTACGGAAACGTGGGAGGGTCGGGCTACGTGCTGACGCACGGGTCAGTGCCAGCGTACGGGCCAGGAGTAGGCAACGGCGTACAATAAAGTGTAGGGCTGGTGGTGGATTTGCGTTCGGGGCTAGGGTTAGGGTTAGGGAACGGCAAGGCTTAGGGCACAGGTGAGGGTACGGAAACTTGGGAGGGTCAGGCTACGTGCTGACGCACAGGTCAGTGCCAGCGTACAGGTCAGGAATATGGTACGGCGTAAGGTAACGTGTAGGGCTGGTTGTGGGTTTCTATTCCGGGCTAGGGTTAGGGTTAGGGAACCGCAAGGCTTAGGGCACAGGTGAGGGCACGGAAACGTGGGAGGGTCAGACTACGTGCTGACGCACGGGTCAGTGCCAGCGTACGGGTCAGGAGTAGGGTATGGCGTAAGGTAAGGTGTAGGGCTGGTGGTGGGTTTCTATTCCGGGCTAGGGTTAGGGTTAGGGAACGGCAAGGCTTAGGGCACAGGTGAGGGTACAGAAACGTAGGAGGTTCGGGGTACGTGCTGACGCACGGGTCAGTGCCAGCGTACGGGCCAGGAGTATGCAACGGCGTAGGATAAAGTGTAGGGCTGGTGGTTGATTTCCGTTCCGGGCTAGTGTTAGTGTTAGGGAACGGCAAGGCTTAGGGCACAGGTGAGGTTACGGAAACGTGGGAGGGTCAGGCTACGTGCTGACGCACGGGTCAGTGCCAGCGTACGGGCCAGGAGTAAGCAACGGCGTAAGGTAAGTTGTAGGGCTGGTGGTTGGTTTCCGTTCCAGGCTAGGGTTAGGGTTAGGGAACGGCAAGGCTTAGGGCACAGGTGAGGGTACGGAAACGTGGGAGGGTCGGGCTACGTGCTGACGCACGTGTCAGTGCCAGCGTACGGGCCAGGAGTAGGCAACGGCGTAGGATAAAGTGTATGGCTGGTGGTTGATTTGCGTTCCGGGCTAGGGTTAGGGTTAGGGAACGGCAAGGCTTAGGGCACAGGTGAGGGTACGGAAACGTGGCAGGGTCAGGCTACGTGCTGACGCACAGCTCAGTGCCAGCGTACAGGTCAGGAGTAGGGTACGGCGTAAGGAAAAGTGTAGGGCTGGTGGTGGGTTTCTATTCCGGGCTAGGGTTAGGGTTAGGGAACGGCAAGGCTTAGGGCACAGGTGAGGGTACGGAAACGTGGGAGGGTCAGGCTACGTGCTGACGCACGTGTCAGTGCCAGCGTACGGGTCAGGAGTAGGGTACGGCGTAAGGTAAGGTGTAGGGCTGGTGGTGGGTTTCTATTCCGGGCTAGGGTTAGGGTTAGGGAACGGCAAGGCTTAGGGCACAGGTGAGGGTACAGAAACGTGGGAGGGTCGGGCTACGTGCTGACGCACGGGTCAGTGCCAGCATACGGGTCAGGAGTTGGCAACGGCGTAGGATAAAGTGTAGGGCTGGTGGTGGGTTTCCATTCCGGGCTAGGGTTAGGTTTAGGGAACGGCAACGCTTAGGGCACTGGTGAGGGTACGGAAACGTGGGAGGGTCAGGCTACGTGCTGACGCACGGGTCAGTGCCAGCGTACGGGCCAGGAGTAGGCATCGGCTTAAGGTAAGGTGTAGGGCTGGTGGTGGGTTTCTATTCCGGGCTAGGGTTAGGGTTAGGGAACGGCAAGGCTTAGGGCACAGGTGAGGGTACAGAAACGTGGGAGGGTCGGGCTACGTGCTGACGCACGGGTCAGTGCCAGCGTACGGGCCAGGAGTAGGCAATGGCTTAAGGTAAGGTGTAGGGCTGGTGGTGGGTTTCTATTCCGGGCTAGGGTTAGGGTTAGGGAACGGCAAGGCTTAGGGCACAGGTGAGGGTACAGAAACGTGGGAGGGTCGGGCTACGTGCTGACGCACGGGTCAGTGCCAGCGTACGGGCCAGGAGTAGGCAACGGCGTAGGATAAAGTGTAGGGCTGGTGGTGGATTTGCGTTCGGGGCTAGGGTTAGGGTTAGGGAACGGCAAGGCTTAGGGCACAGGTGAGGGTACGGAAACGTGGGAGGGTCAGGCTACGTGCTGACGCACAGGTCAGTGCCAGCGTACAGGTCAGGAGTAGGGTACGGCGTAAGGTAAGGTGTAGGGCTGGTGGTGGGTTTCTATTCCGGGCTAGGGTTAGGGTTAGGGAACGGCAAGGCATAGGGCACAGGTGAGGGTACGGAAACGTGGGAGGGTCAGTCTACGTGCTGACGCACGGGTCAGTGCCAGCGTACGGGTCAGGAGTAGGTTATGGCGTAAGGTAAGGTGTAGGGCTGGTGGTGGGTTTCTATTCCGGGCTAGGGTTAGGGTTAGGGAACGGCAAGGCTTAGGGCACAGGTGAGGGTACGGAAACGTGGGAGGGTCAGGCTACGTGGTGACGCACGGGTCAGTGCCAGCGTACGTTCCAGGAGTAGGCAACGGCTTAAGGTAGGGTGTAGGGCTGGTGGTGGGTTTCTATTCCGGGCTAGGGTTAGGGTTAGGGAACGGCAAGGCTTAGGGCACAGGTGAGGGTACAGAAACGTGGGAGGGTCGGGCTATGTGCTGACGCACGGGTCAGTGCCAGCATACGGGTCAGGAGTAGGCAACGACGTAGGATAAAGTGTAGGGCTGGTGGTGGGTTTCCATTCCGGGCTAAGGTTAGGGTTAGGGAACGGCAACGCTTAGGGCACAGGTGAGGGTACGGAAACCTGGGAGGGTCAGGCTACGTGCTGACGCACGGGTCAGTGCCAGCGTACGGGCCAGGAGTAGGCAACGGCTTAATGTAAGGTGTAGGGCTGGTGGTGGGTTTCTATTCCGGGCTAGGGTTAGGGTTAGGGAACGGCAAGGCTTAGGGCACAGGTGAGGGTACAGAAACGTGGGAGGGTCGGGCTACGTGCTGACGCACGGGTCAGTGCCAGCGTACGGGCCAGGAGTAGGCAACAGCTTAAGGTAAGGTGTAGGGCTGGTGGTGGGTTTCTATTCCGGGCTAGGGTTAGGGTTAGGGAACGGCAAGGCTTAGGGCACAGGTGAGGGTACAGAAACGTGGGAGGTTCGGGCTACGTGCTGACGCACGGGTCAGTGCCAGCGTACGGGCCAGGAGCAGGCAACGGCGTAGGATAAAGTGTAGGGCTGGTGGTGGATTTGCGTTCGGGGCTAGGGTTAGGGTTAGGGAACGGCAAGGCTTAGGGCACAGGTGAGGGTACGGAAACGTGGGAGGGTCAGGCTACGTGCTGACGCACAGGTCAGTGCCAGCGTACAGGTCAGGAGTAGGGTACGGCGTAAGGTAAGGTGTAGGGCTGGTGGTGGGTTTCTATTCCGGGCTAGGGTTAGGGTTAGGGAACGGCAAGGCATAGGGCACAGGTGAGGGTACGGAAACGTGGGAGGGTCAGGCTTCGTGCTGACGCACGGGTCAGTGCCAGCGTTCGGGTCAGGAGTAGGTTATGGCGTAAGGTAAGGTGTAGGGCTGGTGGTGGGTTTCTATTCCGGGCTAGGGTTAGGGTTAGGGAACGGCAAGGCTTAGGGCACAGGTGAGGGTACGGAAACGTGGGAGGGTCGGGCTACGTGCTGACGCACGGGTCAGTGCCAGCGTACGGGCCAGGAGTAGGCAACGGCGTAGGATAAAGTGTAGGGCTGGTGGTGGATTTGCGTTCCGGGCTAGGGTTAGGGTTAGGGAACGGCATGGCTTAGGGCACAGGTGAGGGTACGGAAACGTGGGAGGGTCAGGCTACGTGCTGACGCACGGTTCAGTGCCAGCGTACGGGCCAGGAATAGGGTACGGCGTAATGTAAGGTGTCAGGCTGGTGGTGGGTTTCCGTTCCGGGCTAGGGTTAGGGTTAGGGAACGGCAAGGCTTAGGGCACAGGTGAAGGTACGGAAACGTGGGAGGCTCGTGCTACATGCTGACGCACGGGTCAGTGCCAGCGTACGGGCCAGGAGTAGGCAACGGCGTAGGATAAAGTGTAGGCTGGTGGTGGATTTGCGTTCTGGGCTAGGGTTAGGATTAGGGAACGGCAAGGCTTAGGGCACAGGAGAGGGTACGGAAACGCCAGAGTGTAAGGCTACGTGCTGATGCACGGGGCAGTGCCAGAGTACAGGCCAGGAGTAGGCAACGGCGTAGGGTAAGGTGTAGGGCTGGTGGTGGGTTTTCATTCCGGGCTAGGGTTAGGGTTAGGGAACGGCAAGGCTTAGGGCACAGGTGAGGGTACGGAAACGTGGGAGGGTCGGGCTACGTGCTGACGCACGGGTCAGTGCCAGCGTACGGGCCAGGTGTAGGCAACGGCGTAAGGTAAGGTGTAGGGCTGGTGGCTGTTTTCCGTTCCAGGCTAGGGTTAGGGTTAGGGAACGGCAAGGCTTAGGGCACAGGTGAGGGTACGGAAACGTGGGAGGGTCGGGCTACGTGCTGATGCACGGGTCAGTGCCAGCGTACTGGCCAGGAGTAGGCAACGGCGTAGGATAAAGTGTAGGGCTGGTGGTGGATTTGCGTTGCGGGCTAGGGTTAGGGTTAGGGAACGGCAAGGCTTAGGGCACAGGTGAGGGTACGGAAGCGTGGGAGGGTCAGGCTACGTGCAGACGAACGGGTCAGTGCCAGCGTACGGGTCAGGAGTAGGGTACGGCGTAAGGTAAGGTGTAGGGCTGGTGGTGGGTTTCTATTCCGGGCTAGGGTTAGGGTTAGGGAACGGCAAGGCTTAGGGCACAAGTGAGGGTACGGAAACGTGGGAGGGTCAGGCTACGTGCTGACGCACGGTTCAGTGCCAGCGTACGGGCCAGGAATAGGGTACGGCGTAAGGTAAGGTGTAGGGCTGGTGGTGGGTTTCCATTCCGGGCTAGGGTTAGGGTTAGGGAACGGCAAGGCTTAGGGCACAGCTGAGGGCACGGAAACGTGGGAGGGTCAGGCTACGTGCTGACGCACGGGTCAGTGCCAGTGTACGGGTCAGGAGTAGGGTACGGCGTAAGGTAAGGTGTAGGGCTGGTGGTGGGTTTCTATTCCGGGCTAGGGTTAGGGTTAGGGAACGGCAAGTCTTAGGGCACAGGTCAGTGTACGGAAACGCGGGAGGGTAAGGCTACGTGCTGATGAACGGGTCAGTGCCAGAGTACAGGCCAGGAGTAGGCAACGGCGTAGGGTAAGGTGTAGGGCTGGTGGTTGGTTTCCGTTCCAGGCTAGGGTTAGGGTTAGGGAACGGCAAGGCTTAGGGCACAGGGGAGGGTACCGAAACGTGGGAGGGTCGGGCTACGTGCTGATTCACGGGTCCGTGCCAGCGTTCGGGCCAGGAGTGGGCAACGGCGTAAGGTAAGGTGTAGGGCTTGTGGTTGATTTCCGTTCCGGGATAGGGTTAGGGTTAGGGATCGGCAAGGCTTAGGGCACAGGTGAGGGTATGGAAACGTGGGAGGGTCGGGCTACGTGCAGACGCACGGGTCAGTGCCAGCGTACGGGCCAGGAGTAGGCAACGGCGTAGGATAAAGTGTACGGCTGGTGGTGGATTTGCGTTCTGGGCTAGGGTTAGGGTTAGGGAACGGCAAGGCTTAGGGCACAGGTTAGGGTACAGAAACGCGGGAGGGTAAGGCTACGTGCTGATGCACGGGTCAGTGCCAGAGTACAGGCCAGGACTAGGCAACGGCGTAGGGTAAGGTGTAGGGCTGGTGGTGGGTTTTCATTCCGGGCTAGGGTTAGCGTTAGGGAAAGGCAAGGCTTAGGGCACAGGTGAGGGTACGGAAACGTGGGAGGTTCAGGCTACGTGCTGACGCATGGGTCAGTGCCAGCATACGTGCCAGGAGTAGGCAACGGCGTAAGGTAAGGTGTAGGGCTGGTGGTTGGTTTCCATTCCAGGCTAGGGTTAGGGTTAGGGAACGGCAAGGCTTAGGGCACAGGTGAGGGTACGGAAACGTGGGAGGGTCGGGATACGTGCTGACGCACGGGTCAGTGCCAGCGTACGGGCCAGGAGTAGGCAACGGCGTACAATAAAGTGTAGGGCTGGTGGTGGATTTGCGTTCGGGGCTAGGGTTAGGGTTAGGGAACGGCAAGGCTTAGGGCACAGGTGAGGGTACGGAAACTTGGGAGGGTCAGGCTACGTGCTGACGCACGGGTCAGTGCCAGCGTACAGGTCAGGAATATGGTACGGCGTAAGGTAACGTGTAGGGCTGGTGGTGGGTTTCTATTCCGGGCTAGGGTTAGGGTTAGGGAACCGCAAGGCTTAGGGCACAGGTGAGGGCACGGAAACGTGGGAGGGTCAGGCTACGTGCTGACGCACGGGTCAGTGCCAGCGTACGGGTCAGGAGTAGGGTATGGCGTAAGGTAAGGTGTAGGGCTGGTGGTGGGTTTCTATTCCGGGCTAGGGTTAGGGTTAGGGAACGGCAAGGCTTAGGGCACAGGTGAGGGTACAGAAACGTGGGAGGTTCGGGGTACGTGCTGACGCACGGGTCAGTGCCAGCGTACGGGCCAGGAGTATGCAACGGCGTAGGATAAAGTGTAGGGCTGGTGGTTGATTTCCGTTCCGGGCTAGTGTTAGTGTTAGGGAACGGCAAGGCTTAGGGCACAGGTGAGGTTACGGAAACGTGGGAGGGTCAGGCTACGTGCTGACGCACGGGTCAGTGCCAGCGTACGGGCCAGAAGTAAGCAACGGCGTAAGGTAAGTTGTAGGGCTGGTGGTTGGTTTCCGTTCCAGGCTAGGGTTAGGGTTAGGGAACGGCAAGGCTTAGGGCACAGGTGAGGGTACGGAAACGTGGGAGGGTCGGGCTACGTGCTGACGCACGTGTCAGTGCCAGCGTACGGGCCAGGAGTAGGCAACGGCGTAGGATAAAGTGTATGGCTGGTGGTGGATTTGCGTTCCGGGCTAGGGTTAGGGTTAGGGAACGGCAAGGCTTAGGGCACAGGTGAGGGTACGGAAACGTGGCAGGGTCAGGCTACGTGCTGACGCACAGCTCAGTGCCAGCGTACAGGTCAGGAGTAGGGTACGGCGTAAGGAAAAGTGTAGGGCTGGTGGTGGGTTTCTATTCCGGGCTAGGGTTAGGGTTAGGGAACGGCAAGGCTTAGGGCACAGGTGAGGGTACGGAAACGTGGGAGGGTCAGGCTACGTGCTGACGCACGTGTCAGTGCCAGCGTACGGATCAGGAGTAGGGTACGGCGTAAGGTAAGGTGTAGGGCTGGTGGTGGGTTTCTATTCCGGGCTAGGGTTAGGGTTAGGGAATGGCAAGGCTTAGGGCACAGGTGAGGGTACGGAAACGTGGGAGGGTCAGGCTACGTGCTGACGCACGGGTCAGTGCCAGCGTACGGGCCAGGAGTAGGCAACGGCTTAAGGTTAGGGTGTAGGGCTGGTGGTGGGTTTCTATTCCAGGCTAGGGTTAGGGTTAGGGAACGGCAAGGCTTAGGGCACAGGTGAGGGTACAGAAACGTGGGAGGGTCGGGCTACGTGCTGACGCACGGGTCAGTGCCAGCATACGGGTCAGGAGTAGGCAACGACGTAGGATAAAGTGTAGGGCTGGTGGTGGGTTTCCATTCCGGGCTAGGGTTAGGGTTAGGGAACGGCAACGCTTAGGGCACAGGTGAGGGTACGGAAACGTGGGAGGGTCAGGCTACGTGCTGACGCACGGGTCAGTGCCAGCGTACGGGCCAGGAGTAGGCAACGGCTTAAGGTAAGGTGTAGGGCTGGTGGTGGGTTTCTATTCCGGGCTAGGGTTAGGGATAGGGAACGGCAAGGCTTAGGGCACAGGTGAGGGTACAGAAACGTGGGAGGGTCGGGCTACGTGCTGACGCACGTGTCAGTGCCAGCGTACGGGCCAGGAGTAGGCAACGGCTTAAGGTAAGGTGTAGGGCTGGTGGTGGGTTTCTATTCCGGGCTAGGGTTAGGGTTAGGGAACGGCAAGGCTTAGGGCACAGGTGAGGGTACAGAAACGTGGGAGGGTCGGGCTACGTGCTGACGCACGGGTGAGTGCCAGCGTACGGGCCAGGAGCAGGCAACGGCGTAGGATAAAGTGTAGGGCTGGTGGTGGATTTGCGTTCGGGGCTAGGGTTAGGGTTAGGGAACGGCAAGGCTTAGGGCACAGGTGAGGGTACAGAAACGTGGGAGGGTCAGGCTACGTGCTGACGCACAGGTCAGTGCCAGCGTACAGGTCAGGAGTAGGGTACGGCGTAAGGTAAGGTGTAGGGCTGGTGGTTGATTTCCGTTCCGGGCTAGTGTTAGGGTTAGGGAACGGCAAGGCTTAGGGCACAGGTGAGGTTACGGAAACGTGGGAGGGTCAGGCTATGTGCTGACGCTCGGGTCAGTGCCAGCGTACGGGCCAGGAGTAAGCAACGGCGTAAGGTAAGGTGTAGGGCTCGTGGTTGGTTTCCGTTCCACGCTAGGGTTAGGGTTAGGGAACGGCAAGGCTTAGGGCACAGGTGAGGGTACGGAAACGTGGGAAGGTCGGGCTACGTGCTGACGCACGTGTCAGTGCCAGCGTATGGGCCAGGAGTAGGCAACGGCGTAGGATAAAGTGTATGGCTGGTGGTGGATTTGCGTTCCTGGCTAGGGTTAGGGTTAGGGAATGACAAGGCTTAGGGCACAGGTGAGGGTACGGAAACGTGGGAGGGTCAGGCTACGTGCTGACGCACAGATCAGTGCCAGCGTACAGGTCAGGAGTAGGGTACGGCGTAAGGAAAAGTGTAGGGCTGGTGGTGGGTTTCTATTCCGGGCTAGGGTTAGGGTTAGGGAACGGCAAGGCTTAGGGCACAGGTGAGGGTACGGAAACGTGGGAGGGTCGGGCTACGTGCTGACGCACGTGTCAGAGCCAGCGTACGGGCCAGGAGTAGGCAACGGCGTAGGATAAAGTGTATGGCTGGTGGTGGATTTGCGTTCCGGGCTAGGGTTAGGGTTAGGGAACGGCAAGGCTTAGGGCACAGGTGAGGGTACGGAAACGTGGCAGGGTCAGGCTACGTGCTGACGCACAGCTCAGTGCCAGCGTACAGGTCAGGAGTAGGGTACGGCGTAAGGAAAAGTGTAGGGCTGGTGGTGGGTTTCTATTGCGGGCTAGGGTTAGGGTTAGGGAACGGCAAGGCTTAGGGCACAGGTGAGGGTACGGAAACGTGGGAGGGTCAGGCTACGTGCTGACGCACGTGTCAGTGCCAGCGTACGGGTCAGGAGTAGGGTACGGCGTAAGGTAAGGTGTAGGGCTGGTGGTGGGTTTCTATTCCGGGCTAGGGTTAGGGTTAGGGAACGGCAAGGCTTAGGGCACAGGTGAGGGTACGGAAACGTGGGAGGGTCAGGCTACGTGCTGACGCACGGGTCAGTGCCAGCGTACGGGCCAGGAGTAGGCAACGGCTTAAGGTAGGGTATAGGGCTGGTTGTGGGTTTCTATTCCGGGCTAGGGTTAGGGTTAGGGAACGGCAAGGCTTAGGGCACAGGTGAGGGTACAGAAACGTGGGAGGGTCGGGCTACGTGCTGACGCACGGGTCAGTGCCAGCATACGGGTCAGGAGTAGGTAACGACGTAGGATAAAGTGTAGGGCTGGTGGTGGGTTTCCATTCGGGGCTAGGGTTAGGGTTAGGGAACGGCAACGCTTAGGGCACAGGTGAGGGTACGGAAACGTGGGAGGGTCAGGCTACGTGCTGACGCACGGGTCAGTGCCAGCGTACGGGCCAGGAGTAGGCAACGGCGTAAGGTATGGTGTAGGGCTGGTGGTGGGTTTCTATTCCGGGCTAGGGTTAGGGTTAGGGAACGGCAAGGCTTAGGGCACAGGTGAGGGTACAGAAACGTGGGAGGGTCGGGCTACGTGCTGACGCACGGGTCAGTGCCAGCGTACGGGCCAGGAGTAGGCAACAGCTTAAGGTAAGGTGTAGGGCTGGTGGTGGGTTTCTATTCCGGGCTAGGGTTAGGGTTAGGGAACGGCAAGGCTTAGGGCACAGGTGAGGGTACAGAAACGTGGGAGGTTCGGGCTACGTGCTGACGCACGGGTCAGTGCCAGCGTACGGGCCAGGAGCAGGCAACGGCGTAGGATAAAGTGTAGGGCTGGTGGTGGATTTGCGTTCGGGGCTAGGGTTAGGGTTAGGGAACGGCAAGGCTTAGGGCACAGGTGAGGGTACGGAAACGTGGGAGGGTCAGGCTACGTGCTGACGCACAGCTCTGTGCCAGCGTACAGGTCAGGAGTAGGGTACGGCGTAAGGAAAAGTGTAGGGCTGGTGGTGGGTTTCTATTGCGGGCTAGGGTTAGGGTTAGGGAACGGCAAGGCTTAGGGCACAGGTGAGGGTACGGAAACGTGGGAGGGTCAGGCTACGTGCTGACGCACGTGTCAGTGCCAGCGTACGGGTCAGGAGTAGGGTACGGCGTAAGGTAAGGTGTAGGGCTGGTGGTGGGTTTCTATTCCGGGCTAGGGTTAGGGTTAGGGAACGGCAAGGCTTAGGGCACAGGTGAGGGTACGGAAACGTGGGAGGGTCAGGCTACGTGCTGACGCACGGGTCAGTGCCAGCGTACGGGCCAGGAGTAGGCAACGGCTTAAGGTAGGGTATAGGGCTGGTGGTGGGTTTCTATTCCGGGCTAGGGTTAGGGTTAGGGAACGGCAACGCTTAGGGCACAGGTGAGGGTACGGAAACGTGGGAGGGTCAGGCTACGTGCTGACGCACGGGTCAGTGCCAGCGTACGGGCCAGGAGTAGGCAACGGCTTAAGGTAAGGTGTAGGGCTGGTGGTGGGTTTCTATTCCGGGCTAGGGTTAGGGTTAGGGAACGGCAAGGCTTAGGGCACAGGTGAGGGTACGAAAACGTGGGAGGGTCAGGCTACGTGCTGACGCACAGGTCAGTGCCAGCGTACAGGTCAGGAGTATGGTACGGCGTAAGGTACCGTGTAGGGCTGGTGGTGGGTTTCTATTCCGGGCTAGGGTTAGGGTTAGCGAACGGCAAGGCTTAGGGCACAGGTGAGAGCACGGAAACGTGGGAGGGTCAGGCTACGTGCTGACGAACGGGTCAGTGCCAGCGTACGGGTCAGGAGTAGGGTATGGCGTAAGGTAAGGTGTAGGGCTGGTGGTGGGTTTCTATTCCGGGCTAGGGTTAGGGTTAGGGAACGGCAAGGCTTAGGGCACAGGTGAGGGTACAGAAACGTGGGAGGGTCGGGCTACGTGCTGACGCACGGGTCAGTGCCAGCGTACGGGCCAGGAGTAGGCAACGGCGTAGGATAAAGTGTAGGGCTGGTGGTTGATTTCCGTTCCGGGCTAGTGTTAGGGTTAGGGAACGGCAAGGCTTAGGGCACAGGTGAGGTTACGGAAACGTGGGAGGGTCAGGCTACGTGCTGACGCTCGGGTCAGTGCCAGCGTACGGGCCAGGAGTAAGCAACGGCGTAAGGTAAGGTGTAGGGCTCGTGGTTGGTTTCCGTTCCAGGCTAGGGTTAGGGTTAGGGAACGGCGAGGCTTAGGGCACAGGGGAGGGTACGGAAACGTGGGAGGGTCGGGCTACGTGCTGACGCACGTGTCAGTGCCAGCGTACGGGCCAGGAGTAGGCAACGGCGTAGGATAAAGTGTATGGCTGGTGGTGGATTTGCGTTCCGGGCTAGGGTTAGGGTTAGGGAATGACAAGGCTTAGGGCACAGGTGAGGGTACGGAAATGTGGGAGGGTCAGGCTACGTGCTGACGCACAGGTCAGTGCCAGCGTACAGGTCAGGAGTAGGGTACGGCGTAAGGAAAAGTGTAGGGCTGGTGGTGGGTTTCTATTCCGGGCTAGGGTTAGGGTTAGGGAACGGCAAGGCTTAGGGCACAGGTGAGGGTACGGAAACGTGGGTGGGTCAGGCTACGTGCTGACGCACGTGTCAGTGCCAGCGTATGGGTCAGGAGTAGGGTACGGCGTAAGGTAAGGTGTAGGGCTGGTGGTGGCTTTCTATTCCCGGCTAGGGTTAGGGTTAGGGTCGGCAAGGCTTAGGGCACAGGTGAGGGTACGGAAACGTGGGAGGGTCAGGCTACGTGCTGACGCACGGTTCAGTGCCAGCGTACGGGCCAGGAGTAGGCAACGGCTTAAGGTAAGGTGTAGGGCTGGTGGTGGGTTTCTATTCCGGGCTAGGGTTAGGGTTAGGGAACGGCAAGGCTTAGGGCACAGGTGAGGGTACAGAAACGTGGGAGGGTCGGGCTACGTGCTGACGCACGGGTCAGTGCCAGCATACGGGTCAGGAGTAGGCAACGGCGTAGGATAAAGTGTAAGGCTGGTGGTGGGTTTCCATTCCGGGCTAGGGTTAGGTTTAGGGAACGGCAACGCTTAGGGCACTGGTGAGGGTACGGAAACGTGGGAGGGTCAGGCTACGTGCTGACGCACGGGTCAGTGCCAGCGTACGGGCCAGGAGTAGGCATCGGCTTAAGGTAAGGTGTAGGGCTGGTGGTGGGTTTCTCTTCCGGGCTAGGGTTAGGGTTAGGGAACGGCAAGGCTTAGGGCACAGGTGAGGGTACAGAAACGTGGGAGGGTCGGGCTACGTGCTGACGCACGGGTCAGTGCCAGCGTACGGGCCAGGAGTAGGCAATGGCTTAAGGTAAGGTGTAGGGCTGGTGGTGGGTTTCTATTCCGGGCTAGGGTTAGGGTTAGGGAACGGCAAGGCTTAGGGCACAGGTGAGGGTACAGAAACGTGGGAGGGTCGGGCTACGTGCTGACGCACGGGTCAGTGCCAGCGTACGGGCCAGGAGTAGGCAACGGCGTAGGATAAAGTGTAGGGCTGGTGGTGGATTTGCGTTCGGGGCTAGGGTTAGGGTTAGGGAACGGCAAGGCTTAGGGCACAGGTGAGGGTACGGAAACGTGGGAGGGTCAGGCTACGTGCTGACGCACAGGTCAGTGCCAGCGTACAGGTCAGGAGTAGGGTACGGCGTAAGATAAGGTGTAGGGCTGGTGGTGGGTTTCTATTCCGGGCTAGGGTTAGGGTTAGGGAACGGCAAGGCATAGGGCACAGGTGAGGGTACGGAATCGTGGGAGGGTCAGTCTACGTGCTGACGCACGGGTCAGTGCCAGCGTACGGGTCAGGAGTAGGTTATGGCGTAAGGTAAGGTGTAGGGCTGGTGGTGGGTTTCTATTCCGGGCTAGGGTTAGGGTTAGGGAACGGCAAGGCTTAGGGCACAGGTGAGGGTACGGAAACGTGGGAGGGTCAGGCTACGTGGTGACGCACGGGTCAGTGCCAGCGTACGTTCCAGGAGTAGGCAACGGCTTAAGGTAGGGTGTAGGGCTGGTGGTGGGTTTCTATTCCGGGCTAGGGTTAGGGTTAGGGAACGGCAAGGCTTAGGGCACAGGTGAGGGTACAGAAACGTGGGAGGGTCGGGCTATGTGCTGACGCACGGGTCAGTGCCAGCATACGGGTAAGGAGTAGGCAACGACGTAGGATAAAGTGTAGGGCTGGTGGTGGGTTTCCATTCCGGGCTAAGGTTAGGGTTAGGGAACGGCAACGCTTAGGGCACAGGTGAGGGTACGGAAATGTGGGAGGGTCAGGCTACGTGCTGACGCACGGGTCAGTGCCAGCGTACGGGCCAGGAGTAGGCAACGGCTTAATGTAAGGTGTAGGGCTGGTGGTGGGTTTCTATTCCGGGCTAGGGTTAGGGTTAGGGAACGGCAAGGCTTAGGGCACAGGTGAGGGTACAGAAACGTGGGAGGGTCGGGCTACGTGCTGACGCACGGGTCAGTGCCAGCGTACGGGCCAGGAGTAGGCAACAGCTTAAGGTAAGGTGTAGGGCTGGTGGTGGGTTTCTATTCCGGGCTAGGGTTAGGGTTAGGGAACGGCAAGGCTTAGGGCACAGGTGAGGGTACAGAAACGTGGGAGGTTCGGGCTACGTGCTGACGCACGGGTCAGTGCCAGCGTACGGGCCAGGGGCAGGCAACGGCGTAGGATAAAGTGTAGGGCTGGTGGTGGATTTGCGTTCGGGGCTAGGGTTAGGGTTAGGGAACGGCAAGGCTTAGGGCACAGGTGATGGTACGGAAACGTGGGAGGGTCAGGCTACGTGCTGACGCACAGGTCAGTGCCAGCGTACAGGTCAGGAGTAGGGTACGGCGTAAGGTAAGGTGTAGGGCTGGTGGTGGGTTTCTATTCCGGGCTAGGGTTAGGGTTAGGGAACGGCAAGGCATAGGGCACAGGTGAGGGTACGGAAACGTGGGAGGGTCAGGCTTCGTGCTGTCGCACGGGTCAGTGCCAGCGTTCGGGTCAGGAGTAGGTTATGGCGTAAGGTAAGGTGTAGGGCTGGTGGTGGGTTTCTATTCCGGGCTAGGGTTAGGGTTAGGGAACGGCAAGGCTTAGGGCACAGGTGAGGGTACGGAAACGTGGGAGGGTCGGGCTACGTGCTGACGCACGGGTCAGTGCCAGCGTACGGGCCAGGAGTAGGCAACGGCGTAGGATAAAGTGTAGGGCTGGTGGTGGATTTGCGTTCCGGGCTAGGGTTAGGGTTAGGGAACGGCATGGCATAGGGCACAGGTGAGGGTACGGAAACGTGGGAGGGTCAGGCTACGTGCTGACGCACGGTTCAGTGCCAGCGTACGGGCCAGGAATAGGGTACGGCGTAATGTAAGGTGTCAGGCTGGTGGTGGGTTTCCGTTCCGGGCTAGGGTTAGGGTTAGGGAACGGCAAGGCTTAGGGCACAGGTGAAGGTACGGAAACGTGGGAGGCTCGTGCTACGTGCTGACGCACGGGTCAGTGCCAGCGTACGGGCCAGGAGTAGGCAACGGCGTAGGATAAAGTGTAGGCTGGTGGTGGATTTGCGTTCTGGGCTAGGGTTAGGGTTAGGGAACGGCAAGGCTTAGGGCACAGGAGAGGGTACGGAAACGCCAGAGTGTAAGGCTACGTGCTCATGCACGGGGCAGTGCCAGAGTACAGGCCAGGAGTAGGCAACGGCGTAGGGTAAGGTGTAGGGCTGGTGGTGGGTTTTCATTCCGGGCTAGGGTTAGGGTTAGGGAACGGCAAGGCTTAGGGCACAGGTGAGGGTACGGAAACGTGGGAGGGTCGGGCTACGTGCTGACGCACGGGTCAGTGCCAGCGTACGGGCCAGGTGTAGGCAACGGCGTAAGGTAAGGTGTAGGGCTGGTGGCTGTTTTCCGTTCCAGGCTAGGGTTAGGGTTAGGGAACGGCAAGGCTTAGGGCACAGGTGAGGGTACGGAAACGTGGGAGGGTCGGGCTACGTGCTGATGCACGGGTCAGTGCCAGCGTACTGGCCAGGAGTAGGCAACGGCGTAGGATAAAGTGTAGGGCTGGTGGTGGATTTGCGTTCCGGGCTAGGGTTAGGGTTAGGGAACGGCAAGGCTTAGGGCACAGGTGAGGGTACGGAAGCGTGGGAGGGTCAGGCTACGTGCAGACGAACGGGTCAGTGCCAGCGTACGGGTCAGGAGTAGGGTACGGCGTAAGGTAAGGTGTAGGGCTGGTGGTGGGTTTCTATTCCGGGCTAGGGTTAGGGTTAGGGAACGGCAAGGCTTAGGGCACAAGTGAGGGTACGGAAACGTGGGAGGGTCAGGCTACGTGCTGACGCACGGTTCAGTGCCAGCGTACGGGCCAGGAATAGGGTACGGCGTAAGGTAAGGTGTAGGGCTGGTGGTGGGTTTCCATTCCGGGCTAGGGTTAGGGTTAGGGAACGGCAAGGCTTAGGGCACAGCTGAGGGCACGGAAACGTGGGAGGGTCAGGCTACGTGCTGACGCACGGGTCAGTGCCAGCGTACGGGTCAGGAGTAGGGTACGGCGTAAGGTAAGGTGTAGGGCTGGTGGTGGGTTTCTATTCCGGGCTAGGGTTAGGGTTAGGGAACAGCAAGTCTTAGGGCACAGGTCAGGGTACGGAAACGCGGGAGGGTAAGGCTACGTGCTGATGAACGGGTCAGTGCCAGAGTACAGGCCAGGAGTAGGCAACGGCGTAGGGTAAGGTGTAGGGCTGGTGGTTGGTTTCCGTTCCAGGCTAGGGTTAGGGTTAGGGAACGGCAAGGCTTAGGGCACAGGGGAGGGTACGGAAACGTGGGAGGGTCGGGCTACGTGCTGATTCACGGGTCCGTGCCAGCGTTCGGGCCAGGAGTGGGCAACGGCGTAAGGTAAGGTTTAGGGCTTGTGGTTGATTTCCGTTCCGGGATAGGGTTAGGGTTAGGGATCGGCAAGGCTTAGGGCACAGGTGAGGGTATGGAAACGTGGGAGGGTCGGGCTACGTGCAGACGCACGGGTCAGTGCCAGCGTACGGGCCAGGAGTAGGCAACGGCGTAGGATAAAGTGTACGGCTGGTGGTGGATTTGCGTTCTGGGCTAGGGTTAGGGTTAGGGAACGGCAAGGCTTAGGGCACAGGTTAGGGTACAGAAACGCGGGAGGGTAAGGCTACGTGCTGATGCACGGGTCAGTGCCAGAGTACAGGCCAGGACTAGGCAACGGCGTAGGGTAAGGTGTAGGGCTGGTGGTGGGTTTTCATTCCGGGCTAGGGTTAGCGTTAGGGAAAGGCAAGGCTTAGGGCACAGGTGAGGGTACGGAAACGTGGGAGGTTCAGGCTACGTGCTGACGCATGGGTCAGTGCCAGCATACGTGCCAGGAGTAGGCAACGGCGTAAGGTAAGGTGTAGGGCTGGTGGTTGGTTTCCGTTCCAGGCTAGGGTTAGGGTTAGGGAACGGCAAGGCTTAGGGCACAGGTGAGGGTACGGAAACGTGGGAGGGTCGGGCTACGTGCTGACGCACGGGTCAGTGCCAGCGTACGGGCCAGGAGTAGGCAACGGCGTACAATAAAGTGTAGGGCTGGTGGTGGATTTGCGTTCGGGGCTAGGGTTAGGGTTAGGGAACGGCAAGGCTTAGGGCACAGGTGAGGGTACGGAAACTTGGGAGGGTCAGGCTACGTGCTGACGCACAGGTCAGTGCCAGCGTACAGGTCAGGAATATGGTACGGCGTAAGGTAACGTGTAGGGCTGGTTGTGGGTTTCTATTCCGGGCTAGGGTTAGGGTTAGGGAACCGCAAGGCTTAGGGCACAGGTGAGGGCACGGAAACGTGGGAGGGTCAGACTACGTGCTGACGCACGGGTCAGTGCCAGCGTACGGGTCAGGAGTAGGGTATGGCGTAAGGTAAGGTGTAGGGCTGGTGGTGGGTTTCTATTCCGGGCTAGGGTTAGGGTTAGGGAACGGCAAGGCTTAGGGCACAGGTGAGGGTACAGAAACGTGGGAGGTTCGGGGTACGTGCTGACGCACGGGTCAGTGCCAGCGTACGGGCCAGGAGTATGCAACGGCGTAGGATAAAGTGTAGGGCTGGTGGTTGATTTCCGTTCCGGGCTAGTGTTAGTGTTAGGGAACGGCAAGGCTTAGGGCACAGGTGAGGTTACGGAAACGTGGGAGGGTCAGGCTACGTGCTGACGCACGGGTCAGTGCCAGCGTACGGGCCAGGAGTAAGCAACGGCGTAAGGTAAGTTGTAGGGCTGGTGGTTGGTTTCCGTTCCAGGCTAGGGTTAGGGTTAGGGAACGGCAAGGCTTAGGGCACAGGTGAGGGTACGGAAACGTGGGAGGGTCGGGCTACGTGCTGACGCACGTGTCAGTGCCAGCGTACGGGCCAGGAGTAGGCAACGGCGTAGGATAAAGTGTATGGCTGGTGGTGGATTTGCGTTCCGGGCTAGGGTTAGGGTTAGGGAACGGCAAGGCTTAGGGCACAGGTGAGGGTACGGAAACGTGGCAGGGTCAGGCTACGTGCTGACGCACAGCTCAGTGCCAGCGTACAGGTCAGGAGTAGGGTACGGCGTAAGGAAAAGTGTAGGGCTGGTGGTGGGTTTCTATTCCGGGCTAGGGTTAGGGTTAGGGAACGGCAAGGCTTAGGGCACAGGTGAGGGTACGGAAACGTGGGAGGGTCAGGCTACGTGCTGACGCACGTGTCAGTGCCAGCGTACGGGTCAGGAGTAGGGTACGGCGTAAGGTAAGGTGTAGGGCTGGTGGTGGGTTTCTATTCCGGGCTAGGGTTAGGGTTAGGGAACGGCAAGGCTTAGGGCACAGGTGAGGGTACAGAAACGTGGGAGGGTCGGGCTACGTGATGACGCACGGGTCAGTGCCAGCATACGGGTCAGGAGTAGGCAACGGCGTAGGATAAAGTGTAGGGCTGGTGGTGGGTTTCCATTCCGGGCTAGGGTTAGGTTTAGGGAACGGCAACGCTTAGGGCACTGGTGAGGGTACGGAAACGTGGGAGGGTCAGGCTACGTGCTGACGCACGGGTCAGTGCCAGCGTACGGGCCAGGAGTAGGCATCGGCTTAAGGTAAGGTGTAGGGCTGGTGGTGGGTTTCTATTCCGGGCTAGGGTTAGGGTTAGGGAACGGCAAGGCTTAGGGCACAGGTGAGGGTACAGAAACGTGGGAGGGTCGGGCTACGTGCTGACGCACGGGTCAGTGCCAGCGTACGGGCCAGGAGTAGGCAATGGCTTAAGGTAAGGTGTAGGGCTGGTGGTGGGTTTCTATTCCGGGCTAGGGTTAGGGTTAGGGAACGGCAAGGCTTAGGGCACAGGTGAGGGTACAGAAACGTGGGAGGGTCGGGCTACGTGCTGACGCACGGGTCAGTGCCAGCGTACGGGCCAGGAGTAGGCAACGGCGTAGGATAAAGTGTAGGGCTGGTGGTGGATTTGCGTTCGGGTCTAGGGTTAGGGTTAGGGAACGGCAAGGCTTAGGGCACAGGTGAGGGTACGGAAACGTGGGAGGGTCAGGCTACGTGCTGACGCACAGGTCAGTGCCAGCGTACAGGTCAGGAGTAGGGTACGGCGTAAGGTAAGGTGTAGGGCTGGTGGTGGGTTTCTATTCCGGGCTAGGGTTAGGGTTAGGGAACGGCAAGGCATAGGGCACAGGTGAGGGTACGGAAACGTGGGAAGGTCAGTCTACGTGCTGACGCACGGGTCAGTGCCAGCGTACGGGTCAGGAGTAGGTTATGGCGTAAGGTAAGGTGTAGGGCTGGTGGTGGGTTTCTATTCCGGGCTAGGGTTAGGGTTAGGGAACGGCAAGGCTTAGGGCACAGGTGAGGGTACGGAAACGTGGGAGGGTCAGGCTACGTGGTGACGCACGGGTCAGTGCCAGCGTACGTTCCAGGAGTAGGCAACGGCTTAAGGTAGGGTGTAGGGCTGGTGGTGGGTTTCTATTCCGGGCTAGGGTTAGGGTTAGGAACGGCAAGGCTTAGGGCACAGGTGAGGGTACAGAAACGTGGGAGGGTCGGGCTATGTGCTGACGCACGGGTCAGTGCCAGCATACGGGTCAGGAGTAGGCAACGACGTAGGATAAAGTGTAGGGCTGGTGGTGGGTTTCCATTCCGGGCTAAGGTTAGGGTTAGGGAACGGCAACGCTTAGGGCACAGGTGAGGGTACGGAAACGTGGGAGGGTCAGGCTACGTGCTGACGCACGGGTCAGTGCCAGCGTACGGGCCAGGAGTAGGCAACGGCTTAATGTAAGGTGTAGGGCTGGTGGTGGGTTTCTATTCCGGGCTAGGGTTAGGGTTAGGGAACGGCAAGGCTTAGGGCACAGGTGAGGGTACAGAAACGTGGGAGGGTCGGGCGACGTGCTGACGCACGGGTCAGTGCCAGCGTACGGGCCAGGAGTAGGCAACAGCTTAAGGTAAGGTGTAGGGCTGGTGGTGGGTTTCTATTCCGGGCTAGGGTTAGGGTTAGGGAACGGCAAGGCTTAGGGCACAGGTGAGGGTACAGAAACGTGGGAGGTTCGGGCTACGTGCTGACGCACGGGTCAGTGCCAGCGTACGGGCCAGGAGCAGGCAACGGCGTAGGATAAAGTGTAGGGCTGGTGGTGGATTTGCGTTCGGGGCTAGGGTTAGGGTTAGGGAACGGCAAGGCTTAGGGCACAGGTGAGGGTACGGAAACGTGGGAGGGTCAGGCTACGTGCTGACGCACAGGTCAGTGCCAGCGTACAGGTCAGGAGTAGGGTACGGCGTAAGGTAAGGTGTAGGGCTGGTGGTGGGTTTCTATTCCGGGCTAGGGTTAGGGTTAGGGAACGGCAAGGCATAGGGCACAGGTGAGGGTACGGAAACGTGGGAGGGTCAGGCTTCGTGCTGACGCACGGGTCAGTGCCAGCGTTCGGGTCAGGAGTAGGTTATGGCGTAAGGTAAGGTGTAGGGCTGGTGGTGGGTTTCTATTCCGGGCTAGGGTTAGGGTTAGGGAACGGCAAGGCTTAGGGCACAGGTGAGGGTACGGAAACGTGGGAGGGTCGGGCTACGTGCTGACGCACGGGTCAGTGCCAGCGTACGGGCCAGGAGTAGGCAACGGCGTAGGATAAAGTGTAGGGCTGGTGGTGGATTTGCGTTCCGGGCTAGGGTTAGGGTTAGGGAACGGCAAGGCTTAGGGCACAGGTGAGGGTACGGAAACGTGGGAGGGTCAGGCTACGTGCTGACGCACGGTTCAGTGCCAGCGTACGGGCCAGGAATAGGGTACGGCGTAATGTAAGGTGTCAGGCTGGTGGTGGGTTTCCGTTCCGGGCTAGGGTTAGGGTTAGGGAACGGCAAGGCTTAGGGCACAGGTGAAGGTACGGAAACGTGGGAGGCTCGTGCTACGTGCTGACGCACGGGTCAGTGCCAGCGTACGGGCCAGGAGTAGGCAACGGCGTAGGATAAAGTGTAGGCTGGTGGTGGATTTGCGTTCTGGGCTAGGGTTAGGGTTAGGGAACGGCAAGGCTTAGGGCACAGGAGAGGGTACGGAAACGCCAGAGTGTAAGGCTACGTGCTGATGCACGGGGCAGTGCCAGAGTACAGGCCAGGAGTAGGCAACGGCGTAGGGTAAGGTGTAGGGCTGGTGGTGGGTTTTCATTCCGGGCTAGGGTTAGGGTTAGGGAACGGCAAGGCTTAGGGCACAGGTGAGGGTACGGAAACGTGGGAGGGTCGGGCTACGTGCGGACGCACGGGTCAGTGCCAGCGTACGGGCCAGGTGTAGGCAACGGCGTAAGGTAAGGTGTAGGGCTGGTGGCTGTTTTCCGTTCCAGGCTAGGGTTAGGGTTAGGGAACGGCAAGGCTTAGGGCACAGGTGAGGGTACGGAAACGTGGGAGGGTCGGGCTACGTGCTGATGCACGGGTCAGTGCCAGCGTACTGGCCAGGAGTAGGCAACGGCGTAGGATAAAGTGTAGGGCTGGTGGTGGATTTGCGTTCCGGGCTAGGGTTAGGGTTAGGGAACGGCAAGGCTTAGGGCACAGGTGAGGGTACGGAAGCGTGGGAGGGTCAGGCTACGTGCAGACGAACGGGTCAGTGCCAGCGTACGGGTCAGGAGTAGGGTACGGCGTAAGGTAAGGTGTAGGGCTGGTGGTGGGTTTCTATTCAGGGCTAGGGTTAGGGTTAGGGAACGGCAAGGCTTAGGGCACAAGTGAGGGTACGGAAACGTGGGAGGGTCAGGCTACGTGCTGACGCACGGTTCACTGCCAGCGTACGGGCCAGGAATAGGGTACGGCGTAAGGTAAGGTGTAGGGCTGGTGGTGGGTTTCCATTCCGGGCTAGGGTTAGGGTTAGGGAACGGCAAGGCTTAGGGCACAGCTGAGGGCACGGAAACGTGGGAGGGTCAGGCTACGTGCTGACGCACGGGTCAGTGCCAGCGTACGGGTCAGGAGTAGGGTACGGCGTAAGGTAAGGTGTAGGGCTGGTGGTGGGTTTCTATTCCGGGCTAGGGTTAGGGTTAGGGAACGGCAAGTCTTAGGGCACAGGTCAGTGTACGGAAACGCGGGAGGGTAAGGCTACGTGCTGATGAACGGGTCAGTGCCAGAGTACAGGCCAGGAGTAGGCAACGGCGTAGGGTAAGGTGTAGGGCTGGTGGTTGGTTTCCGTTCCAGGCTAGGGTTAGGGTTAGGGAACGGCAAGGCTTAGGGCACAGGGGAGGGTACCGAAACGTGGGAGGGTCGGGCTACGTGCTGATTCACGGGTCCGTGCCAGCGTTCGGGCCAGGAGTGGGCAACGGCGTAAGGTAAGGTGTAGGGCTTGTGGTTGATTTCCGTTCCGGGATAGGGTTAGGGTTAGGGATCGGCAAGGCTTAGGGCACAGGTGAGGGTATGGAAACGTGGGAGGGTCGGGCTACGTGCAGACGCACGGGTCAGTGCCAGCGTACGGGCCAGGAGTAGGCAACGGCGTAGGATAAAGTGTACGGCTGGTGGTGGATTTGCGTTCTGGGCTAGGGTTAGGGTTAGGGAACGGCAAGGCTTAGGGCACAGGTTAGGGTACAGAAACGCGGGAGGGTAAGGCTACGTGCTGATGCACGGGTCAGTGCCAGAGTACAGGCCAGGACTAGGCAACGGCGTAGGGTAAGGTGTAGGGCTGGTGGTGGGTTTTCATTCCGGGCTAGGGTTAGCGTTAGGGAAAGGCAAGGCTTAGGGCACAGGTGAGGGTACGGAAACGTGGGAGGTTCAGGCTACGTGCTGACGCATGGGTCAGTGCCAGCATACGTGCCAGGAGTAGGCAACGGCGTAAGGTAAGGTGTAGGGCTGGTGGTTGGTTTCCGTTCCAGGCTAGGGTTAGGGTTAGGGAACGGCAAGGCTTAGGGCACAGGTGAGGGTACGGAAACGTGGGAGGGTCGGGCTACGTGCTGACGCACGGGTCAGTGCCAGCGTACGGGCCAGGAGTAGGCAACGGCGTACAATAAAGTGTAGGGCTGGTGGTGGATTTGCGTTCGGGGCAAGGGTTAGGGTTAGGGAACGGCAAGGCTTAGGGCACAGGTGAGGGTACGGAAACTTGGGAGGGTCAGGCTACGTGCTGACGCACAGGTCAGTGCCAGCGTACAGGTCAGGAATATGGTACGGCGTAAGGTAACGTGTAGGGCTGGTGGTGGGTTTCTATTCCGGGCTAGGGTTAGGGTTAGGGAACCGCAAGGCTTAGGGCACAGGTGAGGGCACGGAAACGTGGGAGGGTCAGGCTACGTGCTGACGCACGGGTCAGTGCCAGCGTACGGGTCAGGAGTAGGGTATGGCGTAAGGTAAGGTGTAGGGCTGGTGGTGGGTTTCTATTCCGGGCTAGGGTTAGGGTTAGGGAACGGCAAGGCTTAGGGCACAGGTGAGGGTACAGAAACGTGGGAGGTTCGGGGTACGTGCTGACGCACGGGTCAGTGCCAGCGTACGGGCCAGGAGTATGCAACGGCGTAGGATAAAGTGTAGGGCTGGTGGTTGATTTCCGTTCCGGGCTAGTGTTAGTGTTAGGGAACGGCAAGGCTTAGGGCACAGGTGAGGTTACGGAAACGTGGGAGGGTCAGGCTACGTGCTGACGCACGGGTCAGTGCCAGCGTACGGGCCAGAAGTAAGCAACGGCGTAAGGTAAGTTGTAGGGCTGGTGGTTGGTTTCCGTTCCAGGCTAGGGTTAGGGTTAGGGAACGGCAAGGCTTAGGGCACAGGTGAGGGTACGGAAACGTGGGAGGGTCGGGCTACGTGCTGACGCACGTGTCAGTGCCAGCGTACGGGCCAGGAGTAGGCAACGGCGTAGGATAAAGTGTATGGCTGGTGGTGGATTTGCGTTCCGGGCTAGGGTTAGGGTTAGGGAACGGCAAGGCTTAGGGCACAGGTGAGGGTACGGAAACGTGGCAGGGTCAGGCTACGTGCTGACGCACAGCTCAGTGCCAGCGTACAGGTCAGGAGTAGGGTACGGCGTAAGGAAAAGTGTAGGGCTGGTGGTGGGTTTCTATTCCGGGCTAGGGTTAGGGTTAGGGAACGGCAAGGCTTAGGGCACAGGTGAGGGTACGGAAACGTGGGAGGGTCAGGCTACGTGCTGACGCACGTGTCAGTGCCAGCGTACGGGTCAGGAGTAGGGTACGGCGTAAGGTAAGGTGTAGGGCTGGTGGTGGGTTTCTATTCCGGGCTAGGGTTAGGGTTAGGGAATGGCAAGGCTTAGGGCACAGGTGAGGGTACGGAAACGTGGGAGGGTCAGGCTACGTGCTGACGCACGGGTCAGTGCCAGCGTACGGGCCAAGAGTAGGCAACGGCTTAAGGTAGGGTGTAGGGCTGGTGGTGGGTTTCTATTCCAGGCTAGGGTTAGGGTTAGGGAACGGCAAGGCTTAGGGCACAGGTGAGGGTACAGAAACGTGGGAGGGTCGGGCTACGTGCTGACGCACGGGTCAGTGCCAGCATACGGGTCAGGAGTAGGCAACGACGTAGGATAAAGTGTAGGGCTGGTGGTGGGTTTCCATTCCGGGCTAGGGTTAGGGTTAGGGAACGGCAACGCTTAGGGCACAGGTGAGGGTACGGAAACGTGGGAGGGTCAGGCTACGTGCTGACGCACGGGTCAGTGCCAGCGTACGGGCCAGGAGTAGGCAACGGCTTAAGGTAAGGTGTAGGGCTGGTGGTGGGTTTCTATTCCGGGCTAGGGTTAGGGTTAGGGAACGGCAAGGCTTAGGGCACAGGTGAGGGTACAGAAACGTGGGAGGGTCGGGCTACGTGCTGACGCACGTGTCAGTGCCAGCGTACGGGCCAGGAGTAGGCAACGGCTTAAGGTAAGGTGTAGGGCTGGTGGTGGGTTTCTATTCCGGGCTAGGGTTAGGGTTAGGGAACGGCAAGGCTTAGGGCACAGGTGAGGGTACAGAAACGTGGGAGGGTCGGGCTACGTGCTGACGCACGGGTGAGTGCCAGCGTACGGGCCAGGAGCAGGCAACGGCGTAGGATAAAGTGTAGGGCTGGTGGTGGATTTGCGTTCGGGGCTAGGGTTAGGGTTAGGGAACGGCAAGGCTTAGGGCACAGGTGAGGGTACAGAAACGTGGGAGGGTCAGGCTACGTGCTGACGCACAGGTCAGTGCCAGCGTACAGGTCAGGAGTAGGGTACGGCGTAAGGTAAGGTGTAGGGCTGGTGGTTGATTTCCGTTCCGGGCTAGTGTTAGGGTTAGGGAACGGCAAGGCTTAGGGCACAGGTGAGGTTACGGAAACGTGGGAGGGTCAGGCTATGTGCTGACGCTCGGGTCAGTGCCAGCGTACGGGCCAGGAGTAAGCAACGGCGTAAGGTAAGGTGTAGGGCTCGTGGTTGGTTTCCGTTCCAGGCTAGGGTTAGGGTTAGGGAACGGCAAGGCTTAGGGCACAGGTGAGGGTACGGAAACGTGGGAAGGTCGGGCTACGTGCTGACGCACGTGTCAGTGCCAGCGTACGGGCCAGGAGTAGGCAACGGCGTAGGATAAAGTGTATGGCTGGTGGTGGATTTGCGTTCCTGGCTAGGGTTAGGGTTAGGGAATGACAAGGCTTAGGGCACAGGTGAGGGTACGGAAACGTGGGAGGGTCAGGCTACGTGCTGACGCACAGATCAGTGCCAGCGTACAGGTCAGGAGTAGGGTACGGCGTAAGGAAAAGTGTAGGGCTGGTGGTGGGTTTCTATTCCGGGCTAGGGTTAGGGTTAGGGAACGGCAAGGCTTAGGGCACAGGTGAGGGTACGGAAACGTGGGAGGGTCGGGCTACGTGCTGACGCACGTGTCAGAGCCAGCGTACGGGCCAGGAGTAGGCAACGGCGTAGGATAAAGTGTATGGCTGGTGGTGGATTTGCGTTCCGGGCTAGGGTTAGGGTTAGGGAACGGCAAGGCTTAGGGCACAGGTGAGGGTACGGAAACGTGGCAGGGTCAGGCTACGTGCTGACGCACAGCTCAGTGCCAGCGTACAGGTCAGGAGTAGGGTACGGCGTAAGGAAAAGTGTAGGGCTGGTGGTGGGTTTCTATTGCGGGCTAGGGTTAGGGTTAGGGAACGGCAAGGCTTAGGGCACAGGTGAGGGTACGGAAACGTGGGAGGGTCAGGCTACGTGCTGACGCACGTGTCAGTGCCAGCGTACGGGTCAGGAGTAGGGTACGGCGTAAGGTAAGGTGTAGGGCTGGTGGTGGGTTTCTATTCCGGGCTAGGGTTAGGGTTAGGGAACGGCAAGGCTTAGGGCACAGGTGAGGGTACGGAAACGTGGGAGGGTCAGGCTACGTGCTGACGCACGTGTCAGTGCCAGCGTACGGGCCAGGAGTAGGCAACGGCTTAAGGTAGGGTATAGGGCTGGTTGTGGGTTTCTATTCCGGGCTAGGGTTAGGGTTAGGGAACGGCAAGGCTTAGGGCACAGGTGAGGGTACAGAAACGTGGGAGGGTCGGGCTACGTGCTGACGCACGGGTCAGTGCCAGCATACGGGTCAGGAGTAGGCAACGACGTAGGATAAAGTGTAGGGCTGGTGGTGGGTTTCCATTCGGGGCTAGGGTTAGGGTTAGGGAACGGCAACGCTTAGGGCACAGGTGAGGGTACGGAAACGTGGGAGGGTCAGGCTACGTGCTGACGCACGGGTCAGTGCCAGCGTACGGGCCAGGAGTAGGCAACGGCGTAATGTATGGTGTAGGGCTGGTGGTGGGTTTCTATTCCGGGCTAGGGTTAGGGTTAGGGAACGGCAAGGCTTAGGGCACAGGTGAGGGTACAGAAACGTGGGAGGTTCGGGCTACGTGCTGACGCACGGGTCAGTGCCAGCGTACGGGCCAGGAGTAGGCAACGGCTTAAGGTAAGGTGTAGGGCTGGTGGTGGGTTTCTATTCCGGGCTAGGGTTAGGGTTAGGGAATGGCAAGGCTTAGGGCGCAGGTGAGGGTACAGAAACGTGGGAGGGTCGGGCTACGTGCTGACGCACGGGTGAGTGCCAGCGTACGGGCCAGGAGCAGGCAACGGCGTAGGATAAAGTGTAGGGCTGGTGGTGGATTTGCGTTCGGGGCTAGGGTTTGGGTTAGGGAACGGCAAGGCTTAGGGCACAGGTGAGGGTACGGAAACGTGGGAGGGTCAGGCTACGTGCTGACGCACAGGTCAGTGCCAGCGTACAGGTCAGGATTAGGGTACGGCGTAAGGTAAGGTGTAGGGCTGGTGGTGGGTTTCTATTCCGGGCTAGGGTTAGGGTTAGGGAACGGCAAGGCATAGGGCACAGGTGAGGGTACGGAAACGTGGGAGGGTCAGGCTTCGTGCTGACGCACGGGTCAGTGCCAGCGTTCGGGTCAGGAGTAGGTTATGGCGTAAGGTAAGGTGTAGGGCTGGTGGTGGGTTTCCGTTCCGGGCTAGGGTTAGGGTTAGGGAACGGCAAGGCTTAGGGCACAGGTGAAGGTACGGAAACGTGGGAGGCTCGTGCTACGTGCTGACGCACGGGTCAGTGCCAGCGTACGGGCCAGGAGTAGTCAACGGCGTAGGATAAAGTGTAGGCTGGTGGTGGATTTGCGTTCTGGGCTAGGGTTAGGGTTAGGGAACGGCAAGGCTTACGGCACAGGAGAGGGTACGGAAACGCCAGAGTGTAAGGCTACGTGCTGATGCACGGGGCAGTGCCAGAGTACAGGCCAGGAGTAGGCAACGGCGTAGGATAAAGTGTAGGGCTGGTGGTGGGTTTCTATTCCGGGCTAGGGTTAGGGTTAGGGAACGGCAAGGCTTAGGGCACAAGTGAGGGTACGGAAACGTGGGAGGGTCAGGCTACGTGCTGACGCACGGTTCAGTGCCAGCGTACGGGCCAGGAATAGGGTACGGCGTAAGGTAAGGTGTAGGGCTGGTGGTGGGTTTCCATTCCGGGCTAGGGTTAGGGTTAGGGATCGGCAAGGCTTAGGGCACAGGTGAGGGTATGGAAACGTGGGAGGGTCGGGCTACGTGCAGACGCACGGGTCAGTGCCAGCGTACGGGCCATGAGTAGGCAACGGTGTAGGATAAAGTGTACGGCTGGTGGTGGATTTGCGTTCTGGGCTAGGGTTAGGGTTAGGGAACGGCAAGGCTTAGGGCACAGGTCAGGGTACGGAAACGCGGGAGGGTAAGGCTACGTGCTGATGCACGGGTCAGTGCCAGAGTACAGGCCAGGATTAGGCAACGGCGTAGGGTAAGGTGTAGGGCTGGTGGTGGGTTTTCATTCCGGGCTAGGGTTAGGGTTAGGGAACGGCAAGGCTTAGGGCACAGGTGAGGGTACAGAAACGTGGGAGGGTCGGGCTACGTGCTGACGCACGGGTCAGTGCCAGCGTACGGGCCAGGAGTAGGCAACGGCGTAGGATAAAGTGTAGGGCTGGTGGTTGATTTCCGTTCCGGGCTAGTGTTAGGGTTAGGGAACGGCAAGGCTTAGGGCACAGGTGAGGTTACGGAAACGTGGGAGGGTCAGGCTACGTGCTGACGCTCAGGTCAGTGCCAGCGTACGGGCCAGGAGTAAGCAACGGCGTAAGGTAAGGTGTAGGGCTCGTGGTTGGTTTCCGTTCCAGGCTAGGGTTAGGGTTAGGGAATGACAAGGCTTAGGGCACAGGTGAGGGTACGGAAACGTGGGAGGGTCGGGCTACGTGCTGACGCACGTGTCAGTGCCAGTGTACGGGCCAGGAGTAGGCAACGGCGTAGGATAAAGTGTATGGCTGGTGGTGGATTTGCGTTCCGGGCTAGGGTTAGGGTTAGGGAACGGCAAGGCTTAGGGCACAGGTGAGGGTACGGAAATGTGGGAGGGTCAGGCTACGTGCTGACGCACAGGTCAGTGCCAGCGTACAGGTCAGGAGTAGGGTACGGCGTAAGGAAAAGTGTAGGGCTGGTGGTGGGTTTCTATTCCGGGCTAGGGTTAGGGTTAGGGAACGGCAAGGCTTAGGGCACAGGTGAGGTTACGGAAACGTGGGTGGGTCAGGCTACGTGCTGACGCACGTGTCAGTGCCAGCGTATGGGTCAGGAGTAGGGTACGGCGTAAGGTAAGGTGTAGGGCTGGTGGTGGCTTTCTATTCCCGGCTAGGGTTAGGGTTAGGGAACGGCAAGGCTTAGGGCACAGGTGAGGGTACGGAAACGTGGGAGGGTCAGGCTACGTGCTGACGCACGGGTCAGTGCCAGCGTACGGGCCAGGAGTAGGCAACGGCTTAAGGTAAGGTGTAGGGCTGGTGGTGGGTTTCTATTCCGGGCTAGGGTTAGGGTTAGGGAACGGCAAGGCTTAGGGCACAGGTGAGGGTACAGAAACGTGGGAGGGTCGGGCTACGTGCTGACGCACGGGTCAGTGCCAGCATACGGGTCAGGAGTAGGCAACGGCGTAGGGTAAGGTGTAGGGCTGGTGGTGGGTTTTCATTCCGGGCTAGGGTTAGGGTTAGGGAACGGCAAGGCTTAGGGCACAGGTGAGGGTACGGAAACGTGGGAGGGTCGGGCTACGTGCTGACGCACGGGTCAGTGCCAGCGTACGGGCCAGGTGTAGGCAACGGCGTAAGGTAAGGTGTAGGGCTGGTGGCTGTTTTCCGTTCCAGGCTAGGGTTAGGGTTAGGGAACGGCAAGGCTTAGGGCACAGGTGAGGGTACGGAAACGTGGGAGGGTCGGGCTACGTGCTGATGCACGGGTCAGTGCCAGCGTACTGGCCAGGAGTAGGCAACGGCGTAGGATAAAGTGTAGGGCTGGTGGTGGATTTGCGTTCCGGGCTAGGGTTAGGGTTAGGGAACGGCAAGGCTTAGGGCATAGGTGAGGGTACGGAAGCGTGGGAGGGTCAGGCTACGTGCAGACGAACGGGTCAGTGCCAGCGTACGGGTCAGGAGTAGGGTACGGCGTAAGGTAAGGTGTAGGGCTGGTGGTGGGTTTCTATTCCGGGCTAGGGTTAGGGTTAGGGAACGGCAAGGCTTAGGGCACAAGTGAGGGTACGGAAACGTGGGAGGGTCAGGCTACGTGCTGACGCACGGTTCAGTGCCAGCGTACGGGCCAGGAATAGGGTACGGCGTAAGGTAAGGTGTAGGGCTGGTGGTGGGTTTCCATTCCGGGCTAGGGTTAGGGTTAGGGAACGGCAAGGCTTAGGGCACAGCTGAGGGCACGGAAACGTGGGAGGGTCAGGCTACGTGCTGACGCACGGGTCAGTGCCAGCGTACGGGTCAGGAGTAGGGTACGGCGTAAGGTAAGGTGTAGGGCTGGTGGTGGGTTTCTATTCCGGGCTAGGGTTAGGGTTAGGGAACGGCAAGTCTTAGGGCACAGGTCAGGGTACGGAAACGCGGGAGGGTAAGGCTACGTGCTGATGAACGGGTCAGTGCCAGAGTACAGGCCAGGAGTAGGCAACGGCGTAGGGTAAGGTGTAGGGCTGGTGGTTGGTTTCCGTTCCAGGCTAGGGTTAGGGTTAGGGAACGGCAAGGCTTAGGGCACAGGGGAGGGTACGGAAACGTGGGAGGGTCGCGCTACGTGCTGATTCACGGGTCCGTGCCAGCGTTCGGGCCAGGAGTGGGCAACGGCGTAAGGTAAGGTGTAGGGCTTGTGGTTGATTTCCGTTCCGGGATAGGGTTAGGGTTAGGGATCGGCAAGGCTTAGGGCACAGGTGAGGGTATGGAAACGTGGGAGGGTCGGGCTACGTGCAGACGCACGGGTCAGTGCCAGCGTACGGGCCAGGAGTAGGCAACGGCGTAGGATAAAGTGTACGGCTGGTGGTGGATTTGCGTTCTGGGCTAGGGTTAGGGTTAGGGAACGGCAAGGCTTAGGGCACAGGTTAGGGTACAGAAACGCGGGAGGGTAAGGCTACGTGCTGATGCACGGGTCAGTGCCAGAGTACAGGCCAGGACTAGGCAACGGCGTAGGGTAAGGTGTAGGGCTGGTGGTGGGTTTTCATTCCGGGCTAGGGTTAGCGTTAGGGAAAGGCAAGGCTTAGGGCACAGGTGAGGGTACGGAAACGTGGGAGGTTCAGGCTACGTGCTGACGCATGGGTCAGTGCCAGCATACGTGCCAGGAGTAGGCAACGGCGTAAGGTAAGGTGTAGGGCTGGTGGTTGGTTTCCGTTCCAGGCTAGGGTTAGGGTTAGGGAACGGCAAGGCTTAGGGCACAGGTGAGGGTACGGAAACGTGGGAGGGTCGGGCTACGTGCTGACGCACGGGTCAGTGCCAGCGTACGGGCCAGGAGTAGGCAACTGCGTACAATAAAGTGTAGGGCTGGTGGTGGATTTGCGTTCGGGGCTAGGGTTAGGGTTAGGGAACGGCAAGGCTTAGGGCACAGGTGAGGGTACGGAAACTTGGGAGGGTCAGGCTACGTGCTGACGCACAGGTCAGTGCCAGCGTACAGGTCAGGAATATGGTACGGCGTAAGGTAACGTGTAGGGCTGGTTGTGGGTTTCTATTCCGGGCTAGGGTTAGGGTTAGGGAACCGCAAGGCTTAGGGCACAGGTGAGGGCACGGAAACGTGGGAGGGTCAGGCTACGTGCTGACGCACGGGTCAGTGCCAGCGTACGGGTCAGGAGTAGGGTATGGCGTAAGGTAAGGTGTAGGGCTGGTGGTGGGTTTCTATTCCGGGCTAGGGTTAGGGTTAGGGAACGGCAAGGCTTAGGGCACAGGTGAGGGTACAGAAACGTGGGAGGTTCGGGGTACGTGCTGACGCACGGGTCAGTGCCAGCGTACGGGCCAGGAGTATGCAACGGCGTAGGATAAAGTGTAGGGCTGGTGGTTGATTTCCGTTCCGGGCTAGTGTTAGTGTTAGGGAACGGCAAGGCTTAGGGCACAGGTGAGGTTACGGAAACGTGGGAGGGTCAGGCTACGTGCTGACGCACGGGTCAGTGCCAGCGTACGGGCCAGGAGTAAGCAACGGCGTAAGGTAAGGTGTAGGGCTGGTGGTGGGTTTCTATTCCGGGCTAGGGTTAGGGTTAGGGAACGGCAAGGCATAGGGCACAGGTGAGGGTACGGAAACGTGGGAGGGTCAGGCTTCGTGCTGACGCACGGGTCAGTGCCAGCGTTCGGGTCAGGAGTAGGTTATGGCGTAAGGTAAGGTGTAGGGCTGGTGGTGGGTTTCCGTTCCGGGCTAGGGTTAGGGTTAGGGAACGGCAAGGCTTAGGGCACAGGTGAAGGTACGGAAACGTGGGAGGCTCGTGCTACGTGCTGACGCACGGGTCAGTGCCAGCGTACGGGCCAGGAGTAGTCAACGGCGTAGGATAAAGTGTAGGCTGGTGGTGGATTTGCTTTCTGGGCTAGGGTTAGGGGTAGGGAACGGCAAGGCTTACGGCACAGGAGAGGGTACGGAAACGCCAGAGTGTAAGGCTACGTGCTGATGCACGGGGCAGTGCCAGAGTACAGGCCAGGAGTAGGCAACGGCGTAGGATAAAGTGTAGGGCTGGTGGTGGGTTTCTATTCCGGGCTAGGGTTAGGGTTAGGGAACGGCAAGGCTTAGGGCACAAGTGAGGGTACGGAAACGTGGGAGGGTCAGGCTACGTGCTGACGCACGGTTCAGTGCCAGCGTACGGGCCAGGAATAGTGTACGGCGTAAGGTAAGGTGTAGGGCTGGTGGTGGGTTTCCATTCCGGGCTAGGGTTAGGGTTAGGGATCGGCAAGGCTTAGGGCACAGGTGAGGGTATGGAAACGTGGGAGGGTCGGGCTACGTGCAGACGCACGGGTCAGTGCCAGCGTACGGGCCATGAGTAGGCAACGGCGTAGGATAAAGTGTACGGCTGGTGGTGGATTTGCGTTCTGGGCTAGAGTTAGGGTTAGGGAACGGCAAGGCTTAGGGCACAGGTCAGGGTACGGAAACGCGGGAGGGTAAGGCTACGTGCTGATGCACGGGTCAGTGCCAGCATACGGGTCAGGAGTAGGCAACGACGTAGGATAAAGTGTAGGGCTGGTGGTGGGTTTCCATTCGGGGCTAGGGTTAGGGTTAGGGAACGGCAACGCTTAGGGCACAGGTGAGGGTACGGAAACGTGGGAGGGTCAGGCTACGTGCTGACGCACGGGTCAGTGCCAGCGTACGGGCCAGGAGTAGGCAACGGCGTAATGTATGGTGTAGGGCTGGTGGTGGGTTTCTATTCCGGGCTAGGGTTAGGGTTAGGGAACGGCAAGGCTTAGGGCACAGGTGAGGGTACAGAAACGTGGGAGGTTCGGGCTACGTGCTGACGCACGGGTCAGTGCCAGCGTACGGGCCAGGAGTAGGCAACGGCTTAAGGTAAGGTGTAGGGCTGGTGGTGGGTTTCTATTCCGGGCTAGGGTTAGGGTTAGGGAATGGCAAGGCTTAGGGCGCAGGTGAGGGTACAGAAACGTGGGAGGGTCGGGCTACGTGCTGACGCACGGGTGAGTGCCAGCGTACGGGCCAGGAGCAGGCAACGGCGTAGGATAAAGTGTAGGGCTGGTGGTGGATTTGCGTTCGGGGCTAGGGTTTGGGTTAGGGAACGGCAAGGCTTAGGGCACAGGTGAGGGTACGGAAACGTGGGAGGGTCAGGCTACGTGCTGACGCACAGGTCAGTGCCAGCGTACAGGTCAGGATTAGGGTACGGCGTAAGGTAAGGTGTAGGGCTGGTGGTGGGTTTCTATTCCGGGCTAGGGTTAGGGTTAGGGAACGGCAAGGCATAGGGCACAGGTGAGGGTACGGAAACGTGGGAGGGTCAGGCTTCGTGCTGACGCACGGGTCAGTGCCAGCGTTCGGGTCAGGAGTAGGTTATGGCGTAAGGTAAGGTGTAGGGCTGGTGGTGGGTTTCCGTTCCGGGCTAGGGTTAGGGTTAGGGAACGGCAAGGCTTAGGGCACAGGTGAAGGTACGGAAACGTGGGAGGCTCGTGCTACGTGCTGACGCACGGGTCAGTGCCAGCGTACGGGCCAGGAGTAGTCAACGGCGTAGGATAAAGTGTAGGCTGGTGGTGGATTTGCGTTCTGGGCTAGGGTTAGGGTTAGGGAACGGCAAGGCTTACGGCACAGGAGAGGGTACGGAAACGCCAGAGTGTAAGGCTACGTGCTGATGCACGGGGCAGTGCCAGAGTACAGGCCAGGAGTAGGCAACGGCGTAGGATAAAGTGTAGGGCTGGTGGTGGGTTTCTATTCCGGGCTAGGGTTAGGGTTAGGGAACGGCAAGGCTTAGGGCACAAGTGAGGGTACGGAAACGTGGGAGGGTCAGGCTACGTGCTGACGCACGGTTCAGTGCCAGCGTACGGGCCAGGAATAGGGTACGGCGTAAGGTAAGGTGTAGGGCTGGTGGTGGGTTTCCATTCCGGGCTAGGGTTAGGGTTAGGGATCGGCAAGGCTTAGGGCACAGGTGAGGGTATGGAAACGTGGGAGGGTCGGGCTACGTGCAGACGCACGGGTCAGTGCCAGCGTACGGGCCATGAGTAGGCAACGGTGTAGGATAAAGTGTACGGCTGGTGGTGGATTTGCGTTCTGGGCTAGGGTTAGGGTTAGGGAACGGCAAGGCTTAGGGCACAGGTCAGGGTACGGAAACGCGGGAGGGTAAGGCTACGTGCTGATGCACGGGTCAGTGCCAGAGTACAGGCCAGGATTAGGCAACGGCGTAGGGTAAGGTGTAGGGCTGGTGGTGGGTTTTCATTCCGGGCTAGGGTTAGGGTTAGGGAACGGCAAGGCTTAGGGCACAGGTGAGGGTACAGAAACGTGGGAGGGTCGGGCTACGTGCTGACGCACGGGTCAGTGCCAGCGTACGGGCCAGGAGTAGGCAACGGCGTAGGATAAAGTGTAGGGCTGGTGGTTGATTTCCGTTCCGGGCTAGTGTTAGGGTTAGGGAACGGCAAGGCTTAGGGCACAGGTGAGGTTACGGAAACGTGGGAGGGTCAGGCTACGTGCTGACGCTCAGGTCAGTGCCAGCGTACGGGCCAGGAGTAAGCAACGGCGTAAGGTAAGGTGTAGGGCTCGTGGTTGGTTTCCGTTCCAGGCTAGGGTTAGGGTTAGGGAATGACAAGGCTTAGGGCACAGGTGAGGGTACGGAAACGTGGGAGGGTCGGGCTACGTGCTGACGCACGTGTCAGTGCCAGTGTACGGGCCAGGAGTAGGCAACGGCGTAGGATAAAGTGTATGGCTGGTGGTGGATTTGCGTTCCGGGCTAGGGTTAGGGTTAGGGAATGACAAGGCTTAGGGCACAGGTGAGGGTACGGAAATGTGGGAGGGTCAGGCTACGTGCTGACGCACAGGTCAGTGCCAGCGTACAGGTCAGGAGTAGGGTACGGCGTAAGGAAAAGTGTAGGGCTGGTGGTGGGTTTCTATTCCGGGCTAGGGTTAGGGTTAGGGAACGGCAAGGCTTAGGGCACAGGTGAGGTTACGGAAACGTGGGTGGGTCAGGCTACGTGCTGACGCACGTGTCAGTGCCAGCGTATGGGTCAGGAGTAGGGTACGGCGTAAGGTAAGGTGTAGGGCTGGTGGTGGCTTTCTATTCCCGGCTAGGGTTAGGGTTAGGGAACGGCAAGGCTTAGGGCACAGGTGAGGGTACGGAAACGTGGGAGGGTCAGGCTACGTGCTGACGCACGGGTCAGTGCCAGCGTACGGGCCAGGAGTAGGCAACGGCTTAAGGTAAGGTGTAGGGCTGGTGGTGGGTTTCTATTCCGGGCTAGGGTTAGGGTTAGGGAACGGCAAGGCTTAGGGCACAGGTGAGGGTACAGAAACGTGGGAGGGTCGGGCTACGTGCTGACGCACGGGTCAGTGCCAGCATACGGGTCAGGAGTAGGCAACGGCGTAGGGTAAGGTGTAGGGCTGGTGGTGGGTTTTCATTCCGGGCTAGGGTTAGGGTTAGGGAACGGCAAGGCTTAGGGCACAGGTGAGGGTACGGAAACGTGGGAGGGTCGGGCTACGTGCTGACGCACGGGTCAGTGCCAGCGTACGGGCCAGGTGTAGGCAACGGCGTAAGGTAAGGTGTAGGGCTGGTGGCTGTTTTCCGTTCCAGGCTAGGGTTAGGGTTAGGGAACGGCAAGGCTTAGGGCACAGGTGAGGGTACGGAAACGTGGGAGGGTCGGGCTACGTGCTGATGCACGGGTCAGTGCCAGCGTACTGGCCAGGAGTAGGCAACGGCGTAGGATAAAGTGTAGGGCTGGTGGTGGATTTGCGTTCCGGGCTAGGGTTAGGGTTAGGGAACGGCAAGGCTTAGGGCATAGGTGAGGGTACGGAAGCGTGGGAGGGTCAGGCTACGTGCAGACGAACGGGTCAGTGCCAGCGTACGGGTCAGGAGTAGGGTACGGCGTAAGGTAAGGTGTAGGGCTGGTGGTGGGTTTCTATTCCGGGCTAGGGTTAGGGTTAGGGAACGGCAAGGCTTAGGGCACAAGTGAGGGTACGGAAACGTGGGAGGGTCAGGCTACGTGCTGACGCACGGTTCAGTGCCAGCGTACGGGCCAGGAATAGGGTACGGCGTAAGGTAAGGTGTAGGGCTGGTGGTGGGTTTCCATTCCGGGCTAGGGTTAGGGTTAGGGAACGGCAAGGCTTAGGGCACAGCTGAGGGCACGGAAACGTGGGAGGGTCAGGCTACGTGCTGACGCACGGGTCAGTGCCAGCGTACGGGTCAGGAGTAGGGTACGGCGTAAGGTAAGGTGTAGGGCTGGTGGTGGGTTTCTATTCCGGGCTAGGGTTAGGGTTAGGGAACGGCAAGTCTTAGGGCACAGGTCAGGGTACGGAAACGCGGGAGGGTAAGGCTACGTGCTGATGAACGGGTCAGTGCCAGAGTACAGGCCAGGAGTAGGCAACGGCGTAGGGTAAGGTGTAGGGCTGGTGGTTGGTTTCCGTTCCAGGCTAGGGTTAGGGTTAGGGAACGGCAAGGCTTAGGGCACAGGGGAGGGTACGGAAACGTGGGAGGGTCGCGCTACGTGCTGATTCACGGGTCCGTGCCAGCGTTCGGGCCAGGAGTGGGCAACGGCGTAAGGTAAGGTGTAGGGCTTGTGGTTGATTTCCGTTCCGGGATAGGGTTAGGGTTAGGGATCGGCAAGGCTTAGGGCACAGGTGAGGGTATGGAAACGTGGGAGGGTCGGGCTACGTGCAGACGCACGGGTCAGTGCCAGCGTACGGGCCAGGAGTAGGCAACGGCGTAGGATAAAGTGTACGGCTGGTGGTGGATTTGCGTTCTGGGCTAGGGTTAGGGTTAGGGAACGGCAAGGCTTAGGGCACAGGTTAGGGTACAGAAACGCGGGAGGGTAAGGCTACGTGCTGATGCACGGGTCAGTGCCAGAGTACAGGCCAGGACTAGGCAACGGCGTAGGGTAAGGTGTAGGGCTGGTGGTGGGTTTTCATTCCGGGCTAGGGTTAGCGTTAGGGAAAGGCAAGGCTTAGGGCACAGGTGAGGGTACGGAAACGTGGGAGGTTCAGGCTACGTGCTGACGCATGGGTCAGTGCCAGCATACGTGCCAGGAGTAGGCAACGGCGTAAGGTAAGGTGTAGGGCTGGTGGTTGGTTTCCGTTCCAGGCTAGGGTTAGGGTTAGGGAACGGCAAGGCTTAGGGCACAGGTGAGGGTACGGAAACGTGGGAGGGTCGGGCTACGTGCTGACGCACGGGTCAGTGCCAGCGTACGGGCCAGGAGTAGGCAACGGCGTACAATAAAGTGTAGGGCTGGTGGTGGATTTGCGTTCGGGGCTAGGGTTAGGGTTAGGGAACGGCAAGGCTTAGGGCACAGGTGAGGGTACGGAAACTTGGGAGGGTCAGGCTACGTGCTGACGCACAGGTCAGTGCCAGCGTACAGGTCAGGAATATGGTACGGCGTAAGGTAACGTGTAGGGCTGGTTGTGGGTTTCTATTCCGGGCTAGGGTTAGGGTTAGGGAACCGCAAGGCTTAGGGCACAGGTGAGGGCACGGAAACGTGGGAGGGTCAGGCTACGTGCTGACGCACGGGTCAGTGCCAGCGTACGGGTCAGGAGTAGGGTATGGCGTAAGGTAAGGTGTAGGGCTGGTGGTGGGTTTCTATTCCGGGCTAGGGTTAGGGTTAGGGAACGGCAAGGCTTAGGGCACAGGTGAGGGTACAGAAACGTGGGAGGTTCGGGGTACGTGCTGACGCACGGGTCAGTGCCAGCGTACGGGCCAGGAGTATGCAACGGCGTAGGATAAAGTGTAGGGCTGGTGGTTGATTTCCGTTCCGGGCTAGTGTTAGTGTTAGGGAACGGCAAGGCTTAGGGCACAGGTGAGGTTACGGAAACGTGGGAGGGTCAGGCTACGTGCTGACGCACGGGTCAGTGCCAGCGTACGGGCCAGGAGTAAGCAACGGCGTAAGGTAAGGTGTAGGGCTGGTGGTGGGTTTCTATTCCGGGCTAGGGTTAGGGTTAGGGAACGGCAAGGCATAGGGCACAGGTGAGGGTACGGAAACGTGGGAGGGTCAGGCTTCGTGCTGACGCACGGGTCAGTGCCAGCGTTCGGGTCAGGAGTAGGTTATGGCGTAAGGTAAGGTGTAGGGCTGGTGGTGGGTTTCCGTTCCGGGCTAGGGTTAGGGTTAGGGAACGGCAAGGCTTAGGGCACAGGTGAAGGTACGGAAACGTGGGAGGCTCGTGCTACGTGCTGACGCACGGGTCAGTGCCAGCGTACGGGCCAGGAGTAGTCAACGGCGTAGGATAAAGTGTAGGCTGGTGGTGGATTTGCTTTCTGGGCTAGGGTTAGGGGTAGGGAACGGCAAGGCTTACGGCACAGGAGAGGGTACGGAAACGCCAGAGTGTAAGGCTACGTGCTGATGCACGGGGCAGTGCCAGAGTACAGGCCAGGAGTAGGCAACGGCGTAGGATAAAGTGTAGGGCTGGTGGTGGGTTTCTATTCCGGGCTAGGGTTAGGGTTAGGGAACGGCAAGGCTTAGGGCACAAGTGAGGGTACGGAAACGTGGGAGGGTCAGGCTACGTGCTGACGCACGGTTCAGTGCCAGCGTACGGGCCAGGAATAGGGTACGGCGTAAGGTAAGGTGTAGGGCTGGTGGTGGGTTTCCATTCCGGGCTAGGGTTAGGGTTAGGGATCGGCAAGGCTTAGGGCACAGGTGAGGGTATGGAAACGTGGGAGGGTCGGGCTACGTGCAGACGCACGGGTCAGTGCCAGCGTACGGGCCATGAGTAGGCAACGGCGTAGGATAAAGTGTACGGCTGGTGGTGGATTTGCGTTCTGGGCTAGAGTTAGGGTTAGGGAACGGCAAGGCTTAGGGCACAGGTCAGGGTACGGAAACGCGGGAGGGTAAGGCTACGTGCTGATGCACGGGTCAGTGCCAGAGTACAGGCCAGGATTAGGCAACGGCGTAGGGTAAGGTGTAGGGCTGGTGGTGGGTTTTCATTCCGGGCTAGGGTTAGGGTTAGGGAACGGCAAGGCTTAGGGCACAGGTGAGGGTACAGAAACGTGGGAGGGTCGGGCTACGTGCTGACGCACGGGTCAGTGCCAGCGTACGGGCCAGGAGTAGGCAACGGCGTAGGATAAAGTGTAGGGCTGGTGGTTGATTTCCGTTCCGGGCTAGTGTTAGGGTTAGGGAACGGCAAAGCTTAGGGCACAGGTGAGGTTACGGAAACGTGGGAGGGTCAGGCTACGTGCTGACGCTCGGGTCAGTGCCAGCGTACGGGCCAGGAGTAAGCAACGGCGTAAGGTAAGGTGTAGGGCTCGTGGTTGGTTTCCGTTCCAGGCTAGGGTTAGGGTTAGGGAATGACAAGGCTTAGGGCACAGGTGAGGGTACGGAAACGTGGGAGGGTCGGGCTACGTGCTGACGCACGTGTCAGTGCCAGTGTACGGGCCAGGAGTAGGCAACGGCGTAGGATAAAGTGTATGGCTGGTGGTGGATTTGCGTTCCGGGCTAGGGTTAGGGTTAGGGAATGACAAGGCTTAGGGCACAGGTGAGGGTACGGAAATGTGGGAGGGTCAGGCTACGTGCTGACGCACAGGTCAGTGCCAGCGTACAGGTCAGGAGTAGGGTACGGCGTAAGGAAAAGTGTAGGGCTGGTGGTGGGTTTCTATTCCGGGCTAGGGTTAGGGTTAGGGAACGGCAAGGCTTAGGGCACAGGTGAGGTTACGGAAACGAGGGTGGGTCAGGCTACGTGCTGACGCACGTGTCAGTGCCAGCGTATGGGTCAGGAGTAGGGTACGGCGTAAGGTAAGGTGTAGGGCTGGTGGTGGCTTTCTATTCCCGGCTAGGGTTAGGGTTAGGGAACGGCAAGGCTTAGGGCACAGGTGAGGGTACGGAAACGTCGGAGGGTCAGGCTACGTGCTGACGCACGGGTCAGTGCCAGCGTACGGGCCAGGAGTAGGCAACGGCTTAAGGTAAGGTGTAGGGCTGGTGGTGGGTTTCTATTACGGGCTAGGGTTAGGGTTAGGGAACGGCAAGGCTTAGGGCACAGGTGAGGGTACAGAAACGTGGGAGGGTCGGGCTACGTGCTGACGCACGGGTCAGTGCCAGCATACGGGTCATGAGTAGGCAACGGCGTAGGGTAAGGTGTAGGGCTGGTGGTGGGTTTTCATTCCGGGCTAGGGTTAGGGTTAGGGAACGGCAAGGCTTAGGGCACAGGTGAGGGTACGGAAACGTGGGAGGGTCGGGCTACGTGCTGACGCACGGGTCAGTGCCAGCGTACGGGCCAGGTGTAGGCAACGGCGTAAGGTAAGGTGTAGGGCTGGTGGCTGTTTTCCGTTCCAGGCTAGGGTTAGGGTTAGGGAACGGCAAGGCTTAGGGCACAGGTGAGGGTACGGAAACGTGGGAGGGTCGGGCTACGTGCTGATGCACGGGTCAGTGCCAGCGTACTGGCCAGGAGTAGGCAACGGCGTAGGATAAAGTGTAGGGCTGGTGGTGGATTTGCATTCCGGGCTAGGGTTAGGGTTAGGGAACGGCAAGGCTTAGGGCACAGGTGAGGGTACGGAAGCGTGGGAGGGTCAGGCTACGTGCAGACGAACGGGTCAGTGCCAGCGTACGGGTCAGGAGTAGGGTACGGCGTAAGGTAAGGTGTAGGGCTGGTGGTGGGTTTCTATTCCGGGCTAGGGTTAGGGTTAGGGAACGGCAAGGCTTAGGGCACAAGTGAGGGTACGGAAACGTGGGAGGGTCAGGCTACGTGCTGACGCACGGTTCAGTGCCAGCGTACGGGCCAGGAATAGGGTACGGCGTAAGGTAAGGTGTAGGGCTGGTGGTGGGTTTCCATTCCGGGCTAGGGTTAGGGTTAGGGAACGGCAAGGCTTAGGGCACAGCTGAGGGCACGGAAACGTGGGAGGGTCAGGCTACGTGCTGACGCACGGGTCAGTGCCAGCGTACGGGTCAGGAGTAGGGTACGGCGTAAGGTAAGGTGTAGGGCTGGTGGTGGGTTTCTATTCCGGGCTAGGGTTAGGGTTAGGGAACGGCAAGTCTTAGGGCACAGGTCAGGGTACGGAAACGCGGGAGGGTAAGGCTACGTGCTGATGAACGGGTCAGTGCCAGAGTACAGGCCAGGAGTAGGCAACGGCGTAGGGTAAGGTGTAGGGCTGGTGGTTGGTTTCCGTTCCAGGCTAGGGTTAGGGTTAGGGAACGGCAAGGCTTAGGGCACAGGGGAGGGTACGGAAACGTGGGAGGGTCGGGCTACGTGCTGATTCACGGGTCCGTGCCAGCGTTCGGGCCAGGAGTGGGCAACGGCGTAAGGTAAGGTGTAGGGCTTGTGGTTGATTTCCGTTCCGGGATAGGGTTAGGGTTAGGGATCGGCAAGGCTTAGGGCACAGGTGAGGGTATGGAAACGTGGGAGGGTCGGGCTACGTGCAGACGCACGGGTCAGTGCCAGCGTACGGGCCAGGAGTAGGCAGCGGCGTAGGATAAAGTGTACGGCTGGTGGTGGATTTGCGTTCTGGGCTAGGGTTAGGGTTAGGGAACGGCAAGGCTTAGGGCACAGGTTAGGGTACAGAATCGCGGGAGGGTAAGGCTACGTGCTGATGCACGGGTCAGTGCCAGAGTACAGGCCAGGAGTAGGCAACGGCGTAGGGTAAGGTGTAGGGCTGGTGGTGGGTTTTCATTCCGGGCTAGGGTTAGCGTTAGGGAAAGGCAAGGCTTAGGGCACAGGTGAGGGTACGGAAACGTGGGAGGTTCAGGCTACGTGCTGACGCATGGGTCAGTGCCAGCATACGTGCCAGGAGTAGGCAACGGCGTAAGGTAAGGTGTAGGGCTGGTGGTTGGTTTCCGTTCCAGGCTAGGGTTAGGGTTAGGGAACGGCAAGGCTTAGGGCACAGGTGAGGGTACGGAAACGTGGGAGGGTCGGGCTACGTGCTGACGCACGGGTCAGTGCCAGCGTACGGGCCAGGAGTAGGCAACGGCGTACAATAAAGTGTAGGGCTGGTGGTGGATTTGCGTTCGGGGCTAGGGTTAGGGTTAGGGAACGGCAAGGCTTAGGGCACAGGTGAGGGTACGGAAACTTGGGAGGGTCAGGCTACGTGCTGACGCACAGGTCAGTGCCAGCGTACAGGTCAGGAATATGGTACGGCGTAAGGTAACGTGTAGGGCTGGTTGTGGGTTTCTATTCCGGGCTAGGGTTAGGGTTAGGGAACCGCAAGGCTTAGGGCACAGGTGAGGGCACGGAAACGTGGGAGGGTCAGGCTACGTGCTGACGCACGTGTCAGTGCCAGCGTACGGGTCAGGAGTAGGGTATGGCGTAAGGTAAGGTGTAGGGCTGGTGGTGGGTTTCTATTCCGGGCTAGGGTTAGGGTTAGGGAACGGCAAGGCTTAGGGCACAGGTGAGGGTACAGAAACGTGGGAGGTTCGGGGTACGTGCTGACGCACGGGTCAGTGCCAGCGTACGGGCCAGGAGTATGCAACGGCGTAGGATAAAGTGTAGGGCTGGTGGTTGATTTCCGTTCCGGGCTAGTGTTAGTGTTAGGGAACGGCAAGGCTTAGGGCACAGGTGAGGTTACGGAAACGTGGGAGGGTCAGGCTACGTGCTGACGCACGGGTCAGTGCCAGCGTACGGGCCAGGAGTAAGCAACGGCGTAAGGTAAGTTGTAGGGCTGGTGGTTGGTTTCCGTTCCAGGCTAGGGTTAGGGTTAGGGAACGGCAAGGCTTAGGGCACAGGTGAGGGTACGGAAACGTGGGAGGGTCGGGCTACGTGCTGACGCACGTGTCAGTGCCAGCGTACGGGCCAGGAGTAGGCAACGGCGTAGGATAAAGTGTATGGCTGGTGGTGGATTTGCGTTCCGGGCTAGGGTTAGGGTTAGGGAACGGCAAGGCTTAGGGCACAGGTGAGGGTACGGAAACGTGGCAGGGTCAGGCTACGTGCTGACGCACAGCTCAGTGCCAGCGTACAGGTCAGGAGTAGGGTACGGCGTAAGGAAAAGTGTAGGGCTGGTGGTGGGTTTCTATTCCGGGCTAGGGTTAGGGTTAGGGAACGGCAAGGCTTAGGGCACAGGTGAGGGTACGGAAACGTGGGAGGGTCAGTCTACGTGCTGACGCACGGGTCAGTGCCAGCGTACGGGTCAGGAGTAGGTTATGGCGTAAGGTAAGGTGTAGGGCTGGTGGTGGGTTTCTATTCCGGGCTAGGGTTAGGGTTAGGGAACGGCAAGGCTTAGGGCACAGGTGAGGGTACGGAAACGTGGGAGGGTCAGGCTACGTGATGACGCACGGGTCAGTGCCAGCGTACGTTCCAGGAGTAGGCAACGGCTTAAGGTAGGGTGTAGGGCTGGTGGTGGGTTTCTATTCCGGGCTAGGGTTAGGGTTAGGGAACGGCAAGGCTTAGGGCACAGGTGAGGGTACAGAAACGTGGGAGGGTCGGGCTATGTGCTGACGCACGGGTCAGTGCCAGCATACGGGTCAGGAGTAGGCAACGACGTAGGATAAAGTGTAGGGCTGGTGGTGGGTTTCCATTCCGGGCTAAGGTTAGGGTTAGGGAACGGCAACGCTTAGGGCACAGGTGAGGGTACGGAAACGTGGGAGGGTCAGGCTACGTGCTGACGCACGGGTCAGTGCCAGCGTACGGGCCAGGAGTAGGCAACGGCTTAATGTAAGGTGTAGGGCTGGTGGTGGGTTTCTATTCCGGGCTAGGGTTAGGGTTAGGGAACGGCAAGGCTTAGGGCACAGGTGAGGGTACAGAAACGTGGGAGGGTCGGGCGACGTGCTGACGCACGGGTCAGTGCCAGCGTACGGGCCAGGAGTAGGCAACAGCTTAAGGTAAGGTGTAGGGCTGGTGGTGGGTTTCTATTCCGGGCTAGGGTTAGGGTTAGGGAACGGCAAGGCTTAGGGCACAGGTGAGGGTACAGAAACGTGGGAGGTTCGGGCTACGTGCTGACGCACGGGTCAGTGCCAGCGTACGGGCCAGGAGCAGGCAACGGCGTAGGATAAAGTGTAGGGCTGGTGGTGGATTTGCGTTCGGGGCTAGGGTTAGGGTTAGGGAACGGCAAGGCTTAGGGCACAGGTGAGGGTACGGAAACGTGGGAGGGTCAGGCTACGTGCTGACGCACAGGTCAGTGCCAGCGTACAGGTCAGGAGTAGGGTACGGCGTAAGGTAAGGTGTAGGGCTGGTGGTGGGTTTCTATTCCGGGCTAGGGTTAGGGTTAGGGAACGGCAAGGCATAGGGCACAGGTGAGGGTACGGAAACGTGGGAGGGTCAGGCTTCGTGCTGACGCACGGGTCAGTGCCAGCGTTCGGGTCAGGAGTAGGTTATGGCGTAAGGTAAGGTGTAGGGCTGGTGGTGGGTTTCTATTCCGGGCTAGGGTTAGGGTTAGGGAACGGCAAGGCTTAGGGCACAGGTGAGGGTACGGAAACGTGGGAGGGTCGGGCTACGTGCTGACGCACGGGTCAGTGCCAGCGTACGGGCCAGGAGTAGGCAACGGCGTAGGATAAAGTGTAGGGCTGGTGGTGGATTTGCGTTCCGGGCTAGGGTTAGGGTTAGGGAACGGCATGGCTTAGGGCACAGGTGAGGGTACGGAAACGTGGGAGGGTCCGGCTACGTGCTGACGCACGGTTCAGTGCCAGCGTACGGGCCAGGAATAGGGTACGGCGTAATGTAAGGTGTCAGGCTGGTGGTGGGTTTCCGTTCCGGGCTAGGGTTAGGGTTAGGGAACGGCAAGGCTTAGGGCACAGGTGAAGGTACGGAAACGTGGGAGGCTCGTGCTACGTGCTGACGCACGGGTCAGTGCCAGCGTACGGGCCAGGAGTAGGCAACGGCGTAGGATAAAGTGTAGGCTGGTGGTGGATTTGCGTTCTGGGCTAGGGTTAGGGTTAGGGAACGGCAAGGCTTAGGGCACAGGAGAGGGTACGGAAACGCCAGAGTGTAAGGCTACGTGCTGATGCACGGGGCAGTGCCAGAGTACAGGCCAGGAGTAGGCAACGGCGTAGGGTAAGGTGTAGGGCTGGTGGTGGGTTTTCATTCCGGGCTAGGGTTAGGGTTAGGGAACGGCAAGGCTTAGGGCACAGGTGAGGGTACGGAAACGTGGGAGGGTCGGGCTACGTGCTGACGCACGGGTCAGTGCCAGCGTACGGGCCAGGTGTAGGCAACGGCGTAAGGTAAGGTGTAGGGCTGGTGGCTGTTTTCCGTTCCAGGCTAGGGTTAGGGTTAGGGAACGGCAAGGCTTAGGGCACAGGTGAGGGTACGGAAACGTGGGAGGGTCGGGCTACGTGCTGATGCACGGGTCAGTGCCAGCGTACTGGCCAGGAGTAGGCAACGGCGTAGGATAAAGTGTAGGGCTGGTGGTGGATTTGCGTTCCGGGCTAGGGTTAGGGTTAGGGAACGGCAAGGCTTAGGGCACAGGTGAGGGTTCGGAAGCGTGGGAGGGTCAGGCTACGTGCTGACGAACGGGTCAGTGCCAGCGTACGGGTCAGGAGTAGGGTACGGCGTAAGGTAAGGTGTAGGGCTGGTGGTGGGTTTCTATTCCGGGCTAGGGTTAGGGTTAGGGAACGGCAAGGCTTAGGGCACAAGTGAGGGTACGGAAACGTGGGAGGGTCAGGCTACGTGCTGACGCACGGTTCAGTGCCAGCGTACGGGCCAGGAATAGGGTACGGCGTAAGGTAAGGTGTAGGGCTGGTGGTGGGTTTCCATTCCGGGCTAGGGTTAGGGTTAGGGAACGGCAAGGCTTAGGGCACAGCTGAGGGAACGGAAACGTGGGAGGGTCAGGCTACGTGCTGACGCACGGGTCAGTGCCAGCGTACGGGTCAGGAGTAGGGTACGGCGTAAGGTAAGGTGTAGGGCTGGTGGTGGGTTTCTATTCCGGGCTAGGGTTAGGGTTAGGGAACGGCAAGTCTTAGGGCACAGGTCAGGGTACGGAAACGCGGGAGGGTAAGGCTACGTGCTGATGAACGGGTCAGTGCCAGAGTACAGGCCAGGAGTAGGCAACGGCGTAGGGTAAGGTGTAGGGCTGGTGGTTGGTTTCCGTTCCAGGCTAGGGTTAGGGTTAGGGAACGGCAAGGCTTAGGGCACAGGGGAGGGTACGGAAACGTGGGAGGGTCGGGCTACGTGCTGATTCACGGGTCCGTGCCAGCGTTCGGGCCAGGAGTGGGCAACGGCGTAAGGTAAGGTGTAGGGCTTGTGGTTGATTTCCGTTCCGGGATAGGGTTAGGGTTAGGGATCGGCAAGGCTTAGGGCACAGGTGAGGGTATGGAAACGTGGGAGGGTCGGGCTACGTGCAGACGCACGGGTCAGTGCCAGCGTACGGGCCAGGAGTAGGCAACGGCGTAGGATAAAGTGTACGGCTGGTGGTGGATTTGCGTTCTGGGCTAGGGTTAGGGTTAGGGAACGGCAAGGCTTAGGGCACAGGTTAGGGTACAGAAACGCGGGAGGGTAAGGCTATGTGCTGATGCACGGGTCAGTGCCAGAGTACAGGCCAGGACTAGGCAACGGCGTAGGGTAAGGTGTAGGGCTGGTGGTGGGTTTTCATTCCGGGCTAGGGTTAGCGTTAGGGAAAGGCAAGGCTTAGGGCACAGGTGAGGGTACGGAAACGTGGGAGGTTCAGGCTACGTGCTGACGCATGGGTCAGTGCCAGCATACGTGCCAGGAGTAGGCAACGGCGTAAGGTAAGGTGTAGGGCTGGTGGTTGGTTTCCGTTCCAGGCTAGGGTTATGGTTAGGGAACGGCAAGGCTTAGGGCACAGGTGAGGGTACGGAAACGTGGGAGGGTCGGGCTACATGCTGACGCACGGGTCAGTGCCAGCGTACGGGCCAGGAGTAGGCAACGGCGTACAATAAAGTGTAGCGCTGGTGGTGGATTTGCGTTCGGGGCTAGGGTTAGGGTTAGGGAACGGCAAGGCTTAGGGCACAGGTGAGGGTACGGAAACTTGGGAGGGTCAGGCTACGTGCTGACGCACAGGTCAGTGCCAGCGTACAGGTCAGGAATATGGTACGGCGTAAGGTAACGTGTAGGGCTGGTGGTGGGTTTCTATTCCGGGCTAGGGATAGGGTTAGGGAACCGCAAGGCTTAGGGCACAGGTGAGGGCACGGAAACGTGGGAGGGTCAGGCTACGTGCTGACGCACGGGTCAGTGCCAGCGTACGGGTCAGGAGTAGGGTATGGCGTAAGGTAAGGTGTAGGGCTGGTGGTGGGTTTCTATTCCGGGCTAGGGTTAGGGTTAGGGAACGGCAAGGCTTAGGGCACAGGTGAGGGTACAGAAACGTGGGAGGTTCGGGGTACGTGCTGACGCATGGGTCAGTGCCAGCGTACGGGCCAGGAGTATGCAACGGCGTAGGATAAAGTGTAGGGCTGGTGGTTGATTTCCGTTCCGGGCTAGTGTTAGTGTTAGGGAACGGCAAGGCTTAGGGCACAGGTGAGGTTACGGAAACGTGGGAGGGTCAGGCTACGTGCTGACGCATGGGTCAGTGCCAGCGTACGGGCCAGGAGTAAGCAACGGCGTAAGGTAAGTTGTAGGGCTGGTGGTTGGTTTCCGTTCCAGGCTAGGGTTAGGGTTAGGGAACGGCAAGGCTTAGGGCACAGGTGAGGGTACGGAAACGTGGGAGGGTCGGGCTACGTGCTGACGCACGTGTCAGTGCCAGCGTACGGGCCAGGAGTAGGCAACGGCGTAGGATAAAGTGTATGGCTGGTGGTGGATTTGCGTTCCGGGCTAGGGTTAGGGTTAGGGAACGGCAAGGCTTAGGGCACAGGTGAGGGTACGGAAACGTGGCAGGGTCAGGCTACGTGCTGACGCACAGCTCAGTGCCAGCGTACAGGTCAGGAGTAGGGTACGGCGTAAGGAAAAGTGTAGGGCTGGTGGTGGGTTTCTATTCCGGGCTAGGGTTAGGGTTAGGGAACGGCAAGGCTTAGGGCACAGGTGAGGGTACGGAAACGTGGGAGGGTCAGGCTACGTGCTGACGCACGTGTCAGTGCCAGCGTACGGGTCAGGAGTAGGGTACGGCGTAAGGTAAGGTGTAGGGCTGGTGGTGGGTTTCTATTCCGGGCTAGGGTTAGGGTTAGGGAATGGCAAGGCTTAGGGCACAGGTGAGGGTACGGAAACGTGGGAGGGTCAGGCTACGTGCTGACGCACGGGTCAGTGCCAGCGTACGGGCCAGGAGTAGGCAACGGCTTAAGGTAGGGTGTAGGGCTGGTGGTGGGTTTCTATTCCAGGCTAGGGTTAGGGTTAGGGAACGGCAAGGCTTAGGGCACAGGTGAGGGTACAGAAACGTGGGAGGGTCGGGCTACGTGCTGACGCACGGGTCAGTGCCAGCATACGGGTCAGGAGTAGGCAACGACGTAGGATAAAGTGTAGGGCTGGTGGTGGGTTTCCATTTCGGGCTAGGGTTAGGGTTAGGGAACGGCAACGCTTAGGGCACAGGTGAGGGTACGGAAACGTGGGAGGGTCAGGCTACGTGCTGACGCACGGGTCAGTGCCAGCGTACGGGCCAGGAGTAGGCAACGGCTTAAGGTAAGGTGTAGGGCTGGTGGTGGGTTTCTATTCCGGGCTAGGGTTAGGGTTAGGGAACGGCAAGGCTTAGGGCACAGGTGAGGGTACAGAAACGTGGGAGGGTCGGGCTACGTGCTGACGCACGTGTCAGTGCCAGCGTACGGGCCAGGAGTAGGCAACGGCTTAAGGTAAGGTGTAGGGCTGGTGGTGGGTTTCTATTCCGGGCTAGGGTTAGGGTTAGGGAACGGCAAGGCTTAGGGCACAGGTGAGGGTACAGAAACGTGGGAGGGTCGGGCTACGTGCTGACGCACGGGTGAGTGCCAGCGTACGGGCCAGGAGCAGGCAACGGCGTAGGATAAAGTGTAGGGCTGGTGGTGGATTTGCGTTCGGGGCTAGGGTTAGGGTTAGGGAACGGCAAGGCTTAGGGCACAGGTGAGGGTACAGAAACGTGGGAGGGTCAGGCTACGTGCTGACGCACAGGTCAGTGCCAGCGTACAGGTCAGGAGTAGGGTACGGCGTAAGGTAAGGTGTAGGGCTGGTGGTTGATTTCCGTTCCGGGCTAGTGTTAGGGTTAGGGAACGGCAAGGCTTAGGGCACAGGTGAGGTTACGGAAACGTGGGAGGGTCAGGCTATGTGCTGACGCTCGGGTCAGTGCCAGCGTACGGGCCAGGAGTTAGCAACGGCGTAAGGTAAGGTGTAGGGCTCGTGGTTGGTTTCCGTTCCAGGCTAGGGTTAGGGTTAGGGAACGGCAAGGCTTAGGGCACAGGTGAGGGTACGGAAACGTGGGAAGGTCGGGCTACGTGCTGACGCACGTGTCAGTGCCAGCGTACGGGCCAGGAGTAGGCAACGGCGTAGGATAAAGTGTATGGCTGGTGGTGGATTTGCGTTCCTGGCTAGGGTTAGGGTTAGGGAATGACAAGGCTTAGGGCACAGGTGAGGGTACGGAAACGTGGGAGGGTCAGGCTACGTGCTGACGCACAGATCAGTGCCAGCGTACAGGTCAGGAGTAGGGTACGGCGTAAGGAAAAGTGTAGGGCTGGTGGTGGGTTTCTATTCCGGGCTAGGGTTAGGGTTAGGGAACGGCAAGGCTTAGGGCACAGGTGAGGGTACGGAAACGTGGGAGGGTCGGGCTACGTGCTGACGCACGTGTCAGAGCCAGCGTACGGGCCAGGAGTAGGCAACGGCGTAGGATAAAGTGTATGGCTGGTGGTGGATTTGCGTTCCGGGCTAGGGTTAGGGTTAGGGAACGGCAAGGCTTAGGGCACAGGTGAGGGTACGGAAACGTGGCAGGGTCAGGCTACGTGCTGACGCACAGCTCAGTGCCAGCGTACAGGTCAGGAGTAGGGTACGGCGTAAGGAAAAGTGTAGGGCTGGTGGTGGGTTTCTATTGCGGGCTAGGGTTAGGGTTAGGGAACGGCAAGGCTTAGGGCACAGGTGAGGGTACGGAAACGTGGGAGGGTCAGGCTACGTGCTGACGCACGTGTCAGTGCCAGCGTACGGGTCAGGAGTAGGGTACGGCGTAAGGTAAGGTGTAGGGCTGGTGGTGGGTTTCTATTCCGGGCTAGGGTTAGGGTTAGGGAACGGCAAGGCTTAGGGCACAGGTGAGGGTACGGAAACGTGGGAGGGTCAGGCTACGTGCTGACGCACGGGTCAGTGCCAGCGTACGGGCCAGGAGTAGGCAACGGCTTAAGGTAGGGTATAGGGCTGGTTGTGGGTTTCTATTCCGGGCTAGGGTTAGGGTTAGGGAACGGCAAGGCTTAGGGCACAGGTGAGGGTACAGAAACGTGGGAGGGTCGGGCTACGTGCTGACGCACGGGTCAGTGCCAGCATACGGGTCAGGAGTAGGCAACGACGTAGGATAAAGTGTAGGGCTGGTGGTGGGTTTCCATTCGGGGCTAGGGTTAGGGTTAGGGAACGGCAACGCTTAGGGCACAGGTGAGGGTACGGAAACGTGGGAGGGTCAGGCTACGTGCTGACGCACGGGTCAGTGCCAGCGTACGGGCCAGGAGTAGGCAACGGCGTAAGGAATGGTGTAGGGCTGGTGGTGGGTTTCTATTCCGGGCTAGGGTTAGGGTTAGGGAACGGCAAGGCTTAGGGCACAGGTGAAGGTACGGAAACGTGGGAGGCTCGTGCTACGTGCTGACGCACGGGTCAGTGCCAGCGTACGGGCCAGGAGTAGTCAACGGCGTAGGATAAAGTGTAGGCTGGTGGTGGATTTGCGTTCTGGGCTAGGGTTAGGGTTAGGGAACGGCAAGGCTTACGGCACAGGAGAGGGTACGGAAACGCCAGAGTGTAAGGCTACGTGCTGATGCACGGGGCAGTGCCAGAGTACAGGCCAGGAGTAGGCAATGGCGTAGGATAAAGTGTAGGGCTGGTGGTGGGTTTCTATTCCGGGCTAGGGTTAGGGTTAGGGAACGGCAAGGCTTAGGGCACAAGTGAGGGTACGGAAACGTGGGAGGGTCAGGCTACGTGCTGACGCACGGTTCAGTGCCAGCGTACGGGCCAGGAATAGGGTACGGCGTAAGGTAAGGTGTAGGGCTGGTGGTGGGTTTCCATTCCGGGCTAGGGTTAGGGTTAGGGATCGGCAAGGCTTAGGGCACAGGTGAGGGTATGGAAACGTGGGAGGGTCGGGCTACGGGCAGACGCACGGGTCAGTGCCAGCGTACGGGCCATGAGTAGGCAACGGCGTAGGATAAAGTGTACGGCTGGTGGTGGATTTGCGTTCTGGGCTAGGGTTAGGGTTAGGGAACGGCAAGGCTTAGGGCACAGGTCAGGGTACGGAAACGCGGGAGGGTAAGGCTACGTGCTGATGCACGGGTCAGTGCCAGAGTACAGGCCAGGATTAGGCAACGGCGTAGGGTAAGGTGTAGGGCTGGTGGTGGGTTTTCATTCCGGGCTAGGGTTAGGGTTAGGGAACGGCAAGGCTTAGGGCACAGGTGAGGGTACAGAAACGTGGGAGGGTCGGGCTACGTGCTGACGCACGGGTCAGTGCCAGCGTACGGGCCAGGAGTAGGCAACGGCGTAGGATAAAGTGTAGGGCTGGTGGTTGATTTCCGTTCCGGGCTAGTGTTAGGGTTAAGGAACGGCAAGGCTTAGGGCACAGGTGAGGTTACGGAAACGTGGGAGGGTCAGGCTACGTGCTGACGCTCGGGTCAGTGCCAGCGTACGGGCCAGGAGTAAGCAACGGCGTAAGGTAAGGTGTATGGCTCGTGGTTGGTTTCCGTTCCAGGCTAGGGTTAGGGTTAGGGAATGACAAGGCTTAGGGCACAGGTGAGGGTACGGAAACGTGGGAGGGTCGGGCTACGTGCTGACGCACGTGTCAGTGCCAGTGTACGGGCCAGGAGTAGGCAACGGCGTAGGATAAAGTGTATGGCTGGTGGTGGATTTGCGTTCCGGGCTAGGGTTAGGGTTAGGGAATGACAAGGCTTAGGGCACAGGTGAGGGTACGGAAATGTGGGAGGGTCAGGCTACGTGCTGACGCACAGGTCAGTGCCAGCGTACAGGTCAGGAGTAGGGTACGGCGTAAGGAAAAGTGTAGGGCTGGTGGTGGGTTTCTATTCCGGGCTAGGGTTAGGGTTAGGGAACGGCAAGGCTTAGGGCACAGGTGAGGTTACGGAAACGTGGGTGGGTCAGGCTACGTGCTGACGCACGTGTCAGTGCCAGCGTATGGGTCAGGAGTAGGGTACGGCGTAAGGTAAGGTGTAGGGCTGGTGGTGGCTTTCTATTCCCGGCTAGGGTTAGGGTTAGGGAACGGCAAGGCTTAGGGCACAGGTGAGGGTACGGAAACGTGGGAGGGTCAGGCTACGTGCTGACGCACGGGTCAGTGCCAGCGTACGGGCCAGGAGTAGGCAACGGCTTAAGGTAAGGTGTAGGGCTGGTGGTGGGTTTCTATTCCGGGCTAGGGTTAGGGTTAGGGAACGGCAAGGCTTAGGGCACAGGTGAGGGTACAGAAACGTGGGAGGGTCGGGCTACGTGCTGACGCACGGGTCAGTGCCAGCATACGGGTCAGGAGTAGGCAACGGCGTAGGATAAAGTGTAGGGCTGGTGGTGGGTTTCCATTCCGGGCTAGGGTTAGGGTTAGGGAACGGCAACACTTAGGGCACTGGTGAGGGTACGGAAACGTGGGAGGGTCAGGCTACGTGCTGACGCACGGGTCAGTGCCAGCGTACGGGCCAGGAGTAGGCATCGGCTTAAGGTAAGGTGTAGGGCTGGTGGTGGGTTTCTATTCCGGGCTAGGGTTAGGGTTAGGGAACGGCAAGGCTTAGGGCACAGGTGAGGGTACAGAAACGTGGGAGGGTCGGGCTACGTGCTGACGCACGGGTCAGTGCCAGCGTACGGGCCAGGAGTAGGCAACGGCGTAGGATAAAGTGTAGGGCTGGTGGTGGATTTGCGTTCGGGGCTAGGGTTAGGGTTAGGGAACGGCAAGGCTTAGGGCACAGGTGAGGGTACGGAAACGTGGGAGGGTCAGGCTACGTGCTGACGCACAGGTCAGTGCCAGCGTACAGGTCAGGAGTAGGGTACGGCGTAAGGTAAGGTGTAGGGCTGGTGGTGGGTTTCTATTCCGGACTAGGGTTAGGGTTAGGGAACGGCAAGGCATAGGGCACAGGTGAGGGTACGGAAACGTGGGAGGGTCAGTCTACGTGCTGACGCACGGGTCAGTGCCAGCGTATGGGTCAGGAGTAGGTTATGGCGTAAGGTAAGGTTTAGGGCTGGTGGTGGGTTTCTATTCCGGGCTAGGGTTAGGGTTAGGGAACGGCAAGGCTTAGGGCACAGGTGAGGGTACGGAAACGTGGGAGTGTCGGGCTACGTGCTGACGCACGGGTCAGTGCCAGCGTACGGGCCAGGAGTAGGCAACGGCGTAGGATAAAGTGTAGGGCTGGTGGTGGATTTGCGTTCCGGGCTAGGGTTAGGGTTAGGGAACGGCATGGCTTAGGGCACAGGTGAGGGTACGGAAATGCCAGAGTGTAAGGCTACGTGCTGATGCACGGGGCAGTGCCAGAGTACAGGCCAGGAGTAGGCAACGGCGTAGGATAAAGTGTAGGGCTGGTGGTTGATTTCCGTTCCGGGCTAGTGTTAGGGTTAGGGAACGGCAAGGCTTATGGCACAGGTGAGGTTACGGAAACGTGGGAGGGTCAGGCTACGTGCTGACGCTCGGGTCAGTGCCAGCGTACGGGCCAGGAGTAAGCAACGGCGTAAGGTAAGGTGTAGGGCTCGTGGTTGGTTTCCGTTCAAGGCTAGTGTTAGGGTTAGGGAACGGCAAGGCTTAGGGCACAGGTGAGGGTACGGAAACGTGGGAGGGTCGGGCTACGTGCTGACGCACGTGTCAGTGCCAGCGTACGGGCCAGGAGTAGGCAACGGCGTAGGATAAAGTGTATGGCTGGTGGTGGATTTGCGTTCCGGGCTAGGGTTAGGGTTAGGGAATGACAAGGCTTAGGGCACAGGTGAGGGTACGGAAATGTGGGAGGGTCAGGCTACGTGCTGACGCACAGGTCAGTGCCAGCGTACAGGTCAGGAGTAGGGTACGGCGTAAGGAAAAGTGTAGGGCTGGTGGTGGGTTTCTATTCCGGGCTAGGGTTAGGGTTAGGGAACGGCAAGGCTTAGGGCACAGGTGAGGGTACGGAAACGTGGGAGGGTCAGGCTACGTGCTGACGCACGTGTCAGTGCCAGCGTACGGGTCAGGAGTAGGGTACGGCGTAAGGTAAGGTGTAGGGCTGGTGGTGGCTTTCTATTCCCGGCTAGGGTTAGGGTTAGGGAACGGCAAGGCTTAGGGCACAGGTGAGGGTACGGAAACGTGGGAGGGTCAGGCTACGTGCTGACGCACGGGTCAGTGCCAGCGTACGGGCCAGGAGTAGGCAACGGCTTAAGGTAAGGTGTGGGGATGGTGGTGGGTTTCTATTCCGTGCTTGGGTTAGGGTTAGGGAACGGCAAGGCTTAGGGCACAGGTGAGGGTACAGAAACGTGGGAGGGTCGGGCTACGTGCTGACGCACGGGTCAGTGCCAGCATACGGGTCAGGAGTAGGCAACGGCGTAGGATAAAGTGTAGGGCTGGTGGTGGGTTTCCATTCCGGGCTAGGGTTAGGGTTAGGGAACGGCAACGCTTAGGGCACTGGTGAGGGTACGGAAACGTGGGAGGGTCAGGCTACGTGCTGACGCACGGGTCAGTGCCAGCGTACGGGCCAGGAGTAGGCATCGGCTTAAGGTAAGGTGTAGGGCTGGTGGTGGGTTTCTATTCCGGGCTAGGGTTAGGGTTAGGGAACGGCAAGGCTTAGGGCACAGGTGAGGGTACAGAAACGTGGGAGGGTCGGGCTACGTGCTGACGCACGGGTCAGTGCCAGCGTACGGGCCAGGAGTAGGCAATGGCTTAAGGTAAGGTGTAGGGCTGGTGGTGGCTTTCTATTCCGGGCTAGGGTTAGGGTTAGGGAACGGCAAGGCTTAGGGCACAGGTGAGGGTACAGAAACGTGGGAGTGTCGTGCTACGTGCTGACGCACGGGTCAGTGCCAGCGTACGGGCCAGGAGTAGGCAACGGCGTAGGATAAAGTGTAGGGCTGGTGGTGGATTTGCGTTCCGGGCTAGGGTTAGGGTTAGGGAACGGCATGGCTTAGGGCACAGGTGAGGGTACGGAAATGTGGGAGGGTCAGGCTACGTGCTGACGCACGGTTCAGTGCCAGCGTACGGGCCAGGAATAGGGTACGGCGTAATGTAAGGTGTCAGGCTGGTGGTGGGTTTCCGTTCCGGGCTAGGGTTAGGGTTAGGGAACGGCAAGGCTTAGGGCACAGGTGAAGGTACGGAAACGTGGGAGGCTCGTGCTACGTGCTGACGCACGGGTCAGTGCCAGCGTACGGGCCAGGAGTAGGCAACGGCGTAGGATAAAGTGTAGGCTGGTGGTGGATTTGCGTTCTGGGCAAGGGTTAGGGTTAGGGAACGGCAAGGCTTAGGGCACAGGAGAGGGTACGGAAACGTGGGAGGGTCAGGCTACGTGCTGACGCACGGGTCAGTGCCAGCGTACGGGCCAGGTGTAGGCAACGGCGTAAGGTAAGGTGTAGGGCTGGTGGTTGTTTTCCGTTCCAGGCTAGGGTTAGGGTTAGGGAACGGCAAGGCTTAGGGCACAGGTGAGGGTACGGAAACGTGGGAGGGTCAGGCTACGTGCTGACGCACGGGTCAGTGCCAGCGTACGGGCCAGGTGTAGGCAACGGCGTAAGGTAAGGTGTAGGGCTGGTGGTTGTTTTCCGTTCCAGGCTAGGGTTAGGGTTAGGGAACGGCAAGGCTTAGGGCACAGGTGAGGGTACGGAAACGTGGGAGGGTCGGGCTACGTGCTGATGCACGGGTCAGTGCCAGCGTACTGGCCAGGAGTAGGCAACCGCGTAGGATAAAGTGTAGGGCTGGTGGTGGATTTGCGTTCCGGGCTAGGGTTAGGGTTAGGGAACGGCAAGGCTTAGGGCACAGGTGAGGGTACGGAAGCGTGGGAGGGTCAGGCTACGTGCAGACGAACGGGTCAGTGCCAGCGTACGGGTCAGGAGTAGGGTACGGCGTAAGGTAAGGTGTAGGGCTGGTGGTGGGTTTCTATTCCGGGGTAGGGTTAGGGTTAGGGAACGGCAAGGCTTAGGGCACAAGTGAGGGTACGGAAACGTGGGAGGGTCAGGCTACGTGCTGACGCACGGTTCAGTGCCAGCGTACGGGCCAGGAATAGGGTACGGCGTAAGGTAAGGTGTAGGGCTGGTGGTGGGTTTCCATTCCGGGCTAGGGTTAGGGTTAGGGAACGGCAAGGCTTAGGGCACAGCTGAGGGCACGGAAACGTGGGAGGGTCAGGCTACGTGCTGACGCACGGGTCAGTGCCAGCGTACGGGTCAGGAGTAGGGTACGGCGTAAGGTAAGGTGTAGGGCTGGTGGTGGGTTTCTATTCCGGGCTAGGGTTAGGGTTAGGGAACGGCAAGGCTTAGGGCACAGGTCAGGGTACGGAAACGCGGGAGGGTAAGGCTACGTGCTGATGAACGGGTCAGTGCCAGTGTACAGGCCAGGAGTAAGCAACGGCGTAGGGTAAGGTGTAGGGCTGGTGGTTGGTTTCCGTTCCAGGCTAGGGTTAGGGTTAGGGAACGGCAAGGCTTAGGGCACAGGGGAGGGTACGGAAACGTGGGAGGGTCGGGCTACGTGGTGACGCACGGGTCAGTGCCAGCGTACGGGCCAGGAGTAGGCAACGGCTTAAGGTAAGGTGTAGGGCTGGTGGTGGGTTTCCGTTCCGGGCTAGGGTTCGGGTTAGGGAACGGCAAGGCTTACGGCAAAGGAGAGGGTACGGAAACGTGGGAGGGTCAGGCTACGTGCTGACGCACTGGTCAGTGCCAACGTACGGGCCAGGAGTAGGGTACGGCGTAAGGTAAGGTGTAGGGCTTGTGGTTGATTTCCGTTCCAGGCTAGGGTTAGGGTTAGGGAACGGCAAGGCTTAGGGCAAAGGAGAGGGTACGGAAACGTGGGAGGGTCGGGCCCCGTGCTGACGCACGTGTTAGTGCCAGCATACGGGCCAGGAGTAGGCAACGGCATAGGATAAAGTGTAGGGCTGCTGGTGGGTTTCCATTCCGGGCTAGGGTTAGGGTTAGGGAACGGCAACGCTTAGGGCACAGGTGAGGGAACGGAAACGTGGGAGGGTCAGGCTACGTGCTGACGCACGGGTCAGTGCCAGCGTACGGGCCAGGAGTAGGCAACGGCTTAAGGTAAGGTGTAGGGCTGGTGGTGGGTTTCTATTCCGGGCTAGGGTTAGGGTTAGGGAACGGCAAAGCTTAGGGCACAGGTGAGGGTACAGAAACGTGGGAGGGTCGTGCTACGTGCTGACGCACGTGTCAGTGCCAGCGTACGGGCCAGGAGTAGGCAACGGCTTAAGGTAAGGTGTAGGGCTGGTGGTGGGTTTCTATTCCGGGCTAGGGTTAGGTTTAGGGAACGGCAAGGCTTAGGGCACAGGTGAGGGTACAGAAACGTGGGAGGGCCGGGCTACGTGCTGACGCACGTGTCAGTGCCAGCGTACGGGCCAGGAGTAGGCAACGGCGTAGGATAAAGTTTAGGGCTGGTGGTGGATTTGCATTCGTGGCTAGGGTTAGGGTTAGGGAACGGCAAGGCTTAGGGCACAAGTGAGGGTACGGAAACGTGGGAGGGTCAGGCTACGTGCTGACGCACAGGTCAGTGCCAGCGTACAGGTCAGGAGTATGGTACGGCGTAAGGTACCGTGTAGGGCTGGTGGTGGGTTTCTATTCAGGGCTAGGGTTAGGGTTAGTGAACGGCAAGGCTTAGGGCACAGGTGAGGGCACGGAAACGTGGGAGGGTCAGGCTACGTGCTGACGCACGGGTCAGTGCCAGCGTACGGGTCAGGAGTAGGGTATGGCGTAAGGTAAGGTGTAGGGCTGGTGGTGGGTTTCTATTCCGGGCTAGGGTTAGGGTTAGGGAACGGCAAGGCTTAGGGCACAGGTGAGGGTACAGAAACGTGGGAGGGTCGGGGTACGTGCTGACGCACGGGTCAGTGCCAGCGTACGGGCCAGGAGTAGGCAACGGCGTAGGATAAAGTGTAGGGCTGGTGGTTGATTTCCGTTCCGGGCTGGTGTTAGGGTTAGGGAACGGCAAGGCTTAGGGCACAGGTGAGGTTACGGAAACGTGGGAGGGTCAGGCTATGTGCTGACGCTCGGGTCAGTGCCAGCGTACGGGCCAGGAGTAAGCAACGGCGTAAGGTAAGGTGTAGGGCTCGTGGTTGGTTTCCGTTCCAGGCTAGGTTTAGGGTTAGGGAACGGCAAGGCTTAGGGCACAGGTGAGGGTACGGAAACGTGGGAGGGTCGGGCTACGTGCTGACGCACGTGTCAGTGCCAGCGTACGGGCCAGGAGTAGGCAACGGCGTAGGATAAAGTGTATGGCTGGTGGTGGATTTGCGTTCCTGGCTAGGGTTAGGGTTAGGGAATGACAAGGCTTAGGGCACAGGTGAGGGTACGGAAACGTGGGAGGGTCAGGCTACGTGCTGACGCACAGATCAGTGCCAGCGTACAGGTCAGGAGTAGGGTACAGCGTAAGGAAAAGTGTAGGGCTGGTGGTGGGTTTCTATTCCGGGCTAGGGTTAGGGTTAGGGAACGGCAAGGCTTAGGGCACAGGTGAGGGTACGGAAACGTGGGAGGGTCGGGCTACGTGCTGACGCACGTGTCAGAGCCAGCGTACGGGCCAGGAGTAGGCAACGGCGTAGGATAAAGTGTATGGCTGGTGGTGGATTTGCGTTCCGGGCTAGGGTTAGGGTTAGGGAACGGCAAGGCTTAGGGCACAGGTGAGGGTACGGAAACGTGGCAGGGTCAGGCTACGTGCTGACGCACAGCTCAGTGCCAGCGTACAGGTCAGGAGTAGGGTACGGCGTAAGGAAAAGTGTAGGGCTGGTGGTGGGTTTCTATTGCGGGCTAGGGTTAGGGTTAGGGAACGGCAAGGCTTAGGGCACAGGTGAGGGTACGGAAACGTGGGAGGCTCAGGCTACGTGCTGACGCACGTGTCAGTGCCAGCGTACGGGTCAGGAGTAGGGTACGGCGTAAGGTAAGGTGTAGGGCTGGTGGTGGGTTTCTATTCCGGGCTAGGGTTAGTGTTAGGGAACGGCAAGGCTTAGGGCACAGGTGAGGGTACGGAAACGTGGGAGGGTCAGGCTACGTGCTGACGCACGGGTCAGTGCCAGCGTACGGGCCAGGAGTAGGCAACGGCTTAAGGTAGGGTATAGGGCTGGTGGTGGGTTTCTATTCCGGGCTAGGGTTAGGGTTAGGGAACGGCAAGGCTTAGGGCACAGGTGAGGGTACAGAAACGGGGGAGGGTCGGGCTACGTGCTGACGCACGGGTCAGTGCCAGCATACGGGTCAGGAGTAGGCAACGACGTAGGATAAAGTGTAGGGCTGGTGGTGGGTTTCCATTCGGGGCTAGGGTTAGGGTTAGGGAACGGCAACGCTTAGGGCACAGGTGAGGGTACGGAAACGTGGGAGGGTCAGGCTACGTGCTGACGCACGGGTCAGTGCCAGCGTACGGGCCAGGAGTAGGCAACGGCTTAAGGTAAGGTGTAGGGCTGGTGGTGGGTTTCTATTCCGGGCTAGGGTTAGGGTTAGGGAACGGCAAGGCTTAGGGCACAGGTGAGGGTACGAAAACGTGGGAGGGTCAGGCTACGTGCTGACGCACAGGTCAGTGCCAGCGTACAGGTCAAGAGTATGGTACGGCGTAAGGTACCGTGTAGGGTTGGTGGTGGGTTTCTATTCCGGGCTAGGGTTAGGGTTAGCGAACGGCAAGGCTTAGGGCACAGGTGAGAGCACGGAAACGTGGGAGGGTCAGGCTACGTGCTGACGCACGGGTCAGTGCCAGCGTACGGGTCAGGAGTAGGGTATGGCGTAAGGTAAGGTGTAGGGCTGGTGGTGGGTTTCTATTCCGGGCTAGGGTTAGGGTTAGGGAACGGCAAGGCTTAGGGCACAGGTGAGGGTACAGAAACGTGGGAGGGTCGGGCTACGTGCTGACGCACGGGTCAGTGCCAGCGTACGGGCCAGGAGTAGGCAACGGCGTAGGATAAAGTGTAGGGCTGGTGGTTGATTTCCGTTCCGGGCTAGTGTTAGGGTTAGGGAACGGCAAGGCTTAGGGCACAGGTGAGGTTACGGAAACGTGGGAGGGTCAGGCTACGTGCTGACGCTCGGGTCAGTGCCAGCGTACGGGCCAGGAGTAAGCAACGGCGTAAGGTAAGGTGTAGGGCTCGTGGTTGGTTTCCGTTCCAGGCTAGGGTTAGGGTTAGGGAACGGCGAGGCTTAGGGCACAGGTGAGGGTACGGAAACGTGGGAGGGTCGGGCTACGTGCTGACGCACGTGTCAGTGCCAGCGTACGGGCCAGGAGTAGGCAACGGCGTAGGATAAAGTGTATGGCTGGTGGTGGATTTGCGTTCCGGGCTAGGGTTAGGGTTAGGGAATGACAAGGCTTAGGGCACAGGTGAGGGTACGGAAATGTGGGAGGGTCAGGCTACGTGCTGACGCACAGGTCAGTGCCAGCGTACAGGTCAGGAGTAGGGTACGGCGTAAGGAAAAGTGTAGGGCTGGTGGTGGGTTTCTATTCCGGGCTAGGGTTAGGGTTAGGGAACGGCAAGGCTTAGGGCACAGGTGAGGGTACGGAAACGTGGGTGGGTCAGGCTACGTGCTGACGCACGTGTCAGTGCCAGCGTATGGGTCAGGAGTAGGGTACGGCGTAAGGTAAGGTGTAGGTCTGGTGGTGGCTTTCTATTCCCGGCTAGTGTTAGGGTTAGGGAACGGCAAGGCTTAGGGCACAGGTGAGGGTACGGAAACGTGGGAGGGTCAGGCTACGTGCTGACGCACGGGTCAGTGCCAGCGTACGGGCCAGGAGTAGGCATCGGCTTAAGGTATGGTGTAGGGCTGGTGGTGGGTTTCTATTCCGGGCTAGGGTTAGGGTTAGGGAACGGCAAGGCTTAGGGCACAGGTGAGGGTACAGAAACGTGGGAGGGTCGGGCTACGTGCTGACGCACGGGTCAGTGCCAGCGTACGGGCCAGGAGTAGGCAATGGCTTAAGGTAAGGTGTAGGGCTGGTGGTGGCTTTCTATTCCGGGCTAGGGTTAGGGTTAGGGAACGGCAAGGCTTAGGGCACAGGTGAGGGTACAAAAACGTGGGAGTGTCGGGCTACGTGCTGACGCACGGGTCAGTGCCAGCGTACGGGCCAGGAGTAGGCAACGGCGTAGGATAAAGTGTAGGGCTGGTGGTGGATTTGCGTTCCGGGCTAGGGTTAGGGTTAGGGAACGGCATGGCTTAGGGCACAGGTGAGGGTACGGAAATGTGGGAGGGTCAGGCTACGTGCTGACGCACGGTTCAGTGCCAGCGTACGGGCCAGGAATAGGGTACGGCATAATGTAAGGTGTCAGGCTGGTGGTGGGTTTCCGTTCCGGGCTAGGGTTAGGGTTAGGGAACGGCAAGGCTTAGGGCACAGGTGAAGGTACGGAAACGTGGGAGGCTCGTGCTACGTGCTGACGCACGGGTCAGTGCCAGCGTACGGGCCAGGAGTAGGCAACGGCGTAGGATAAAGTGTAGGCTGGTGGTGGATTTGCGTTCTGGGCTAGGGTTAGGGTTAGGGAACGGCAAGGCTTAGGGCACAGGAGATGGTACGGAAACGTGGGAGGGTCAGGCTACGTGCTGACGCACGGGTCTGTGCCAGCGTACGGGCCAGGTGTAGGCAACGGCGTAAGGTAAGGTGTAGGGCTGGTGGTTGTTTTCCGTTCCAGGCTAGGGTTAGGGTTAGGGAACGGCAAGGCTTAGGGCACAGGTGAGGGAACGGAAACGTGGGAGGGTCAGGCTACGTGCTGACGCACGGGTCAGTGCCAGCGTACGGGCCAGGTGTAGGCAACGGCGTAAGGTAAGGTGTAGGGCTGGTGGTTGTTTTCCGTTCCAGGCTAGGGTTAGGGTTAGGGAACGGCAAGGCTTAGGGCACAGGTGAGGGTACGGAAACGTGGGAGGGTCGGGCTACGTGCTGATGCACGGGTCAGTGCCAGCGTACTGGCCAGGAGTAGGCAACGGCGTAGGATAAAGTGTAGGGCTGGTGGTGGATTTGCGTTCCGGGCTAGGGTTAGGGTTAGGGAACGGCAAGGCTTAGGGCACAGGTGAGGGTACGGAAGCGTGGGAGGGTCAGGCTACGTGCAGACGAACGGGTCAGTGCCAGCGTACGGGTCAGGAGTAGGGTACGGCGTAAGGTAAGGTGTAGGGCTGGTGGTGGGTTTCTATTCCGGGCTAGGGTTAGGGTTAGGGAACGGCAAGGCTTAGGGCACAAGTGAGGGTACGGAAACGTGGGAGGGTCAGGCTACGTGCTGACGCACGGTTCAGTGCCAGCGTACGGGCCAGGAATAGGGTACGGCGTAAGGTAAGGTGTAGGGCTGGTGGTGGGTTTCCATTCCGGGCTAGGGTTAGGGTTAGGGAACGGCAAGGCTTAGGGTACAGCTGAGGGCACGGAAACGTGGGAGGGTCAGGCTACGTGCTGACGCACGGGTCAGTGCCAGCGTACGGGTCAGGAGTAGGGTACGGCGTAAGGTAAGGTGTAGGGCTGGTGGTGGGTTTCTATTCCGGGCTAGGGTTAGGGTTAGGGAACGGCAAGGCTTAGGGCACAGGTCAGGGTACGGAAACGCGGGAGGGTAAGGCTACGTGCTGATGAACGGGTCAGTGCCAGTGTACAGGCCAGGAGTAGGCAACGGCGTAGGGTAAGGTGTAGGGCTGGTGGTTGGTTTCCGTTCCAGGCTAGGGTTAGTGTTAGGGAACGGCAAGGCTTAGGGCACAGGGGAGGGTACGGAAACGTGGGAGGGTCGGGCTACGTGGTGACGCACGGGTCAGTGCCAGCGTACGGGCCAGGAGTAGGCAACGGCTTAAGGTAAGGTGTAGGGCTGGTGGTGGGTTTCCGTTCCGGGCTAGGGTTAGGGTTAGGGAACGGCAAGGCTTACGGCACAGGAGAGGGTACGGAAACGTGGGAGGGTCAGGCTACGTGCTGACGCACTGGTCAGTGCCACCGTACGGGCCAGGAGTAGGGTACGGCGTAAGGTAAGGTGTAGGGCTTGTGGTTGATTTCCGTTCCAGGCTAGGGTTAGGGTTAGGGAACGGCAAGGCTTAGGGCAAAGGAGAGGGTACGGAAACGTGGGAGGGTCGGGCCCCGTGCTGACGCACGTGTTAGTGCCAGCATACGGGCCAGGAGTAGGCAACGGCGTAGGATAAAGTGTAGGGCTGCTGGTGGGTTTCCATTCCGGGCTAGGGTTAGGGTTACGGAACGGCAACGCTTAGGGCACAGGTGAGGGTACGGAAACGTGGGAGGGTCAGGCTACGTGCTGACGCACGGGTCAGTGCCAGCGTACAGGCCAGGAGTAGGCAACGGCTTAAGGTAAGGTGTAGGGCTGGTGGTGGGTTTCTATTCCGGGCTAGGGTTAGGGTTAGGGAACGGCAAGGCTTAGGGCACAGGTGAGGGTACAGAAACGTGGGAGGGTCGTGCTACGTGCTGACGCACGTGTCAGTGCCAGCGTACGGGCCAGGAGTAGGCAACGGCTTAAGGTAAGGTGTAGGGCTGGTGGTGGGTTTCTATTCCGGGCTAGGGTTAGGGTTAGGGAACGGCAAGGCTTAGGGCACAGGTGAGGGTACAGAAACGTGGGAGGGTCGGGCTACGTGCTGACGCACGGGTCAGTGCCAGCGTACGGGCCAGGAGTAGGCAACGGCGTAGGATAAAGTGTAGGGCTGGTGGTGGATTTGCATTCGGGGCTAGGGTTAGGGTTAGGGAACGGCAAGGCTTAGGGCACAGGTGAGGGTACGGAAACGTGGGAGGGTCAGGCTACGTGCTGACGCACAGGTCAGTGCCAGCGTACTGGTCAGGAGTATGGTACGGTGTAAGGTACCGTGTAGGGCTGGTGGTGGGTTTCTATTCCGGGCTAGGGTTAGGGTTAGCGAACGGCAAGGCTTAGGGCACAGGTGAGGGCACGGAAACCTGGGAGGGTCAGGCTACGTGCTGACGCACGGGTCAGTGCCAGCGTACGGGTCAGGAGTAGGGTATGGCGTAAGGTAAGGTGTAGGGCTGGTGGTGGGTTTCTATTCCGGGTTAGGGTTAGGGTTAGGGAACGGCAAGGCTTAGGGCACAGGTGAGGGTACAGAAACGTGGGAGGGTCGGGCTACGTGCTGACGCACGGGTCAGTGCCAGCGTATGGGCCAGGAGTAGGCAACGGCGTAGGATAAAGTGTAGGGCTGGTGGTTGATTTCCGTTCCGGGCTAGTGTTAGGGTTAGGGAACGGCAAGGCTTAGGGCACAGGTGAGGTTACGGAAACGTGGGAGGGTCAGGCTATGTGCTGACTCTCGGGTCAGTGCCAGCGTACGGGCCAGGAGTAAGCAACGGCGTAAGGTAAGGTGTAGGGCTCGTGGTTGGTTTCCGTTCCAGGCTAGGGTTAGGGTTAGGGAACGGCAAGGCTTAGGGCACAGGTGAGGGTACGGAAACGTGGGAGGGTCGGGCTACGTGCTGACGCACGTGTCAGTGCCAGCGTACGGGCCAGGAGTAGGCAACGGCGTAGGATAAAGTGTATGGCTGGTGGTGGATTTGCGTTCCTGGCTAGGGTTAGGGTTAGGGAATGACAAGGCTTAGGGCACAGGTGAGGGTACGGAAACGTGGGAGGGTCAGGCTACGTGCTGACGCACAGATCAGTGCCAGCGTACAGGTCAGGAGTAGGGTACGGCGTAAGGAAAAGTGTAGGGCTGGTGGTGGGTTTCTATTCCGGGCTAGGGTTAGGGTTAGGGAACGGCAAGGCTTAGGGCACAGGTGAGGGTACGGAAACGTGGGAGGGTCGGGCTACGTGCTGACGCACGTGTCAGAGCCAGCGTACGGGCCAGGAGTAGGCAACGGCGTAGGATAAAGTGTATGGCTGGTGGTGGATTTGCGTTCCGGGCTAGGGTTAGGGTTAGGGAACGGCAAGGCTTAGGGCACAGGTGAGGGTACGGAAACGTGGCAGGGTCAGGCTACGTGCTGACGCACAGCTCAGTGCCAGCGTACAGGTCAGGAGTAGGGTACGGCGTAAGGAAAAGTGTAGGGCTGGTGGTGGGTTTCTATTGCGGGCTAGGGTTAGGGTTAGGGAACGGCAAGGCTTAGGGCACAGGTGAGCGTACGGAAACGTGGGAGGGTCAGGCTACGTGCTGACGCACGTGTCAGTGCCAGCGTACGGGTCAGGAGTAGGGTACGGCGTAAGGTAAGGTGTAGGGCTGGTGGTGGGTTTCTATTCCGGGCTAGGGTTAGGGTTAGGGAACGGCAAGGCTTAGGGCACAGGTGAGGGTACGGAAACGTGGGAGGGTCAGGCTACGTGCTGACGCACGGGTCAGTGCCAGCGTACGGGCCAGGAGTAGGCAACGGCTTAAGGTAGGGTATAGGGCTGGTGGTGGGTTTCTATTCCGGGCTAGGGTTAGGGTTAGGGAACGGCAAGGCTTAGGGCACAGGTGAGGGTACAGAAACGTGGGAGGGTCGGGCTACGTGCTGACGCACGGGTCAGTGCCAGCATACGGGTCAGGAGTAGGCAACGACGTAGGATAAAGTGTAGGGCTGGTGGTGGGTTTCCATTCGGGGCTAGGGTTAGGGTTAGGGAACGGCAACGCTTAGGGCACAGGTGAGGGTACGGAAACGTGGGAGGGTCAGGCTACGTGCTGACGCACGGGTCAGTGCCAGCGTACGGGCCAGGAGTAGGCAACGGCTTAAGGTAAGGTGTAGGGCTGGTGGTGGGTTTCTATTCCGGGCTAGGGTTAGGGTTAGGGAACGGCAAGGCTTAGGGCACAGGTGAGGGTACGAAAACGTGGGAGGGTCAGGCTACGTGCTGACGCACAGGTCAGTGCCAGCGTACAGGTCAGGAGTATGGTACGGCGTAAGGTACCGTGTAGGGCTGGTGGTGGGTTTCTATTCCGGGCTAGGGTTAGGGTTAGCGAACGGCAAGGCTTATGGCACAGGTGAGAGCACGGAAACGTGGGAGGGTCAGGCTACGTGCTGACGCACGGGTCAGTGCCAGCGTACGGGTCAGGAGTAGGGTATGGCGTAAGGTAATGTGTAGGGCTGGTGGTGGGTTTCTATTCCGGGCTAGGGTTAGGGTTAGGGAACGGCAAGGCTTAGGGCACAGGTGAGGGTACAGAAACGTGGGAGGGTCGGGCTACGTGCTGACGCACGGGTCAGTGCCAGCGTACGGGCCAGGAGTAGGCAACGGCGTAGGATAAAGTGTAGGGCTGGTGGTTGATTTCCGTTCCGGGCTAGTGTTAGGGTTAGGGAACGGCAAGGCTTAGGGCACAGGTGAGGTTACGGAAACGTGGGAGGGTCAGGCTACGTGCTGACGCTCGGGTCAGTGCCAGCGTACGGGCCAGGAGTAAGCAACGGCGTAAGGTAAGGTGTAGGGCTCGTGGTTGGTTTCCGTTCCAGGCTAGGGTTAGGGTTAGGGAACGGCGAGGCTTAGGGCACAGGTAAGGGTACGGAAACGTGGGAGGGTCGGGCTACGTGCTGACGCACGTGTCAGTGCCAGCGTACGGGCCAGGAGTAGGCAACGGCGTAGGATAAAGTGTATGGCTGGTGGTGGATTTGCGTTCCGGGCTAGGGTTAGGGTTAGGGAATGACAAGGCTTAGGGCACAGGTGAGGGTACGGAAATGTGGGAGGGTCAGGCTACGTGCTGACGCACAGGTCAGTGCCAGCGTACAGGTCAGGAGTAGGGTACGGCGTAAGGAAAAGTGTAGGGCTGGTGGTGGGTTTCTATTCCGGGCTAGGGTTAGGGTTAGGGAACGGCAAGGCTTAGGGCACAGGTGAGGGTACGGAAACGAGGGTGGGTCAGGCTACGTGCTGACGCACGTGTCAGTGCCAGCGTATGGGTCAGGAGTAGGGTACGGCGTAAGGTAAGGTGTAGGGCTGGTGGTGGCTTTCTATTCCCGGCTAGGGTTAGGGTTAGGGAACGGCAAGGCTTAGGGCACAGGTGAGGGTACGGAAACGTGGGAGGGTCAGGCTACGTGCTGACGCACGGGTCAGTGCCAGCGTACGGGCCAGGAGTAGGCATCGGCTTAAGGTAAGGTGTAGGGCTGGTGGTGGGTTTCTATTCCGGGCTAGGGTTAGGGTTAGGGAACGGCAAGGCTTAGGGCACAGGTGAGGGTACAGAAACGTGGGAGGGTCGGGCTACGTGCTGACGCACGGGTCAGTGCCAGCGTACGGGTCAGGAGTAGGCAACGGCGTAGGATAAAGTGTAGGGCTGGTGGTGGGTTTCCATTCCGGGCTAGGGTTAGGTTTAGGGAACGGCAACGCTTAGGGCACTGGTGAGGGTACGGAAACGTGGGAGGGTCAGGCTACGTGCTGACGCACGGGTCAGTGCCAGCGTACGGGCCAGGAGTAGGCATCGGCTTAAGGTAAGGTGTAGGGCTGGTGGTGGGTTTCTATTCCGGGCTAGGGTTAGGGTTAGGGAACGGCAAGGCTTAGGGCACAGGTGAGGGTACAGAAACGTGGGAGGGTCGGGCTACGTGCTGACGCACGGGTCAGTGCCAGCGTATGGGCCAGGAGTAGGCAACGGCGTAGGATAAAGTGTAGGGCTGGTGGTGGATTTGCGTTCGGGGCTAGGGTTAGGGTTAGGGAACGGCAAGGCTTAGGGCACAGGTGAGGGTACGGAAACGTGGGAGGGTCAGGCTACGTGCTGACGCACAGGTCAGTGCCAGCGTACAGGTCAGGAGTAGGGTACGGCGTAAGGTAAGGTGTAGGGCTGGTGGTGGGTTTCTATTCCGGGCTAGGGTTAGGGTTAGGGAACGGCAAGGCATAGGGCACAGGTGAGGGTACGGAAACGTGGGAGGGTCAGTCTACGTGCTGACGCACGGGTCAGTGCCAGCGTACGGGTCAGGAGTAGGTTATGGCGTAAGGTAAGGTGTAGGGCTGGTGGTGGGTTTCTATTCCGGGCTAGGGTTAGGGTTAGGGAACGGCAAGGCTTAGGGCACAGGTGAGGGTACGGAAACGTGGGAGGGTCAGGCTATGTGCTGACGCACGGGTCAGTGCCAGCGTATGGGCCAGGAGTAGGCAACGGCGTAGGATAAAGTGTAGGGCTGGTGGTTGATTTCCGTTCCGGGCTAGTGTTAGGGTTAGGGAACGGCAAGGCTTAGGGCACAGGTGAGGTTACGGAAACGTGGGAGGGTCAGGCTATGTGCTGACTCTCGGGTCAGTGCCAGCGTACGGGCCAGGAGTAAGCAACGGCGTAAGGTAAGGTGTAGGGCTCGTGGTTGGTTTCCGTTCCAGGCTAGGGTTAGGGTTAGGGAACGGCAAGGCTTAGGGCACAGGTGAGGGTACGGAAACGTGGGAGGGTCGGGCTACGTGCTGACGCACGTGTCAGTGCCAGCGTACGGGCCAGGAGTAGGCAACGGCGTAGGATAAAGTGTATGGCTGGTGGTGGATTTGCGTTCCTGGCTAGGGTTAGGGTTAGGGAATGACAAGGCTTAGGGCACAGGTGAGGGTACGGAAACGTGGGAGGGTCAGGCTACGTGCTGACGCACAGATCAGTGCCAGCGTACAGGTCAGGAGTAGGGTACGGCGTAAGGAAAAGTGTAGGGCTGGTGGTGGGTTTCTATTCCGGGCTAGGGTTAGGGTTAGGGAACGGCAAGGCTTAGGGCACAGGTGAGGGTACGGAAACGTGGGAGGGTCGGGCTACGTGCTGACGCACGTGTCAGAGCCAGCGTACGGGCCAGGAGTAGGCAACGGCGTAGGATAAAGTGTATGGCTGGTGGTGGATTTGCGTTCCGGGCTAGGGTTAGGGTTAGGGAACGGCAAGGCTTAGGGCACAGGTGAGGGTACGGAAACGTGGCAGGGTCAGGCTACGTGCTGACGCACAGCTCAGTGCCAGCGTACAGGTCAGGAGTAGGGTACGGCGTAAGGAAAAGTGTAGGGCTGGTGGTGGGTTTCTATTGCGGGCTAGGGTTAGGGTTAGGGAACGGCAAGGCTTAGGGCACAGGTGAGCGTACGGAAACGTGGGAGGGTCAGGCTACGTGCTGACGCACGTGTCAGTGCCAGCGTACGGGTCAGGAGTAGGGTACGGCGTAAGGTAAGGTGTAGGGCTGGTGGTGGGTTTCTATTCCGGGCTAGGGTTAGGGTTAGGGAACGGCAAGGCTTAGGGCACAGGTGATGGTACGGAAACGTGGGAGGGTCAGGCTACGTGCTGACACACGGGTCAGTGCCAGCGTACGGGCCAGGAGTAGGCAACGGCTTAAGGTAGGGTATAGGGCTGGTGGTGGGTTTCTATTCCGGGCTAGGGTTAGGGTTAGGGAACGGCAAGGCTTAGGGCACAGGTGAGGGTACAGAAACGTGGGAGGGTCGGGCTACGTGCTGACGCACGGGTCAGTGCCAGCATACGGGTCAGGAGTAGGCAACGACGTAGGATAAAGTGTAGGGCTGGTGGTGGGTTTCCATTCGGGGCTAGGGTTAGGGTTAGGGAACGGCAACGCTTAGGGCACTGGTGAGGGTACGGAAACGTGGGAGGGTCAGGCTACGTGCTGACGCACGGGTCAGTGCCAGCGTACGGGCCAGGAGTAGGCAACGGCTTAAGGTAAGGTGTAGGGCTGGTGGTGGGTTTCTATTCCGGGCTAGGGTTAGGGTTAGGGAACGGCAAGGCTTAGGGCACAGGTGAGGGTACGAAAACGTGGGAGGGTCAGGCTACGTGCTGACGCACAGGTCAGTGCCAGCGTACAGGTCAGGAGTATGGTACGGCGTAAGGTACCGTGTAGGGCTGGTGGTGGGTTTCTATTCCGGGCTAGGGTTAGGGTTAGCGAACGGCAAGGCTTAGGGCACAGGTGAGAGCACGGAAACGTGGGAGGGTCAGGCTACGTGCTGACGCACGGGTCAGTGCCAGCGTACGGGTCAGGAGTAGGGTATGGCGTAAGGTAATGTGTAGGGCTGGTGGTGGGTTTCTATTCCGGGCTAGGGTTAGGGTTAGGGAACGGCAAGGCTTAGGGCACAGGTGAGGGTACAGAAACGTGGGAGGGTCGGGCTACGTGCTGACGCACGGGTCAGTGCCAGCGTACGGGCCAGGAGTAGGCAACGGCGTAGGATAAAGTGTAGGGCTGGTGGTTGATTTCCGTTCCGGGCTAGTGTTAGGGTTAGGGAACGGCAAGGCTTAGGGCACAGGTGAGGTTACGGAAACGTGGGAGGGTCAGGCTACGTGCTGACGCTCGGGTCAGTGCCAGCGTACGGGCCAGGAGTAAGCAACGGCGTAAGGTAAGGTGTAGGGCTCGTGGTTGGTTTCCGTTCCAGGCTAGGGTTAGGGTTAGGGAACGGCGAGGCTTAGGGCACAGGTAAGGGTACGGAAACGTGGGAGGGTCGGGCTACGTGCTGACGCACGTGTCAGTGCCAGCGTACGGGCCAGGAGTAGGCAACGGCGTAGGATAAAGTGTATGGCTGGTGGTGGATTTGCGTTCCGGGCTAGGGTTAGGGTTAGGGAATGACAAGGCTTAGGGCACAGGTGAGGGTACGGAAATGTGGGAGGGTCAGGCTACGTGCTGACGCACAGGTCAGTGCCAGCGTACAGGTCAGGAGTAGGGTACGGCGTAAGGAAAAGTGTAGGGCTGGTGGTGGGTTTCTATTCCGGGCTAGGGTTAGGGTTAGGGAACGGCAAGGCTTAGGGCACAGGTGAGGGTACGGAAACGAGGGTGGGTCAGGCTACGTGCTGACGCACGTGTCAGTGCCAGCGTATGGGTCAGGAGTAGGGTACGGCGTAAGGTAAGGTGTAGGGCTGGTGGTGGCTTTCTATTCCCGGCTAGGGTTAGGGTTAGGGAACGGCAAGGCTTAGGGCACAGGTGAGGGTACGGAAACGTGGGAGGGTCAGGCTACGTGCTGACGCACGGGTCAGTGCCAGCGTACGGGCCAGGAGTAGGCATCGGCTTAAGGTAAGGTGTAGGGCTGGTGGTGGGTTTCTATTCCGGGCTAGGGTTAGGGTTAGGGAACGGCAAGGCTTAGGGCACAGGTGAGGGTACAGAAACGTGGGAGGGTCGGGCTACGTGCTGACGCACGGGTCAGTGCCAGCATACGGGTCAGGAGTAGGCAACGGCGTAGGATAAAGTGTAGGGCTGGTGGTGGGTTTCCATTCCGGGCTAGGGTTAGGTTTAGGGAACGGCAACGCTTAGGGCACTGGTGAGGGTACGGAAACGTGGGAGGGTCAGGCTACGTGCTGACGCACGGGTCAGTGCCAGCGTACGGGCCAGGAGTAGGCATCGGCTTAAGGTAAGGTGTAGGGCTGGTGGTGGGTTTCTATTCCGGGCTAGGGTTAGGGTTAGGGAACGGCAAGGCTTAGGGCACAGGTGAGGGTACAGAAACGTGGGAGGGTCGGGCTACGTGCTGACGCACGGGTCAGTGCCAGCGTATGGGCCAGGAGTAGGCAACGGCGTAGGATAAAGTGTAGGGCTGGTGGTGGATTTGCGTTCGGGGCTAGGGTTAGGGTTAGGGAACGGCAAGGCTTAGGGCACAGGTGAGGGTACGGAAACGTGGGAGGGTCAGGCTACGTGCTGACGCACAGGTCAGTGCCAGCGTACAGGTCAGGAGTAGGGTACGGCGTAAGGTAAGGTGTAGGGCTGGTGGTGGGTTTCTATTCCGGGCTAGGGTTAGGGTTAGGGAACGGCAAGGCATAGGGCACAGGTGAGGGTACGGAAACGTGGGAGGGTCAGTCTACGTGCTGACGCACGGGTCAGTGCCAGCGTACGGGTCAGGAGTAGGTTATGGCGTAAGGTAAGGTGTAGGGCTGGTGGTGGGTTTCTATTCCGGGCTAGGGTTAGGGTTAGGGAACGGCAAGGCTTAGGGCACAGGTGAGGGTACGGAAACGTGGGAGGGTCGGGCTATGTGCTGACGCACGGGTCAGTGCCTGCATACGGGTCAGGAGTAGGCAACGACGTAGGATAAAGTGTAGGGCTGGTGGTGGGTTTCCATTCCGGGCTAAGGTTAGGGTTAGGGAACGGCAACGCTTAGGGCACAGGTGAGGGTACGGAAACGTGGGAGGGTCAGGCTACGTGCTGACGCACGGGTCAGTGCCAGCGTACGGGCCAGGAGTAGGCAACGGCTTAATGTAAGGTGTAGGGCTGGTGGTGGGTTTCTATTCCGGGCTAGGGTTAGGGTTAGGGAACGGCAAGGCTTAGGGCACAGGTGAGGGTACAGAAACGTGGGAGGGTCGGGCTACGTGCTGACGCACGGGTCAGTGCCAGCGTACGGGCCAGGAGTAGGCAACAGCTTAAGGTAAGGTGTAGGGCTGGTGGTGGGTTTCTATTCCGGGCTAGGGTTAGGGTTAGGGAACGGCAAGGCTTAGGGCACAGGTGAGGGTACAGAAATGTGGGAGGTTCGGGCTACGTGCTGACGCACGGGTCAGTGCCAGCGTACGGGCCAGGAGCAGGCAACTGCGTAGGATAAAGTGTAGGGCTGGTGGTGGATTTGTGTTCGGGGCTAGGGTTAGGGTTAGGGAACGGCAAGGCTTAGGGCACAGGTGAGGGTACGGAAACGTGGGAGGGTCAGGCTACGTGCTGACGCACAGGTCAGTGCCAGCGTACAGGTCAGGAGTAGGGTACGGCGTAAGGTAAGGTGTAGGGCTGGTGGTGGGTTTCTATTCCGGGCTAGGGTTAGGGTTAGGGAACGGCAAGGCATAGGGCACAGGTGAGGGTACGGAAACGTGGGAGGGTCAGGCTTCGTGCTGACGCACGGGTCAGTGCCAGCGTTCGGGTCAGGAGTAGGTTATGGCGTAAGGTAAGGTGTAGGGCTGGTGGTGGGTTTCTATTCCGGGCTAGGGTTAGGGTTAGGGAACGGCAAGGCTTAGGGCACAGGTGAGGGTACGGAAACGTGGGAGGGTCGGGCTACGTGCTGACGCACGGGTCAGTGCCAGCGTACGGGCCAGGAGTAGGCAACGGCGTAGGATAAAGTGTAGGGCTGGTGGTGGATTTGCGTTCCGGGCTAGGGTTAGGGTTAGGGAACGGCATGGCTTAGGGCACAGGTGAGGGTACGGAAACGTGGGAGGGTCAGGCTACGTGCTGACGCACGGTTCAGTGCCAGCGTACGGGCCAGGAATAGGGTACGGCGTAATGTAAGGTGTCAGGCTGGTGGTGGGTTTCCGTTCCGGGCTAGGGTTAGGGTTAGGGAACGGCAAGGCTTAGGGCACAGGTGAAGGTACGGAAACGTGGGAGGCTCGTGCTACGTGCTGACGCACGGGTCAGTGCCAGCGTACGGGCCAGGAGTAGGCAACGGCGTAGGATAAAGTGTAGGCTGGTGGTGGATTTGCGTTCTGGGCTAGGGTTAGGGTTAGGGAACGGCAAGGCTTAGGGCACAGGAGAGGGTACGGAAACGCCAGAGTGTAAGGCTACGTGCTGATGCACGGGGAAGTGCCAGATTACAGGCCAGGAGTAGGCAACGGCGTAGGGTAAGGTGTAGGGCTGCTGGTGGGTTTTCATTCCGGGCTAGGGTTAGGGTTAGGGAACGGCAAGGCTTAGGGCACAGGTGAGGGTATGGAAACGTGGGAGGGTCAGGCTACGTGCTGACGCACGGGTCAGTGCCAGCGTACGGGCCAGGTGTAGGCAACGGCGTAAGGTAAGGTGTAGGGCTGGTGGCTGTTTTCCGTTCCAGGCTAGGGTTAGGGTTAGGGAATGGCAAGGCTTAGGGCACAGGTGAGGGTACGGAAACGTGGGAGGGTCGGGCTACGTGCTGATGCACGGGTCAGTGCCAGCGTACTGGCCAGGAGTAGGCAACGGCGTAGGATAAAGTGTAGGGCTGGTGGTGGATTTGCGTTCCGGGCTAGGGTTAGGGTTAGGGAACGGCAAGGCTTAGGGCACAGGTGAGGGTACGGAAGCGTGGGAGGGTCAGGCTACGTGCAGACGAACGGGTCAGTGCCAGCGTACGGGTCAGGAGTAGGGTACGGCGTAAGGTAAGGTGTAGGGCTGGTGGTGGGTTTCTATTCCGGGCTAGGGTTAGGGTTAGGGAACGGCAAGGCTTAGGGCACAAGTGAGGGTACGGAAACGTGGGAGGGTCAGGCTACGTGCTGACGCACGGTTCAGTGCCAGCGTACGGGCCAGGAATAGGGTACGGCGTAAGGTAAGGTGTAGGGCTGGTGGTGGGTTTCCATTCCGGGCTAGGGTTAGGGTTAGGGAACGGCAAGGCTTAGGGCACAGCTGAGGGCACGGAAACGTGGGAGGGTCAGGCTACGTGCTGACGCACGGGTCAGTGCCAGCGTACGGGTCAGGAGTAGGGTACGGCGTAAGGTAAGGTGTAGGGCTGGTGGTGGGTTTCTATTCCGGGCTAGGGTTAGGGTTAGGGAACGGCAAGTCTTAGGGCACAGGTCAGGGTACGGAAACGCGGGAGGGTAAGGCTACGTGCTGATGAACGGGTCAGTGCCAGAGTACAGGCCAGGAGTAGGCAACGGCGTAGGGTAAGGTGTAGGGCTGGTGGTTGGTTTCCGTTCCAGGCTAGGGTTAGGGTTAGGGAACGGCAAGGCTTAGGGCACAGGGGAGGGTACGGAAACGTGGGAGGGTCGGGTTACGTGCTGATTCACGGGTCCGTGCCAGCGTTCGGGCCAGGAGTGGGCAACGGCGTAAGGTAAGGTGTAGGGCTTGTGGTTGATTTCCGTTCCGGGATAGGGTTAGGGTTAGGGATCGGCAAGGCTTAGGGCACAGGTGAGGGTATGGAAACGTGGGAGGGTCGGGCTACGTGCAGACGCACGTGTCAGTGCCAGCGTACGGGCCAGGAGTAGGCAACGGCGTAGGATAATGTGTATGGCTGGTGGTGGATTTGCGTTCCGGGCTAGGGTTAGGGTTAGGGAACGGCAAGGCTTAGGGCACAGGTGAGGGTACGGAAACGTGGCAGGGTCAGGCTACGTGCTGACGCACAGCTCAGTGCCAGCGTACAGGTCAGGAGTAGGGTACGGCGTAAGGAAAAGTGTAGGGCTGGTGGTGGGTTTCTATTCCGGGCTAGGGTTAGGGTTAGGGAACGGCAAGGCTTAGGGCACAGGTGAGGGTACGGAAACGTGGGAGGGTCAGGCTACGTGCTGACGCACGTGTCAGTGCCAGCGTACGGGTCAGGAGTAGGGTACGGCGTAAGGTAAGGTGTAGGGCTGGTGGTGGGTTTCTATTCCGGGCTAGGGTTAGGGTTAGGGAATGGCAAGGCTTAGGGCACAGGTGAGGGTACGGAAACGTGGGAGGGTCAGGCTACGTGCTGACGCACGGGTCAGTGCCAGCGTACGGGCCAGGAGTAGGCAACGGCTTAAGGTAGGGTGTAGGGCTGGTGGTGGGTTTCTATTCCAGGCTAGGGTTAGGGTTAGGGAACGGCAAGGCTTAGGGCACAGGTGAGGGTACAGAAACGTGGGAGGGTCGGGCTACGTGCTGACGCACGGGTCAGTGCCAGCATACGGGTCAGGAGTAGGCAACGACGTAGGATAAAGTGTAGGGCTGGTTGTGGGTTTCCATTCCGGGCTAGGGTTAGGGTTAGGGAACGGCAACGCTTAGGGCACAGGTGAGGGTACGGAAACGTGGGAGGGTCAGGCTACGTGCTGACGCACGGGTCAGTGCCAGCGTACGGGCCAGGAGTAGGCAACGGCTTAAGGTAAGGTGTAGGGCTGGTGGTGGGTTTCTATTCCGGGCTAGGGTTAGGGTTAGGGAATGGCAAGGCTTAGGGCACAGGTGAGGGTACAGAAACGTGGGAGGGTCGGGCTACGTGCTGACGCACGTGTCAGTGCCAGCGTACGGGCCAGGAGTAGGCAACGGCTTAAGGTAAGGTGTAGGGCTGGTGGTGGGTTTCTATTCCGGGCTAGGGTTAGGGTTAGGGAACGGCAAGGCTTAGGGCACAGGTGAGGGTACAGAAACGTGGGAGGGTCGGGCTACGTGCTGACGCACGGGTCAGTGCCAGCGTACGGGCCAGGAGTAGGCAACGGCTTAAGGTAAGGTGTAGGGCTGGTGGTGGGTTTCTATTCCGGTCTAGGGTTAGGGTTAGGGAATGGCAAGGCTTAGGGCACAGGTGAGGGTACAGAAACGTGGGAGGGTCGGGCTACGTGCTGACGCACGGGTCAGTGCCAGCGTACGGGCCAGGAGCAGGCAACGGCGTAGGATAAAGTGTAGGGCTGGTGGTGGATTTGCGTTCGGGTCTAGGGTTAGGGTTAGGGAACGGCAAGGCTTAGGGCACAGGTGAGGGTACGGAAACGTGGGAGGGTCAGGCTAAGTGCTGACGCACAGGTCAGTGCCAGCGTACAGGTCAGGATTAGGGTACGGCGTAAGGTAAGGTGTAGGGCTGGTGGTGGGTTTCTATTCCGGGCTAGGGTTAGGGTTAGGGAACGGCAAGGCATAGGGCACAGGTGAGGGTACGGAAACGTGGGAGGGTCAGGCTTCGTGCTGACGCACGGGTCAGTGCCAGCGTTCGGGTCAGGAGTAGGTTATGGCGTAAGGTAAGGTGTAGGGCTGGTGGTGGGTTTCCGTTCCGGGCTAGGGTTAGGGTTAGGGAACGGCAAGGCTTAGGGCACAGGTGAAGGTACGGAAACGTGGGAGGCTCGTGCTACGTGCTGACGCACGGGTCAGTGCCAGCGTACGGGCCAGGAGTAGTCAACGGCGTAGGATAAAGTGTAGGCTGGTGGTGGATTTGTGTTCTGGGCTAGGGTTAGGGTTAGGGAACGGCAAGGCTTACGGCACAGGAGAGGGTACGGAAACGCCAGAGTGTAAGGCTACGTGCTGATGCACGGGGCAGTGCCAGAGTACAGGCCAGGAGTAGGCAACGGCGTAGGATAAAGTGTAGGGCTGGTGGTGGGTTTCTATTCCGGGCTAGGGTTAGGGTTAGGGAACGGCAAGGCTTAGGGCACAAGTGAGCGTACGGAAACGTGGGAGGGTCAGGCTACGTGCTGACGCACGGTTCAGTGCCAGCGTACGGGCCAGGAATAGGGTACGGCGTAAGGTAAGGTGTAGGGCTGGTGGTGGGTTTCCATTCCGGGCTAGGGTTAGGGTTAGGGATCGGCAAGGCTTAGGGCACAGGTGAGGGTATGGAAACGTGGGAGGGTCGGGCTACGTGCAGACGCACGGGTCAGTGCCAGCGTACGGGCCATGAGTAGGCAACGGCGTAGGATAAAGTGTACGGCTGGTGGTGGATTTGCGTTCTGGGCTAGGGTTAGGGTTAGGGAACGGCAAGGCTTAGGGCACAGGTCAGGGTACGGAAACGCGGGAGGGTAAGGCTACGTGCTGATGCACGGGTCAGTGCCAGAGTACAGGCCAGGATTAGGCAACGGCGTAGGGTAAGGTGTAGGGCTGGTGGTGGGTTTTCATTCCGGGCTAGGGTTAGGGTTAGGGAAAGGCAAGGCTTAGGGCACAGGTGAGGGTACGGAAACGTGGGAGGTTCAGGCTACGTGCTGACGCTCGGGTCAGTGCCAGCGTACGGGCCAGGAGTAAGCAACGGCATAGGATAAAGTGTAGGGCTGGTGGTGGATTTGCATTCGGGGCTAGGGTTAGGGTTAGGGAACGGCAAGGCTTAGGGCACAGGTGAGGGTACGAAAACGTGGGAGGGTCAGGCTACGTGCTGACGCACAGGTCAGTGCCAGCGTACAGGTCAGGAGTATGGTACGGCGTAAGGTACCGTGTAGGGCTGGTGGTGGGTTTCTATTCCGGGCTAGGGTTAGGGTTAGCGAACGGCAAGGCTTAGGGCACAGGTGAGAGCACGGAAACGTGGGAGGGTCAGGCTACGTGCTGACGCACGGGTCAGTGCCAGCGTATGGGTCAGGAGTAGGGTATGGCGTAAGGTAAGGTGTAGGGCTGGTGGTGGGTTTCTATTCCGGGCTAGGGTTAGGGTTAGGGAACGGCAAGGCTTAGGGCACAGGTGAGGGTACAGAAACGTGGGAGGGTCGGGCTACGTGCTGACGCACGGGTCAGTGCCAGCGTACGGGCCAGGAGTAGGCAACGGCGTAGGATAAAGTGTAGGGCTGGTGGTTGATTTCCGTTCCGGGCTAGTGTTAGGGTTAGGGAACGGCAAGGCTTAGGGCACAGGTGAGGTTACGGAAACGTGGGAGGGTCAGGCTACGTGCTGACGCTCGGGTCAGTGCCAGCGTACGGGCCAGGAGTAAGCAACGGCGTAAGGTAAGGTGTAGGGCTCGTGGTTGGTTTCCGTTCCAGGCTAGGGTTAGGGTTAGGGAACGGCGAGGCTTAGGGCACAGGTGAGGGTACGGAAACGTGGGAGGGTCAGGCTACGTGCTGACGCACGGGTCAGTGCCAGCGTACGGGCCAGGAGTAGGCAACGGCTTAAGGTAAGGTGTAGGGCTGGTGGTGGGTTTCTATTCCGGGCTAGGGTTAGGGTTAGGGAACGGCAAGGCTTAGGGCACAGGTGAGGGTACAGAAACGTGGGAGGGTCGAGCTACGTGCTGACGCACGGGTCAGTGCCAGCATACGGGTCAGGAGTAGGCAACGGCGTAGGATAAAGTGTAGGGCTGGTGGTGGGTTTCCATTCCGGGCTAGGGTTAGGGTTAGGGAACGGCAACACTTAGGGCACTGGTGAGGGTACGGAAACGTGGGAGGGTCAGGCTACGTGCTGACGCACGGGTCAGTGCCAGCGTACGGGCCAGGAGTAGGCATCGGCTTAAGGTAAGGTGTAGGGCTGGTGGTGGGTTTCTATTCCGGGCTAGGGTTAGGGTTAGGGAACGGCAAGGCTTAGGGCACAGGTGAGGGTACAGAAACGTGGGAGGGTCGGGCTACGTGCTGACGCACGGGTCAGTGCCAGCGTACGGGCCAGGAGTAGGCAACGGCGTAGGATAAAGTGTAGGGCTGGTGGTGGATTTGCGTTCGGGGCTAGGGTTAGGGTTAGGGAACGGCAAGGCTTAGGGCACAGGTGAGGGTACGGAAACGTGGGAGGGTCAGGCTACGTGCTGACGCACAGGTCAGTGCCAGCGTACAGGTCAGGAGTAGGGTACGGCGTAAGGTAAGGTGTAGGGCTGGTGGTGGGTTTCTTTTCCGGACTAGGGTTAGGGTTAGGGAACGGCAAGGCATAGGGCACAGGTGAGGGTACGGAAACGTGGGAGGGTCAGTCTACGTGCTGACGCACGGGTCAGTGCCAGCGTACGGGTCAGGAGAAGGTTATGGCGTAAGGTAAGGTTTAGGGCTGGTGGTGGGTTTCTATTCCGGGCTAGGGTTAGGGTTAGGGAACGGCAAGGCTTAGGGCACAGGTGAGGGTACGGAAACGTGGGAGGGTCGGGCTACGTGCTGACGCACGGGTCAGTGCCAGCGTACGGGCCAGGAGTAGGCAACGGCGTAGGATAAAGTGTAGGGCTGGTGGTGGATTTGCGTTCCGGGCTAGGGTTAGGGTTAGGGAACGGCATGGCTTAGGGCACAGGTGAGGGTACGGAAATGCCAGAGTGTAAGGCTACGTGCTGATGCACGGGGCAGTGCCAGAGTACAGGCCAGGAGTAGGCAACGGCGTAGGGTAAGGTGTAGGGCTGGTGGTGGGTTTCCATTCCGGGCTAGGGTTAGGGTTAGGGAACGGCAAGGCTTAGGGCACAGGTGAGGGTACGGAAACGTGGGAGGGTCAGGCTACGTGCTGACGCACGGGTCAGTGCCAGCGTACGGGCCAGGTGTAGGCAACGGCGTAAGGTAAGGTGTAGGGCTGGTTGTTGTTTTCCGTTCCAGGCTAGGGTTAGGGTTAGGGAACGGCAAGGCTTAGGGCACAGGTGAGGGTACGGAAACGTGGGAGGGTCCGGCTACGTGCTGATGCACGGGTCAGTGCCAGCGTACTGGCCAGGAGTAGGCAACGGCGTAGGATAAAGTGTAGGGCTGGTGGTGGATTTGCGTTCCGGGCTAGGGTTAGGGTTAGGGAACGGCAAGGCTTAGGGCACAGGTGAGGGTACGGAAGCGTGGGAGGGTCAGGCTACGTGCAGACGAACGGGTCAGTGCCAGCGTACGGGTCAGGTGTAGGGTACGGCGTAAGGTAAGGTGTAGGGCTGGTGGTGGGTTTCTATTCCGGGCTAGGGTTAGGGTTAGGGAACGGAAAGGCTTAGGGCACAAGTGAGGGTACGGAAACGTGGGAGGGTCAGGCTACGTGCTGACGCACGGTTCAGTGCCAGCGTACGGGCCAGGAGTAGGCAACGGCGTAGGATAAAGTGTATGGCTGGTGGTGGATTTGCGTTCCGGGCTAGGGTTAGGGTTAGGGAATGACAAGGCTTAGGGCACAGGTGAGGGTACGGAAACGTGGGAGGGTCGGGCTACGTGCTGACGCACGTGTCAGTGCCAGCGTACGGGCCAGGAGTAGGCAACGGCGTAGGATAAAGTGTATGACTGGTGGTGGATTTGCGTTCCGGGCTAGGGTTAGGGTTAGGGAATGACAAGGCTTAGGGCACAGGTGAGGGTACGGAAATGTGGGAGGGTCAGGCTACGTGCTGACGCACAGGTCAGTGCCAGCGTACAGGTCAGGAGTAGGGTACGGCGTAAGGAAAAGTGTAGGGCTGGTGGTGGGTTTCTATTCCGGGCTAGGGTTAGGGTTAGAGAACGGCAAGGCTTAGGGCACAGGTGAGGGTACGGAAACGTGGGAGGGTCAGGCTACGTGCTGACGCACGTGTCAGTGCCAGCGTACGGGTCAGGAGTAGGGTACGGTGTAAGGTAAGGTGTAGGGCTGGTGGTGGCTTTCTATTCCCGGCTAGGGTTAGGGTTAGGGAACGGCAAGGCTTAGGGCACAGGTGAGGGTACGGAAACGTGGGAGGGTCAGGCTACGTGCTGACGCACGGGTCAGTGCCAGCGTACGGGCCAGGAGTAGGCAACGGCTTAAGGTAAGGTGTAGGGCTGGTGGTGGGTTTCTATTCCGGGCTACGTGCTGACGCACGGGTCAGTGCCAGCGTACGGGCCAGGAGTAGGCAACGGCGTAGGATAAAGTGTAGGGCTAGTGGTGGATTTGCGTTCCAGGCTAGGGTTAGGGTTAGGGAACGGCAAGGCTTAGGGCACAGGTGAGGGTACGGAAGCGTGGGAGGGTCAGGCTCCGTGCAGACGAACGGGTCAGTGCCAGCGTACGGGTCAGGAGTAGGGTACGGCGTAAGGTAAGGTGTAGGGCTGGTGGTGGGTTTCTATTCCGGGCTAGGGTTAGGGTTAGGGAACGGCAAGGCTTAGGGCACAAGTGAGGGTACGGAAACGTGGGAGGGTCAGGCTACGTGCTGACGCACGGTTCAGTGCCAGCGTACGGGCCAGGAATAGGGTACGGCGTAAGGTAAGGTGTAGGGCTGGTGGTGGGTTTCCATTCCGGGCTAGGGTTAGGGTTAGGGAACGGCAAGGCTTAGGGCACAGCTGAGGGCACGGAAACGTGGGAGGGTCAGGCTACGTGCTGACGCACGGGTCAGTGCCAGCGTACGGGTCAGGAGTAGGGTACGGCGTAAGGTAAGGTGTAGGGCTGGTGGTGGGTTTCTATTCCGGGCTAGGGTTAGGGTTAGGGAACGGCAAGGCTTAGGGCACAGGTCAGGGTACGGAAACGCGGGAGGGTAAGGCTACGTGCTGATGAACGGGTCAGTGCCAGAGTACAGGCCAGGAGTAGGCAACGGCGTAGGGTAAGGTGTAGGGCTGGTGGTTGGTTTCCGTTCCAGGCTAGGGTTAGGGTTAGGGAACGGCAAGGATTAGGGCACAGGGGAGGGTACGGAAACGTGGGAGGGTCGGGCTACGTGCTGATTCACGGGTCCGTGCCAGCGTTCGGGCCAGGAGTGGGCAACGGCGTAAGGTAAGGTGCAGGGCTTGTGGTTGATTTCCGTTCCGGGATAGGGTTAGGGTTAGGGATCGGCAAGGCTTAGGGCACAAGTGAGGGTATGGAAACGTGGGAGGGTCGGGCTACGTGCAGACGCACGGGTCAGTGCCAGCGTACGGGCCAGGAGTAGGCAACGGCGTAGGATAAAGTGTACGGCTGGTGGTGGATTTGCGTTCTGGGCTAGGGTTAGGGTTAGGGAACGGCAAGGCTTAGGGCACAGGTCAGGGTACCGAAACGCGGGAGGGTAAGGCTACGTGCTGATGCACGGGTCAGTGCCAGAGTACAGGCCAGGACTAGGCAACGGAGTAGGGTAAGGTGTAGGGCTGGTGGTGGGTTTTCATTCTGGGCTAGGGTTAGCGTTAGGGAAAGGCAAGGCTTAGGGCACAGGTGAGGGTACGGAAACGTGGGAGGTTCAGGCTACGTGCTGACGCACGGGTCAGTGCCAGCATACGTGCCAGGAGTAGGCAACGGCGTAAGGTAAGGTGTAGGGCTGGTGGTTGGTTTCCGTTCCAGGCTAGGGTTAGGGTTAGGGAACGGCAAGGCTTAGGGCACAGGTGAGGGTACGGAAACGTGGGAGGGTCGGGCTACGTGCTGACGCACGGGTCAGTGCCAGCGTACGGGCCAGGAGTAGGCAACGGCGTAGGATAAAGTGTAGGGCTAGTGGTGGATTTGCGTTCCAGGCTAGGGTTAGGGTTAGGGAACGGCAAGGCTTAGGGCACAGGTGAGGGTACGGAAACGTGGGAGGGTCGGGCTACGTGCTGACGCTCGGGTCAGTGCCAGCGTACGGGCCAGGAGTAAGCAACGGCGTAAGGTAAGGTGTAGGGCTCGTGGTTGGTTTCCGTTCAAGGCTAGGGTTAGGGTTAGGGAACGGCAAGGCTTAGGGCACAGGTGAGGGTACGGAAACGTGGGAGGGTCGGGCTACGTGCTGACGCACGTGTCAGTGCCAGCGTACGGGCCAGGAGTAGGCAACGGCGTAGGATAAAGTGTAGGGCTGGTGGTGGATTTGCGTTCCGGGCTAGGGTTAGGGTTAGGGAACGGCATGGCTTAGGGCACAGGTGAGGGTACGGAAATGCCAGAGTGTAAGGCTACGTGCTGATGCACGGGGCAGTGCCAGAGTACAGGCCAGGAGTAGGCAACGGCGTAGGGTAAGGTGTAGGGCTGGTGGTGGGTTTCCATTCCGGGCTAGGGTTAGGGTTAGGGAACGGCAAGGCTTAGGGCACAGGTGAGGGTACGGAAACGTGGGAGGGTCAGGCTACGTGCTGACGCACGGGTCAGTGCCAGCGTACGGGCCAGGTGTAGGCAACGGCGTAAGGTAAGGTGTAGGGCTGGTTGTTGTTTTCCGTTACAGGCTAGGGTTAGGGTTAGGGAACGGCAAGGCTTAGGGCACAGGTGAGGGTACGGAAACGTGGGAGGGTCCGGCTACGTGCTGATGCACGGGTCAGTGCCAGCGTACTGGCCAGGAGTAGGCAACGGCGTAGGATAAAGTGTAGGGCTGGTGGTGGATTTGCGTTCCGGGCTAGGGTTAGGGTTAGGGAACGGCAAGGCTTAGGGCACAGGTGAGGGTACGGAAGCGTGGGAGGGTCAGGCTACGTGCAGACGAACGGGTCAGTGCCAGCGTACGGGTCAGGAGTAGGGTACGGCGTAAGGTAAGGTGTAGGGCTGGTGGTGGGTTTCTATTCCGGGCTAGGGTTAGGGTTAGGGAACGGAAAGGCTTAGGGCACAAGTGAGGGTACGGAAACGTGGGAGGGTCAGGCTACGTGCTGACGCACGGTTCAGTGCCAGCGTACGGGCCAGGAGTAGGCAACGGCGTAGGATAAAGTGTATGGCTGGTGGTGGATTTGCGTTCCGGGCTAGGGTTAGGGTTAGGGAATGACAAGGCTTAGGGCACAGGTGAGGGTACGGAAACGTGGGAGGGTCGGGCTACGTGCTGACGCACGTGTCAGTGCCAGCGTACGGGCCAGGAGTAGGCAACGGCGTAGGATAAAGTGTATGACTGGTGGTGGATTTGCGTTCCGGGCTAGGGTTAGGGTTAGGGAATGACAAGGCTTAGGGCACAGGTGAGGGTACGGAAATGTGGGAGGGTCAGGCTACGTGCTGACGCACAGGTCAGTGCCAGCGTACAGGTCAGGAGTAGGGTACGGCGTAAGGAAAAGTGTAGGGCTGGTGGTGGGTTTCTATTCCGGGCTAGGGTTAGGGTTAGGGAACGGCAAGGCTTAGGGCACAGGTGAGGGTACGGAAACGTGGGAGGGTCAGGCTACGTGCTGACGCACGTGTCAGTGCCAGCGTACGGGTCAGGAGTAGGGTACGGTGTAAGGTAAGGTGTAGGGCTGGTGGTGGCTTTCTATTCCCGGCTAGGGTTAGGGTTAGGGAACGGCAAGGCTTAGGGCACAGGTGAGGGTACGGAAACGTGGGAGGGTCAGGCTACGTGCTGACGCACGGGTCAGTGCCAGCGTACGGGCCAGGAGTAGGCAACGGCTTAAGGTAAGGTGTAGGGCTGGTGGTGGCTTTCTATTCCCGGCTAGGGTTAGGGTTAGGGAACGGCAAGGCTTAGGGCACAGGTGAGGGTATGGAAACGTGGGAGGGTCGGGCTACGTGCAGACGCACGGGTCAGTGCCAGCGTACGGGCCAGGAGTAGGCAACGGCGTAGGATAAAGTGTACGGCTGGTGGTGGATTTGCGTTCTGGGCTAGGGTTAGGGTTAGGGAACGGCAAGGCTTAGGGCACAGGTCAGGGTACGGAAACGCGGGAGGGTAAGGCTACGTGCTGATGCACGGGTCAGTGCCAGAGTACAGGCCAGGACTAGGCAACGGAGTAGGGTAAGGTGTAGGGCTGGTGGAGGGTTTTCATTCTGGGCTAGGGTTAGCGTTAGGGAAAGGCAAGGCTTAGGGCACAGGTGAGGGTACGGAAACGTGGGAGGTTCAGGCTACGTGCTGACGCACGGGTCAGTGCCAGCATACGTGCCAGGAGTAGGCAACGGCGTAAGGTAAGGTGTAGGGCTGGTGGTTGGTTTCCGTTCCACGCTAGGGTTAGGGTTAGGGAACGGCAAGGCTTAGGGCACAGGTGAGGGTAAGGAAACGTGGGAGGGTCGGGCTACGTGCTGACGCACGGGTCAGTGCCAGCGTACGGGCCAGGAGTAGGCAACGGCGTAGGATAAAGTGTAGGGCTAGTGGTGGATTTGCGTTCCAGGCTAGGGTTAGGGTTAGGGAACGGCAAGGCTTAGGGCACAGGTGAGGGTACGGAAATGTGGGAGGGTCGGGCTACGTGCTGACGCTCGGGTCAGTGCCAGCGTACGGGCCAGGAGTAAGCAACGGCGTAAGGTAAGGTGTAGGGCTCGTGGTTGGTTTCCGTTCAAGGCTAGGGTTAGGGTTAGGGAACGGCAAGGCTTAGGGCACAGGTGAGGGTACGGAAACGTGGGAGGGTCGGGCTACGTGCTGACGCACGTGTCAGTGCCAGCGTACGGGCCAGGAGTAGGCAACGGCGTAGGATAAAGTGTATGGCTGGTGGTGGATTTGCGTTCCGGGCTAGGGTTAGGGTTAGGGAATGACAAGGCTTAGGGCACAGGTGAGGGTACGGAAATGTGGGAGGGTCAGGCTACGTGCTGACGCACAGGTCAGTGCCAGCGTACAGGTCAGGAGTAGGGTACGGCGTAAGGAAAAGTGTAGGGCTGGTGGTGGATTTCTATTCCGGGCTAGGGTTAGGGTTAGGGAACGGCAAGGCTTAGGGCACAGGTGAGGGTACGGAAACGTGGGAGGGTCAGGCTACGTGCTGACGCACGTGTCTGTGCCAGCGTACGGGTCAGGAGTAGGGTACGGCGTAAGGTAAGGTGTAGGGCTGGTGGTGGCTTTCTATTCCCGGCTAGGGTTAGGGTTAGGGAACGGCAAGGCTTAGGGCACAGGTGAGGGTACGGAAACGTGGGAGGGTCAGGCTACGTGCTGACGCACGGGTCAGTGCCAGCGTACGGGCCAGGAGTAGGCAACGGCTTAAGGTAAGGTGTAGGGATGGTGGTGGGTTTCTATTCCGGGCTTGGGTTAGGGTTAGGGAACGGCAAGGCTTAGGGCACAGGTGAGGGTACAGAAACGTGGGAGGGTCGGGCTACGTGCTGACGCACGGGTCAGTGCCAGCATACGGGTCAGGAGTAGGCAACGGCGTAGGATAAAGTGTAGGGCTGGTGGTGGGTTTCCATTCCGGGCTAGGGTTAGGGTTAGGGAACGGCAACGCTTAGGGCACTGGTGAGGGTACGGAAACGTGGGAGGGTCAGGCTACGTGCTGACGCACGGGTCAGTGCCAGCATACGGGCCAGGAGTAGGCATCGGCTTAAGGTAAGGTGTAGGGCTGGTGGTGGGTTTCTATTCCGGGCTAGGGTTAGGGTTAGGGAACGGCAAGGCTTAGGGCACAGGTGAGGGTACAGAAACGTGGGAGGGTCGGGCTACGTGCTGACGCACGGGTCAGTGCCAGCGTACGGGCCAGGAGTAGGCAATGGCTTAAGGTAAGGTGTAGGGCTGGTGGTGGCTTTCTATTCCGGGCTAGGGTTAGGGTTAGGAAACGGCAAGGCTTAGGGCACAGGTGAGGGTACAGAAACGTGGGAGTGTCGGGCTACGTGCTGACGCACGGATCAGTGCCAGCATACGGGCCAGGAGTAGGCAACGGCGTAGGATAAAGTGTAGGGCTGGTGGTGGATTTGCGTTCCGGGCTAGGGTTAGGGTTAGGGAACGGCATGGCTTAGGGCACAGGTGAGGGTACGGAAATGTGGGAGGGTCAGGCTACGTGCTGACGCACGGTTCAGTGCCAGCGTACGGGCCAGGAATAGGGTACGGCGTAATGTAAGGTGTCAGGCTGGTGGTGGGTTTCCGTTCCGGGCTAGGGTTAGGGTTAGGGAACGGCAAGGCTTAGGGCACAGGTGAAGGTACGGAAACGTGGGAGGCTCGTGCTACGTGCTGACGCACGGGTCAGTGCCAGGGTACGGGCCAGGAGTAGGCAACGGCGTAGGATAAAGTGTAGGCTGGTGGTGGATTTGCGTTCTGGGCTAGGGTTAGGGTTAGGGAACGGCAAGGCTTAGGGCACAGGAGAGGGTACGGAAACGTGGGAGGGTCAGGCTACGTGCTGACGCACGGGTCAGTGCCAGCGTACGGGCTAGGTGTAGGCAACGGCGTAAGGTAAGGTGTAGGGCTGGTGGTTGTTTTCCGTTCCAGGCTAGGGTTAGGGTTAGGGAACGGCAAGGCTTAGGGCACAGGTGAGGGTACGGAAACGTGGGAGGGTCAGGCTACGTGCTGACGCACGGGTCAGTGCCAGCGTACGGGCCAGGTGTAGGCAACGGCGTAAGGTAAGGTGTAGGGCTGGTGGTTGTTTTCCGTTCCAGGCTAGGGTTAGGGTTAGGGAACGGCAAGGCTTAGGGCACAGGTGAGGGTACGGAAACGTGGGAGGGTCGGGCTACGTGCTGATGCACGGGTCAGTGCCAGCGTACTGGCCAGGAGTAGGCAACGGCGTAGGATAAAGTGTAGGGCTGGTGGTGGATTTGCGTTCCGGGCTAGGGTTAGGGTTAGGGAACGGCAAGGCTTAGGGCACAGGTGAGGGTACGGAAGCGTGGGAGGGTCAGGCTACGTGCAGACGAACGGGTCAGTGCCAGCGTACGGGTCAGGAGTAGGGTACGGCGTAAGGTAAGGTGTAGGGCTGGTGGTGGGTTTCTATTCCGGGCTAGGGTTAGGGTTAGGGAACGGCAAGGCTTAGGGCACAGGTGAGGGTACGGAAACGTGGGAGTGACGGGCTACGTGCTGACGCACGGGTCAGTGCCAGCGTACGGGCCAGGAGTAGGCAACGGCGTAGGATAAAGTGTAGGGCTGGTGGTGGATTTGCGTTCCGGGCTAGGGTTAGGGTTAGGGAACGGCATGGCTTAGGGCACAGGTGAGGGTACGGAAATGCCAGAGTGTAAGGCTACGTGCTGATGCACGGGGCAGTGCCAGAGTACAGGCCAGGAGTAGGCAACGGCGTAGGGTAAGGTGTAGGGCTGGTGGTGGGTTTCCATTCCGGGCTAGGGTTAGGGTTAGGGAACGGCAAGGCTTAGGGCACAGGTGAGGGTACGGAAACGTGGGAGGGTCAGGCTACGTGCTGACGCACGGGTCAGTGCCAGCGTACGGGCCAGGTGTAGGCAACGGCGTAAGGTAAGGTGTAGGGCTGGTTGTTGTTTTCCGTTCCAGGCTAGGGTTAGGGTTAGGGAACGGCAAGGCTTAGGGCACAGGTGAGGGTACGGAAACGTGGGAGGGTCGGGCTACGTGCTGATGCACGGGTCAGTGCCAGCGTACTGGCCAGGAGTAGGCAACGGCGTAGGATAAAGTGTAGGGCTGGTGGTGGATTTGCATTCCGGGCTAGGGTTAGGGTTAGGGAACGGCAAGGCTTAGGGCACAGGTGAGGGTACGGAAGCGTGGGAGGGTCAGGCTACGTGCAGACGAACGGGTCAGTGCCAGCGTACGGGTCAGGAGTAGGGTACGGCGTAAGGTAAGGTGTAGGGCTGGTGGTGGGTTTCTATTCCGGGCTAGGGTTAGGGTTAGGGAACGGAAAGGCTTAGGGCACAAGTGAGGGTACGGAAACGTGGGAGGGTCAGGCTACGTGCTGACGCACGGTTCAGTGCCAGCGTACGGGCCAGGAGTAGGCAACGGCGTAGGATAAAGTGTATGGCTGGTGGTGGATTTGCGTTCCGGGCTAGGGTTAGGGTTAGGGAATGACAAGGCTTAGGGCACAGGTGAGGGTACGGAAACGTGGGAGGGTCGGGCTACGTGCTGACGCACGTGTCAGTGCCAGCGTACGGGCCAGGAGTAGGCAACGGCGTAGGATAAAGTGTATGACTGGTGGTGGATTTGCGTTCCGGGCTAGGGTTAGGGTTAGGGAATGACAAGGCTTAGGGCACAGGTGAGGGTACGGAAATGTGGGAGGGTCAGGCTACGTGCTGACGCACAGGTCAGTGCCAGCGTACAGGTCAGGAGTAGGGTACGGCGTAAGGAAAAGTGTAGGGCTGGTGGTGGGTTTCTATTCCGGGCTAGGGTTAGGGTTAGGGAACGGCAAGGCTTAGGGCACAGGTGAGGGTACGGAAACGTGGGAGGGTCAGGCTACGTGCTGACGCACGTGTCAGTGCCAGCGTACGGGTCAGGAGTAGGGTACGGCGTAAGGTAAGGTGTAGGGCTGGTGGTGGCTTTCTATTCCCGGCTAGGGTTAGGGTTAGGGAACGGCAAGGCTTAGGGCACAGGTGAGGGTACGGAAACGTGGGAGGGTCAGGCTACGTGCTGACGCACGGGTCAGTGCCAGCGTACGGGCCAGGAGTAGGCAACGGCTTAAGGTAAGGTGTAGGGCTGGTGGTGGGTTTCTATTCCGGGCTAGGGTTAGGGTTAGGGAACGGCAAGGCTTAGGGCACAGGTGAGGGTACGGAAACGTGGGAGGGTCGGGCTACGTGCTGACGCACGGGTCAGTGCCAGCGTACGGGCCAGGAGTAGGCAACGGCGTAGGATAAAGTGTAGGGCTAGTGGTGGATTTGCGTTCCAGGCTAGGGTTAGGGTTAGGGAACGGCAAGGCTCAGGGCACAGGTGAGGGTACGGAAGCGTGGGAGGGTCAGGCTCCGTGCAGACGAACGGGTCAGTGCCAGCGTACGGGTCAGGAATAGGGTACGGCGTAAGGTAAGGTGTAGGGCTGGTGGTGGGTTTCTATTCCGGACTAGGGTTAGGGTTAGGGAACGGCAAGGCTTAGGGCACAAGTGAGGGTACGGAAACGTGGGAGGGTCAGGCTACGTGCTGACGCACGGTTCAGTGCCAGCGTACGGGCCAGGAATAGGGTACGGCGTAAGGTAAGGTGTAGGGCTGGTGGTGGGTTTCCATTCCGGGCTAGGGTTAGGGTTAGGGAACGGCAAGGCTTAGGGCACAGCTGAGGGCACGGAAACGTGGGAGGGTCAGGCTACGTGCTGACGCACGGGTCAGTGCCAGCGTACGGGTCAGGAGTAGGGTACGGCGTAAGGTAAGGTGTAGGGCTGGTGGTGGGTTTCTATTCCGGGCTAGGGTTAGGGTTAGGGAACGGCAAGGCTTAGGGCACAGGTCAGGGTACGGAAACGCGGGAGGGTAAGGCTACGTGCTGATGAACGGGTCAGTGCCAGAGTACAGGCCAGGAGTAGGCAACGGCGTAGGGTAAGGTGTAGGGCTGGTGGTTGGTTTCCGTTCCAGGCTAGGGTTAGGGTTAGGGAACGGCAAGGCTTAGGGCACAGGGGAGGGTACGGAAACGTGGGAGGGTCGGGCTACGTGCTGATTCACGGGTCCGTGCCAGCGTTCGGGCCAGGAGTGGGCAACGGCGTAAGGTAAGGTGTAGGGCTTGTGGTTGATTTCCGTTCCGGGATAGGGTTAGGGTTAGGGATCGGCAAGGCTTAAGGCACAGGTGAGGGTATGGAAACGTGGGAGGGTCGGGCTACGTGCAGACGCACGGGTCAGTGCCAGCGTACGGGCCAGGAGTAGGCAACGGCGTAGGATAAAGTGTACGGCTGGTGGTGGATTTGCGTTCTGGGCTAGGGTTAGTGTTAGGGAACGGCAAGGCTTAGGGCACAGGTCAGGGTACGGAAACTCGGGAGGGTAAGGCTACGTGCTGATGCACGGGTCAGTGCCAGAGTACAGGCCAGGACTAGGCAACGGAGTAGGGTAAGGTGTAGGGCTGGTGGTGGGTTTTCATTCTGGGCTAGGGTTAGCGTTAGGGAAAGGCAAGGCTTAGGGCACAGGTGAGGGTACGGAAACGTGGGAGGTTCAGGCTACGTGCTGACGCACGGGTCAGTGCCAGCGTACAGGTCAGGAGTAGGGTACGGCGTAAGGAAAAGTGTAGGGCTGGTGGTGGGTTTCTATTCCGGGCTAGGGTTAGGGTTAGGGAACGGCAAGGCTTAGGGCACAGGTGAGGGTACGGAAACGTGGGAGGGTCAGGCTACGTGCTGACGCACGTGTCAGTGCCAGCGTACGGGTCAGGAGTAGGGTACGGCGTAAGGTAAGGTGTAGGGCTGGTGGTGGGTTTCTATTCCGGGCTAGGGTTAGGGTTAGGGAATGGCAAGGCTTAGGGCACAGGTGAGGGTACGGAAACGTGGGAGGGTCAGGCTACGTGCTGACGCACGGGTCAGTGCCAGCGTACGGGCCAGGAGTAGGCAACGGCTTAAGGTAGGGTGTAGGGCTGGTGGTGGGTTTCTATTCCAGGCTAGGGTTAGGTTTAGGGAACGGCAAGGCTTAGGGCACAGGTGAGGGTACAGAAACGTGGGAGGGTCGGGCTACGTGCTGACGCACGGGTCAGTGCCAGCATACGGGTCAGGAGTAGGCAACGACGTAGGATAAAGTGTAGGGCTGGTGGTGGGTTTCCATTCCGGGCTAGGGTTAGGGTTAGGGAACGGCAACGCTTAGGGCACAGGTGAGGGTACGGAAACGTGGGAGGGTCAGGCTACGTGCTGACGCACGGGTCAGTGCCAGCGTACGGGCCAGGAGTAGGCAACGGCTTAAGGTAAGGTGTAGGGCTGGTGGTGGGTTTCTATTCCGGGCTAGGGTTAGGGTTAGGGAACGGCAAGGCTTAGGGCACAGGTGAGGGTACAGAAACGTGGGAGGGTCGGGCTACGTGCTGACGCACGTGTCAGTGCCAGCGTACGGGCCAGGAGTAGGCAACGGCTTAAGGTAAGGTGTAGGGCTGGTGGTGGGTTTCTATTCCGGGCTAGGGTTAGGGTTAGGGAACGGCAAGGCTTAGGGCACAGGTGAGGGTACAGAAACGTGGGAGGGTCGGGCTACGTGCTGACGCACGGGTCAGTGCCAGCGTACGGGCCAGGAGCAGGCAACGGCGTAGGATAAAGTGTAGGGCTGGTGGTGGATTTGCGTTCGGGGCTAGGGTTAGGGTTAGGGAACGGCAAGGCTTAGGGCACAGGTGAGGGTACAGAAACGTGGGAGGGTCAGGCTACGTGCTGACGCACAGGTCAGTGCCAGCGTACAGGTCAGGAGTAGGGTACGGCGTAAGGTAAGGTGTAGGGCTGGTGGTGGGTTTCTATTCCGGGCTAGGGTTAGGGTTAGGGAACGGCAAGGCATAGGGCACAGGTGAGGGTACGGAAACGTGGGAGGGTCAGGCTTCGTGCTGACGCACGGGTCAGTGCCAGCGTTCGGGTCAGGAGTAGGTTATGGCGTAAGGTAAGGTGTAGGGCTGGTGGTGGGTTTCCGTTCCGGGCTGGGGTTAGGGTTAGGGAACGGAAAGGCTTAGGGCACAGGTGAAGGTACGGAAACGTGGGAGGCTCGTACTACGTGCTGACGCACGGGTCAGTGCCAGCGTACGGGCCAGGAGTAGGCAACGGCGTAGGATAAAGTGTAGGCTGGTGGTGGATTTGCGTTCTGGGCTAGGGTTAGGGTTAGGGAACGGCAAGGCTTACGGCACAGGAGAGGGTACGGAAACGCCAGATTGTAAGGCTACGTGCTGATGCACGGGGCAGTGCCAGAGTACAGGCCAGGAGTAGGCAACGGCGTAGGATAAAGTGTAGGGCTGGTGGTGGGTTTCTATTCCGGGCTAGGGTTAGGGTTAGGGAACGGCAAGGCTTAGGGCACAAGTGAGGGTACGGAAACGTGGGAGGGTCAGGCTACGTGCTGACGCACGGTTCAGTGCCAGCGTACGGGCCAGGAATAGGGTACGGCATAAGGTAAGGTGTAGGGCTGGTGGTGGGTTTCCATTCCGGGCTAGGGTTAGGGTTAGGGAACGGCAAGGCTTAGGGCACAGCTGAGGGTACGTAAACGTGGGAGGGTCAGGCTACGTGCTGACGCCCTGGTCAGTGCCAACGTACGGGCCAGGAGTAGGGTACGGCGTAAGGTAAGGTTTAGGGCTTGTGGTTGATTTCCGTTCCAGGCTAGGGTTAGGGTTAGGGAACGGCAAGGCTTAGGGCAAAGGAGAGGGTATGGAAACGTGGGAGGGTCGGGCCCCGTGCTGACGCATGGGTTAGTGCCAGCATACGGGCCAGGAGTAGGCAACGGCATAGGATAAAGTGTAGGGCTGGTGGTGGGTTTCCATTCCGGGCTAGGGTTAGGGTTAGGGAACGGCAACGCTTAGGGCACAGGTGAGGGTACGGAAACTTGGGAGGGTCAGGCTACGTGCTGACGCACGGGTCAGTGCCAGCGTACGGGCCAGGAGTAGGCAACGGCTTAAGGTAAGGTGTAGGGCTGGTGGTGGGTTTCTATTCCGGGCTAGGGTTAGGGTTAGGGAACGGCAAGGCTTAGGGCACAGGTGAGGGTACAGAAACGTGGGAGGTTCGGGCTACGTGCTGACGCACGGGTCAGTGCCAGCGTACGGGCCAGGAGTAGGCAACGGCTTAAGGTAAGGTGTAGGGCTGGTGGTGGGTTTCCATTCCGGGCTAGGGTTAGGGATAGGGAACGGCAAGGCTTAGGGCACAGGTGAGGGTACAGAAACGTGGGAGGGTCGGGCTACGTGCTGACGCACGGGTCAGTGCCAGCGTACGGGCCAGGAGTAGGCAACGGCGTAGGATAAAGTGTAGGGCTGGTGGTGGATTTGCGTTCGGGGCTAGGGTTAGGGTTAGGGAACGGCAAGGCTTAGGGCACAGGTGAGGGTACGGAAACGTGGGAGGGTCAGGCTACGTGCTGACGCACAGGTCAGTGCCAGCGTACAGGTCAGGAGTAGGTTACGGTGTAAGGTAAGGTGTAGGGCTGGTGGTGGGTTTCTATTCCGGGCTAGGGTTAGGGTTAGGGAACGGCAAGGCATAGGGCACAGGTGAGGGTACGGAAACGTGGGAGGGTCAGTCTACGTGCTGACGCACGGGTCAGTGCCAGCGTACGGGTCAGGAGTAGGTTATGGCGTAAGGTAAGGTGTAGGGCTGGTGGTGGGTTTCTATTCCGGGCTAGGGTTAGGGTTAGGGAACGGCAAGGCTTAGGGCACAGGTGAGGGTACGGAAACGTGGGAGGGTCGGGCTACGTGCTGACGCACGGGTCAGTGCCAGCGTACGGGCCAGGAGTAGGCAACAGCGTAGGATAAAGTGTAGGGCTGGTGGTGGATTTGCGTTCCGGGCTAGGGTTAGGGTTAGTGAACGGCATGGCTTAGGGCACAGGTGAGGGTACGGAAACGTGGGAGGGTCAGGCTACGTGCTGACGCACGGTTCAGTGCCAGCGTACGGGCCAGGAATAGGGTACGGCGTAATGTAAGGTGTCAGGCTGGTGGTGGGTTTCCGTTCCGGGCTAGGGTTAGGGTTAGGGAACGGCAAGGCTTAGGGCACAGGTGAAGGTACGGAAACGTGGGAGGCTCGTGCTACGTGCTGACGCACGGGTCAGTGCCAGCGTACGGGCCAGGAGTAGGCAACGGCGTAGGATAAAGTGTAGGCTGGTGGTGGATTTGCGTTCTGGGCTAGGGTTAGGGTTAGGGAACGGCAAGGCTTAGGGCACAGGACAGGGTACAGAAACGCCAGAGTGTAAGGCTACGTGCTGATGCACGGGGCAGTGCCAGAGTACAGGCCAGGAGTAGGCAACGGCGTAGGGCAAGGTGTAGGGCTGGTGGTGGGTTTTCATTCCGGGCTAGGGTTAGGGTTAGGGAAAGGCAAGGCTTAGGGCACAGGTGAGGGTACGGAAACGTGGGAGGTTCAGGCTACGTGCTGACGCTCGGGTCAGTGCCAGCGTACGGGCCAGGAGTAAGCAACGGCTTAAGGTAAGGTGTAGGGCTGGTGGTGGGTTTCTATTCCGGGCTAGGGTTAGGGTTAGGGAACGGCAAGGCTTAGGGCACAGGTGAGGGTACAGAAACGTGGGAGGGTCGGGCTACGTGCTGACGCACGGGTCAGTGCCAGCGTACGGGCCAGGAGTAGGCAACGGCGTAGGATAAAGTGTAGGGCTGGTGGTGGATTTGCATTCGGGGCTAGGGTTAGGGTTAGGGAACGGCAAGGCTTAGGGCACAGGTGAGGGTACGAAAACGTGGGAGGGTCAGGCTACGTGCTGACGCACAGGTCAGTGCCAGCGTACAGGTCAGGAGTATGGTACGGCGTAAGGTACCGTGTAGGGCTGGTGGTGGGTTTCTATTCCGGGCTAGGGTTAGGGTTAGCGAACGGCAAGGCTTAGGGCACAGGTGAGAGCACGGAAACGTGGCAGGGTCAGGCTACGTGCTGACGCACGGGTCAGTGCCAGCGTACGGGTCAGGAGTAGGGTATGGCGTAAGGTAAGGTGTAGGGCTGGTGGTGGGTTTCTATTCCGGGCTAGGGTTAGGGTTAGGGAACGGCAAGGCTTAGGGCACAGGTGAGGGTACAGAAACGTGGGAGGGTTGGGCTACGTGCTGACGCACGGGTCAGTGCCAGCGTACGGGCCAGGAGTAGGCAACGGCGTAGGATAAAGTGTAGGGCTGGTGGTTGATTTCCGTTCCGGGCTAGTGTTAGGGTTAGGGAACGGCAAGGCTTAGGGCACAGGTGAGGTTACGGAAACGTGGGAAGGTCAGGCTACGTGCTGACGCTCGGGTCAGTGCCAGCGTACGGGCCAGGAGTAAGCAACGGCGTAAGGTAAGGTGTAGGGCTCGTGGTTGGTTTCCGTTCCAGGCTAGGGTTAGGGTTAGGGAACGGCGAGGCTTAGGGCACAGGTGAGGGTACGGAAACGTGGGAGGGTCGGGCTACGTGCTGACGCACGTGTCAGTGCCAGCGTACGGGCCAGGAGTAGGCAACGGCGTAGGATAAAGTGTATGGCTGGTGATGGATTTGCGTTCCGGGCTAGGGTTAGGGTTAGGGAATGACAAGGCTTAGGGCACAGGTGAGGGTACGGAAATGTGGGAGGGTCAGGCTACGTGCTGACGCACAGGTCAGTGCCAGCGTACAGGTCAGGAGTAGGGTACGGCGTAAGGAAAAGTGTAGGGCTGGTGGTGGGTTTCTATTCCGGGCTAGGGTTAGGGTTAGGGAACGGCAAGGCTTAGGGCACAGGTGAGGGTACGGAAACGTGGGAGGGTCAGGCTACGTGCTGACGCACGTGTCAGTGCCAGCGTATGGGTCAGGAGTAGGGTACGGCGTAAGGTAAGGTGTAGGGCTGATGGTGGCTTTCTATTCCCGGCTAGGGTTAGGGTTAGGGAACGGCAAGGCTTAGGGCACAGGTGAGGGTACGGAAACGTGGGAGGGTCAGGCTACGTGCTGACGCACGGGTCAGTGCCAGCGTACGGGCCAGGAGTAGGCAACGGCTTAAGGTAAGGTGTAGGGCTGGTGGTGGGTTTCTATTCCGGGCTAGGGTTAGGGTTAGGGAACGGCAAGGCTTAGGGCACAGGTGAGGGTACAGAAACGTGGGAGGGTCGGGCTACGTGCTGACGCACGGGTCAGTGCCAGCATATGGGTCAGGAGTAGGCAACGGCGTAGGATAAAGTGTAGGGCTGGTGGTGGGTTTCCATTCCGGGCTAGGGTTAGGGTTAGGGAACGGCAACGCTTAGGGCACTGGTGAGGGTACGGAAACGTGGGAGGGTCAGGCTACGTGCTGACGCACGGGTCAGTGCCAGCGTACGGGCCAGGAGCAGGCATCGGCTTAAGGTAAGGTGTAGGGCTGGTGGTGGGTTTCTATTCCGGGCTAGGGTTAGGGTTAGGGAACGGCAAGGCTTAGGGCACAGGTGAGGGTACAGAAACGTGGGAGGGTCGGGCTACGTGCTGACGCACGGGTCAGTGCCAGCGTACGGGCCAGGAGTAGGCAATGGCTTAAGGTAAGGTGTAGGGCTGGTGGTGGGTTTCTATTCCGGGCTAGGGTTAGGGTTAGGGAACGGCAAGGCTTAGGGCACAGGTGAGGGTACAGAAACGTGGGAGGGTCGGGCTACGTGCTGACGCACGGGTCAGTGCCAGCGTACGGGCCAGGAGTAGGCAACGGCGTAGGATAAAGTGTAGGGCTGGTGGTGGATTTGCGTTCGGGGCTAGGGTTAGGGTTAGGGAACGGCAAGGCTTAGGGCACAGGTGAGGGTACGGAAACGTGGGAGGGTCAGGCTACGTGCTGACGCACAGGTCAGTGCCAGCGTACAGGTCAGGAGTAGGGTACGGCGTAAGGTAACGTGTAGGGCTGGTGGTGGGTTTCTATTCCGGGCTAGGGTTAGGGTTAGGGAACGGCAAGGCATAGGGCACAGGTGAGGGTACGGAAACGTGGGAGGGTCAGTCTACGTGCTGACGCACGGGTCAGTGCCAGCGTACGGGTCAGGAGTAGGTTATGGCGTAAGGTAAGGTGTAGGGCTGGTGGTGGGTTTCTATTCCGGGCTAGGGTTAGGGTTAGGGAACGGCAAGGCTTAGGGCACAGGTGAGGGTATGGAAACGTGGGAGGGTCAGGCTACGTGCTGACGCACGGGTCAGTGCCAGCGTACGGGCCAGGTGTAGGCAACGGCGTAAGGTAAGGTGTAGGGCTGGTGGTTGTTTTCCGTTCCAGGCTAGGGTTAGGGTTAGGGAACGGCAAGGCTTAGGGCACAGGTGAGGGTACGGAAACGTGGGAGGGTCGGGCTACGTGCTGATGCACGGGTCAGTGCCAGCGTACTGGCCAGGAGTAGGCAACGGCGTAGGATAAAGTGTAGGGCTGGTGGTGGATTTGCGTTCCGAGCTAGGGTTAGGGTTAGGGAACGGCAAGGCTTAGGGCACAGGTGAGGGTACGGAAGCGTGGGAGGGCCAGGCTACGTGCAGACGAACGGGTCAGTGCCAGCGTACGGGTCAGGAGTAGGGTAAGGCGTAAGGTAAGGTGTATGGCTGGTGGTGGGTTTCTATTCCGGGCTAGGGTTAGGGTTAGGGAACGGCAAGGCTTAGGGCACAAGTGAGGGTACGGAAACGTGGGAGGGTCAGGCTACGTGCTGACGCACGGTTCAGTGCCAGCGTACGGGCCAGGAATAGGGTACGGCGTAAGGTAAGGTGTAGGGCTGGTGGTGGGTTTCCATTCCGGCCTAGGGTTAGGGTTAGGGAACGGCAAGGCTTAGGGCACAGCTGAGGGCACGGAAACGTGGGAGGGTCAGGCTACGTGCTGACACACGGGTCAGTGCCAGCGTACGGGTCAGGAGTAGGGTACGGCGTAAGGTAAGGTGTAGGGCTGGTGGTGGGTTTCTATTCAGGGCTAGGGTTAGGGTTAGGGAACGGCAAGGCTTAGGGCACAGGTCAGGGTACGGAAACGCGGGAGGGTAAGGCTACGTGCTGATGAACGGGTCAGTGCCAGAGTACCGGCCAGGAGTAGGCTACGGCGTAGGGTAAGGTGTAGGGCTGGTGGTTGGTTTCCGTTCCAGGCTAGGGTTAGGGTTAGGGAACGGCAAGGCTTAGGGCACAGGGGAGGTTACGGAAACGTGGGAGGGTCGGGCTACGTGCTGATTCACGGGTCCGTGCCAGCGTTCGGGCCAGGAGTGGGAAACGGCGTAAGGTAAGGTGTAGGGCTTGTGGTTGATTTCCGTTCCGGGATAGGGTTAGGGTTAGGGATCGGCAAGGCTTAGGGCACAGGTGAGGGTATGGAAACGTGGGAGGGTCGGGCTCCGTGCAGACGCACGGGTCAGTGCCAGCGTACGGGCCAGGAGTAGGCAACGGCGTAGCATAAAGTGTACGGCTGGTGGTGGATTTGCGTTCAGGGCTAGGGTTAGGGTTAGGGAACGGCAAGGCTTAGGGCACAGGTCAGGGTACGGAAACGCGGGAGGGTAAGGCTACGTGCTGATGCACGGGTCAGTGCCAGAGTACAGGCCAGGACTAGGCAACGGCGTAGGGTAAGGTGTAGGGCTGGTGGTGGGTTTTCATTCCGGGCTAGGGTTAGCGTTAGGGAAAGGCAAGGCTTAGGGCACAGGTGAGGGTACGGAAACCTGGGAGGTTCAGGCTACGTGCTGACGCACGGGTCAGTGCCAGCATACGTGCCAGGAGTAGGCAACGGCGTAAGGTAAGGTGTAGGGCTGGTGGTTGGTTTCCGTTCCAGGCTAGGGTTAGGGTTAGGGAACGGCAAGGCTTAGGGCACAGGTGAGGGTACGGAAACGTGGGAGGGTCGGGCTATGTGCTGACGCACGTGTCAGTGCCAGCGTACGGGCCAGGAGTAGGCAACGGCGTAGGATAAAGTGTATGGCTGGTGGTGGATTTGCGTTCCGGGCTAGGGTTAGGGTTAGGGAATGACAAGGCTTAGGGCACAGGTGAGGGTACGGAAATGTGGGAGGGTCAGGCTACGTGCTGACGCACAGGTCAGTGCCAGCGTACAGGTCAGGAGTAGGGTACGGCGTAAGGAAAAGTGTAGGGCTGGTGGTGGGTTTCTATTCCGGGCTAGGGTTAGGGTTAGGGAACGGCAAGGCTTAGGGCACAGGTGAGGGTACGGAAACGTGGGTGGGTCAGGGTTAGGGTTAGGGTTAGGGTTAGGGTTAGGGTTAGGGTTAGGGTTAGGGTTAGGGTTAGGGTTAGGGTTAGGGTTAGGGTAGGTTAGGGTTAGGGTTAGGGTTAGGGTTAGGGTTAGGGTTAGGGTTAGGGTTAGGGTTAGGGTTAGGGTTAGGGTTAGGGTTAGGGTTAGGGTTAGGGTTAGGGTTAGGGTTAGGGTTAGGGTTAGGGTTAGGGTTAGGGTTAGGGTTAGGGTTAGGGTTAGGGTTAGGGTTAGGGTTAGGGTTAGGGTTAGGGTTAGGGTTAGGGTTAGGGTTAGGGTTAGGGTTAGGGTTAGGGTTAGGGTTAGGGTTAGGGTTAGGGTTAGGGTTAGGGTTAGGGTTAGGGTTAGGGTTAGGGTAGGGTTAGGGTTAGGGTTAGGGTTAGGGTTAGGG